>NW_025999413.1:4545000-5745000 GCF_019419815.1 Pyrus x bretschneideri
GCGATGGTTGTGTCGGCCATCCTTGTATAGCGGCAATGAACCCTCGATATTCGGGTCTCAAACCATGGATAATTATTCTCTTCATCCTGGTTTCCCCAATAGGAGCTGTTGGATCTAATTCTGAAATTTTGCGGCATATCGACTTCACCTTGTGAAAGTACTGGGCAATCGTCATGTCGCGTTGTACCATCGATAGCAGCTCATTCTCGAGAAGTTGCAATTTTGTATCGTTCCTCTTCGAAAAGAGTGTAACAAAAGTGTCTCATGCTTCCTTTGGCGTTTTAGCATCCCGAATGTGCTCCAACATTTCTTCTTCTATTGTGGTCTTTAAAGCAAACATTGATTTGCCCGCTTTAATTTTTCACTTCCGCAAGACGCCGTTAGCATCTTCCGCTGCCGGTTGTGTAGCTTCACTACCACCGACAACCTCCCACAAGTCTTGACCTTGAAGGTAAGACTCTATACACGTTGCCCATGTGTTATAGTTTTGGTTGTTGAGCTTCTTGATTCCTCCAACAACTTGAAGATCACCCATCGTATCGGCAAGACTTTGACTACACCGAACAAGCTTGAGTGACTACCGTGCAGAGTAATACACTACTCTCGACACAAAGAAGCTCCCTCTCAAGGTTTGTGATAACCACAGCAATAATCTCAAGAAATTTTTTCTGATGTGGAAGATCAGTCAAAACTGCAACCACAGAGCATACTCGGAATTTCAAGAGACTTTACAACCAATGCTCTACCAAGAACAATCCCTGACCGACTTGGCTCTAGATACCAATTGTTGAATAAGAAGAGTATCCAAGATAACTCTAATGATCCCAAGAAGAAGAAAATAGAGCACACTCCTAAAGAAAGCTCACAAAACAAACTAATTAGCAAAGCTTTTCTTATTTAGCTATAGGCTTTGTTTTTTCTTGGATGATATACAATGCTTGGGGACTTGGGTATTTATAGCAAACCAAATGAAAGTTACACCACACACTTAATTAAACTAAGATTATTTACTACCACACAAAACCCATTAATTTCACCTAATTTTTCCACTCAACCATACCTAACATTTGTGACATTGATTAATTGTGCTAAGCACTCAACATAAAATGTTTGTTCTCTCTTAACTAAAGATTATGACTTTTCTCTAGCAACTTCCCAGAAGCCAAAATTCTTGAATTTGATTGCTAATGGGGTTCCGTTTATCTATTTAAATCTGTAAGAACTTTCATGAATCATGATCGTGTTGCCATTAATTAATTGAAAAATATATAACACCTTTGCACTAATGTTTTGTAACTGTCTTTTCGTTCCTTGCCGCAAAAGAACAGCTCGTACTGTTTTCATATTACTTTATGATTGTTATCAATGAGGCAAAATTGACGAAAGTGTATTCCTCAAAAGAAGAAAATTAAACAAAGTTGATGAAAGTGTATTCCTCAAAAGAAGAGAATTAAACAGTATGCATTATGGGAAAAGCAAAGAAGGCTCCACTATCAAATGGCTGTATATGTATAAAATCTATCATTGATTTCATGTGGAGTATAATTTTTTCTAAAATTTGTAAAAGAGATGAGAAAAGATATGAGTCTTACTTGTCTTACAAGTTGGCCAAAAAACAAAAGAGCACATCGAAGGTTGATTATACTTTGGTCATTTTCTTTTGTGAAAATGCTATTCTTGTATTCGTAGGTTGATTAAATTTTTCTTCATTTTTCTCATTTTTTTTCATTTTTTTTCACCGAAATTTATATGTCTACATCGTTAATTTTACTTTTCAATGGGAATTACTTTTCCGAATACCTTCAATTTGATATTGGAGACCATTGGATGTATAATCATTTCGTTTTAGGTTTGATAAGAAGCCGTTTGATAAATATTTTGTTTTTAATTCTCAACTATTGTGTTTATTTAAAAAAAAAAAATCAGAACGGTTATCAAATAGGACATTGTACAAAGCGTTTAATTTTGTACTACTTTTGAATCTTTCTTGGTACCAAGCCTCTTTTAATTGTTGATATTTTATTATAGACATAGAATAGAAAACTTGATATCAACCCACAAGCATTAGCACGTTTTAGGAAAAACCCTGAATTGAAATTCGAGACTTTGATCATTCTTTCAGATAAGCAGACTTTCCATTTTAGAGGTGATTGAGCAGTTTGAGTTACAGTTTTCTATTTTTTTCTTACGTATTTTTCCTTTCGACAGCTATTATGCATTATTTAATTGCACACATTTTCAAATGCACATGAACAAGATCACTCCCTATAATTGTTGAACTGAAAGATTGGTCGGCTAGTAGGTCATGGTGGGCGGTTTATTCAGAAACCTATTTTGCATTCTTTTTTTCGCCGGTGAGAATTCTGGCGGTGGTGAATAGGTTGGGCAGTGGGAACTGAAAAGAGGAAGGGCGTGCATGTAGAAGAAAGACGAAAGACCAAAGCTTCACTACGAGAATTCTAGCTAAGTAGCTATAGGACACCATTTTTAACACACTGCAGACACCGAAGAACACTATCGGCGGGCTTTGAAACTCGGACACCGAAGATCAGCGTCGTTAACCAAATGTATTCGAGGTTGTGCCTTGGTGGTAACTTTTCCTGTTTCCTATACAAATATTTTCTTGTTCTTGTGCTTTATGATTCAGATATCTTCAAACGCTTTTTATGTTCTTTTTCTTTTCTGTAATTTGCCCCACACCAAACACTTTCTCTCAAACAAAACAGTCTTCTCTCTCACACTCGGTCACCCTTTTCTCTCTCACTCCCTCTCTTCCTCACGAAGGCTCTTCACCGAGTCTCTCTCTATCTCCCGCTAATACAAAAACCCACCATCACCAACACCACCTATGCATCACCAACAATCCCTCTCTCTCTGTCTCTCTCTTCCTCTTTGCTTCAGATCAGATTTGGGTTTTTCCAAACCGCCTTAGATCTGATTTTTTTTTTCTTTTCGGTTTGAGTTCATATTCTTTGAGATCTGAATTGTATATTTTCAGATCTTGCATGGGCCTTCATGTGTTAGAGATTTGAATTTTTGTTTTTTGTTGTTAATAATTGTCGTTGCATGCAATTTTTTGATAATTCATATGATGGATTGTTGTTCTGCAGTGATGAGTGTTGAGTACAACAAGGTTTTGTAGTGAGGAGGACGCACAGACAGGTATTACTATTCTCCTTTTCTCTATCTTCATTTTCGTTTTCTTTATGCCTATAAAAAACTTCATTTTGTTGCTCTTGTAAGTAATTTATGATGTTTATTTGTGGTATTTATGCATTGTTAAGTTTTATGGTGTGCCAGAACGAAAAAAATGAAAAAGGTGATTTACTAATCAATCTGGTCAGAGATAAAAATAGAGTTTAATCAGTGTTAGTTTTTATTATTTCAAGTTTGTATAATTAACATGTATTATCTTACAAGTTTTTGTAATGAATTTTTTTCACATAGGGTCCTTAAAATGGAAAATTGATTGATGTAAATCTTGAAAATGAATACTTCAAATCAATGTGATTTGTCTGTAATAATTTTGCCAAAAATTTTGTCATGCGCAATCCTGGCACATATTTGGATTCTACAAATTTAATAAAATATTGCCAAATGTATAGATGATTCAAAATAAAAAGATGATTTGAAATGGACCCATCAGCTCAGCCTCTCCAGCTCAACCCCTCACGACTACCATAGAAGAACAGACCCATCGTACGGCTTGGACCTAGCCACGGTGATGAGAAGACGAAGGAGGAAACGTTGTCGTTCTTCACAACGTGCCGTTCTTTGAGATCTTGTCGTGTCGGTCGGATGGTGATTTTTGCGGCCTCGATGGGGGTGGTGACTGGAAACACTTCGTCGATCGATGAAAAGAAAATGGAGACGGAGGGGATTGCAAAGCAGCTTAGGTGTGTATGGTTGCGTTACATGTGCGACGGGGTGGGGTGGGGTGGGGTCTGTAGTGGTTGCTCGGGTGGGACGGGAAGAAAGAAGATGATTTTTTCTTTTTCTTTTATTTTTCTATTTTTTAAGTTTATAATTATACAAAACTATTTTTTATTATTTAAATCTTTTTAATCCACATGGTCATAATTTGACCGATATTGAATTATGAAATATTCAACTCACAGACTAGACCGAGGTTAATTGAATATATGAGACTTCTACCATTTCTTTGTACACCGATATATAGAAATGGTGGTGTTTGTCACTAGTTCTTGTAGGGCTTCTTATTTAAAATTAGGAAATATTTGCTTTTTTTTTTTCTTTCTTCCTTCCACATATGCTCGACTAACATAAAATCTCGTTGAATGAATGGACAGATTGAACATGACAGCTCCAATTGTTCATACACTTCTTAACCGTAAAAACTATGAAAGTTGGAGTTCTCGGATTGAGAGCTACTTGATGGCCGAAGATCTTTGGGACGTTGTCGAAGACACCTATGACTTTGAAAACGAGGCTTTGAGGAAGAAGGATGTCAAAGCCTTATATGCAATCAAGAATTCTTGCGGGGATGATACGTATAAACTTATAAAGGACCTAGACTCGGCCAAAGACGCATGGGATACTTTGTCTGAAAATTTTAAACTTGGATATAATCGATATAATCAATCATCAGGTGAAATAGGTACGTACATATATATTGAAGAAAGTTGATACTTTACTGTAAAACCAATTGACAATATGATAAGTAGACCAATCTCTTATGATCCCTTGCAAGATTTCTTCGTTTTAGAATTCTTTTATCTTCACATTCTCACATGCATAAAAAATTCAAGGAAATAGAAAAGCTAATAAACATACGACAATGGTTGTACATTGGAGGTGATCTATTCTGATTTGAGGAGGAATATTTTGTAATTATTATGGATTAAGTATTCTCATAATTTGATGTGTTACATAATTAATATATATGCACTCGAAAAGTGTGGTGTATCACAGTACGCACAACAATGATTTCTTCAGTACTATTTTTAAACATAGGAATTTGGACGAAGAGACGAAAAGGAAAAAAAGGAATTGAAAAAAAACGAAAAATAGGAATTGAATGGCATCCATCATCTAAACATCAACATTTTCATTCTCAGATAAGAGGACAATTCTTCAAGCGTATCCGACTCCGACTGATCGTGATGCTAGGCCAGAGTTGAAAATGGAAGAAGGGCACACTGGAGGTACATATGTATATACCTTGATCCTAACAAATTAAGACATCTATTTAATGATAGAAAGTTTAAGCCTAACATGGCTCACCACTATCAACACTGGTAGTGTCTTTTACTTAATCAAGCACCTATTACTAGGTGTGAAGTTTATCACAAAATACTTCAGTGATATTATAATTAGAATCTCTGTTATATAAGTTATATAACTTTTTCTCTTCCCGTATTTTGAATGATTTGGTTTTGTCCATTAGGTAGAAATGCAGGACTGCTACTAACAGCTTTATTAATCCATTTTCTTTTAGTTCATCTGCCGCAGAATTTCCCATTTGTTTTAAAATTGTATTTAATTATTTTCATTCAAGTATGGGAAAGTTAGCAATTGCCAAACATGGCAGGACATGATGAGAGCAATGCCAACAATATCCATGAAACTTTCGTCAAATATGTGGAGTCTAAAGATTGGGATAAAGCGATCAAGTTTCTTCGCCAACATCGCCAGGTACGAAGTGCAAGAATTTTTTACGGTACGGCCCTTCACTTCGCAGTCAAAAGGTTAAGCAAGTGCAGCGTGCGCAATATAGAAGAGTTGGTGGACTTAATGGAAAAGGAAGACCTGGAAATACAAGACAGACATGGTTATACAGCTTTGTATCATTTAGTGAGAGAATATCCAGAAATGGTTGAAGTAGCCAAACGCATGGTTGCAAAGAACCACAATTTACTTACAAATTTACCTGATGATGACACCCAGAACCCTCTAGTTATCCACGCTGAGAGGAAGGAAAAAGGGGAAAGAATGGCTCGCTATCTCTATTCCTTCACTCGTGAAACACTAAGAGTTGTCGATGGTGCTGAACTTATTTCTCTCGGTTTTCGTCGCAGAAGATTTGGTACAATTTTGGTCAAGTTTCAAACATGGCCAATTATTAATGTCAATCTTTTCCTGTGTGAATTTTTTTTTTTTTTTTTTTTTTTTTTTTTTTGTGTTACAAATTTTTTTTCTTAGTGTTCTTTTTTTTTTTTTTTTCACACTTCTATTATATACAGATATTGTGTGGGATTTGATTCAACGTTACCCGCAATTGGCTGTGGCTAAAGACTACAACATGGACTACAACGGGGATATTCCCTTAGCAACATTGGCCAGTAATCGTTCAGCATTTTTAAGTGGAAGCCGGCTCAGTTTATGGGAAAATTTGATCTATTACGGTTAGTACAAATTAAAGTATTGCTTTTTTATTTTCTCATCATATTTTGAGTAACTGCAATTTTTCTAAATGAAAAAACTTGATATAAGTTCAATTTTGTGATTCACTACTAGGAATAGTCCACTTATGTAAAATTGGTCCAGTGATTAGGATTACACATCGGTATCCCAATTCTTCTTTTTTCTTTCTCCTTGAACACCATTACTAGTTCAAAATCTTGTGTGGTTTTTGCTGGATTCAAGATCAAATCTTCTACAACCAAAATAGATGTGACCTCTTTGTAGCCTCACTCATAATTGTTTGACACATATTAAGTTTATGACAATGAAGTTAATATATAAAGTTAAGTTTATAAGCGGATGTCAGTCAATGATTGAGGCTACAGAGAGGTTACACCCATTTGGTCTCCGCTGTTGGTTGTTGGCTCGGTTGTCGAAATTTTTTTTTTCTCATTTAAAAGAATGAATTGTTTTGTATAATCCATGTGGCACTATTTATTAGACTTGTAGACCACATATGTGTGCCATGTCAACACACTAACATAATAAGTGACATAATTCTAATGGAATGACCAAATTGATGCGTGACACTCAATTTTAAGGACAACATTGATCAATTTTGAAATTTATGACCACAACGACGAGTTAGGTCAATTTCGAATACCATTAAAAACCCTTTCCAAAATGGATCACAAGGTTTCAATTTTCTCACATTGCTCCTAAGTTTTGAAATCGTAGTAATTTACACCTTTTGTCTAACGAGTTATTTGAATCTTTGTTAAATTTGATGACATGGGGAGCATGAAACCCATAATTGAATTGATATGTAATTAACATTTACACCACATTGACTAAAAAACTCATCAATTTAATGAATAATTAGACATTCAATTATACAAAATGTGTAAATTGATACAATTTTAAAATTTTAGGGTGTAATGTGAGAAAATTGAAACCTTATGGCTCATTAAAAAATCACATCAAACTTTGAGGATGTAAAATGTAGTTATCCCTTACAATTATTACTCAAATTCCAACTTGATTGAAATACAATTTTGCATCTTCTTAAGGTAGATTCCCGCTTTTAAATCTAGGGTTACACCTATAATCAAATATGACTTTTGACTCCAAAATTTGGAGAGCCTAATGAAATTTGAAATTCGTGTCTTTACTTTGCCACCATAAAGATAAGGGTAATTCTATTGCGAATAATTTTCATGTAAACTTGTGGGTGCACTTCCTTATTCACCCAATTGTAAATATTGATTTTTTTTTTTTTTTATTATTGTAAATAATGATTTTTATCATAGAAATGTTACAATCGAAGCCATTCATATTTTTAATAATTATCTAAAAGTCATCTCCACAAAACAACAATCAAATTGAAAATTGTTTAGTCATTCATCCGTATTAAATGAATCAACGATTATTCAGTTAGAAGTAATGCATGAATACGTAGTTAACATACAAATCTTGCTTCATTAGAATATTTCTTTGAATTAATGGTTGGGCTTGTATTCTTATCTTGATAGGTATACGCATAAAACCTCTTCTTCCCATTAAGGAAAGTGACCAGAGTGATCAAAGGCACCTCTCAAACAAAAAAGAGAATCAAAGGCCTCTGTCAAACCAAAATGAGAATCAATGGCATCTCAATTCCTCAGGTATTTTACATGTCTGCAGTGCAATTTGGCTTTTGTTAATGCCATGGTAATTTGTTCCATAGTGCTACTACAAAAATATATGAACATCTTCATTCCATAATTCCTACTTAGGGTTATAAATAAGTCGACCAAACGAAATGTCACACTGCTCAAGCTTGATTTATTTAACTTTTTTAGAGCTCAAGCCAGGCTTGACTTTCTTGTGATTCGAGCTGAGCTAGAGTGAGCTTAAAAAATTCAAGCTTGATACCAAGCTCAAGCTGTTTTGATTGAGCCATTTACTATTCTAAGTTGGCCCGGTCGTGTAACAAAACTTAACAACTTGACAACGCATTGTAATAAAACAATATATAAAACACAATTAAATGATATAGAGATCAAAATTTTAAATCAAATTAGAAATCAAATGATGTGTCACCAATATGAAGTAAACATGTTAATCAGTACTTAAATAATAATTCAATCATTAACATCCACATCATTTGGTTTACAAAATTTAATTTAAAATTTTAATATTCCTAACATTACCCTTACTATAACACAAAATTTCCAAACATGTTCGTTAAGATAGTCATATAAACACGTGTTTTTCTTTTGATAATTGGAAACCAGCAGGAGGCCAATTCATTATGCCTGTAGTTTCTTTAAAAAACCAAGAGGACGAGGGGACATGATATCGATCTCCGCATTAAAAGGAAGGGAAACTGAATATAGTCAAACTAATTTAGAAAAAAAAAGAAAAAAAAAAGGAAAAAAAAGAAAAGAAAGAAGAAGTAAACATAATTCTTCAAAAGTAAATCTTGAACATGAAAACCCCAAGGGGTTGGTCACCGTGGAAAATGAACAAAGGTTTAGAACGCCAAACCTGTTAACTTGAGTTCAAACTTTCACAATTGCACTCCTTGGGACCATCAAATCTAATTTGGCGTACCGTTTTGACTTGAGGAATCCTCCTTGAAAAGAGATGTGGTAAGCTTGTGTGTATTAAGCAAAGAACAATCCCTTGTTTCCTTGTTTTGTAGTTGTAATATATATTCTCTCAATAATAGTGTGCGCGTTCGTGTGTACATATATTTGGTAGGTATATGTATGTGTCTAATTGGACTTGTAATGCAGTAATGGGTTTGTTCCAACGACTAGTGACGAATCTCCAAAAACTTTTGGGTAGGTCACGCATTCATATTGTTAATTGATTTTTTTTATGATTATTTTATTAAAATTAAAATTATTTTAAACTAATTGTAGTTTTATATTTGTTTTCTTGAATGAACTTAGGAATCAATCATATATATGAGATGAAATTGATGCATGAGCGGGTCCAACAGTTTCTACCCCTCATGTGTAAAGCCACAAAAAATACAGATGAAACTAAAGCCTTTAAGGCAGCACTGTGCGTTGCAGCAGAACGAGGGCATGTGGAGTATATTACTCATTTCTGTAGAAATGAATTAAATGATGAGTCATTTCCTATACCTGTAAGTTACATTACGAGCAAAAACTATCAAAGCTTATTCCAAATTGCCGCTGAATGTCGTCGCCACAAAGTTTATAATCTTATATATGTCCTTTATGAGTTGTTACATGAACAAGATAACAATGCTGGCCACGGTCTAATACAAGACATAGTAGGGTGGAGAAATTACTTTGGCAATAATATGCTACACACAGTGGCAAGTATTACCCCATTGTCACAGATTGATCACATTCGAGGTGCAGCTTTGCAAATGCAAAGAGAACTACAGTGGTTTCAGGTGACTATTTATCTGTCTATCTACCTCTATATACATATGTGCCTATATTTATGAATTATATATTTTGTCTATATGTTGTTTATACATATTTTTGTGGCTATAGTTTTACTCTCATTTTCTCCTATTCCCCTCCCTTATTTTGTTATTTTATTTATTCAATTTCAAAGAAAAAACAGAGAATGCAGAATTACTCAGAAATAATAAAAAAAAAAGAAAAAAAAAAGTAAAAGCTTGTCTACGTGCACAAGCATGACAGGAAAATATTGAAATTAAAAGAAAAACATTATTATGTATTACGTACTATACTATCATCCTATGTAACTTAACTAGTGATTTAGGGTTATGTGGTGTCTCAAAGACCAAATGTTCAAGGATTAATATGAAGAGATAAGGATTTCATAGTCACTTCCCTAAATATCTTTTGTCGCCAACAATGCAGGAGGTGGAGAGCCATGCATATCCAAGGGATCGGGAATCTGTAAACCGAGATAATATGACACCGCGAGAAGTATTTATGGAGAATCACAAAGAAATGGGAAAAGAGGCAGAAAAGTCAATGAAGGAAACATCAACTTCTTGTACAGTTGTAGGTGCTCTTATTGTCACCATAATGTTTGCTGCAGCATTCACAGTTCCAGGTGGAAATGATGAAAATACAGGCCTTCCTAAATTCTTAACTAAAAAGGTATTCACAACATTTATAGTTTCAGATGCAATCTCGCTCTTTTCTTCAACAACTTCGGTTATCATGTTTCTAGGCATTCTCACATCACGTTATTCTGAAGATGATTTCCGCAAATCATTGCCCACAAAAATGATAATAGGCCTTTTCACCCTCTTCTTATCTATCGCCACCATGATGATTGTCTTTTCTTGTGCCCTTTACATTATACTTGACGGGAAATCATCGACTGTTATTCCAATCATTTTGCTTGCCAGCGTTCCAGTTGCCTCCTTCATCTGGATGCAATTTCCGTTGCTTGTTGCATTATTCATTTCTACTTTTGGACGGGGAATATTTGATAAGAAACCATATAAAAAGTTGTTGAATTCCAATGTTATCTTTACTTAAGTTTGGATTTGCTACTTATTAAGAAACTTGTAAAGAGAATCCAATGTATATGCTTTCTATTAGTATTTGGCCAATTACGAATGTGATTTTTCCTTGGTTAATAATGTACTTTCTTTGATCATTAAAGAAAATTCCAACTTCAATTTATATTTTTTAGTTTTCTTTTTTGGTGAATTTCTATTTGGAGTTTGTTTCTAAGACAAACTCTTTCTATGAGCTCTATTTTTTGGTCGATAAAATGAATTGATTGAAGCAATCCCAAAAAGGGGAAAAGTTCAGCAATGTTATCTGTAGTAGAAAAAATATATATATAACCCAGCAAGCAGAGAATAACAAAACTAAGCCATACAGGCATACAAAAGGAAGGCAGTAGAAGGCACTGTCGAGCCACAATAAATACAGTACCGAAGGACATGGTAATCCATCACGTGATATAAAGAAAACAACCGTTCCTTATCAACCAATAAAATCAAAACCTCAGTATGGTGAGAATAAGTAAAAAACTACTTGATATTTATGTTGACGACGTAAGTAAAAAGTGTTGATAATGAATCACACATTGATTGGAGGATTGACCTTCCATTGACTTATACGTAAGTTTGGCTACTCACCATATTGTCAATCGATTTTATGGTGGAACCTTAACTTTCTTATGGTATGAGAGCAGATTGGCCTACGTGTGAAGGCCAATGGTCACACATGCTCTACATCACTTAATTCGTGTTGCTCATGTATTTGACTTGAAAATTCACCATACGTGGGCGGCCTGTGAGGATGTGAAGGTAAAAGAATCCTACAATGATGAAAGGAGAAACCTTGCAAAAAAGAAGAGTGGAGATAACCTTTGTTCTCCTATTTGCTGCATTATGGACCATGTTGATACTGGTAAAACTAAGTTGCTGGATTGTATCCGAGGCACAAATGTTCAGGAAGGTGAGGCTGGAGGTATTAATCATAACAGATTGGAGCAACATATTTTCTGATGGGAACATCCGTGAGAGGACCGAGGAACCGAAAGCTGATGCGAAGATGAAGGTCCTTGGTCTTTTGGTCATTGACACCTCCGGGCACGGGGTTCAGGTTTATGTGATATAGCTATGTTGGTTGTTGACATTATGCATGGCTCAGAGCCTTGGACAATAGAGTCACTCAATCTTTTTAAAATGCGGAATACGGAATTCATTGTTGCATTGAATGAGGTGGACAGACTCTACGGGTGGAGAACCTGCCGCAATGCACCCATTGTGAAAGCAATGAAGAAACAATCTAAGGATGTACAAAATAAGTTCAATATGAAGCTCGCTACAAGTGCCGTTAGCGGTGAAGGGATTCCAGATTTGCTATTATTATTGCTTCAGTGGACGCAGAAAACTATGGTTGAGAAACTCACTTCAGCAGTAAAATGGTTAAGGTTACAGAAGGCCTTGGGACAACAATTGGTGTTGTATTGGTTAATGGTGCGCTTCATGAAGGAGATCAAATAGGTTGTTGGCGGCCACTCCCCTGACCTCACGCCGACCACTCCTTCTCGGCCTTTACTTACCTCCTCTCCCCTCCCGTGCTTCTCTCTCACCATTTTGTAAGCAGCTTCCCATGGATAAGTCTTATACCCAGATTCGGGTCATGCCCTTTCAAGATTTCTTCTTTGATTTGGCGCTCGATTTCTTGGTGTGGGGTTGGATTTGTGGCTGCAGGTGGGTTGGATCCACCATCGTTAGCTTGTTTCTATGGTGATGTCACCTTCTTCGCCTAGTTTTTGTGGCTGCACTGACATGTGCACTCAGATTTGGCGGCTCGGCTTGTACATCTCGACTTGTGCGGCCCAGCTTGATCTGGCAACTTGGCTAGTGCGTCTCGGACCTGGCGAATTTGCTGCCTGTTACGGCTAGCTATTATGGTGTTCGATGTGTGGATGTCGGATTCTCACTAGTCTGGTGAATTTGTAGGTGGCCTTGGCATGAGTGCCTCCTCCCCCACTGTGTTGAGTTGACCAACGGATCCCTTCTCGGGGTAGTTTAGTTGTGTTTCAGGTTGCCTTGTGAGCACTGTGGTGGCGCTGTTGTATTGGCTAGATTGGTCTTCGACTTTGTGCTATGAGTTATGTAGTCTCATCTGTCAACGATGACTTGATGTTGTCTTGCTCTATCGCGATGACTTTTTGTGGCCTTGCTATTCACCGATGACCAATGTAGATGCTTGTGTTTCTTTGTTGCGTCCATCGTTTGTTATGACAGATTTATACTGGCGGCAGTTGTGCGCTTGGCGATTGTGTGTTTGTGCTTGTGGTAGCCTACTAAGGGGTTTACTTTTATTTGTCTATTTGTGCAAACTCACTCTAGATCAATTTATTGGTCACTAGAAGATGATTAATGAAATACCACGCTATCGTTTCTTGTAAATAAAAAAAAAAAGATTTGAAGTTCGATTCCCATAATATTCATTTATATTAAAAAAATAGTCAAGTTTAACCTTTTTTTAAAAAAAAATATTATCTATTTGACAAAAAAAAAAAAAAAGAACAAAAACAAAAAATATTATCTAGGTGAGCTTCATCTCACAATGAGTTAGCAAAAATATGATTTAAATTCGCTTTTAGTAAGAATCGAACTTAAAATCTCTCATTTACAAATGAAGACAAATACCACTAAACTATGATAGTCAAATTTAATTTTTAAATATTAACTCTTAGCATTACATTTTAACCATAGAGTCATATACCCAAATTCATATATGAACCTACTTAACGAAGCACATACGACACCGTTCCATCTCACCCCCTGCACAGACGACGACACAATCTGAGACGCTCGCTCGTCCATCCACAGGACCACAGCAGCTTCGTTAGCTTTGAAGAGAGATGGAGGAAGAGAGAGCGAGGAAGAAACTACTGATACTCTACGCCACCCAAACCGGAAACGCTTTAGACGTCGCCGAGCGAGTGGGCCGCGAAGCCGAGCGCAGAGGCTGCCCCGTCCACCTTCTCTCCCTCGACCAATACGACGCCGTAAGTAGTCCTCCCTTGCATTCAATTTTGTTCTTCTTCTGAACAATAATTGCATTACCTGAAGAATAATTTTCTAATTTTTCTGTTTTACTTAGAGATGCTTAGCTCAAGAGGGCACTGTAATTTTTGTTGTTTCAACCACTGGCCAGGGAGATACTCCTGATCCCATGAAGGTAAAAGCTTTTGCTTTTTCCTAGCAATTCAGTTAACTCGTTTATTTACTGTAATTCTCCCATGTGGGTAATGTGATAAAGGTTAAATATGTGAAAAAGATTGCATCTTTATGTGTATGCAGGGGTTTTGGAAAGATCTTCTGCAGAAAAATCTGAGTAGGCAATGGCTGGAGGGACTCCGTTACGCTGTTTTCGGATTGGGTGATTCCGGTTACCAGAAATTCAATGTATATTGTTTTGTGCCATTTCTTTAACTTCTGCACGATTGTTTGTTGCAGCCTGTTGTATGCTTGATGAGTATAAAGTGTTGCTTTTTGACCCGTTAATTTATATGGAATTTATATGCTTGTGACGTTCGAGTTGTGGTTTGCAGTTTGTGGCAAAGAAGCTTGATAGGAGACTTTTGGACCTTGGGGCAACCCCGATTGTCCAAAGAGGTTTGGGAGACGATCAGCACCCGTCAGGGTACGATTTTGATTCCTTTTTTTTTTTTTTTTTTTTTTTTAAATTTTCAAAATTAGTTAATGAAATCTTGCTATATGTAGAAACTGGGATGATGTATTTTCTTTTACCGTTAACAGTTACGAGGCTGCTCTGGATCCTTGGATGGCATCATTGTGGAATACGTTGAATAAAATCGATCCCAACTACTTCCCCAATGGCCCAGACTTTTTGATTCCATATGAAAATTTTATGGCGAAACCAAAGGTTCGGATTCTATATCACGACATTGACAAGGTGGATTCACAAGTTTCATCTAAATCAGGTAATTTGGCTGTTTATAGTTCCCTTCTTTCTATAATCGTGTATTTGCAAATATCATTTTACGGACCAATAGTTAGAAATCATGTTTCTAAAAGCAGTATGCATTTTACAGACTGATAAGTTTTCAGACTCTATTAAACGGCATGTCACAATCCTTTTTATTTCCTTGCCTTTCCCCCTTTAAACCCAAATAAATTTAATGTTAAATAAGGCATGTTTGATTTCAGATGTGTACGTCATTTCTGTTGAGCTCATCCTTGCATAGATTTTGTATGTAGTGTCTGATTAAGTCATGCCTCTGGGGTTTTCTCAGACTTGAATCACATTGTGCTGCAGATTGAAGGGCACGCAGAATGTCTCCTGTGAAGTTTTCTCTTGACAAGCCTGACTGCATTCTTAAATTGGTAATGTTAGAATGCTAATATTACCTGTGTGTCGAAAATTCTGGTAGTTCTAAATTCAGAGACCTGTTAATTTAAGTTTGTGATGTTTTTGTTTCATGCATTCCTTAGCTCAGTTAAACTTTTGTCTTGTAGGTAAAAAATGAACCACTGACTAAATCAGATTTTAAAGACAAAGAGGTGCATCACTTCGAATTTGAATTTGTTACATCTGTAAGTTGCCTACTATGTGCTTGTTACCAGTTTATTTTTGTTTCAACCAATGTATAGCATATTATTCTGTTTGTTTCAAAGTGAAAAGTTTCATTTGATATGCCAGCCTATTCCCTATGAAGTTGGTGACGTCCTTGAGGTTCTCCCCAGTCAAAATCCTGCTGCATGTGGATGTTTTCATACGTCGTTGTAATTTGGACCCTGAATCATTCATCACAGTGAGTATTTTCATTTGTATATTGGTTGAAATTTTGAGCCGTGCTACCTTAAAATTTTTACTAAATAAACTATTGAACTTTGTTGGAACTTGTTTTATTTCTTTTGATTAATGTACTTATACTTCGAAAACAATTTTTAGAAATCTGTTTACAAGAGAAGGAAACATGTTGAAGGATTATTTATACAATTCTCCATCGTCTGACTTTTTGTTCTTAAATACTTTTGGCACCGTTGATTTCAGGTTCATCCTTCAGAAATGGAGAATCAACTCCTTGATACTTGTATCCCCATCAACCTAAAAACTTTTGTTGAATTGACAATGGATGTTGCATCAGCTTCTCCTCGACGCTATTTCTTTGAGGCAAGAATCTAGCCTGTAACTCATGGATTTCTATTAGCAAACTTCTGATAAAAAGTACCCACTTCCTGTTTATACACATGTTAGTGCCTTCAGTTGATCTTCCTTGAATATGTTTCAGGTCATGAGTATGTTTGCAACTGCTGAACATGAAAAAGAAAGACTTCAGTATTTTATCTCACCTGAAGGAAGAGATGATCTATACCAATACAATCAGAGGGAACAAAGGACTGTTCTGGAGGTTTTAGAGGATTTCCCCTCTGTTCAAATGTCATTTGAATGGCTGGTACAGTTGGTTCCTCCTTTGAAAACAAGGGCTTTCTCCATCTCTTCGTCCCCAGTCCGCCCACCTCAATCAAGTTCACTTAACAGTTAATGTAGTATCATGGACAACGCCGTTCAAAAGAATTCGAGCAGGTCTCTGCTCAAATTGGCTATCCAAGCTTGATCCTGAGCAAGGTATGTCATATGCTGTACATGTAAAGCATATTATTAACAATACAAATGATTAGAATTACCATTTCAAGTCCTTGATTTTTGTTCTTTTGTGATAAGCAGGTGTTTATGTTCCAGTGTGGTTTCAGAAAGGTTCCCTTCCTCCCCCACGACCATCACTTCCTCTCATTCTCATTGGACCTGGAACCGGCTGTGCGCCTTTTCGTGGATTTGTGGAGGAAAGAGCCATACAAAGTTTGACCGAATCAACTGCTCCAGTGCTGTTCTTCTTTGGATGCAGAAACGAGGACAATGATTTTTTGTACAAAGATTTTTGGTTATCCAATTCGCAAGATGGTGGGGTACTTTCAGAAGCAAAGGGCGGGGGCTTTTATGTTGCCTTCTCAAGAGACCAGCCACAGAAGGTCTACGTACAGGATAAGATGAGGGAACATAGCGAGAAGGTGTGGAAGCTGCTGATGGAGGGGGCGGCTATTTACGTTGCAGGTTCTTCAACAAAAATGCCAGCAGATGTATTATTAGCCTTTGAGGAGATTGTTTCCAAAGAAAGTGAGCTTCCACAGGAATCAGCAGCGAGATGGCTTAGAGAACTGGAAAAGGCTGGCAGATACCATGTTGAAGCGTGGAGTTGAGCGTCGCTGGAATCATGACTTTGGAATCTTCCGGTGAGAACCAATGATTGAATTTTTCACGAAACTTAATGGATTGAATTTGAGTATGGTCGCGGAGATTTGCTAGTAGTAGTCGTAGTAGTAGAGATAATATCTATTCAAGGAGAAAGATTTGAATTACTCTCTCCTCATATTGTACTGTATTGAGAAAAACTCTCTGCCTTTCACTTCTCACTTCCTCCTTGCCATCTTATTCGGGGTGAACGCGTTATTGCACTTGATATTAACATTTCAAAGTGAGATATGTTTGGTTAATAGTGCTTTTTATTAACGTTAACGGTTGTCGAGGGGATTACACTAGTTAACTGTACAAAATGTTAACTGGGTGATTGTACTGAAATGTGTATGATATATATAGTAATAAGAGTCGACGTAATCACGTGCAAACAGAAAACACACAGAGATGACGGGTGATCACTACTAAATGACTTGTGAATAAAACATGGTATCACTATGTCGGGGGACTGAAACCGTGCGTCCGCCTCTTATACTCAAGTTCAAATTCCCCTCCCAATCGAACTATCTATCACCGAGTTCTCTTTCATCTTGGGTCGGGTTTTGATTGGGCTATCCAGATAGATTTACTCTAGGCCCTTCAACCTTGGGCCTGAGTTACCTAACCAGCCCAAGAAGCAGAAACAAACAAGGCAGGAGAGAAACAGATATCTCTTCACATGAACAGATATCTCTGTCCGTCTCTGAGTCTCCACTCAAAGCGGAAGATAAGAACTTTAACAGAAGAAAGAAGAAGAAGAAGAAGAAGATGTTATCTTTGGGAATGGGAATCGAGTGCCAGGCGAACCTAAAAGCCGCCGCGTTGGGGCTGAAGCTGCCGCAGCAGAAGCTTCTTTTTGTCAGCAGTGTTAATCAAAGAGCATTGAATTTCAAGCCGAAGGCTTCTTCTTTCTCTGTTTCTCACTCGCTGCGGGAGCTGAGGCTCGGACTTACCCTCGCCGCAAGAAACGTAAGGCTCTCCGCCGCCGCAGAGTCTCTGGTCGCTGAAGAAACGGCCACCGATGACGAGGCCGCCGACACCGCCCCGGAAAAAGAGGTTTGTTTTTTTCTTATCCTCAGTATCTCTGTTGAGTTGGTGTGTTTGTTGTATGTCTTGTTTTGTAATTGAGAATTGTTCTGCTTTTTTACTGGGTTCTGTTTGGTTGCTGAGAAAATGTAGCCATAGGCTAGAAAGTGAAAACTCAACCCTGTAACATTGTAATTTTCTTTTTTGGTTTAACATAATTGTGTTTATCAACATTTATAAGCATGAAGCTGTTGTTATGGATTGTTCTAAGAGGGCTAAAAGCGTTTTCTGATGACCAAAATCACTTCTAACCTAAGGGCTGGTTTGGTATTGTCGTGATTTGAAAAAAAATTACTTCTGTAGTGCTGTGAGAATAAACAGCTGTGAAATAAAGTAGCAGAGTGTTTGGTAAATTTTTTTGTAAGAGTGCTTTTGAAAAAAAAAAAGTAATATTATAATGTTTGGTAAATTTTTATGTAAAACAGATGTGAAAAAAAATCGATTTTTCAAAACTGGGTTTTGCAGCTTCTTGTTTTTAGCTTTTTTTCACAGCCCAAAACTGTGAAAAAAAACTGAAGCTGAATGTTTACCAAACACAAAAACAGCTCCCAGCTTTTTTCAGAAGCACCTCAGTACCAAACCCAGCCTAAGAGTCTCCAGCAGAAGTGCTTATGAACTGAAGTGCTTACTAGAGAGACAGTCCCAAACTGCTTGTCACATTCTTTCCATTGGTTTCCGTTTGGTTTCATACATCTGCAATTTCCAAATGGTCATGTAGTTAAACTTGTGTTTCGGTTTTTGGATGATGTAGAAGCTGGGAGTGGTTGTGAAGCCATTTGAGAAACCGAGGCTCGTATTGAAGTTCATTTGGATGGAAAAGAACATCGGCATTGCACTCGACCAGATGATACCTGGTCACGGCTCCATTCCTCTCAGCCCGTATTACTTCTGGCCGAGGAAAGATGCGTGGGAGGAGCTCAAGGTCTTGCTCGAGAGCAAACCTTGGATTTCTCAGAAGCAGATGATTATCCTTCTCAATCAGGCTACCGATATCATCAATCTGTGGCAGCAGAGTGGCGGAAACTTGGCGTAAGATTTCATGTAAAAAAAAATTATGAGTTTTGAGCTGCTTTGTGTTATACTTAGCAATTCTCTTTTGTAGCACATTTTGGTTATTTCTGAACCACATTTTGTTAAATTTGAATTAAATATGGACTGTATCCTCGGATGATACGACCGTTATCTTCCGATCACATTGTTTCAGTCGAAATTCTTTTCGTGTTTGCGACTGAATCGTGCAGTTCAATGCGTTGGCATGCATCAATCGATCCCAAGCTACGGTTCTGCAGGAGATCCTTCCGGAAAAGTGCATTGCAAAGAGATCTTTTGGTTCTGAGCTGAAGGAGTCGAGATGGACGTTCGCGTCCATTTACTTGGAACACTCTTCATCCATCTCAGTTAAAGATGCACGTCGATAACAGATTTCGCAGCTACTTCTGCATAGGCATCTTCCGAGTACTTAAAACATGAATACGAATTACGAAAATCATAAGGGCTAGGTACGAAAATATAAAACCGAAATCACCCACTTTTTTGCAAGAGAAAAATTCTGTATAGAATATGGTAACCAATATTTAGAAACAGAGAAATTATGCCATCCAAAACATAAAAAGGGGGATCGACACCGTCTGCTGGGAGATGTAAGACAAGTAGCTGAATAAGAGTATAAGAAACCCTATTAAACTTAAACCAACATGGCAAAGAGTTGAGACACTGAAAAGATAGACCAAAGAAAACCCAGTTGCCATCATCATTCCTCAAACTCGTGCATGTGATCGAGAAGATAGTTGGCCGCCAGCTCCTCGTTCTTGTTGCATGCAAAGTATACCTCCAGCACTAGCGCCCGATCGAAACCCATAGCTTCTAGCTGCAAGAAAAAGTTTTGGATTGTCAATCATGACCTAAACAATGATATTTCACACATACCAAGTGGAACAAATGCACTTGTCACATGTGCAGAGAAATAACACTTACGCGTTCAATGGCCTCTCGCTCTTCAGGGGTGACGGTCACAGCCTGCGGCACTGCTGCACCCAACTGCTCCAAAAGGTTCCTGAAACATACAGAGTTCAATAACTTAGAACCCTGTGTATTTTAATTATCAACAAAGATTTTTTAATTGCTTCAATGGACAAGTAGGGCAGATTTTCTAACCCTTCACCCCCTTCAACGGGTTCATTAATCAAGCGTAAGAAGTCAGCTTGATGAGCTTGAATGAGCTGCATTAGATGTGGATTTTGTTTCCCCAACTCTTGAAGCATAGGCTGCAGCAAGATAAACCATCGTGAGTCCTCAAATTATAATTAAAAACGACAAGCTTGGCCAAAGTGAGAAAATTAAAGGAGAACAAAATAATACCTGTAGAATTTGGGGGTTGGCTTGCACCATAGCTCGCAAGGCTTGGAACTGAAATAATGAGTTGGAAGCTCAGATACCTTTCTCAATCATGCATATAAACAATAAGCGGATTCACAAATAAAAAAGATGCTATATACATACCTGGGGACTGTTGCGTAGGAAATCCAAATTGCCCGCACCGGCATTTGCACCCATGTTGGGAAGGCCCTGATTCAACAAGAACAGTTATTCACTTGGACAGTATAGGATATAAAGAGGTACATAGATTACTAATTAACAGCCTCTACCTGTGGAAAAAGATCAAGTGGGTTTGCATTGGGCCCACCAGTAGGTGCTACTGGTTGTGGAGCCTGCGCTGGAGGATTTGCGATTTGCTGCCTGTTCACCAGCAGGAACTTGGGCCGCTGGTGGGGCTTCAGCTTGCTCAGGAATGCCCTGACATGTGTATCAATATCAGTTTCTGTGTCAATCCGACAGTAACATCCAAACATGCTTCCTATGCATGTAGGAATACTTTATATGGAATCAAAACAATTAGCTGATGAGGAGTAAAAGACCAACAAAGTAAAAGTTTTCATTTTCGAATTTTACACAAGGTCATGACAACAAATATGTACTAAAAAAAATTACAATATATGGCACTAACATCTGACGGACATCAATCAATAATCTGTCTTATTTTCATTTTGGATGTTCTTTTGAACAGGAGATAGACTATAATCCAACTCAAATCACCCGCCAATTTCAATGGTCTATGTAGTTGTGCGAGGGAATGGATCATACCCAACACCATTGAGCACCATTGTTATAAAAGAGAATATCACAACGTACAAGGTGTTTATCAACAGAAAGCTTAATGGTCAACAAAACAGAGACAAATAATTTCTCTACTGCTAAATGACACAGGTGTTAGGTAGAAAAACAGAGGCATTACCTCCCAATTAATCAAAATTAACATGTGTTTTCTTCCTCATTTTCAGTAATCAAACTTCTTCTATCTACATTGCCCAACTAACATCAAAACAAAAGAATCAAAATATCAAAGTTGAGTACTCACAGAATATAGGTACTCAACAGCCCTTTCAGGGTTGTTAAAAGCAGCCCGTAAAGCACGGACAACGGTTTCCCGATCCCAACTTCCTCCACCCATATCTAGAATTTGCTGAACGGTAGACTCTAAAGTAGTTCCTGCAACTAGGTTTGATGCAGCTTGCCCATACACATCTGATCTTGAATCAGTAGGAGCTACAACAGCAGCAGTTTGAGCGGCGGGCTGTGGTCTGGACCAAAGAATGTAATAAAATTATCAAATATAAAAGATGAAATTCAGGTTGAACAGTGAACAATCAAGACGGCCTTAATGAGTTAAAACAAATTAAATTATATATAACTCAGAATACTTCTTAACTAGAGGCCATAAATGAAAATTAACACACTTACAAACGAGCCATTTATTGGTAACACAAAAATTATTTAAATGATAAATAAAACAATTTAAAATTGAAAAAGAAAACGATAAGCAACGGATAAAAGTATATTGTACACTCAAAACCATAAGCAAGTCAAAATTACTATAAAAATTTAGGTAGCAATTGAATATTGAAATTCGTCCTCTACTTTGGTAAAACTATATAATATGACAAAAATATGTGGTTTTCACTAAATTGAAATGATAGTATACTTCATATTGCACTGATCAGACTGAAAAAATGTTGTTTCGCATGCTAAGGAAATACCAGAAAGCTAACAGTTATAAGTCTTCCATCCAAACAATTTTAGATGAGTGATTCAAAAGAAAAAATAGGTGTGACAGTATACGCACTCCGCCACAACTGGTGCAGGAGCTGGAGCAGGAGCTGGAGCTGGAGCTGCTGGGGGTGGTGCGGCAGAGGTAGGAGCAGTACCAGCAGGTTGGGCCTGCAAAATAGTAGACAACATAAGATGGAACTCCAAAAATTAAATATAATACTGATAATTTTTTTATTGTATACCTCATAATAAGGTTCTTGGCAGGAATGAGGAACTATATAATGAACATCTATACGACTACAATTCACCCACAAAGTATATGCAACTTCATGAGTACAATTCCCCAACAAGAATCCCCCATACATCATTCTGCCCATATTCACAAAAAACCTTTTCCAAGACAAAGAAATAAAGATGTGCTTCCTTCGGATTATTAAGGAAAAAACGATTTTTTCTATCCATGTGGTCTAATAAAAAGATTACCAAAATCACATGCACTACCAATGTGAAAAAAGGTCATTCCAAAACAATAATACTAAATACAGAAACTGAGCTGATTTACCTGACTTGTGGCTGCACCTTGCTTACTGGAGGCTCCGGCTGGTGAGGCCTTAGGCTGCAATTGACAATTAGAACATAATTAAGTAATTAGGATCTGTAGTTTCATTAAAATTGCAAGTGTTTCAGCATGTAAGTTCATTAAAAACACCACCTTGCTACAAGATTATAGTAATACAATTAATAGAAACAAAAGACAACTCATAATACAAAACAACATAAACCAATCAAAAAGGGATAATTAATGGCTATCGCATAAACCAACTTCACGCTTTAATATTTTCTTTAAGATTATCAAGCCCACTTAGAAATTCTTTCTTTTAAAGATTGAATAAAATAGTAAATATGAGCACAGTTTCACATCTTACAATTACAAATCCTGTAAAAAAAATTACAACCCAGTCGTTTCTTAAGTAATCCCAACAACAGTAAGAAAAGCAAACTCACCTTGGTTAACATTATCACGATAAAACTATTTTCAGCAACATTATTTTGTTCTAGAGTTGTGTCATCCTTAAGAACTTTCCCCTGATGAATAAGCATCTGTTGTGGGGCAGGGTACACATCTGCACCCTGTGCTGTCTCTATAATTGTCTTGACATCAGCCACCTGGGAGAAACAATTAACACAATAATTACCACAATGAACTGAAAATCGTAAAATGGGATACAAAAAAAGTTGTTGAGGAACCAAAAGTAAGTGCACGAGTTGCTTAGTGTCAGTGCATATGAAGTGCGCTACGTAACGAAACAGGCACTTGAAATTAATCAGGTTCGATCATTCTTCCAATCCTATCTAGGATTCAGATTACCAATTCACTATAGACCATGAATTCGAATCAACGCAAAAAGGATAAAAGATTACAGATTGAGTCCAAGTTAACTAGAAAACTAAACGCTCATGGAGTTGCAACCATAATCCAATTAACATGAACCTCTCCGAGTGATCAAAGCTGAAAAATTCCGCAACAATGTCAATGTTTGACTATAACACTAACGCCAAAGCTAAATAATTTGCACAATTGAACAATAAATTCACTAAAACTTCAACCAAATTCTACAATTATGCAAACCAAAACAGCGAACAATCAAACAATCTGAACTCCAACAATACCGGGGCGCGAAAAGCCCTAATTAGCATTCGCCCCAAAACCCTAATTACCCAAAACTGAAGCGATTAACATCACGAATTAAGCACAAAATCAATTGAATTTTCAGTCGCCGATGGTTAAAATAATTTAAGATACGTATATGCATGTTTTTATACCGTCTCTTCGAGTTTCACTTCGATCTCGAAGTTTGTGCCCTTCAAAGTCTTGACAAAAACCTTCATCGTTTTCTCCGACTTGCACGATTCGGGCCAATTCGTAGAGTTTCGATTCTCCGGCGAGACTCCGATCTCCGGTTGGCGCCGGTCACAATTTCCAGAGAGAGAGAAGAGAGAAACGAGAGAGAGAGCACGAAGTCACCGTGATGACGAAAAGCAGTAGTCTTTGTTCTCTCGGTGATATAGTAGCGCTACAGAATGGAGGAGGTCCGATCCAGTAAACTGGTGATTTCTCGTGTTGTATTTTTATAGGCCAATGAAAATATGCCACGTGTACCGTATGTGTTATCTATCGGTGAGGATTGAGGAACTGAGGATTGAGAGATGGTCTAGTTTGGAGAGGATACGAGTTTTTGGCTTCGTGAAGAAGTAAGGGAAGATTTGGATTTGGTATATTTTTTCCTTTTTTTTTTTTTTTTTCTCTGAAGAAAATAAAAACATTTACAAAATGATATTCTAAATTATACTAATCAATACTATCCAAAAAAAAATATATATATATATATATATACACACACTAATCAATATGTAGGAGGATTCAACTTTTGTAATCCTCTTAGGATACGTTTGTTGTACCGGACTATTTCGGACTAGACTAGCTTCGGAGATTAAGTTGAACTGACTTAGATTAGACTAAGTCAAACTAAGTTAGTAAAGCGTTCAGTGTTGGCAAAAAAAAAAAGAACAATTAATAAATTATAATATTATAATATTTAATATATATCTAATAATATTTTATTATGAATTCAACCTTTTCCTTCTAAAAATTCTAGACACTCTTCTACGGTTCTACCTCTCTCTAGAGAGTACTTTCCTCCTCTTTGGTTTCATCGCCCATTCTTTCATTTCCTCCCATCTTTTTTCCTTCAAAATTCTTCAAAGTTCAAATCCATTTTTTCTGCAGAAAACTTCAAAATCATTTTTCCTGCAAAATCGTCGCAAAGCTACTCTCTCCTCCCTTTCCGTCTCTCCATCTCTTTTTATCCCCAAAGTTACTCTCTCCCATTCTCTATCCATTTTTCTCTGAAAAAGAAAATTATCTGGGAAAAAGAAAATTATCAGGGAAATTTCTGGGAAGTTTTGGGAATAAGGAAGAATTATTCTATTGAAATTGTTATTGTTATTGTCTTGCTTTAATTTTTTTTTTTTTTTTCGAATTTTGGTGGCTGGATTTTGAGATTTAGGTTGTGGGTGGAATTGGGTTTTAGATCCGGGCATGGGTGGGCAAACAGAGTTGCCCAGAATCATGCTTGCAAACATCGTATGCAGTTCTGGAAACAGGACTAGTAATCCCATGGTTTTTGAGGGGGTTCGCTAAGACCGGCTAATCCCATGGTTAGTCGAGGCGAGTGAAGGTTAGTGTCATTAATGTTAGTCACAATGGGTAACAAACAAGGGACTGGACTAACCTTTAGTCCAGTCCAATCTAGTGAGAGTTAGCGAGGGCAAACAAACATCCCCCTTAAAGAAGCAAATCCCAAGAAACGAGTCTAAATTCTAATCCACATTTGCAAAAATTTTACGAGTTGGGTGATTAGAAATGATTGAGTGCTTTTAATGAAAAGCATGATAATTTTCTTATTTAGCTACCAAAATGATATTCTAAATTATACTAATCGATATTTATGAGGTTTCTAAATAAGTCCGCTAAATTAACAACTCATCGACGAAATAGAGAACCTAAGATCTTGATGTAAGGGAAGAACCTAGAACTCGATCTACGGCCAAATAGCAACTAGTACGTAAGAATACACATTTCAAGCAAAACTCAAAGCGATCATAACGCTGATCCCCTTACCTACATAGCCATTCTTGCAAATCCGAGTCAGGCATACTATGTTTGATGGTTGAAGCATCCCTTCTCGATCAAAACAAGCATACGACACTTCTAAGGAACATTCGCACTTTGATTCGGGAGCTACTTCGCGAATATTGTGCAAGGGGGAAATGGCTGTTGTCTGCGCACTCTCCGAAAATGACAGAACTATACTCCAACAGCGCAAAGGCAATAATGTCTTTTGCAACCCTTTCTCCTGGTGTTTGTGAAAAAGAGTGACGAATCCATTTTTTTGGTTGGTCATAGGTTGGTCCAAAGAACGAGAGTTGGCTTCCTTAAATCCATTGTTCCTTAGACTAGCTCTCGTAACGGAGGCCCAGCCCATCAACACAAAACCTAGGAACTAAAGTAACAAGCATCCCCGAAAATAAAAAACCAAAGCTTTCGCATTTCTCGACTCTTCCTGCAATGTTAGCTCAAGGTTGTAGCCTCTGAACTCAATTCAGGTACACATATTCTCTCTGCTTTGATTTTTCTCATCACTTTTTCGATTGGGCACCGACAAAGTTTCGAACTTGAAATCATTAAATTAGTTCGCAACCTCGCATGTTGTCTTGTCTTCCACCACCTGAGGAACTGATAGAAATCTAGGACTGCCATTTAACTTACTCAGCTCAAATCTTCTCAAATACCCTCGATTTTTGTTTGTTTGTTGATTGTGTTTCAAGTGTCCTATGTTTTGGATTTGTTACAGTGTTTAACGTTTGCCGTAGTTGTTGTCTCTGTAACTGATTTCATGCAGGAAACGTTACTGGTGAAAGAATGTTTAATGTTTGATGCTAAATTGTATTACTGATGATGTTTCTTCATCTGGGTTTTGATTTAGTTGATGTTCATTGAATGGAGTTGTAATAATTTTTCATAAAAACCCTTTTTTTTTTCGATCTTCGATATATATATTTTTTATATTAAAAGAGAGAATTTTTATGATAATTTGTACTACAGGAAGTGTTTGATCTGTATACATTTACACTGAGCAAAAAAAATGGAGGAGGAAGAAGTGAATCGATGTCAGATACAGGAATGGTACCCAAAGTTTAAATCTTTGTCTATCAAAACCCGAATTCATGAACTTCCGGAATCCTTTGTCCAATACCTTCTCGACGATTCAGGGCCCTTCCTTCTCCCTGTTTCGATCTCAAATGACGATGCATTCCCCAATAGAATTCATAATCCGGAGGAGGAAGACGACTATCAAGTATCAGAAGGGTCTGGTGATGAGTCGGAGCAGCCTTCTATGCCGCCCTCTTTCCCCGAACTTGAGTTGGAGGTCAAGGAATCGATTAAGTCCCTTGGAGGTTCTGTGTTCCCTAAGCTAAACTGGAGTGCACCAAAAGACTCGGCTTGGATCAGCACAACTGGGAGCCTCAAGTGCTCTTCGTTCAGTGAGATTGCGCTCTTGCTACGATCATCTGACTCATTGGTCCATGATCTGTGTCACGCATATGATTCCTGCAGTGACAAAACCTCAACAAGGCCGAAGAGTTTCTTCCTTGCGCTACGGCAAATGGTACCAGTCCCTCAAGCCAGAGATGGAGTTCCGTTGCTTTGTACGAAATCATAATTTAGTTGGAATTTCACAACGTGAGGTCACTACTTGTTATCCTGCTCTGCTTGAAAAGAAACACAGCCTTCAAGCGTTGATCGAAGACTTTTTCGTGGATAATTTGATGTCCAGATTTGAATCAGAAAATTACACCTTTGATGTATATGTGACACAGGATGATCGCATTAAGGTTGTGGATTTCAACCCATGGGGCGCATTTACGCTACCTCTAATGTTTACATGGGAGGAATTGGATCAGATTCGAGGGGATGGTGTTGAATTCAGAATTGTAGAGAGTCAGTTATCCGTTAGGCCAGGTCTGAAGACAGCCGTGCCGTTTGATTTTTTGGACACAAGTGCTGGGAGTGGCTGGGACCAAGTTATCAGAAATGCTGATGAAGAGTTGCAGCAGCAAACTAGGAACGGTCAAGCAGGTGCTTAAGGTCATCACTGTTTTGACCGTTCGAATTAAACTCTAAGATGCTGTTTCACATATCAACTGTACTTGCCAGGTTGAGTATGGAGCTTGGATATTCCATTTGAGGCCGTGCCTAAGCAAGAAACAAAAATTTGCAGCACGTTTATGTATTTATTACTTTCATCCTCGAGCTTTATCAATGCCATTGATGCAAAAGTGATCAGTGAATTGGCCAAATATCTATGTCTTCGTACTCGCTCTTTCGTTGCTGCAGCATTAGGTATAAAGGAATTCTCTTAAGATGGGTAAGTTTGAGTTCTTAAATTTCTTGTTGGATTCGGTCAGTTTAGTTCGAAATTTGTTTGTGGTTTCATGGCTCCTACTTCCTCTGCCTCCTGATCTGCAATACATGCTCGTATATTAGCCCGAATTCTCGTTAACTTATGAGAGCTGATTTTCACACATCCGTTTTAGTTTTTCACACAGCCTTTTTCACTTATTGCCAAACAACCAACATGATTAAACAAGGGTACGTTGGAGGACAAGAGAGTCTGTTTATCATTTCCCTATACTTGGCTACTTAGTCCGTACGGTCAAGGATTCATTTCTCATTGCCTACAAATCACAGATTGATATATGTAGGTAACTTATTAAAAACACAAAAGAAAATGTGTTTGCATAGGTAAAGTTTTGAGCCGAGTGGAAACTGGTTAAGCTAAAATGATCTCTTGACACATTCGTGTACAAGTGATGGGCTCTCTAATTGACTCAAGCTGGAACTTTTAGGTGGGCTTATTGTATACAATATATCCAGTTCTTGATGAACCAACTCTCCATCTTTTTATGTTGCAAATGGACCTTAAAAATGGAAAGGTGGATCATGGAAAATATTGCATTTTTACACACTTAATGGAAAGTTCTAAAATTTTAGTGAACTTTGTTGCCAAAATTAGAAATTGGCAATTTCAGACAAGACATGTTATACTACATAAAAGTTACACAAATATGACCGTACAAAGCATCTATACTAACCACTTGATGTACGGAATTCAAATGTCATGGTTTTGTTCTCCACTTCATAAGCTCTATATCTTTTGTGGCTCATGCCCTTAATTGTAAGGGCAACCTGCCCCATAAGAATATGTTCCATTTTTCTTGCTTTCCTAACCTGTATATTTTCTCCCTTCCCATACTTTTTGACTCATACAGTCAACAATTCCTCTCTAATCTCTATCATCCCTTTTCATAATTAAATTCTTAAAGTAATGGTAATTTAATCATGATCAGATTATGATTCCGCAATTCCTTTCCGCTAACGATGACAATTTTTAATCTTAGTTTAAACAGTAATTAAACATTTGGATTTGTATTATGCACCGACGAACCAATCATTAACGTCCGATAAGGGTACTGCAAATTGATGGAACATATCCAAAGATTCTTGGAAAACTGTTAATTAAGCTAACTACCTCTTTTAGCAGGTCTTGATCAACTTGTTAATGCAGATGTCTGTGTACTAGTTTAATTTGATCAATTCTTAATCGAGATACCTAAAATATCTGAACTTGTTTACTTTCGGTTGGGTTCCCTCAACCCCACTTGGGTATCGGGGAGATATCTAATTAAACAGATTAGAAGATTCGGTGTGCATGCTTAGAACACACTAATGTCAACGACCAAAGCTGATCGAATACTTACACTGGTGGCTGTGCACGTTAATTAAACTTTACTTAGTGTTCATACTTCATCCATCATCAATCTGCATGTGTTATGCATGTCTATGCATTATTGTGAATATTATTCAGACTGTCAATTTGAATCATTGATAATGTTGATTGTGACATGAACGTTTGATATTCATGTTCGCTTACAGTTGAGGAGTCTCAAACAATCACAAACAAGTACCAAAAATATACGACTTGTGATTCGTGTAATTAGTCATATATATCCATATTTTTGTGATTATCAGGTTTAGTATCTATAAATATTGATGACGCATGGACAATATTTACAACTGCACCGGTTCTGTATATTATAATGCAGAATTTGTAACACCTTTCGAATTATTTTCGACCTGCAGCCTGGAGACACCATCTACAAGAGCAAGGAGAAGAGTATGAGAAGAAAGCTGCTGTGTACAATGGTGGAAGGGCATGTGCAAGCCAATAAGGAATTAGGAGGAAGCACTGCACCTGCACGAGGCAAATAATGATAATGTTATTAACTGATGCAAAGCATACAATGCAATGTGATGAAATTCATGTATATAATCTACCTGCATATACAAAAGCTTACATACGCATATATTTATGTAAAAGTTGTTTCACGAATCCCAAGTTGCAGGAGAGATATACAGATTATGCATTATTAATCTTGATCCATGCACCATGAACTCGATTAATCGTACGTTTTAAGCAAAGATTAACAAAAGAATTAGCCCTCATTCGATACTTTTAACTTTGATCCCACCTGACAACTTGCTCTTGGTTTTTTTTGGCATGCAGGGGATGATAAATTCCACATCACACTCACACTATAGTCAGAGCAGCATCTTCTTTGGATTTATTTTTTATTTTAACTTTCTTTTAGTAGTCACCTTTGGAATTAAAATTGACTCAAAAGGTCCACCAAGTCAAGGTAGTCTATTGAAGAACGCAATGGCCGAAAACCCCTAGTCACACTTGGATTTCACATATATTTTAGATTAAGTTATCATTAGCAGTACTTAAACCAAATATGACATGGAAAGGTATTGCATCAAAACTCGATGTGTATATATTAAACTGAGTAAATCAAATGAAAGAATCATGTGATAAATCCTGTTATGAAATGAAATTTGTGCTTTTTATTTGTATTGTGTCACCTTTTTTGAATTCGTCTAACATTTTGAAGAGCAGCGATAAAATTTAAAAACAAAAAAAGTTTGAGGTTACAACAATTAAGCACAAAGAGGGACAGAGCACCCAAACACAAATCAACCCAAACATTCAATTACAAGTAAGTCCGCCAAAAAATCCGGAGGTTCCTCGAACCAAGATCGAGAACCATCACTGCGAAGGGCAAATCTTGCAAGACGATGGGCCATTTCGTTGGCCTGATGACGAATAGGGGCTGGAACAACTCCAGTGATTGCCGACATGAAAGCTTTGGCATCCTCAATAACAAGCCCGATGAAAGACCTATCGGCTGAATGTCCCTGCAATGCAGTCGTAATCTGAAGAGAATCACACTATAAAATGATGCTGGACAAGCCCCTTTCAACAATCATCGCCATGCCCTCCCTAGCAGCCAGAACCTCCGCATGTGCCGGAGAGCACACATTGTCAAAACGGACAACCCGAGCAGCTACGAACTGACCATGCTCATCTCTTGCTATAATGCCCACTCCACCTTTTTATGGATGTTGTGCATAAACCTTAGCTATATAATATATGTGTATATGTAATATATAGGTTGATTGTTTAATTTCCACCCAATTAAGTAGCGAACGTAACACAAATATTATAAAGGTCATTGTCATTTATGTGAGTTAAATTAGAAATCTCTTACTTATAAGTAAATAAGAATACTATTAAACCACATTACTAGTTTGTTAAATACATCAAGACATCAGAAATCCCATTTACTTGTACAGAAGGCTAGTGAGTGTATGCAGGGATTGGGGAACAAAACCTGGCAGATTGTGGGAGGGAAAATGGAGATTGGAGATCCCGTCACTCATTGGATGAATTTGACGGTAGGATTCCCTTCTATAATTAAAGAGATATTACATCTCATTTTTTATTTTCAACTTCTAGAGAAAATAATTGGAATTAATACAATTAGCTACCCGATAGCACCCACCTACCTATGAAACATGAATTCCTTTTATATTAGACCTACTTGTCGATTTGCTCTCCGTACTTGTACAGAGCTATCAATCTATTTCTTAAGCTTTAATTTTAGCCGGTTATTCCCCCTAAACTTTTACAAATAGCCAATTTTCCCCCATGATATTAGATTTTGAAAAATTTCCTCTAACTTTCCATCAATTCTGGTCACGTGGACAACACATATCAACTGTATGAGAGCAAAAGTAAGTTTGTTTGGGTAATTGGGTGCAAAGTCATTACTTGTAGCTGCTAATTGTACTCTCATGACTAATTCAAACAGAAAGCATATGGAGTCAACTAGCAGAAGAGAAGAAAGAAGGAAAAAAAAAGAAAAGAAAAAGCAATCTATTGTCCACATTAGGGACCTAAAATTATTTATTACCCTCAAACATTTGCCATGTACCCAAAATGGATAGGAAACTGAATGAAAAATTTCAAAATCTAACATCATGAGGAAATTTGGTTAATTATAAAAGTTTAGAGAGATAATCGACTAAAATTAAAATTTAGGAGAAAATTAACAACTTCTTATAAGTTCAGAAGAGGAGAAGCAAGCTCAGAAGAGGAGAAGTCGACAAATGTCTCTTTATATTAAGGCCTTTCTAGGGTCCGCATGGCCTCCACTGGGCATGCGTGGGAATATAGACCAACCTCTCAAATCACAAATGTTTAAGAAACTTCTAAAATGTGGTGGTTTTTTAATTTCTGTTTTGGTTTTACAAAACAAGTTATATACGCAACTTCTTTTTGCATTTTTAGGCCAACAGAAAGAAAGGGAGAGAAAAAGTTAGATAGATCGATGCATGAAATAGAAATTTGATGTGATTAGTAAAACTGTAAAACAAGGGTTATGGGTTGTCCATGACAACAGAATAAAGCAATGCTTGTCACAATGTACAAATTTTAATCCAAACATTTCTGTGTGCTTCTATCAAGCCAAAAGATTTAAAAAAAAAAATAAAAACATTTTTTTTATAATTAAAAATAAATGCTGTGTGCTGCTAATAGAAAGTCGTGCTTTATAAGAATTTTACAAATGAAAATGCGTGTCATGTGTTGGGTATATGAACACTTTTATCTATAAAAGTGAATCCGTATAATTTTTCAAACTTTTTTACATCGATAAGATGTTATGCTCAAAATTATATCATGTATTACACCGAGCTTGTTGTTTTCTGTTTGATTGAACAACTTTTTTGTTTATAGGTTAGGTTTGTTGGGTTTTTACCTACTCGTCTCGGGTTCGAAATTTTCTAATTTTCTAAATTATTGTAATAATTTCGAGCTTTCCCTCTCTCCTATTATTGAATTCGATCAACATTCATGCAACATTTAGCCTGATCCTATCATTGGATTTTTTTTTTTCGATACAATATATTTGTATTTGATTGAATCAAAAGTTCGACGCACAGTTTCGTCTTTTGGGAAAAAATTAAAAGGAAAGAAGCATTCATGCCAGATTAGATTTGTATGCCACCAATTCAAATTAATTACAAAGAATTTATGATAGATTACTTTCCTAATTGTTGCTTATATGCTTATCAATTATAGTAGTAAATATTGAATGAAAGCTATATATGGTGACGAGTTTCTCTAGATAATGCATATATGGCATTTTCTTGAACAGATTTACTATATTAGTTCGGTATTTTATATATTTATTTTTGGTTGGATAGTTTGGTTGGATTGCCTAGTTAGTCACTTGGTGAACTTTGCAAAATGTTAGTGTCAATCGACCGACCGCATATCGACGACACTCACATTTTGGTACATCCGCACTGTGGAAAACCTCGATTCCCCAGTCCCTGGAAAATCACTGGGAAAAAAAGGTCAACCCAGGACAACTACCGAACGAGTAACCCCCACATGTGTTTGACAATTGACATGCATGTTCTTCCATGCCGTTAAATTGAATCCCGAACAAATTCCACTTTCCAGTTTTAGTAAAACTAAGGATTCGATTTTAACAAGATATATGGTTAAAAATTAAAATGCAAGCACTACAATTCCCCCTTGGTCCAACCAACCAAAGAATATTTCACCCAATTTCCTTCTTATTTTATGAATATTTTCGCCTTTTTATTTTATTTTATATATATTAATAAAATAAAAAGAAAAGCTAGCGTTACACTACACATATTTCCTAATTAAAAATTGCTGACAGGCCTTCCTCTTGGCCATTATAAATTGGGTTGTCGCGGCTACCTTCACATCAAAACATCACACACTCCCTCACTCTTTTGTTTGAGTGTGGGACGTCAGAAATTTGCAACAAAAAAAAATCCTCTGTTTTTCTTCTCCTTGTTTTGTTTGATCACCACCATGGCTGCGGTGCTCCTAACAACTCTGCTGGTCATATTTCTTGGCTTATTACTAAGAGTTGCTTACGACACTCTCTCATGCTACTTCCTAACCCCAAGACGCATCAAGAGAACCATGGAAAAACAAGGAGTGCGAGGCCCTAAACCCCGCCCTCTCAACGGCAACATCTTGGACATGGCCACCCTCGTTGCGAAATCAACCTCTCACGACATGCACACAATCGACCACGACATCGTCGGTCGCCTCCTGCCCCATTATGTCGCATGGTCCAAACAATATGGTTCGCAAAATCTTTCAATTTGATCACCACATCGATCACTATATAAAGCTTATGTGTTTTTTCTGATAACTTTGTTGGGTTTTAGGAAAAAGATTCATATATTGGAATGGAATTGAACCCCGGATGTGCTTGTCGGAGACAGAATTGATCAAGGAGCTTCTGTCCAAGTACAGCACCATCTCCGGCAAGTCATGGCTTCAACAGCAAGGCTCCAAGCATTTCATCGGCCGCGGATTACTGATGGCCAACGGCGAAGATTGGTACCATCAGCGCCACATCGTTGCACCGGCATTCACAGGAGATAGACTCAAGGTATGAATACGATGATTCTTAATGTTTCTGTAAATTTTTAGAATAATGGTACGGTATATGTTGTTAGTATTTCAAAAAAAGTCATTATACAGTTCTCTCTAGCAAAAAACAAAAAAGAAAATAAAAATGCATAATGACTATTTTACCGTGCTAATAACAATTTCTTGAATTGAATTATCATGATTCAATAATAATTGTGATTTTGATTAATTTTGGTGCGATTTTCATTAGAGCTATGCGGGGTACATGGTGGAATGCACTAAAGAGATGCTCCAATCGCTGAAAAATGAGATAGGGACTTCAGGGAAAAGGGAGTTTGAGATTGGAGAATACATGACAAGGCTCACAGCCGACATAATTTCGAGGACAGAGTTCGATAGCAGCTACGAGAAAGGGAAGCAGATATTTCGACTGCTCACTGTTCTGCAGCATCTATGCGCCCAAGCAAGCAGGCACTTGTGCCTTCCCGGAAGCCGGTAAGTAGTATACAGAAATATTTGAGGTGCATTTTAGAGAGGATATCTAATTGGATTCGTTTATGTTTTTATAAATAAAGAAAAACTAATGAAATGATTTGAAAATTTTGAGTTTTAATAAAAGAACAAAAATGTGTTGTAAGTGAATGATACCAGGAGTGATTTTTTAAAGCAAAAATATCATTTTGGTTAAAAGTTAACAGTACTAGAAATGTTTAATTGAAACTCCTATAAATAATAAAAAGAGCCAATATGCTTCTTTTACGTGGTCACGCTTTCTTATTCTTAATTTCTTTAGCAGAGTCCATGTTTTTCCAATAAGCATCTCTTTGTATTTTATTAGGTTTGTTTCTATTTATTTTATAAGTTATCATAGTTTTTTTTTTTTTGTCAATTGTAAATCACTTTCAAGAGTAAGTTGTTGAACGGCTTCAAAATCATGACATATGTACTAATTATTTTTTTAGGTCATACTAATTTATTTCAGATGCTGAAAATTTTTAATTCAGGTTTTTCCCAAGTAAATACAACAGAGAAATAAAATCTCTGAAAATGGAGGTGGAGAGGCTGCTGATGGAGATAATCCAGAGCCGAAGGGACTGTGTTGAGATCGGTCGGAGTAGTTCTTATGGAAATGATTTGCTGGGGATGTTGCTCAATGAGATGCAAAAAAAAAGAGGGAATGGTTTCAGCTTAAACTTGCAACTAATCATGGATGAATGCAAGACATTCTTCTTTGCAGGACATGAAACAACTGCCCTTTTACTCACTTGGACTGTCATGTTACTAGCCAGCAATCCCTCTTGGCAAGAAAAGGTTAGGGCTGAGGTGAAGCAAGTGTGCAATGGTGGAACACCATCTGTTGATCATCTTTCCAAGCTCACTTTGGTAAGCAAGCTTACTCTGTATCTTTAAAATTATTGTAATTAGCTTTTAGTTGTTTTGGTGGTTTGGTATCGTGGGCATTTGGGCCATGAAATTACTAAAAAGTTCTGTGAGAAGGGACAAGATATTAGAGCCACTAAGAAATGCTTCCAAATTTTTTTAAACAAATATAGATTTTTTGGCATGGTCTTAAAGGCTAAAACTTCACAGATACCTGTAAACCTAAGTTTGGATTTTACTCAGTTGTATTAAACTAATTGACTAGCAATTTTAATAAATTTTCAGTCTACTACACTTCCTAATAAAATATTTAATTTTGAATGCAAACAACTAAATAATGTGTCCAAACTAGCACCCAATTAAGTTAGTAGTATAAACAATTTTACTACATTTTTAACTCTTCATGTTGGCATTAAGCAAGAGAGTGCCCCCTAATCTACTCCTATCCGTAGTCCTTGGCACAACATCTTAGTTTTGTGGTTCTACTTAATTACCAAAAGCCTAATTTAAAAAATTAAAAAAAAAAAAAAACCAGAACACCAAATTGAAGTTTTTTAAAAGGAGATTAGCTGGTAATAGAGATCGACTTAGTCAAAAGCAGGTCAAAAGGCTTGGCAGTGGCAATGTCTTGCATGTCTAGTAATAAAAAAACTTTAATAAGCCTTACCAAGCTAGCTAGGTCGCGCCTATTATTATATCTTAAATTTATGCGTTCTTTTCCCAACAGGATTCTTTCCGGATCCTTTTGGTAAGAATATGTGAATTGTATCTGTTTATCATACATCATGCGATTAATTTTTGTCAGATGTTGTTTGTGTATAATTTTAAATAAAAATATTTAAAATGATTTCTAACTGTACTATGTATGATAAATGGACATGATTCACAGATTTTCGAAATCTTAACAAAGAGAATTTGGCGAGGATCCGGATTCGTTCTTTTCCAAGCCATTTTCCTAGAGTTTTAGTCTGAGCTTATCGGTCACATTATTTTTTTTCTTTGATTTTTTGCAGTTAAATAGGGTAATAAATGAATCACTGAGGCTGTATCCACCAGCAACTGTTCTACCTCGAATGGCTTTTGAGGACATCAAACTTGGTGACTTACATATTCCAAAGGGGCTATCGATATGGATTCCAGTGTTGGCTATTCACCACAGTGAAGAGCTATGGGGTAAAGATGCAAATGAGTTCAACCCTGAAAGATTTGCTTCTAAGTCCTTCACACCCGGGAGGTTCATTCCATTTGCTACCGGTCCAAGAAATTGTATTGGTCAATCTTTCGCTATGATGGAAGCTAAAATCATATTAGCGATGTTAATTTCACAATTTAGCTTTACTGTTTCGCCTAATTATCGTCACGCTCCAGTTATTGTCCTCACCATCAAACCCAAGTATGGTGTTCAAGTATGCTTGACCCCCATAGACCCTTCAAATTAGCATACTGATTTTGGGATTAGCGTTTGTCATTTGAGGAGCTAGGGAGCTTGAGATGGAATTTTGGTCAACTTTATCTTTCTAATTTTTGTTTCTTGAGTTATAAATAGTGAAGAGAATGAGACTGATATAATGTTTGAGCGGATTAATCAAACAAGTAAATGTCAATAAAAATGTATCATAATGATTATTCTCTCTAAGCTATCTTTGATGCATATATTCTCTTATTAAATCGTATTTGATGCATATATGTTATATTATCAAACTATTAACTTACTGTATTCTTATTTAATTTGATGGTGGGTGCAGATTAACAATCCTAGAGTTACTTGAAAGTCTAAACTTGCAATTATACAATGAGGGGATACGAAAAGAGACAATTAACGATATAACTAAAGCAAATCGAAACACGCACAAAGCTTTGAGTTAAAAAGGGTTTCCTTCTATAAATGAATGATAGATTGATTCTTTTCATTCTATCAGATTGATTTAACAATGTGCTTATCTTTCAAGATTAATTAAATAAGCCACGGGGGGGGTGGTAGGTCAGGATCTTCCTTTTAGAAACTTCATTTAAGGGAATTATAGAGGGACAAGGATTGTTTGTCCTTTCACTTTCGGTGCTCTTTTATTTTGTGTGATTACGGTTAAGCCACATTTTATATTGTTTTTTTTTATAGAGATAATAAGACAAAAATGAATAATAATATAAAATATTAACGTAATTTAACCGTAACCATACAAATAAGAAGATAGAGCACGGAAAATGAGAAGACAGACTATCTTTGTCCAATATAGGGTGCCTTGGCAGCTATCCTATCAACTCCTTACACCAATCTATGATTCTTCTGCGCATCCCCACTACTCAATTTTTTTCTCACTGTTTGTTTGGTTTCCAACTAGCATTTATTTATTTCTCTTCTCTGTCACTGTCTAATACACTGCATACGAGAAATTCCAATGCCACATTTTTAGGAGAGTGTATTAGAATTTGATATATTTTAATAGATTTATAAATTTATAGAATTTTTTGGAGTTTAATTGATTTGTAGAAATTTAATGTAAAATTTTGATTCAATTTCCTCAAAATCTCATGGAGGAATGTGAGATTTGTGAATGCTTAAAATACACTAAGAAATCTCTCAAATTCCCTCGAATTCCTCCACTTTTTCAAATTCTTTAAAATCAATTTCCAATTGACTACATCCGGAATGTTATGAACTGCTTTGAAATCCTAATTGAATACACCCGAATTTCTAAGGATTTTAATTAACTATCTTAAAATTTTGATTGAATACACTTTTAATTTTAGAGAATAACTTAAAATCCTAATCGAATACCCCTATATTCATTAAAAGAATTAAAATCCCTCAAAATTTCACTTAAATATGACTTCATTAAGAAACCGTGATGCTCTCCATCCCAAGTCTCGAAAGTTTTTTAACCAATTGCAATTTCTTACAGTTTCAGAATTAAATTCATGTATTTTTTTTGGTAAAATTAAATTCATGTATTTGATCCATAGTCAATTAGATTTTACCTTTATTTCCCTTCACACAAGAATAGTTTTCTAACAGAAGTAACTTTCTCAAGTAATTTTTCATCAATACAGTTGTTCTTTGTATTAATTAACATTCACAGTAGGAATCAAGAATTCAAAGAAATCTTAAGAGAGAAGAAAGGAAACTGAATTGTATTTCACTAGAGGAAAAACAGTTATTACAACCGACCTTATCCTTTACAAATGAGAGAGAAATTGCATTTATACACTAACATTCAGTATAGGTAGCTTAGGACATAAGCCACAATTGATGTGGCAATACTACTGATGTGGCAAATACTAATATGATATACATATCCAATACCCTCACCCCCATCAATCTTAGCTAGGATAACCAAGCTTATGATTGAAACAATGCTTAAGAAAATCAAGTCCATGTAAACCCTTAGTAAGAACATCATCCACTTGATCTTGAGTTGGGATGTATTGCACAACTAAGTCACCCTTTTGAACTCATTCACGAACAAAATGTACATCAGTTTCTAAATGCTTAATCCGAGAGTATTGAACAGGAATCAAGCTTAAAACTATGGCTGATTGGTTATCACAATCAATAAGTAGAGGTGACCCTAAAACTTCATGAAGATTTTTGAGTAACAGTCGAATCCAAGAGATGTCAGTTGTGGTATGAGTTAAGACTCGATATTCTGCTTTTATAGAACTCCTGGAAACAGAAGCTTGTTTCTTGGACTGCAAGAAATCAGATTATCTCCCAAGAGTACCACATAGCCCGTGATAGGTCTTCGTGTGTTCAAGTCAGCTACCTAATCTGTCACTATATGCAGTAAGAGACAAAGTTGAGGCTGCAGTAAAAGTTAAACCACATTTAGTTGTCCCTTGTAAAAATCGCAGGATCCTTTTGACCATTCCAAAATGTACATCAGTAGGAGCACTCATATACTGACATACTGTGTTAACTGCAAATGCTATATCGGGTCGAATAAAAGTGAGGTATTGTATGCCTCCTACAAGACTGCGATATAAAATGGGATCATTCAACAGTGTACTTTCAGTAGTAAGAACTTGATTATGTGGCTTGCATGGAGTAGAACATGGTTTGCAGTCATCCATAGCAGCCTTATGAAGAAGATCTTTTACATATTTGGACTAATTCACAAATATGTCACCATTGGATTTTTAAGAAACCTGAAGTCCAAGAAAATAAGCCAATGTGCCTATATCCTTAAGATAAAAAACTATACTCAGAGTATTAATCACATATTGAATCACTGTAAAATTGGAACTAGTGATGATGATATCATATACGTACAACAACAATATAACTACATGATCATCTTTCTTTTTGACAAACAAGCTGGAATCCGAGAGAAAAGCTTCAAAACCAATAGTTATCAAATAGATTGTGAACTTATCATTCCAAGCTCTTGGAGCTTGTTTTAAACTGTAAAGAGATTTAACTAGTTTGCGAACATGAGATGGATAACTAGAATTGACAAATCCCTGAGGTTGCTTCATGTAAAGCTCTTCTTGTAATTCTTCATGCAAAAAGTGTTTTTCACATCCAATTGTCTTAAATCCCAATGACGTATGACAGCAAGAGCTAGAACCAATCTGACTATAGTATGCCTTACCATTAGACCAAAAGTTTTAGTACAGTCCAATCATTTCTCCTGACTAAAGCCCTGAGCAACTAATCTAGCTTTGTATCTAGATATGGAACCATTTGAAATTTCTTTTGATTTTATATACCCATTTACTACTAATGACATTCTCATCAACAGGAGGAGGAACAAGAGCCCAAATACCTTAAGCTTATGGTGTATCAATTTCTTTTTGCATGGCAACCTGCCAATGAGGAATCTGAGAAGCTTGCTTGAATGTAGAAGGCTTAGATGAATCAGTTATATTAGCTAGAAAAGTAAAGCCCCCCTTGAGAAATGACTATCATCAGTTAAAGTTAAAGACTGAATTTCTGGAAAAGTTGTGGTGAAAGCAATATAATCTTGTCTTGATATGGTGCCAGTTCTCAATCTTGTCTGAATACCAGAGAACGCAAGAGGAACCAATGATGACTGTGTAGAAGATGAGGATAATGAAGGCAATATTACTGCTAACTAATCAGATTGAAGAACACGTAACATTGCAGGCAATATTGCAACATTTGATCTGTCAATAAGAATTGGGATTTCTGATTCTTGTACACTACAAGAATTAGAACAATTAAATTTAGTTGTATTGGAGATTGAAGAGCTAGCATTGATGGATATATTTTGAACAAGAACAAATAAATATGAAGTTGATGCTGGAGATACTGGATATTGAACAGAAGAAGAAAACTGCACAATAATTGATCTTGACTTTATATTGATACTTGAACATGACTAAGAGGAATTTGATGTTCTAACTAAATCCATATATGGAAAACAACTTTCATCATGAATCACATTGCGAGACACAAGGATCTTATTTGTCAAAACATTAGAGCACCTTTATACCCATGAGAGTAACCTAGAAAACTACATTGCATAGACCTGGTTTGTAGTTTGTTAACATTGTATGCCCTAAGATATGGAAAAATGGCAGATCCAAAGATCTTGCTAGAAGAAAGATTAAGTTTCTTACCAAAAACTCTCCAAAAAGGAGAATCCATCTTGAGTGTTTTGCAAGGCATCCTATTAATTAAAAACACAGCATACCAGAATTTCTATGGTAATTTGGCAACAGACAACAAAGTGATTGCAGTCTCAATTAAGTGCATGTGTTATGGTTCTGCCAACCCATTCTGTTATGGAGTGTAAGGCATGAAACAAAGTGCAAAATTCCATTACTTGCAAAATAATTCTAATGTGCATTACTCATAAACTCTCCACCACCATTAGATTGTAAAATCTTGATTCGAGTATGAAATTGATTCTGAACATATGCACAAAATTTGAGAAAAGTACCAAACGCTTCAACTTTATTGAACATAGGGTAAATCCATTCAAATCTAGTGGCTTCATTTATAAAAGACACATAATATCTAAAACCTTCAAGAGATACCGTTCGTGAAGGTCCCCACACATCCGTATAAGTCTTATAAAAATGAACCTTAACCCTATCTAATCAATCAGGAAAACGAATCCTGCTCATCTTTCCATTTAAACAATGTGTACACACTTTTACATGATCATCTGAAATACAAGAAATCTTATAATCCCTAAGCATGGTAGTCAAGAACTCATTTGCATGATGTTCGAGCCTTTGATACTATAGTGAACTCTTCACTGCATGCCCCAAGAAAGCAGAAGACACACCTACCTTTATTCAGCAATGTAGGAAAAATATGTACAAGAACATTGAACAATTCATTATTGCTAGTATTTTCTTGATGAAGAATCACCTTGTTGCTTTGTCCTGCACAAAGAATTGTTCTTCATCACATATAAACCAGCTATGATTGTCTTTTCATAATTGCTTCACAGATAACATATTAACAGTCAACATAGGAACATGCAAAATATTCTTAAGAAATAAAGAATGAGATGCAATTTGTAAAGTTTCATTTCCAATTTGTTGAACTATCAAACTTTCACCATCCAATAACTATTTTCTCGGACCCTTCATATGGAGTTGCTTTTGTAAGCAATGTGACATCAAGGCTCATGTTATGAGATGCCCTTGTGTCCAGAATCCAAGAATCTCCTTCAACAAATTCATTTGAAGTTTGAGCATTCATTGCAGGAAAATTTGTTTGAGTAGATAATATGGCACCATTTGTTTGAACAACGTATTGATTAGGAGGTGCAAACACTGGTGGTTGAGACTGAGGAAATTACTGAAATCCTTAATATGCATAGTTAGCAGAAAGAGATGGAGAAGGCTGATTCCCTTGGTATGAATAATTGCCTCTGTGCTTGCAATTGATAGCTATATAACCTTTTTTTTTTCCACAAATCTGACACTCTTGAACTGGTTGATTATTGGTTTCATTCCTGTACAAACAAGCCACAACAGTGTGACCCTTTCGAGAACAAATTTGACATTCAGGTATAGGTTCGTACCTATTATTGAAATTACTAAACCAGGATTGCCATGAATTTCCATTTCTAGAACCATTGAATTTAGGCTGATAGCCACCATTACCTCTAGGCCTATATTAGTTGTTATTATAGGACCTAGACCATTGACCAAAATTTTGTTGGGATTGAAAATTGTTGCCATTTGATTGAAAATTGCCCTAAGAAGAAGATTGATAACTACCATTAGATAAAGGCTGATTTCCATCATGATATCCTTGTAAAGACTGAGATGAAGAACTAGAGCCAGAAGAATTCACATTACCATTCTAAGGAGGACCATTAACATTCATTGTAGCCATACCATTCACTAAGGATTTAATTTAGCCTCAATACTCTTTTAGGCATCAACCAATTGTGCTCTAAATTCCTTTAGTGTAATAGGAGTATCCCTAGCCAAAATTACAGTTATGATTATATAATAATAGAGGGAATAAGCAGCAATAATCAAATCATTGTCAGACACATTTTCTCCAGCAACTTGTAACTGAGCTTTAAGTGCTTTCAATCCCAAAAGATATTTATCAATTATATCACCACCCTTTTGCATAGTGTGTAACTTAGTTTTTAAATGGTTAACACTAGCACTAGGCACATCCATATAATGATCTTGTAATGCAATTTAGGCCTCATAAAATGTTTTATACCCAACAGCATGTTCAATAACCTCATCACTTAAGGTAGCAATCTAAAGACTCAACAAAGTCATATCTTCTTTAACCCAATCTTTATATCTAGTACTTATTTCCTTTGTAACTCCAGGTTCAGGTGTCAAAACAAACTTTGGAGGACAAATTGACTCCCCAGTGAAATCATCAAGTAGATCATATCCACGAAGTACAAAACAAAACTAAAAACTCCATTTGATAAAGTTTTCATCACTGAGCTTGATGGTAAGCATACCAAGAAGGCTTTCAGTTTTCACAGTAGTAGACATGATTATCACACGCAATCTTTTGCAAATCAACAAATCAAGAGTCAAATCAAGAACCCAGATGACTAAAACTGAACAATCCAGATGAAAATCTAGAAATACCCAGATGAAAAATCCAATCAACAATTGTGCAAAAATACCATAAACTAAACAAGAATCAATACTTGTATAGCTTTATGCAAAAATCTTCCAAGATTGACAACTCTATATAGCATTGGCCCTCAATCAATTCACTAAATTCAGAGAATTTCAAAACAACAATGTAAGTTTGGCATCGGCCTTCAATCAAAATTTCACTCAAATTTGCAAGAACTTCAAACAAGTATGGCATCGGCCTTCATTGAATCAAAAGAAAATTTCTAATGTCGACTGGATAAAGAACAATATCACCTCTTTTGCAGCGAAGTTAATAGCGAAAGAAGAAGAAACTAGCGTTGGCCGCACAAGCGATACCAGCTCTCAATACCATATTAACACTCACAGCAATAATCAAGAATTCAAGAACACAGAGAAATCAAGAACTCAGAGAAATCTTAAGAGAGAAGAAAGGAAACTAAATTGTACTTCACTAAAGGAAAAACAGTTATTACAACCGACCTTATCCTTTACAAATGAGAGAGAAACCGTATTTATACACTAACACTCAGTATAGGTAGCTTAGGACATAAGCCACAACTGATGTGGCAATACTATTGATGTGACAAATACTGATATGATATACATATCCAATACAAATGTTAGACATTTTCTTACAAGGAAAGTTGAGAATTACTCCAAGATAATAGCTATAATTACAGTTTCTCCCTTATAATGTTCCCATAACATCTTAATATGGGTAATTTATAACATTTCACAAGTTTTCTAAAATGTATTGAAAATGACTAAATACAATTTAATAGAATATTAATTATCAACAATATTGAGATGACACAAGTGATGAATTACCCTCATGGTTAGGAATTCTCTTCAACTCATTGCATTTTGGATTCAAATGTTCCCCTTCCTCTTAATGTAAATTAGTTTAAGATATTGCTTGTAATAATAATAAAATATTTAGATGACTGGCGATAAATTATTTGAAATCAATTCATTTTACCTATTTCTTCTCATATCGTTATTTGCCACTTATAATAATACGGTTTAGTGATATTCATTTTTACTTGTAAATGAGAGATCTTCAGTTTAACTCTCGAATATGGCTAGTTCAATACCAAATTATTATAGCTGACCTATTGTGCTACTTAAGCTTAAATCTCTCACCCTGTGGTGTAAATATATCATTGTATTCTACAAAATAATTTTTTTTTTTTATATACTCAAGCAAAACTACCTATAAAATAATAAATAAACTTCCTAGAGTAGAAATTTCCACATTCCAGAATGAATGTACCACCCCCAACTCATTTTTTCCTTCAACTTTTCCACACAAGGGAGCTTACATTGATCAGTAAAATTGAACTGTAAAGCATTTTCCTACATATAGACTATAGTACAAGATACAAATTAAGTTGCATGCATATCATGAAGACAATCTCCTTAGGAAAAATAATATAGAATTGGGTATGATTGGAGGCTGACCTTAGTATATCTGAGATGCCGTGCGCTAGCTTTTATGTCAACTACAACCACGTACTCAGCCCTTCTGTTTCACATATTTGGCGAAGGTTCTTTAAACCCTAATATATGTTACTAACAATATTATTGTCAAGAGAATCAAACTTGAAACTAATTAAAATCACAAAATCTTTGTCTTTTGATCCGACAGGGATTTGTAGAGCTAAAATATGCATATCATCACTACATAAAATTTAAGTTATACATATTGTTTATCAAATTAAGAATTAAATCACATCTTTATCGTTTCAAGCTGGACAATATTATGAAGAATAGACGGCAGGCATTCTTTATCCATATGATTCAGAAACTTTTGAATATGTTGAAGTAAAAGCAGCAGAACATATATAGAAAAGGATGAGCAGCTTGGCGGTTCCTGAAAAAAATTGTACGAAATGATTACATATGACGATTAGGGAAATCTAAAGTTTTGGGAAGTTGACCACCGCCACTCCAAGCTTGTAAAACAAGAAATCTAATAATTTTTAATTCCATGCATATGCAAGCTAAACATTTTACAAAAATAATTCAACTAAATTAGTCGGCAGTCCCCCTCATGTGAACAGGATCCAGTGTTCACATACTGCTTATATTAACATGAGAATGGGATGCGCAAGGGTTTTGAAGATCAACGCTAACCAGTTGAATTGAATAAACGTCAATATCATGCAGTGTATGGCATTTTCTTTTTTAGTTGGTGGCGACCTCGTGTTAATTATGGGTTATTTGCCCATCTGTGATCACGAAAGGAATATTGAATTAAGAAAGAGTTAGATTTAAGCAGAGTTAAAATCACATTGTCTTCGAAAAGAGTTTCGGTTTGTAATCTGTTCTTGTTTTTTTAATCAACAATACTCATATAAAACCAAATACACTATAATTTAGCTAATGTGCAGTTTAGGACACAACTCAAGAACGAACCTTGTACGATACACTATTGTATATTACAGCCATCCCCGTAATCACATCAACTTTCTGGGAGCACGCACACAAAAAAATATAAAAGAGATTATCCGATGATATACAATGATTAGATATAAACCTTTTTATTCCTTTCTTTTCCCCTTGCACGAGTGGGTCTGGGTGGGTGGCTCAAAAGTAGTGATCTTCTTCTCTCCTTCCCCATATATAAAGTAGTGTCGTGATATGTCCAAACTGGGGTCCCTTTCCATAAATTAATTAACGAGCTTTGTGACTTCAAGACAGAGTCAAAATTAGATTATAGGGTTGATATCTCTTCAATACATGGTGATTCAGCTTTTGCTAATGATTAAAGAATACATAAACAAACGCATTGGATGTCAAATTATATGCGCCAACATTAATATCACCCCCACTCCCACCACCTTCTTCTTCCCTACCACAACTCTCCTGGCCTCACATATTATGCATAACTACTCAATTACATGATAATTAATGAATATTTTATAATTTTATAATGAAGTAGTGCTTCTCAATTTAAAAATTATTACGTATCTGACATTTTGTTTTGAAAAATATAAAAAAATCCATATTTTTATATTACATTAGTATATTACATGATGTGACAAGTGATACATGTCATGTCAAACCATAAATTTATCTCATTATATATTAATAGTATATATACATCGTTTATCACATTATATAATACACCAATGTAGTCTAAATAAGTAATTTCCAAAGCATTACTTGGTTTGTCTTAAAGGTAAATCTGGCTTTGGTTCATATCGATCAATTTGTCATTTCTGATATGATACAAATTTAAGTGGCTGACCACGATTACATTCATAATTTTAGTGATTATAATTTGAAGCCTCGTGCTACCATTTTAATTGTATTACCATTGTCTTATTAATACTGTTTATTTTTGTTTTTGTGACAATACTATATATTTATATACCTTTACTCTTGACAATATTGCTGCATTTGACATATAGCATCTTGGCAAGTAGCTATATTCAACAATTGTTTTTGTGACATATCGCACAATGGTGGTAAGAGGGAGGTTAAAATGTCTTTGTAAGTCTTTCCGGCTTCTAGAAGAGTAGACTGTTGTGGCTAAGCCACCAACTGGTCCTCTTTAAAATAAAAAATTAATTAGAAACATAAGCGGCAGTGTTTCTGTCTTGTACAAAAAATTGGCAAATATTCTATGCTTTATGATGAAGTGATATGTCCATCAAATAACTAGGGGATGAAATGAATATCTCTGTTGAAGCTCAGTTCACCAAATTTATGGTGTGCTAAAGCCATCTCCAAATCAATACTCAAATTCTCATATATAACTTCTCACATTTGGGCTCAAAAGTGGTAGGACCTAAAACTTACACATTTTCTTCGTTGATATCCCTAAAGGGTATATGAGCATTTAGTCTGGGAATTTTTTTTGCGGTGTTGAGTTTTGTAATTCTAGTGCATGGTAGAATCCCTAACAAAGATTTGAATATGGCCGAGGGGTACTGTTTAAAGTGAGTGAAATATCACACTATTATATTGGGTGAAAATGAATAAGTTTTGTCTAAGTGATATTTTTGTTTACTTTGGACAATAATAATTAGACTCTCGAGAATTTCCTAAAATAATTAGTAGTTTTTTTTAAGAAGGTTATGATATTCATTAAACAAATCAGAAAACGTACAAACTGAGGATAATATGCACAATGGGCTTCGATAAAACCTTACCGTGAATTTCAATCTGGTCGAAGGAAAAAGAGTCTCCGCACAACAAGATAATCTATCCTCAAATGACAATACAAAGGTAAATTATCAGAGCTCGCCCTGAGGATAGCCGGGTAAGGCGGTTGCAAAGGCCCCCAATCTCGTGGGGCCCCCAAATCTTTTTATATAATCTACACATGTAATATAAACATATTAGAAGTCAAAAGCATCATAGTTGTGTTGTTGGCGCAGTGGAAATTTGGCCTTCTGTTTTTCCTTGGTGGGTTTAAATTCAATACTTGCAGTTGCAATTTTTAGCATTAGTTTCTTTTTTATTTTTTCAAATTGAAATTAATAGCCTAATCAAGGAGTTGAAAAAAATAACAAAAAAAAAAAAAATCCATGTACAATCTTTTGCCTTCCTCTTCAACATATAAAGTTACAAAACCCAAGTCCCTTTGCAATCCTCTTTTTCTTTTTACTTTCCGATTTCTCCATTTTATTGAATGTTTAAATCAACTCTTACGTGTTCTTGAAGATTGTAATTTGAGGTAACCAAAACTGTGAATTTTTTTTCAATAATTTATTATTCAACTGGATGATTCTAATATTCATTAGTGTAATGTTGATTTTAAAAAGAACCATGGCATTGTTGAACTTATTATATTTATCAATCAAGTTTTATTGTTTTTTACTCTATTGATCATCAAGTTTTATAGTTATTTACCTCCTTATCATATACTCTTGACTGTAAACTTAGTACATTTGCGTCTAAAAACGTGAGATGTGTAATATTTAAGTAATGTTTTTATATCTATTTTCATTTGATATTAATTTTCAATGATATTTGATGTAAAACTAAACTTTTTCATGTATGTAGTTAGTTCTTTATTTTTTATACATATAACTATATAAAAGGCCGGGGGTTAGAAAACTATAGAGCCCCACTTCGAAAACCCGCCTAAGGCTTCAAAATTCTTAGGGCTGGCCCTGTAAATTACGAAACATCTTCGAACAAAATAATTAGTAATTTTTTTTTAACAAAAAATAATTAGTAGTTTTAGTTCTAGCTCTTTTATTTTATTTTTCTAGGTCAGAGTTCTAGTTCTACTTCCGAACCATGCTTTTCCCCTAATTCAGAGACGGTGGGAAAACATTACATTTACAGTTTTCCCCCATTGATTAAGAAAGATTATATTCACACATTCAAAATTACTTCTCCTACATCTTTTTAATTTTTTTAATATTTTTTTATCAAGTGTTAGTGGTATGTAAAAAATATTAAAAAATTAAAAAGATATAAAAAATAAGTAAATTGAGATGTATGAATATAATCTCTCTTGATTAAAAACTGTAGGATTCTACCGACAATGCTCTCAATCCTCATTTGAAATCCACCTAGAGGATAGAGAGATCCTGTTTTCACACACACACACACACACACACACACAAACACACAAAAAAGGAGGCTAGAGATACCCTTTAACTACCTAAAAAGAATGATGGGATGTTTTACAGCAAATCCTTCTAGGTAGTAGGTATATGTTACTATTCTTGGAAGGGAAGCCACCTCACAAGTCATGACATTAGTCAGCTTGTGGAGATCAACCTCACCTTTCAATTTTCAATTATATACCATTGACCAACTTTGAAATATCGATGTAAACCTAAATCAAAAGATAATGATGCCAAACAGATTCAATAATTTTATACAAAGCAAAACCTAAATCCTTACTAATTATCTTGTTTGACTGGGATGCAAGAGAAGATCCAACCCAAATCTCACCGACCAATCTGCTGCATTAGCAAGATTTTGTTTTTGAAGAAGTCAAGATCATCTTTGGATTTGGGAATGTTTTGGGTTGATCTTTGCAATGGCTGCCTTATTTTATAATACACAAGCAAGCCATATCTAATTATGGAATTGGATCCTCTCCTGAGCAGGCGATTAGGATCCTTCTGACCCACTAAAATTGGTCGTTGGATTTTGTCTAACGGTTACAAACAGGGAGTCCTTCTAAAAGTTATAATAATTGTAGCCGTTGGATCAAAATTCAACAGTCTGTGTTAGTGGATAAGGAGGATCCTGATCTCCTGCTCAGGAGAGGATCCAATTCCTCTATATGACTCATCAATTTTTAGGAATAAAAATATGAGAATATTTTTTCTCACCATTCTTAATTGGTAGTTAAAGGTGGTAATACTCACTATACTAATTGTTATTAAATGAGTTTAAATTTTAAAATTTATATGGTCCATAAATTGAATCACACTCTTCCATCGCTAATCAATATCACTACTTAAGGGTAATGAAAAAATTGCACATACATATAGGGAATTTTTGAAAACTAGCTGAAAAATTCAGCTCACCATTTGAATTTCTGTGGAAACTACCTGAAAAATTGCCGCCACCCAGCACACTCATGTGCAAGTGAATGTTCTAAACACTTGTTTTTTCTTTAATTTTTTGGATAGGCTAACAGTATTCTATTGGGAGTATGAAACTCTCCTCTTCTAATTTCCCTCCTCTTTCCTCTGTGAGGATGTGAGGTAAAAGAGTCTCATATTTATAAAAGGAGAAATCTTGCAAGGGCTTATAAGAGGTTAGGCTGCTCCCATATTGTCAATTGGTCTTATGATGGAATCTCAACTTTCTTCATGTTATCAGAGTAAGTTGGCCCACATGTGAATTCCAATGGCCACACGTGCTCCATGTCACCTCGTTCGTGTTGTCCATGTGTTAGGCTTGAAAATTCACTACACGTGAAGGGGCGTGTGAGAATGTGAGGTAAAAGAGTGTCACATTGGTAAAAGGAGGAACCTTGCAAGGGCTTATAAGAGGTTGGGCTACCCCCAATATTGCCAATTAGTTTTATGGTGGAACCTCAACCTTCTTCATCGCCTATTTGAACAGTCACAACTAAACCACGTCAACATCTTTTGTTGAACTTTTTATATAGAGAGACACAAAAATGAAAGTGAGAGAAGATGAGAGGGAAGGGGAGGAGATTAATAGGGAGAGAATTCTACTCCATTTTAAGACACGCACATTAATAAGGAAACACGGTCAATTGTGATCACCAAGCATAGCACTAAGAAAAATAGTTATATGTAACCTGGCAAGAGAGGATTCTTGCATACAATGCCAATTTTATGCACATACCAATAACTTATAACAGAGAAATAAATCTCTTACAATACATAATTGATCATATAACAAAACAAAATTGTTACAAGTGAAGTGAAGCGCTATATATTTGTGGTATGTAATAATTTTCAAGTGACCGATGTCAATGTAAAGTCAAAACCCTAACTATTCATGTGCCAGCAAGAGCGAACCCAAGCACTCTTATATGGGACAGAGACATAGTGCATGAAAATTAACATGAGAACCCTATCTTATAAAATGAATGTTCGTGATGGAGCTTTGTCTCGCAACGTACACATACTAAAAAAATGCAATGTGCACAAAGTTTGCCGGACCACTTGCCTAAATGAAATACTGTGTGCATGCTATTACCTTTGTATTCCTAGGCTTGCAGGTTTCCTAGCTGGTCATGATTCATACTAAAACAAAAGTTCGGTCGACTTACGGCATATATAGTTGGATTCTCAGTTTAGTCAAGTCTTTAGTCTTATGCCATGAACTGATGAGACCATATTGTTCAGATAAAATTATAAATGATGGTGATTCAAAGAAAAGCAGGAACTTGTAATTACTAGAAGAGGTGCAAATTGAATTGAAAATTATCATTTTATTATTTTTTTTTTTTTGGTACAATCAATATTTCTACAGTAAGGAGAGGAGAGTTCAGGCTAAGTTACACAATAGGTAACCTAATTTGGTATCGAATTTGCCATCCACGAGATTCGAACCTAAGACTTCTCACTTTTAAGTGAAGATGAATACCACTAGACCATAATACTAAGTGACATCATTATACTATTAAAAGTTCTACTCCGAATCTAAATACTTTAAAAAAAAAAATAGACGAAAATTAAATACATATAGAGATTTTGAGAATTCCGGTTGAACCAAATCTTTTTGAAATTTGCCTGACTTATCCTGATAATTAAATGTTCCAACATTTTATGGTTGTTTACTAAAATTATGTATATTTTAAGGAATATTTAGATTTTATCACGTTTATTGTTAGTTTTGGACATGTTCTCATAGTTTTTATATTTAATCATACACCTATATTATTTTATTAGAAAAATTACACATAGAGTATATTTTAATACTTAATTATATATTGAGACAATCCTTTTTAAACATTACAAGGATAGACAAAATTTAATACATATGAAATATGACATCATTGTCTGTTTTTTTTATCTAGAGTGTAAGTTACAAAATTATCTTTTATAGTAAAAAAGTTTTTTTCCACACTTTTATATCTTCTTTTATTGCTCCATTCTCTCTCTTCTTTAAAGAAATATTGGTTCAAATTCATCCGGCTCATTAGCTGACCTGGAATTTCACCACCTATAACATGACAATGTTCATTTTTCACACAACCCACCGTTTAAAGAATTGTAAAATAAAACATATTGGGGTTTATCCCACTATCTCTCCTTCCTCTCTCCCTTATCCAGGAAAATAAAAAGGTAAAAATCACCACCACCTGCATCAAAACGTCCTCCACTGCTACTCTCAAGATCACCCATTTGATATTGATGCCCTCCACCCAACAACCACATCATGCCCCCCACCATGAACACCCACCCGAAACTCTAGTCTTCATATTGAAATATGAATTTGGTACCTTGTGCTTCTTTTCTTTAGTTATGCCCAATTGAAATATAACTTGAAAGAGACGACATAATTCTGAAATCAAATAGATTTGAATAATGTAAATGCAAAAATCTTTTTTGTTCTTTCAGTTTCTCGGAGAAGGAGAGACTAGTGGAGCACAAACCCCAAAATGTTTTTTTTTTCTCCCTTTAAGCAGTCGGTTGGTGTTAAAAATGAATAGGTGTTAAGTTATGTTGGTGGACTCCAGGTCACCTAATGACCTCGGAATCTAGAATAATTTCTCTTCGTTTGGGTCACTATTCAGCTAATATGCATTGTTGAGAGATCTAATAAATGATATGGTTTTATAGTCACAATTTAAAAGAAACTTTTCTGATAATTTGATTCCTCCGTGGTTGACAATTGTGATCAAAATGGTTGAATTTTTTTTTAAAAAACTTTTCAAGATAATATTGGTTTTTTGTTATTATTTTCTTGTGTATTATAAAAATGGTCAAGGATGGGATGAACTGATTCTACAAAAATATCAATGTCAGGATGAATTGATTTTGTAAAAATGGTCGACGACGAGACGAATTGATTCTGCAAAAATGGTCGAGAACGGGTTGAACTGATTCTACAAAAATAGTCGATGACTGATTGAACTGATTCTGCAAAAAAAAAAAAATCGAAGATGGGTTGAATTGATCTACCTAAATTGTCCAAGACAGATTGAACTAATTCTGCAAAAATGGTCGATGACGGGTTGAGCTGATTCTAGTAATAAATGATACAAATTGATTATGCATATAGTTTCAGAATTGATTATGCAGAAATATTCAAGGATGAGTAGAGTTTATGGTACATATTAATTTTGTTTGGAGCTGTGAGGGTTGGGTTCCTAAAGCCTTAGGGGTATGGTTAGTATTTTAAAATATTAGTTCCATGTTTTTAAGATGGGCTTTAGTTGTTTTTATGTTTTTGTTTTTCCTTAACATGTTTAAAAACTAGTGGAGTTCCTTGAAATATAGTGAAAGTTTTTATCTCTATATATAAAGCTCCTTATTTTATTTTGTCTTATATGTATCTATGCTATAAACAATATAAACATACTGTTATACTAAATTTTTTTATTTAGATACCCTAATATATACCAAGTACTAAGAAAGAACATTAAATTGTATATGCAAAAATGTTCGAGAATATCGAAAACTTGTAAAATTTAGGAATGCTGAAATATGTTTCAAAATTATGAGAAAACTATCATTTCAAAATTTTGAATTTGGAAAATGCTATTTGAAAGTATTGGGAATGGAAATTGGAAATTTTGTTTTCAATCTGATCCATGCGAAAATCAGCCATAACTTAGGACTGATCGTCTTTGTTTCATCTTATAGAATACCTATTTTTTTTTGGAGATGCAATATGTTGGACAATTGTCAAGTTTAATTAACCACCATTGTTTTGTTTATCAAACATGAAACATGATAAGTAGTTCATTTTATATGTCCATGTTCTGTCTAGTCCTACCTACCAGACAGGACCTTAAACCCCGCCGGAGAAGGAGAAACTTTGCCCACGGATTTGAGAAAAGACAATTTAGATCTCATGACGCAAGAACACAAATTTGCTCGTGTGTTCGTTCAATCAACATATGATGGTGATGCGGTGATGTTAGTGTTCATAGATATCAATGACTCAACGAAGCCAATTAACCATATAGGGATAACATGAAGAAAAGCGTTTGGGATTTCATGTGAATGGATGAAGGTGACAAGACAAACACCAAAAACTAGTCAATAGGACTCACCACAATGCACAAATTCCTCTACTAAGTGGCCAAGTTGAAAGAGCACTTGACCTTGTTGAGGCTGAGAAATTACACCATCTTGTGCAAACTCTCTTAGCTACTTCTTGTCGTGGGGCTCTTGAGGTACTAGGGTTATCTAGTTGGGCACTTGATTACTTACGCACGTGTGGAATGAAAACTCTCATCAAGTTGCAACACGTAATGGGAAGTTTGTACCTTTTTGTACCAGATAGAAGATCACTAATTATCAAAAGGTCAACCCTAGATTGGAACAAGTGCTACACACCCATGCTTGTAATGCAGTAGTAATGGAAGTTGAAAGTTGCCTCATTTGATGGAACTTGTCGATAAACTTTGACAATTTGGCATGTAGTTATTCACTGCTGGTGGCATTTGGATATGCAAGTGTCTAATTTTTGGGAAGACTGTTGGATTATGACAACTTTTGTACTGAGTGAAATAAGCATACCATCGGATAACTGTGGCTTGCCATCAATTGTTCCATTTTTTAAGGAAAAAAAAAAGCATACAGTCAAATGAGATCAAAATATGAATTTCATGTTTTTGTGAGAGATAGATGACGTTAATTATCAAACACCTCTACTCAAGTTTTTCTTGTGATTTGTGAATCAGATTATAAAAAAACTCGAACTTTTTCAACTTTTGATTGCCTTCACGATCACCATCACCGTCATCATCTCATAAGAGAGCAACATGAGCCATGCTTGTTGTTCATTCACTTGGCCCGATCCAAATGTCAGGAGAAGTACATTTCGTCGTAAAAATGGTATCTGTTTGCTAATTCAGGTTAGCCTTGGATCTGAAATCTAGAAAAAGGCTATGATTGTTAATGGGAAAAAAATGACACAATTTTTGGGATGATGATCAATGGTTAAGGAAGTGGTTTTTCTTTTCAAATGGATGTTAAGGCCCATCAGTGTACCTTGCGGTCCAAGAAAAAGAATCATATCATTGCATTTTGTTGTCGTTAGCGGGTTTTTCACTGACTAAATCCTCCCCAACCAATGTAGTTGCTTTGCAATTACCACAGTAATTTTTTTTCTTGTTGGTTTATAAGATATCTGTTCAGGACGGAGAAGAAATGGTAAAAGAAAGTAAAGAAACGAAGAAGGGAAAATTCACGAATAATCAATCACGTCCATACAGAAAATCCGTCCATTGGAAACTCTATTACATTCCTGTTAGTAAAGATGTTTACGTTTACAACTCCCTGGTGCACATAACAGAACTTGTTTTTTAAGTCACAGAGAGTAATGGAATTCGACAACTGATGTGTTTGCTAATTACCATCGGTTTGTAACGCCAACAATTATCTAGAAGCATAATATAAATTATGATACAAAAATTCCCAAACTAGAGCCGGTAATGGTATTGGTAGGCACCTTGTTGCGAATTATAGTTGTGGTAGGCGCCTTGAGGAGCATTCGTGTTGGGGTATGATCCTTGTTGAGAGCTTTCCTGAGCATTTGTTCGGAAGGGGCTGTGCGGAGCATTGACTTGATAGGGGCTATGCTGAGGATTGATTCGGTATGAGCTGTGATGAGGATTGAGTTGGTAGGGGCTTTGTTGAGAATTGATTTGGTAGGGGCTTTGCTGAGGAATCATCTTGTGGTAGGAGCCTTGCGGAGCATTTACATTGCGGTAGGAACCAGATTGAGAACTCACATTTTGATCAACAGAAGCCAAGAACGGGCGAAGGATATTCTGTGCTGCATTCACGTGATCAGAACCGCCAATCTCAACAGAACGTTCAAAGCCACCACCTTGGGAGTCTTGGAGCTGCGCTCTTGATATGCCAACCTGAATAGCAATTAAATAAATTAGCAATCATATTGCCTTAAGAACGGTTTACAACAAAAGATCAAAGTCTGCTCGATACAATGAGCATTCAAAATTCAAATTATGCTTATTAATATAAGAATTCAAAATATGCCGTCGAGGGATAAATTCCTTTCTTCCAATATTCCACATTAGAAACTTCCCTTCTCCACAACTGTCATCTTAAGTTGAGGGGAAAAAAGGAAGAAATATATCGAACACAAGAAAATTAAAAGAATTGCTCAAACCAAAACGCTTCCCAATTTTATTAATGCTACGATACTAAAGCTAACTGCCATGTAGCTGATTTGCCTAAGGCACACTAAGGCGCTATTTTTGAGGCTCACTGAGCACAAACTTTTAAAGTGCCTAGGCATGTTTCAGCAGAAGTTGACAATTGAAATTATATAAATCAAACGTATAAGACACCAGTTCTTCGTGAAACAATCACAACATAGTCCATATGCATAACTAAAAACGGTTTCAGAGGTTTTATTGCAAGGCATGCCAAAATGCGCACTAGACCATTGTACTTCTACTTCTAAAGGTCCTGTCAAGAACACGCCGAAGGACAAAATTTCAAAAGGCTAGATGTATAATTTTCTTTGTCAAACATGTTGGTATACTGCCATTTCTCTTATCCTTCACTCCCAAAGGTTCTGAAAATATACCTCCCTAATAGTGGAAAAGCTGCGCCCTACTGTTCCAGGAAAATCTACTGCATTCATTGGGATCTTACCCTCCATAGCATAGTTGACCCTTGGATAACTGGAACAACATAAAACAAGCACAAAAATCAGGGTGATGAAATATGAGCATTACTTTGTGCATAAGTATGAATGCTTCCATACCCAGAAGCAGTTGGAGGAATTCGATGACTCTGTGGTTGATATTGATGTCTACTAACCTTCAAGAGTGGAACAAGGAACTTTTAGTAATCATTCAGACATGTCTTTTCCGCTTATCTAGATTTACTTTACTATTGTATTAGTCCTGATAAGAATTCTGGTGCAATAAATGGGCATTTTCATATGTAAGCTGTGGATCGCATGCACTGTTATGTCTAAGCAGATCATATATCCTCTTAATTTCCTAGAATTCTATCTACAAAGCAACCAGATGCATATAGAAAATTTTGTAATGTATCTAATACTCATACGAGGAAGAAAAGCGTTTTCTGTAATAAATTTGAGGGCAAAATGGTAAATATCAGTTAATCTCATTTGGAGATACTCAATTACTCATTTCTGCAAGCTTCACTTTATGAGAACCATTTCTTGTCATCAACAAAATACCTCCTTTCACCAGTTCTGCCACAACCAGTGCTTTGAGCATGCATTACTTTTAACATGATTATCATATGATGGGAATTGCAATAATAATCAAGATATCGACTCTGATGCTCATAGTGTTACACTATTTAAGACATGATTAACAATTTCAATTGCAGTTCTAAATTATTGAGACTCTTGTGTAATTTGTGACCCTTCAGTTAATAATAAACTCGACACAAAAATAGGTACAGAAGACAAAAAGTTGTCAATCTAATGAAAACGATCAACTAAAAACTAACTGCAAAACGAAGGCAATCAAATCAATACTCCTCCCAACCAAGATAAACCAAAGTTACCAAACTAAAAGTAACTCCCCTAAAATGTTTTAACAATGTTTTGATAACACCGAAATGTTTAAGACTCCCAATAACTACACAGCTAACCGCAAACTTGAGCATAAAGCTCATGAAGTTATAGAAAATTCAAAAACCGTGGGTGGTACCTTCAGAGGATCATATCCACCAGAGCTTCCAGCTCCAACTGCATTAGGTGTTGGCAGTGGTCCCCCACCAGGTAAGTGGCCTGCAAGACCAAATCTGTGCGTAGGGCCAACAGGAGCAGGTTCTGCTCCAGCATTTGTATCTCGCAGAGTTCTCACTCTCAGCCTTGATGTAATCTCAGCCAAAGCATCTTTAGCGGTACCCAAGTTCCCAGAAATCTTAATGACCAAAGGAATAGGGATTAGTAAATAATTGCAAAGTAAAAGTGAAAGTACATAACAAGAAGAAAATGTGATGCAACTGCATTACCTGCACAAGCTCTTCATCTTCAGTTGCACATGCAGGCCTATCATCCTTCGAGTAAACACGGATATCAGCCTGGGTTCTCCTTCTCATCTCATTTATAACTTGACCTCCTTGTCCAAGGAGGCAGCCAACTTTACTTGATGGTACAAGAAGCCTGGTAGCGATTATGCCTTTATCAGAGAATTCACTTGTTACGTTCTGAAGCTCAAGAATTGCCTCAATGGTCTGTGATCTGGGATTCCACAAAGCCTGAAAAAGTATGAGCAAGGTGATCGACTGCTAACATATTGTTGATCCACAGGCACCAGCAAACAGTTGGTGCACAGTACATTGTCCATGCAAATAACACTTCTAAGCCAATATGAAAAGAAGTTAAAGACAGGAAAATGGTCGTGTATCACAAAATGGCATACCTCAAAAGCAGAGACGTGAATTACACGTTCTTCTGAATCCATTGATGCATCCTGAACATGAATAGTGGCTCCTGTTTCCAGTTGTAACTGTTTTACATTAAAACCGCCCTTGCCAATAACCCCACCAATTTTCCCAGTTGAACACAAAATTTTCATAGAAAACTCAGCTAGAGCTAGAGCTTCACCCCCATGTTCAGGAGAAACCCCATTAAAACCACCTCGGGCAAATCCAGAAGAACGGTTTTCATATCCTCCTGTCCATGGCATTGGCGGCATAGTGTGGGAAGGAGCCCGATTAGACAACATTGGATTTCTGGGTGAAAGAGCATTACTCGTCGGGGCTCCAGGGGGATGAAAGACCTGACCACCAATAGGCATAGGAAAGCCTGAAGGAGGCTTATCCTTCCTAGGATTCTGATGCAGTAGAGTAGACACTTCATAAAGTGCCCTCTTTGTCACATTTGGTTTTCCAGATATCTGTCACTTTTGTTGAAAGTTAATACAGGCACCAAAAAAAAGTAACAAAGAACTTTTCATGTAAGTTTCATATATGCATGTTCGGAGATTGAAAGTGACCAACCTACAAAATCATATATTTTTACAAATGTTAAAAGAAGACATGAAAAATCTCAATACACCCACAAGTTTCCAGCAGCAGACTTCACTGGCACAAAGTGACTGCACATGTGGACAACTGGACCACCAATTGTATACATTGACTTATTTAGGGTACATATTTGAGCACCAAGAAATTTCCCAATAATAACATAGGCAGCTAGGAACACATGTTAAAATAAACACAACAAAAAATCATTTCTAACACAAAAATAAGTTTGAAAAAAAATAACTTTAATCAACAGATGAGCTCAAACGGCGTTATAAGCTTTGCTCTGTTCTAATGCCCTCTACACCATACAAAATTTTCTTTTGGAACATTATTTCCTATGATAGAGAATATGCAAGGAGCGCAAGAATAGAAAGAGTACCTGCACCAATTCATCAGTTTCCATAGCACACGTTGGAAGCTGATCTGCAGGAAGGACACGGATACTTGCACCCGTCTCACTTCGCAATCTTTGAATAACATCTCCACGCTTTCCAAGAACACACCCTACCGTATTGTTTGGAACTAGAAGTCTTGTCGTGACAACACTGTTCTCGTTGTCATCATCAAATGTAACTCCACCAAAGAGATCTTCCTCTACAATCCTGGCATGAACTTTCAACAGAGCATTCTGGGCAGCACAATGCGGCTCCATTTCATTTCCCTGATCTGAATCTTCATTGTTATTTTGTTTGCTTGAAATTTTTGTTGGAGAGCTATAGATAATAATTACTCTCTCATCTGAGCCAAGAACAGAATCAGAAACCGAAATCTTTGCCCGGGTCTCTTCTCTAAGGGCTTTGACTATGTTGCCACCCTTCCCAATAACACCACCGATCTTTTTAGAAGGGCAGAGAATACGATACACAGTGTCGAGCGATTGGTAATCCTCTGGAGGTTGCTCACGGCCAGAATCATTCCACTTTCCCTTCTTATAGTTGTTGTTACCCCCTTTTCTTTTAAACTGGATGTTAGGGCGTTTCTTGAAAAAGTTTCGCTTGTTCCCATCCATCATAGCCGGAAAACTAATAACTAATAACTAAGCAGACTAATTTTTAAGCAAACCTAAATACCTGGATTAAACGAAAGAAAAACAAACGTCGCCATTACTGGGAAAGAGCCAAATGACATACTAATTTTCGCAGCAATGAAACTGAACTCCTCATTTCTAATTTCGAACGGAACACTACATTAAAAAAGCTATTGAATTCAAGGATTGCAATACAAAAGTTCAAATATACTTTATACGTTGTTGAAGATTGCAATTAAAATACGTACCTTGATCCTAGTAATGTATTTCCAACGGGCTAGAAGCCGCAATTCGTGTTCGGCTCTGAGCCGTCGCCCTAGGATTCCAAAAACCAAAATATTCAGCTCATATACAAAAATGGAAGCTAAAAGGACACACCCTTTGGGATAACCAAGCTCATACAACATCAAATTCAAGCATTTTCTTTCTGGAAACTAACCAAAACAAATACTGCGACAGAAAAGTTGGAATCTATAGTCAATTAAGAGCAGAAAACAATGTTTTAGATGGAGGATGATCGGAGAAATGAGAAGAAGATAGCACAGATCAGTTAGTAAAACCGTAAAATTGTGGATTGTGGGGAAGTTAACGAAAAGTTTGTACCTTTTTACGTACCATAGAGAGAGAGGGAGAGAATCAGAGGTGGAAGCAGTGCGGCCACAAATTGCCGGGGCACTGGCGGTTCCCGTCTTTGGAGAGAAGGAGAGAGATTAATCGAGGTAACGGAGCTTGGAGTCCTGGACTTGCAGAGTTTTGCCTGTATTTTTTGTTTTTTTGGTGGAAATGAAGGTGGGCTTCGACCCATTTCGAATTCGTAGGAAAGGCCTAACTTATCTCTATTTATTCTTTGTGAATTACAAGAGGCCCTGTGCATGCCCAATTTGAAGAAGGCCCCAAACATTTGAAGACTCTTGGCGGGTTTTAGATTTTTGAGCGAAACAAAGTTGATACATTATATGTCATAATAAATTGAAGAAAAAAAATTAAAAAAAAAATATCCACTTATATTGTGACACGAATTTGTATTTCAGATACATAGATACCTTTTATGAGAGTTAATTCAAACATTCGATGGAGTTGATCCCTTGAGGGATACCTAAAACTTTCATTATTTGAAACTTTAAGATAAATGATAAGATTTAGTAAACGATCCATTCAAATAAGAGTAAACTGTTGTTTTACTTCCTCAACTATTACTCCTTTCTTCAACTTGAGAGGCATTTAAATTTTTAAACGTGGACATAAATAGTTTTCCTTTATTTTAGCTCTCACTTCTCTCTCTCGTCCCCTTCATCCTCTCAGTATGGCGTCGATCCAAAGCCAGCAATGTACAAGCAACCGGGTCCGGGTCAAAGTTTGTGATCTCAGATCTAGTTGTAAATGGGCCGAAGTCAGAGAACTTAGTTCCTGTCTGGATCAGTTGCCACGATCGGTGCTTCATCGAGAGGAGGAAGGCAGAAGAGGAAGAGAACGGGAGAGAAGAGAGGGTGGTAATCGGACTGGATGGGAGAGTGTAGGTTGTCACGTTTTTTTTTTGGGGGTGGGTTTGCTTTCTTATTTGTCTGTTTATGAAAATACATTTTATTTTGGATTAAATATCTAGTCAACAAAGAATTTTATTAAGTGTCATGTGTCGATTTTTGATTGGAAGATTCAACCTAAGTCATCAACGTGGCAAATTTAATGGGTCAAAGGTATACAACGTCATCACTTAGCAAAGTCATTTGACAGAATCCTAACGTAAGTATGAAACTGGTATGAAAATTAAACTTTAGGTATGAAAGTGAGAAGCAAGTGTAGTAAAGTAAGATTTTTGAAAAACTTGAGGATAGTAAAATAGAAATTACCCTAAATTATAAATAGGTCATCTTGCCCCTTGGTTTGTAATCTTATCATATTATTCAATTGAAAATAAAGAGTTTCTATCAAATCTCTAGAGTCCTAGAATTCTTCAAGAGTGATCATTCATAATCTCTTTATCTTATAACTTTAGCGGTGTCATTTACTTGTACGCGATAAATCAGAAAAGTGCATGTTTTAGTTTAAACAAGAAATCAGATCAAGAAGGGGGTGTAGTTGTTCAAATTTTTTTCATTCCTGTTAAGTAAACACGCTCTTAATGATGAATTGGTTTCTATCACTTAGAATTTGACAATGAGACCATTATAGAATTTATAAAAGGATTCTAATAGAAGAATCATATGTATTAGGGCTGGTTTGGTATTGCTGTGCTTTGAAAAAAAGCTGCTGTGAGAATAAGCGGCTGTGAAATAAAGCAGCAAAGTGTTTGGTAAATTTTTTTGTAAAAGTGCTTTTGGAAAAAAAAAAGCAGTATGATAGTGTTTGGTAAATTTTTTTGTAAAACAGTTGTGACTGTGTGAAATGACTAAAAAGGGTATAATACTAGATGTGCTATTAATTTAATTTTCTTAACAAATAAAAGTGAATTACTAAATATATTTTATTTTTAGAAGAAAAATATTTATAAACTTTATCTTAAATATTAATTAGTATGACAAACTACTTTAATAGAAATATTTTATAGTGAATAGCTAGGATTCATTAGTACAATATTGTTAATGTACTTGAAAGTAGTCTAATTAGATGCATTCATCAAACTTGTCATTATTCTATTTCTTAATGCCTCTATCTCATGTGATCCTTCAACTTGATAATTTTGATATTCATCACCATCATCATCACTACTATCGCTTTCTTCGCAAAAGTCTCTGGGGTCATCAAAATGACGATCACGTTCAGAATACCTCTGTACGTAGTTACTAATGTCGGTGAAACCAAAGTAAATGCGTTTATACATTGACTTACTAATGTTAGATGGTCGAGATAAATTTGGCACGAGATGTCACGACGACGTTATTCTTATTAGTAACTGTACGGTAGGAGAGTCGCTCTAATCAAGATATTATCGAAACTGGTGCTTAAGCAAGAATTACATTTGGGGAGAACAGTCGGTGCACATAAGTTATCAGCAACACCGGGTCTTGGTTTTTCGAAATCTCCCTAACAGAGTATTATTACAGTTTCAATAAAATGAGATGCTATACATTAACTTCCGTCGCTGCTGTTTCTAAAAACCAGATTATGGGGTGTCGACGCAACCATAAATACAGACCTCTTGGCAAAGATCTAAAGCAAGACGAGCTCCTACAGCCGCCTCCTCGTGGTTATCTTTCACCTCCAAGTTGATTATCAGCACACATTTCCTAAGAGCATGGTCCCGGTTGTTGAGATCTATACATTGTTGCACACGGGTCAGACAAGCAAACAAGGATGGCATCTTCAAGTTACAGATTAACTGCACAAATCTTCTTTTAGTTTTCATAAAACTAAAAGATGAACAAAAGTAGATGGTGCCAATACTTTTGAAGCTTCTGTTAGAGTTTGGACTATAAGTTCAAAGTTCAAATATAAGTCTGTATGATCCATTTGGTTTTGTGAGTTATATCAAGCGAACGATTATGAAATCAAATCCATAGAGAAATCTGATCAAAACCCAGTTAAGTTATTCAATTTCTGTTTTTTAGGCATTAGAAGAGTCTCTCCCACCTACAGCCTTCTCTGTGAAAAATATCACCACGTATAAAGCGGGCAGACTCAAGCCAACAAATTTTGGCATTCTCTCCTAACATCCAACTCAGGTTTTAACAGTGTCCTAAAAGTTCAAAATTTTCCTGTTCAACATAAATTCTTCCACATGCTCAACTAAACAGAAACTTTCAACCATCCAGTATGTTTTTTTTTTTTTTTTTTTTTTTTAAATCAAAAACTCTCTTGAGGTTTAAACTTTATCTTTTCCTTGAGATTCATTAACCACAAGTTCCTAGAACCAGCATCTCTGTTGTATGTATAAGTTCTAATAATCCTAGGAACCTATAAACTCAAGGTTTCTTACTTTCTTACATTTCCCAAATGGAAAAAGAATCCATTTCAAATATCAATCGTTGTTTGTTACCATCTCCAATGATTACATTAAGCTGAAAGAAATTGCATACCTATAACTTAAGAGCTCAAACTCTACCAGCAAGTCATATTCCAACAGCTCGACAGAAAGAGATTGCCAAGAAACAACACTACCAACACAAAGAAGAGCATTTGATTAATTGATTATCGAATGACTGTGGACTATTGAAATCTAGAAGATACAAGCCAAAACTAGGAGAAGGGAGTTAAAACCAACCTTCAATAACCATGTCAAAAACCTTTTCTTCGAATGTTAACACCACATCAAAGGAACCGTCGGCAGCATTGTCCTGCCATCGCTGAGGTGCCAGTTTGACTCCCAAGTTTCTTTTAAGCATAGGCAAGATGCCATTACGCTTGTACCTGTACTTATCGTCAAGGTTACACTTTGTATAAAAAACAACACAGTTCATAACGTAAAGTATGCACATAAATTCCAGTTCATACATCCCACAATACTCGAGCATTGCTACACAGAGCTACCAATCAATAGTCGTCGTCATCAACTATTCTATACTCTTCGTTAAACACCTCGAACCACAAATATCGAATTTACTCTTAAAAGCCTCAAGGGTAAGTTCATACACAAAATCTATCAGACTGCCCGCTTAATTTCCAAATATTGAAGCTTTGAACCTACAATCTCAGTTGCATATATCAACAGTCTTAAAGTCCTTCTTTTTCTTTCCTGTTAACCAATTTGCTCCTACCAAAACTTTTTGTTCGCACTATTTTCTGGATATTTATACGAATCTATTTCATCACCAAAATATCATATTCCCCAAAACCCAGAATTCGAAAAACCCAATTGAAACAAGAAAGATACATAATTTGAAAACCCCAATTGAACAAAATCGAGAGAACAACAAGTTTAGAGGAGGAGGATACAGTTCGGGGTCTTTTCGCCGGAGATCGTCGAACATCTGCTTGTAAGGTGTGCCAAAGTCGTAAACATTGGGTTCTCTGAGGGAGGGACCAGGGAGCTTGACGTGGGCTCCGGTGCCGTACGACGCGACGTCGAAGCCCTGCCGCTTGAGGAGCGAGTGAGCCTCCATGCTCCGATTCTGGTTCGACGAACACACCATGCTCCATACCCTCATCCCTTTGCTCTTCCCACCCCTCTTTCCCTAATCTCCCCATCCCTAATTTGAAAAATCCAAACAAATAAATAACAAATTTTTACAAGAGAAGCTTACCTGGAGAAACCTGGAGAACGAGAGAACGAGAGAGATCGCTCTGGTTCGGGTTATGTGCGAGAGCTCTGAAAGGTGAAGAGCGTGCGAAGGTGAGAGCGTAGGTGAAGGGAAAGGAGGGCAGTTTTGGGTTATTCAATATTTCATTAAACGTACACTGTTCACCCGTGTGTTTTGAAAATAAGCTGTCTTTATAGTTGTCTGAAAACTTAATTACAATCAATCTGCTTTTTTAAAAGCTTTTTTTTAAATCAACGTCATTAGTTGTCCGTATAAAGTGGCAGACCTCTGCTCTCGCAGAAAAATAACGCTCATGGTTTGACTATAATCTATTATCAGCTGACATTGAGAATCTGACATAAAGGAGGACAACTTTGAAGATCATATATGGTTTCTTCATCGGCTTCTACAAGTTAGATTATTCTCACAAAGACAACACCAAAGCCAGATTTCTTCCCGCTCAAGAAGCCCCAAGAGCATTTAGCAGTGAACTAGATTGGTATTTTTCATCGTTGCAACATGAAACAATGCAATGTTCGAGTGTTTATTAATCACGACCTTTACAAACGGGAGAAATTTTTCCAGGTAACTGGAACACTAGCTGATGTGGTTGACCACCCTTCCACGCCGACCACCCATTATACCAGAAACCACATATCTCCATCGCCGTCCTGTGATTCCACCGACGACACTCCATCTCTTCTCTGTCTTCCTCTTTTTTTTTCTCCTCTCATCTCCAAGGAACTGGTGACACCTCAGATTTTCCGTCAATGACCTCCGATTTACGATCCTCTGGGTTTGTCGGCATTCCTTGTGCCTTATCCATAAGAGAGGAGGGTCACAAATAAGAGGAAGAAACAGTGAGAACAAAGGAGAAATGGAGAGAGAGACGTGAGAGGAAAGGAGGGAGGGGTGGGGTGGGGTGGAGGAAATGAGGGTGGCTGGGGTGAACGGTTCAGGTCTCCGAGAGGGGAGTCGACTAATGGGGGAGAAGGGTTGTGGTGGCGACTTGGGAATTGAGAACTTGTTTATTTTAATTTTACTTTTATAAAAGTTGATTGTGTTAAATTGATATGCAATAAGAATGCAGGTGTAGGCAAATTATTAGTGAAGAACACAACCTGTTGTGTTGAGATGTTTGTTCCAGTCACGTAGAAAAATTTATCTACAAACAAACGCTTTGACGCAAACAGTTTATAAATAGGGATTCCCATTGCACCATTCAGTCATTCAATTCATCCCTAGTATTCTGCAAAGGATTTTGTCAACAATGTCCTTATCGTATTTCTTTTCATAAGATATGGGCAGGATTTCGCCCATTAACAAAAATTGAAGTTCATGCCAATACAGATATTGAAGTTGGAGTTTGTTACCAAATCTAGAACACGTACGTTAATTATACATTCTTTAGGCCCAAAAACAGAAAGAGTGTACATAACTTATTTATCATTATTCTTTAAGCAACTCCTAAAAACTTCCTCAAAAGTGACCGAAACAAATATCAACACAAAATGACTAGAACAGTCTAAGAGAACCGAATGACCAAGGTTTGCCTTTTTTGTTGACCGCAAATATTCCACCTCCGTAAGTAGAAATGAAGATCTCAACAAGGAGGAAAAATTGCATCCATACGAAGGAGACAACCGGAACACTAGCAAGTAAAATGATTGGAACCACTATCCACTTTTTTGAATCCAGCATAAGAAAAAGGGTAGAAGAAAACGCGATCATCATGGTAACGATAGAGGAGAAGAGGGTGAAAAGGCCTATAACCATCTTCGTTGGCAATGATTTAAGGAAATCCTCTTCAGCATAACGCGAGTTGAGGATTCCTAAGAATGTCACCACTGAAGTTGTGGAAGAAAAGAGTGAAAAGACATCAGCAACTATGAAGACCATAAAGATCCTTTTATCTAAGAACACGGGATAGCCTGCCTTGATTCCACCAGGAACTGAGAATACTGCGATAAACATGATTGTAACAATAAGAGCACCTACAACCGTACAAGAAGTTGCTGTTGCTTTCATTGACCTTTCACATTCGGTTGCCAATTCCTTGTGGTTCTTAGTAAATAGATCACGGGCGGTCATGCCATCTGTATAGTTTACAACTTCAAGAAACTTGGCAGGTACAATTTTCTCCACGTCCTGCATTTCAGTGAATAGAAGAAACTCAAATAATTTATTTTCTTCAAAGACGCTCAAATCTAATCCCAAGTAATTAATATTTTTTGTACAAGCCCTTGAATATCCGCTCCTTGACCATGAATATATATGCTCAAATCTAATTTCAAATAACCTAACATTCTGAGTTCTTAAACAGTAATCAAAATTTCATTTTTATTTTGGTTGTTTCCTGTTTGAGAGTGCAAATTGCTGTCACAAATAATCAGGTTTTATTTGGTATGTCCTCCAAATAATCAAGTAATTTACCAATATACCATGTGACTAGCATTTTATACAGTAAAACCTATTTATAGTGGACCTTGTGGATTGCTTTGGTACTAACGTCTCTTTTTTAAACCCTATTACGTCTTAAATTCAAACCCTTATCTATTCAGTCTAACTTAGAATGGTGATATTGCTTGTAAAATTTTAGTTATTTCTTTTAGATCACATCCTAAGAAGAGAGGTGGTGCTTTGAGGCCACGTTTTAGTAGTCACTTAATCTTGTAATCCTTTTTTATTTTTATAAAGGTATTGGTGGTGGGTTCACATATTGAGTCAGTCATAATTACACATGAAACTCGCTATTTATGAGAGTTGAATTTGAAACTTGTTTAACAGTATAGTGAAATTTGATTTCTTGATTAGAAACATAAAATATATAAGAAGAAATTCTAACCTTGAACCATTGTAGTTCTCTCTGCATTTGCATTGCTGCACATGGGATTTGTTTAAGCTGTGCGGGTGGGGATAACCTCGCTGCTGAATGTAGTAAAGTATTGTTGAACTTATCTACTCTGGATTCAGTTCGAACATTCATGATTCGGGTAAATTCATGGAAAAAGTTATAAACTTTTTCTTGGCGGCATTCAATGGAAAACTGAAACATGCTCTTTGCATTTTCGTCATATATCCCTAAAGCTAGGGTATTTGCAGTAAACAGCTGACGAAGAAACTCATCATTCCCATGTTCAACAGCTTTGAAGAGTGCTGTGTGTACGGAACTTCCTTGCATTTGTTTCAGGCTTAAACCTTCTGTCATTTTGCATATGCCTTGTAAAACTTCAAGGGATTGGACATGGATCTGTTTCAATTTGTATATGTGATCGATTCCTAGGTGGACATAGAAAAATAATTAATCATTAAGTATCAAGAAGAATGACTGAAAGAAGTTCTAACCGATCAGTGGATAAATGTTAGACTAAAAATTGAAAGAAAAGATGACATGAAGCATTACCGAAAAGTTTACGGAGAGTTGAGACAAGCCCTCGCAGAAAAGGCATTACTACATTGCGAATACAAAAATGTTGCATTAGATATTCAAAGCATTTGTTAATTAGGTATGATCCATAACAAAGTAAAAGATGCACCTGAGGATATTACATACCTGAGAGAATTATGCGACCCCTTTGATCATTAACCGGATCATTGGCTTGTTTTTGAACATCCATGCGAACATCACGGATCCCAGAAGCATGTGGTATGTTTATACCTATCAAGGAAATAAACACGACTCCAATCAATGTATAGAACTTTTTGTTTTGGTCGAGAGTCTGGAAGCATGAACCTTTTCTTTTTCTGTATAAATATTTAAAAAAATTATATTTTAATCCTTAAATAAGAAGAAGTTTAGAAAAATGTCTTGTCTAATATTAAAAATTGATTTTAGTCCTTAGATTCTATTTAATGCCACCAAATGCATTCAATGTCTTTTTTTATTTATTTTATTTATAATTTTATGGTGTCCAGAATTACATTTCATGTAAAATATTGTAAATTTTAATATCATTTGAAATCAAATCAATTAGCTTTATTTGTGACATTTTCATAACCAATTTATGGTAAGTATCATATAATAAAGAAAATATTTTGGTAGACTTTTCAATACACTTATGTTTTTGCATATTTTCTTATGGGCCACTAATTCATTACAAAATATTTAGGTACAAACATTTCGGTACACTAGTATAGTATAACATGTTTAGGTATGAACATTTTGGTACACTAGTTTGGTATAATATGTTTAGGTACAGACATTTCGGTACACTAGTATAATATGTTTAGGTATGGACTTTTCGGGACACTTATGTTTTTTGCATATTTTCTTATATGCCACTAATTCATTACAATATATTCAGGTACATACATTTTCATACATTAGTTCAGTAAAATAAATTAAAATAGTTCAGTAAAATAAATTATGGTACGGACATTTAGGTACACTAATTAAAGGAAGTTAAACAAAATTAAAGAATTAAAATGTGTATAATGATAAATTTAAAATGTGTATAATAATAAATTTAAAATTTAATGTGGAGACATTAAATAAGATATCTATTAAATATTAAAACAAAAATATAACATGAACTCGAATTAAGTATACATTAAAGAACTAAAATGAATATATAATCCAACACCAGATTTTTATTAAATTTTAATCTTCTTCAAGGATTAAAGTTAAAAAACCCAATAAATATTTTTGTCTGCGAAAAGAGAAGTTTAGGTGCATAGACAAAATAAATGATTAACATAGCAAAGAGTGGACTTACTGCTGGTGAAGACAAACATAAGAGCCGTTTAGGTTTGGCACGTTGTTTTAATATTTCTTAACTTAAACTAGTGAAAGAATGCATAGTGTGGAAACATAAATTAGTTACGCCCGAATCATAGAGTGTCAAGTGGACCATAAGCTCAATTTAACGGGGACATCTTCGCCATCGTGAGAAACCACCATCTCGACACTAATGGGTTAAAGAAGTCAACCTTCTAAAGACAGCAAAAACCCACAACTATCAGGCCCAGGCCCAAATCTTGTCTACATTTTTGTTTTTCTTCGAGGGACATGGTTGTAAAACCCTCGCACCTCACCCCTTATGGAAGGGAAAAGGATCATCGCCGGATCTTTTTTTTGGGAATCCTAAGGATTTCGTGATCATAATCATTTATCGTATATTGTGCGGTCAGTTTTCGTTAGGTACTATTTATATTTAATTTTAAATTTTGAAATGATTTCTGACCTCACGATGTACGATGAATAGTCATTATCACGGGATCCCTAAGATCCCCATGAAAAGGATCCGGTGAGGATACTTTTCCTTAAGGAAGTTAAAGGTTCTATTATAAATTAAATTGTCAATATGGAGAGTAGTTCAGTCCTTTATAAGTCCTTACAAGATTCTCATTTCACTAATGTAAACTTTTTACTTCACATCATTACATGCGCCCTTACCTATGACGAATTTTTAAACCAAACACATGGCCAACACAAATTGGATGATGTTGAGCACTTGTGGCCCTTGGGATTTACAACCTATAGGCGTCTTAGCCGGCAGGTAAAGGGAGACTCGTTGACTTGCCTAGCCCACTATGGCATACTAGTAGACAATTGATGGACCTCTTCCACTATAAATAGCCAAGTCATACAAGGAAACTTAGTGATCACAAACTTTATTCAGAATTCTCTTCTGAATGTTAGTTGCTCTCAAAGTCTTCTAACTTGGGCATCGGAGATAGAAATTTCCATTAGACATAAAATGAATTTTCTTATGTTTTTTTTTTTTCATATTAAGTATAAAAAATATAAAAAAATATGAGGTTTGAGAAAAATCAAATCGCTTGAATTGTGTGCAAGTATCCTTGCATGTATAACATTTAGGAAAGGGTAATACTAGGGAGATCAAATTTGTAGACTAAATTTTGTCCTAAATTTTTAAACAAAATTTTGTAAACTAAATGACATAAAAGTTGACGATTAGATTATTACTTAAGGTTGATAAACGTGTTCATTTCTATTGGTGCGACATCATTTAGTTTGCAAATTATGCTTACAAATTTAATCTCCCTAACATTACTCTTACTTAAGTGTTAATTAACATGTTTATTTTTTTTTTGTGACACATCATTTGGTTTGCAAATTAGTCTACCTAGCATTCCTCTTTAGGAAATATCTTATTGAAAACTGGTAGGTGCCCAATGGACTAGAGGGACAGAGACGTTAATAAAGTATAAAATTTATCATAGAATAGAGAGTAATTACTAACTGACATATAAGTTGAGTATTGGATTATTACCTAAGTGTTAATGACATGTGCTTACTTCCTATTGATGACATATCATTGGTTTGCAAATTTAGTCTATAAATTTGGTCTACCTAGCATTACTATTTAGGAAATATCTTATTGAAAAACTGACAGGTGCCCACTCGACTAGAGGGACATGGATATTAATAAAGTATAAAATTTATATAGAATAGAGTGTAATTACTAACTGTTATAGATCCATTGTTGCCAGAACCCGAGATGCGTTCCACTTGAAAAGAGAGATGGCATACAAGCCAATTCCTGCAAAGGTGTTTTCCCAGTAGAGTTTGTAGCAAAGGCCAAGTTTGGGCAACGCTGAATTAAATCCAATGCAATATCTACAATAGGTAAAAAGAAAAAGAAGAAGAATTACATACATGGCAAAAAGTAAGTAATCAATATTTCTGAGGAAAAATGCTGTTTAAATACATAAAAATAGGGGTGTGATATCCACACATCCTATTTTATTTCTTACATATCTTTTTAATTTTCGGCCGTTGGTTCGAATGAATTGAAGACAATCAACGGACAAAAATTATCAAAAGATGTGTAAGAAGTAAAATAAGATATATGGATAGCACATCCCTAAAAATAATACAATCTGAAGTACAGGTGGGTTCTAACGTATACTGATGCAGTCCACGTTAATATGAGTGTGTGTCAGAAAATGTGTGTGTACGAATATTATATTTGAAACATTTAAGTACCGAGTTCTTTGGAGCTAAAACAGTGGGAAATAAGGTCAGCGCTAGTCCGACAGTTGTCTTGGGTCGACGTCAAAGCTTCCAATGGAGTAACTGAATAGAGATAGCGAGCCAATTCCCAATGGCCGCCGTGACAAGCCTTGATCAGTGGGATCATTTTAAGGGGATTGCATGGTATGCAAAGTAATCTCTTGTTCTTTTCGATTATGCATCTAGCCACTTCAGGTGCTATTAGCGTAGCCAAAGCTAAAGCTGTGACACCATTAGCATCTTCTATTTCCAAGTCTTCCTCCGTCATCCACTCCACTAATTCTTTCGCCATATATTCGTTTTCCATTGAAACTGCCATGTGAAGAGCTGTCGAGCCTGATAATGAACCTCTTTCTCTGATTGCCTCACGATGCAGAGTAAGATACTTCTTTGCAGAATCACAATCACCTTTTGCAACAGCATCAATGAAGGGTTGATGGTGGGGGAACTCATTGAAGTCGCCGTTAGTGTTATAATGATCTGTCAAGTAATATTTTATGGATTGTTAACTAAAGGTCAATAATTTGAGGATGAATTATATGTAATGTTGAAAATAATAGAGAACTAAATCAAATAATTAATAACAAAACAATAAAGGTTCATGCATGCTGCAGTAGAGATCAGATAATACTGCTTACGTACCCTCATTCCGCGTCAGACCGGTATTCAATTCTTCATGTGGTATCAAAGGCACAACCTCTGCATCGATCGCACACGGTGACTTAATTAGAAGAAGTAAACTCGATCTTGATAGTTATATTGGAATGAACATAGAAAGGAGACATGTAGTACGTTCTACACGTACCTGTGTTTTCCAAGGCTTGATCGGCCGGCTTCAACTTTTCAGCCAAAGCATCCCAGGCGTCTTTGGCCCTGCTAATGCCCCGGATAAAAAAATAAGTATCATCCCCGCAACAACTCTGGATTGCATGCAAAACCTTGGCATTATTCTTCCTCCAGACCATGAATTCAGCTTCTCCATCTTCTCGTCTAGGAGGTTCAGAGGTCCCTTCCACAACCTCCCAAAGATCTTCAGCCAACAAGTAGGTTTTAAACCGGAAACTCCAATCTTCATAATTATCGTGACTAAGAACTTTAAGATTAGCAATTACACTAGGAACAATCGCAGCTGCCATGTTCAATCTGCAAATGTAATCAATTATCCAATGTGATATTATGTCGATTATTAAGAAATAATGAAACAAATCAATATAACTAAACTCACTGCTCGATCGAGTAGTGGCAATCTTCAAAAAATAATAAAGATGCAGCTATGAGCCTATGAGCTTAGCTTGAGTAAACTCGACCACTCTGTGTACTTAGTGTGAGTAAACTTCTGATGTATATATAGGTAGCGAATGAGCAATGAAAGACTTGGTAAAACAGACAGAACAATATGCCACGTAATGCTCCAGTAAATTCCCACTCGGCGTTAACTGCGCGTATTCAATAATGGGAGAGTTCTGTCTCTACTTTCAGCCATACAACACTGCTTTTCTTCAATAATTAGTACAATTAACACTCTTAGGTCTTGTTGATAAAAATAAAAATAAATAAATAAATAAAACACTCTTAGGTCTTGTTTGGTATTTTTTTTTAAAACCAAAAAATTGCTTTAAAGTTAAGACATAAACTGATAAAAGCATACGGAAAAATAAAATAGCAAACTTATTTTAAAATGATAGCTTCCAAACAACAACTATGCTTCTTTCATAAAAAGTAGAGCTTAAATCCTTTAATAAATATTTTCAAATCATGTACATACCCTAATGTTTTTTAAAATGACGTTGTTATCCTTTTGCACACATTTTCTTCCTTAGAAAACAAAGTGAGCATATCATCTACCACTACAACCACCAATCTTACCACCACAACTTTGTTGTCTCTGCCCCACATCAATGCTACCTCTACACCTCCAACCACCATAACCCACATTGGCACCACACCATACCCTCACTATTGTCGCTACCATCAACATCACCATTATGCTCTACAACAACCTATGACTGTAAATTTGTAGCCACCATGCCTTACTATTGGCACCATCTCCATACCTCCATTATTTTTGCTACTATGACCACCACTCCTACTGCCAACGCTATCATCAAACCCCTAATACCATGTCCATTTATGTCATTATACATACTAGAACACTTTTCAGATTAATATTTATCAAAATGAAATGCTAGAGAGACCATTTTTTTATTTTGGAACAAATGATAATTTTTACACTAACGGGATGGGGGAGTGGGCTAAGCCTCAAAATGGACTAGTCATAATAACATGTTTCAAATTCGCATTTGACAAGAATCAAACATATGACCTCTCTTTTACAAATGAAGAGGAATATCACTAGACTGTAGTACTAAGTGGCGAGACCATTTTCAATTTTTATTTTTTAACAAACGATATTATCTACACTAAGAGAGTGGGAGAAAGTGGTGAGACCATCTATTTAAACCATATTTTGTAAACCATATGAATTGGTTATTGATGATTAGATTATACTTAAGTACTGATTAATGTGTTTATTTTTTATTGGTGACACATCACATGATTTGTAAATTTTGTTTAAAAAATTGATCTATCTAGTATCTTTTACAAATTTTTTTTTACACTTATTAAAATATAAAAATTCACCAAACAAGAAGAATCATAAATATAAACTGAAGTCGGTTGATTTTTATTTATTTTTTTATTTTGTAAGAATCCAAGTGCATGATAAGGTGCAAGAAGAATCATAAATATAAAGTGAAGTCGGTTGTTTTTTTTTTTTTTTTTTTTTTTTGTAAGAATCTAAGTGCATGATAAGGTGCATGATAGGGAGTGTGATTAGAGAGAGACTTTTCCAATAGAGAGAGACTTTTCCAACTCCAAACGTAATAATTATACCCGAACTTGTTCATAATTTTTGGTAAAAGTTTTGACATGTACGAGAAACACTTAGCTCCCATGTTCCACGGTTCCACCTTCTTGTCAAAACGCAGTACGCAACACCTCCACGGACCATATCAGACACGATTATTTTGGACACACTCCCTCGTCTCCGCCACTGTAATTTCCCACAACAGAGACAATTCCTTGGATCGACCAAAAAAAGGACACGACTCTTTTGGACAGACTCTCTAGTCACCCATTGCTAGAAGTCTCCACAACAGTAATCAGATATAATTCTTTCATTTCTTTCTGGCCATAGTCAAGATCTTTGCTCCCCACAACCACAGACAATGTGGTTGATCGATTACGTGTCGGTTTAGATATCATAAAATATTACGGGACCGCCATTGCATGATTATTGTGCATTCACACGAAAGAAAGGCCGATCCATTTCTCATTGGTCAAGAATGTCGTATTTTTTGTCTATTATCTTTTCCCAGGACAAAATGATGGGCATTGCAATATCCGCGAGCCACAATTCATATCATATTCTCTAAGGAATGAGTGGTGCGACGAGTGCATCAATCATGATTCACAATTCATATACCTTTTCAGAAATGCAGAGTATACTGCGCATAGTCCAGTGATTGATAATATTTTTTTTGGGTAATTATACTAAAATGCCTTAATATAAATCGCAATGTTAGATATCTATTAATTTATCTATTAAATGTTGACGTGGTTTGAAGTGTGGCTCACCCCTTAATCCAATTGAATAAAAATATTTAAATATTAAAAATTAAAGATTAATTTTTTAAAATATTTTTTATAAAAAAAATTAGGACCCATCTCTACAAACCTATTACCCTCACCCTTCTTCCCCAGTTCATCGGTCTCCCCTGAACCCTCACCCCTACACCATCACAACCTACTACCCCACCGCCGCCCACATCCAAGACTAGGCTCACCACCACCACCCCACCCACCTATTTTTCATTTAAGGAATCCACGTGGGGGCCGGATTGGCACAACCCACTTCCTGGGCTAGCTTCTCGAGTGAGTTTACGGCAAACTCCGGCGACAAGCACCATCGCCACTAAGGATGGAATTTTTTGCCAAATTATCATACTAACCGAATTACCAATCGTACTATATCAAAGTTGTGCAAAAAATTTGTACCATTGCTAATGATACGGTACCGTACCATACATTTTCGATACGGTAATGGTTTTCAAAACAAAACCATTACCAGTGCTATACCGTACTGTACCACTACTATTAATATTATATCATTCATTTATTCATTTATATATATATATATAATTAGGTATTATTATCATTATATATGAACGTTATATTTTTTTCCTAGTCACTTATCCAATCATCTCACCCTCTAACTTCTACTTTTCTAATAAAAAATCTAAACCTTCTTGCTATGTGATTCTTCATTTTTCGCTCATCTAGCCATCGGCTTCATCTATGTTGCTCCCGTTCCGGCAACTCTCTCTCTCTCTTCGTAGTCCATCTCATCTTCTCCTTCATCAAATTGGGATGTCTTTCTCCCTGGTTTCGTCTATTAAGTTAATTTATATACAATTTTAAAGAATGTAGAAATGAAATTTAGGAATCTTTGTACTATTTTTTTTTGGGGATGTCCAGTTCTTTTAACAATTCTTCTATCTATTTACTTCTTATTTCTTAAATAAATCTCTATAAAATTCTCATAATTAAATAAAAAAATTTAAAAATTCAAAGATAATGGTCAAAACATGTTTGGACTTTGAATTGGATTAAAAAAAAAAAATCAAATTTTGGCTCAAGGAATGGTCCAAAACAAAGTAGTAATTACCATTATCATACCATACCAACCGAACTATTTGGCATGTTGAAATTCGGTATACTAAAAGTTTGACACTAATAGTTGTAATAGATTTTTTCATACTAAAAATTTGATATGATAATTGGTATTTTAGTACTGTGATCGTACCAATATCACCCCTAGTCGCCACCGCCGTTCCACTGCTCTCGGTGCCACAAATAGGACCCACCCAGAGTTCACGCTGTTTGGTCGCCGTTCTTGGTGGAAAGAACTGTGGATCTCAGGACCAAGCTCATCAGGTAGTTGCCATCGGCAGTGTCAACAATCGAATCGAGAGGATTGCGAATCGCGGTTTGGCACAGTAGATGGGCAACGGTGAGTTATGAACTGCCTCTATCCACGACGACGTCGTTTTCACCACATGGGGATCGGGGGTTTGATTGCCTCAGTCTCCTCCCTGTTAGCTAGCCACGTTCTCTCCGTCGACATCGGAAAAATAACGGTGTCTCTTCCCTGTAGCCAAAACTGGGCAGCTGCTCAACCACAAGAAAAAAGAGCGACTGGGCAAAGCAGCAGCTGCGCTGCGGGAGGAAGAAGAAGGAACAAACATAACCCTGGGCCAACCATGTCGTTTGGCCCCATACTCTTCAACTTTTTTTTTTTTAATTTCATAATTTCAAACATTTTTAAATAATAACAAATTTTTATTAATTTTTTGTCCACATGTCTCAAACATTATATTCGTATCAACAAAGTGCAGAGTCAACGTTTGTTACGTCAGTATTTAACAGAAAAATTGATAGAAAAGTTGACGAAGGTATTACATTGCAATGAATTCTTAAATTAATGTATGATACTGCAATGTTTAAAAAATAAGATATAAGATTGTTATGCGATACAAAATTAAGGTAATAAAATGTAATTTACACTATTCCTTTAAACTGGGTATTAGGACGTCTCTTGAAAGCTTTATGCTAGTTCTCAAAACTTTGCACGTTGAAGGACAGAAATATCCAGATTTATGGATAAGTATCCTTTCATCCATCATTAGTGGCCAAGCAGCTCCAATACCTCATCCTAGTAGGATTTCGAAATCAAATCATATGCAGCAGAGAAATGAAAGCCAAAAAGAAGCCTTTAGGGCAGTTTCACTATGAAGGATTTTAGTTTGGGAAAGGGTTTGGGGCAGTAACTATTCATGTGAATAATGAACTGCTTTAACCTCTCAAAAACACTCTTCATGCACCCATTTTGAACAGTAAGCAGTTAATATTTACAATAGTTATTGGTTTTCATGTATGATTCAATAATTTAATATTTATTCAACTAGAATAAGTTGATATGATTGTGTCACATGTCCATATTCTTTTTGCTCAATAATATTAAGGCATTTGTGGTGAATAATGGTTTTGGTATCTATTTCAAGATTATGATATTTTTCTAGAAATGAAACAACGAGACGAATCAAATTCATCATATCGTCACTACTGAAGATGAATATTGGCATTTTAACTTTCGTTTAGAGGGTTAAAAACAGTTTTTTTTCTTTTTTTAATTTTATATTATTTTATGCATATTTTTGGTACTTTTATAACTCACATCATTAATTTCTAATAACATTTTCGGTGTCTATGCTTACACTATGTGTCCATATCAATTAAAATCTTGCTGAGATTTTGGAAAAAGATTTGGAATGTAGAAAACAAAGATATATAAACTTGTAATAGAGTTTTGGTGTGAGGAATGAAGAATATGATTTAATATTTACAAAAAGAAATAGGTTTTTAAAAGTGACTTTTTCCTAATTTTTAATGATTTTTTATCAAAAAAAAAAAAAAATCTTAATAGTTATATTGACTTGTGAAGATCCGTATTTTAAAAAATTATATATATTTATTACATTGATATTTGAAATAATTTTATCAAAATTATACGTATCACTTTCATCATATAAGTTTAAAACCTCCACAAATCCCTCTTGTACGTGCGTGATATTTTTCTTGTAGTCTTCAAATTGGATTGGTTATCCAACTGTACAACCCATCTACAAACGAGACTAGGATTCTCTCTTCTCTTTACAAACGAACAAGATGTCACTTGCGCTCAACTGTAGACCTCTAATTCATTTAGTCATGTGTCAATCCATAAGTGTGCCACTTACATTACTTAGCCCACTATCTTTCTGCTGGACAGATATACGTGCAAGTTAACATTCGTCCTTATATTGTGTTTTAACTTAGTTCCTAAGTCTAGTGGCCGACCCTTATGCAAGTGTAACTAACTCAAAAATAGAAATCCACCACCAAAAAATAATAATAATAATAATAAATAAATTAAATTAAATTAAGAAAACTCATAAATGTAAATATAAACATTTTAGTTGGATTTATTTGTAGGATTCAAGATCATAGAGTGGCATCTTTTTACAAGCTTCTTAAAAAGTAGAAATCCAAAATTAATAAAGATCACATAGGAACTTAAACCGCGTTTTCTGTTCACACCGAACATTCTTCGTCCATACGTAGAAATAAATATGTCGATAACAATTGGAACACTAGCAAGCAAAATACTTGTAATAACAATTTATGGTTTTCCGTCAAGCGTAATGTAAATAGCACAAGAAAAGACAAGCATCATGGAGGGCAATACATAAACAGAGGGTGGAAAGGCTTATTATCATTTTTGTAGGCAAAGATCTGCATAATTATCTCCATGAATAACGTGGCGTGAGAATCTCCAAAAATATGCATTACTGAAGTGGTAAAAGAAAAAAGTGAGAATATTGCATTTGAAACTATAAATGTGGTGAATACCATTGTAGTTAAGAATGTAGAAAGACCTATCATTTCATCATTTCCATCAAGAACTATAAATGCTGCAGCAAACATTATGGTGACAATAAGCTCACCTACAACTGTAGAAGAATTGTTGTTTTCTTCATTGAATTTTCTACCTCATTCCCCATTATTTTATGATTCTTTGTAAATACTTCTTGTGGTGTCATATTATTTTTGTTTACATATTTACAATCCTTAGGACCAAGAATGCTCTCCACCTCCTACATTTTTGGCATCAAAATATTTTTAGAGATGTGACTGTGATATCCGTATCTCCTCATGTCCTCATGTAATAAATCCTTGAGCAGTTTGCCGTCTGAAACACCACATAACCCAAATCATTAGTTAAGTTGCACATAGGATGATAGTCATAGACTCATAGTATGTGCAAGTAATGACTTCCCTTTTAATTTCAAACTTTTCCTTGTGCAAAAAGTTTTTTATTTATTTTTAAGGAAGTAATTTTTGCATTTTTGTTAGTTTTAAGAATAAATCAAATGACAAAAATAAGTGAATGAGTAGGAGTAAATGAGAGTGAACTATAGCCACCAAAATATATACAAACAATATATAAGGAAAATAATATATATATATATATATATATATTGTTGTAAAAACGACGGTGTGTGCAGTGGAATAAATGAAACAAGACACAAAATTTACAAGGTTCCTCTACAGTCAATGCGACTAGAGTACGTCCTCGGGGCAGCAGTGGTGCTTTCATTATAATTTAGAATAATAGAAGCACAAAAATAACTCTCTCTATTATCTCCTCTCCTCTTCCTCTCTTTTCTCTCTTCCTCTTACTTCTTCCTTTGATGTTGTGTGGAGTTTGTATTTATATAGAAAATAGGAGTCATAGGAAGCAAGCTTCAGTAGACAGTGAAAGGGCAACTTGCCCATTATTTAATTATATCCACTGTTCTACAACATTCCCCCTTGGATGACCACAAGTCTTCGATTGACTCGTTGAAATCTGGATCTATTTTTGGATGCTCCTCCTGATGAGTAATACTATATATGTTGTGCTTGTTGACTTTCCACAAGCTTGTTCTTCAACTGGGCTGGAGAGCCTTCTGGTTTCCTCCAAAGGTCTGAATTTACTTCATTTATCTAGAGCTAAATTTGATTCAAGGGTGGTGGAGAACAGAGGTCGAGATGCTTTGTTGAAGATGCATTCTCGGAGATGAGGAAGAGTTAGGTATTCTTGCAGGTTTGCCTTGTTATGGAGAACAGAGGTCGACATATATAGGGAATTCCCAATAGTAAGTAGTGGTGATGTGCCTTTACTCTTGTCAGCAATTGTGGTGTAATTAGAATGATTTACGCGTTTTCAACTTTGTCAGAGATCTTTGACAAAGTTGCACATAATATCCGAAAAGCTGACATTGTGTTTGAAAAGTATCAAAAAGCTTTATTCAGGAAAATCTGGCTTTTGAAATTCGAAGAGCGGTGCCTCTTTGATCTCTAAACAAGTGGCTTTGTTGCCTCTTCTTTTATAGAGACATCAATTGTGTTCAAGAGTATGCTCAGAAAGTTGCTGCCTGTAGAAATTTTCCCCTTCTTGAACTTCTGAGATTTTATTTGACCTCATTTTGCTTTCATCATTTCTGAAAAATGACTTGCCTATCTAACATTTGCTTAGATTTAAGTCTTATGAGTGATATAGACGAGCCGCGTCAGGATACCGTCTTTCTTATCTTCTAGTGGTCCTTTTACAGTTGAGGACTTTGTGATGAAGAATAACATAACCGCTACAGTGGTAGCTAGGAATCTTCTCACTTCAAAGGATAACAGAATCCTTTCAAAACAGTCTAATGAGTCAGCCGTTCAAGACTCCTTGGCTATCAGTGTTCAATGTATGGGCTATGTATCCAATATGGGTCAACCTCTACTTGCTCAAACTTGCCAAGTTAAATCATTGATGGTTGATGTGGCAAGTCTTAGACAAGAGATCAGAGGACTCAAGCACGAGAATAGAGAATTGCACGTGCTTGCCAATAATTACTCAACGAGCATGAAAAGAAAGCTCGACCAGCTGTTAGAATCCAAAAGTCGGATTCAAAGTGATCACCAAAGATTCGTGGCTAGATTCCGAAGGCAACTGATGTCTTCCTCTTCTGGTGTTTTGCCAAGTACTGGGGTGCCGCACGATCAATTTCCAGTGCCTTCCCCTTCTGGGGTACTGCCGAGTACTGATGATTCACATGAGCAACCTTTGTGAAGACCTCATCCTGTTTGTTTGTTTTAACTTATGTATATGCATATATCTGTAATTTCTTGAAGATATTAATAGATAAGCTTTATTTCATTCATTGTATTGTGCTAAATACAATAAAATATATACTTCACTAAGATGTGGTAATTCTGGACCAAATATCAATTTATCTTTACCCTTACGAAGATAAATGATCATTCGTAGTGTCTACATCATTTGAGCATTCAACTCATAATCTTCAATCCATATGATTTTTTAATACCATAAACATCATGGATAAGATTTGTGTTAGCATATTGTTCGATCTGCAGCTCGAGACAATATTCCTCTCAACACTTTATAATCTTTCTTGACTCTTCAGGAGTTCTAATTTAATGCCATTGACTCTTGCGAGAGATTTTAGTATGTTGCAACAATATCATAATGATAGTACTCACTAAGGTAATTTATATCATCCATTGGTATTGAGTACATAATTCATGCTTTACTCTTCAGGGGCTTACTTCAAGCACTTTGAATCCTTCAAGGATTTTCCTTTGGAATTTATACAAAGCAATTTGCTCCCATGTATACTTGAGGGATTTACTTATGGAGATATGATGTGGGCGACTCACAACCCTTCGTATATAATTCTCCATTCATATGAACTCGTTTACAAGAGTATAATTTCAGGTTTCAATTAGTAACCTTGTGTCATATCATGTGAGTGTATTTCACTGTATTACAAATGTCCATACGTAACCTCCTTGATTTAACATGTTTTGGCTATTTGTATTATATTAAAGTATATAGGTCCATTTTTCCACGTTCTTACAAAATTCTAATGGAATTGTCTTTCTCCATTTTTGGCCAATAATTTTTGTTAACGAAAATGAACAGGACTTAATATCAACACAACTTATTGATGAATTTAGTAGCTACTTATAAAAACTAAAATTACCATTGGTTATCACCAATCCGTGATCCCATATTCTCATGTGCATGTGCATGCATAAAAGCTTTTCATTTCTTTTAGATATCCATTGCCTCTTCAAGCGCGTTACATTATCTCTTCCAAGATAGTCGTAATTTAGAGAATATGGATCATAATCTCCTTTTGAGCATTATAGAGTTTGGATTTTAATCTCCACTTTCAGGAGTTGAGTCAGTGGAACCTATACGTCTACCATGCTTCATGCATGAGGCATCAACATTTCCATGTCTGCGGATTATCCTTTCTGGGACGTATATCTATGCGGCGATCATGCTTTTGGCATGCAACAATTATGCTTCAAGAATGCAATAGTTCAGTAGTGTTATATTCTTCTTCTTTGAAATGACTAAACCTTTTGAGTCTGAAGGTCTGCCACGTTTCAGGCGTGCAACAGATAAATCATTTGCTGCCTCACTATATTGTCCAACGACGACATCAATTCTTGTAAGCACATTTGCAGCAAGTATATATGATTTCCTCACTTTTGTTGCATCATCAAATGCATCTGGCATTTGATTGATACATCGTTGCATCATTCAATTGTTCTTACTTCATTTTCATGTTGATTACTTCATGAATCAAAATAAGACAAATTCTCTTCGTTCTTCTGGAACAGTTTTTTCTCATCATTCTTCTGGAATGATATTTTCTCATCGTTCTTTTGGAATGATATTTTCTCATCGTTCTTCTGGAACGATATTTTCTCCCCCTAACGGCGGGAAAATTGTCTTATGAAAATGACAGTTTGCAAACCACATAATAAACATATCCCTAGTCAAGAGTTCCAAATATTGAATGATAGATGGTGTTCAACATCAATGCCCAATCGGCGATGATGCCTCATTTCAGTACGTTGTGGTAGTGCAATAAGCATATAGATAACACATCCAAAAACTCGTAAATGTATAATGTTTGGCTTGTGCCCAAACATGAGTTATACTAAGAAGTATTGATGGTTGGCAAAAGGTCTCAACCGAACTAATAATGCATCATGTAAAATAGCATGTACCCATGTAAAAACTGGCAATTTTGTTTTCGTGAGCAGAACGCGGATAATCAATTTCATCTGTTTAATAAATGCTTCTGCTAAACCATTTTGAGTATAGACATGAGGAACTTATGGTCCTTATTTAATAATTTATAGACTGAGATTCTTATGGCCTTTATTACAATTAAGTTGAGGCACTGCGACACTTCAAACTTACTGTACTTATTATGTACTAATCTTGAGGATCAAGGGATTTCATGCCCGATTTTTTGTATGATGGAACTTCGGGTCCAATCATTTTATATGATGAGGATCAAGAAACTGCAGGTTCTGATCTGATCAAGGAATTTCAGGTCTTGTATATACTCATCGTAACAAAAGATAAATACAATACGTAAATTAAAGCAATAGGTGGTAATTCCAGCTATAGTAAATAAATTGCATTTAAGTAAATAAAGCTTATGACAATGTCTTTAATTCAACACCATTCACATAAATCAAAACTTAAATCAGTAGGCGGTAAAACCGTCTATGGTAAATAAATTGCTTTAAAATAAATAGAATTTGTAAAATGATTTTAAGCTAACACCATTCACATAAATAAAAGGTATCATACCTTTGTTTTTATTTTTATTTTTATTTTTTTTTATGTCGGCACCCTTTCAAACCTTTTCTTCCTTTTTATTTATTATTTCCTTGGTGATGATGCATCATGTTCCCTCTTCCTTTTTTTTTTATTATTTATTTTCTTTGTTATATTTTCAAAAAGTCTCATTGCTTTTGCCTTATCCTCTAGCTCCTCCACATAATACTTCTTCCTCTGCTTAGAAAGCTGAGCACTTTCTTTGTTTCTCATCAGTCTCGCCTTCCTCGTTCAGCGGTGTGCTCAGAGGACATATCAGCAATAAAAGAAGGAACAACAGGTGCACTGCCCATCCTTCTTTTGTTTCATACCCTTTATTTTTATTATTGTTTCACAGTTCGAAGTCATTTTAGTTACCCAGGAAATAATAGTAACAATAAGTTCCAATTGGTGTTCCTCCTCCGGTGAGTTTCGAAAAAGTCGAAACGGTTCCCATAAGTTTTGAAGTTAATAGCGTCTGCAACTTTGAGAATATCAAACTGTTAGATTTAGTTCAAATTTTAGTATGATATGGATAAAAGGATACTGAAAAACTTTCGTGAAGAAACAATTTCGATCTGAGTTACCGAAATGGAGTTTTGGTACTGATAAGGTGCCTGTTCAATTTTCTGCGGAAATTGGAAATTGGTTTGGTATTTCAGGCATCTGCGATGATTGCACCGTTGGAATTTTCTGAAAATTTGATATGTTGTAGGTACTGGGCAGATGAACAATTTTGAAGAAGAAAGTATTTCAATCCGATCTTTGCAAGTTGGAGTTCTGACGCTGTTTACATGGCTGTCAAATTCTCTACGAATTTTGAGTCTGTACTCTTTTGCTTCTGCAAAGGATGATATACAATCATACAACATCATATATATATGTGCTTCAGGAAAATCAGTAGTACAAAGATTTTAAGATGAAATGAAAAGATTTTCTTATTTGTGAGATTCCAGGTGACAGAGGTGAACATAATTTGTGACGTTGTGCTTTCCACTGACACAAGAGCTTCTCATGTTGATAACATGTTGTAAAATCGACGGTGTGTGCAGTGGAATAAATGAAACAAGGCACAAAATTTACGAGGTTCCTCTATAGTCAGTGTGACTGGAGTACGTCCTTGGGGCAGCAGTGGTGCTTTCATTATAATTTAGAATAATAGAAGTACAAAAATAACTCTCTCTATTATCTCATCTTCTCTTCCTTTCTTTTCTCCCTTCCTCGTACTTCTTCCTTTGATGTTGTGTGGAGTTTGTATTTATATAGAAAATATGAGTCGTATGAAGCAAGCTTCGACAGACAATGAAGGGGCAACTTACCCATTATTTAATTGATATATATACGGATCAGGATCTTCATTGGTCATTGGATATATATACGGATCAGGATCCTCTCCTAAGCAAATGGTGAGGATTCTCTTAACCAAGCTCATCGGGCCGTTCAAATTTTATCCAACGGCTATAAACATGGGACTCCTCTAAAAGTTATAATAATTATAGCCGTTAAATAAAATTTGAACTGCTCGATGAGCCTGGTTAAGAGGATCCTCACCATTTGCTTAAGAGAGGATCCTGATCCTATATATACCTACTAAATATATATACACGCACATAGGGGTAGATGTACATTGAGAGTCCGGAAACAATATATGTGAAGTTTTTTGAGGACTCTTTGGATGTTTGGTATGGTTTTTTTTTTTTTTTTTTTTTTTTTTTTTTTTTTGTGTCTACCAAGTGATTGATAGAATGTCAGCTAGGCATTTCCCAACAGGTTGTGTCGAAAGCACTCAACAAACTCTCTCGATATTACTCATCAGATTGCTTCGGCATATATTGGTATCTGTTGATATGTGTCCAACATGGTTTGGCCGACACAATAAGCCTATAAATCATTTGACGAAATGCCTCAATGAATAAACTAAAAAAAAAATTTGCGCACTTCACGCTCTAGTTTCTATTTAAAAACTTTTACTTTAACACTAAAACCTTCCAAAATTTGAATCCTAGATTCGCTAGTACACACGCATACTATTATTTAGAGAATATATATTACAACAACAAGAAGTAAAAAGAGGATTGTTCTTTGCTTAATTAATACACACAAGAGTAGCCACATCACTTTTTGAGGAGGAATCCTCCACAATCTTCAAGGGACAAGGATTGTCTGCCCTCTCGTGCCCTTTTGTTTTATGTGGTCACGATTAAGCCACGTCAACATTTTATATTTTTTTTTTATAGAGATAATAGGACAAAAATGAATAGTACTATAAAATGTTGACGTAATTGTACCACTTTTCTAATAAAAATGAGATCGACTTGTATTGATGATCCTACCTCTACTAAAAAAAAATAATACACTTATAAAAAATGTAATACTTGTAGCATTACTTGTTTCACATTTGTGAGATTACTCGTTAATATATCTAGTAACTACAGTACTACGCATGTCAAACAAGCAAAGGAACTGGGCTGTAAACAATGGAAATGTAATACTTGTAGTGTTACTCGTTTCATATTTGTCAGATTACTCATTAATTATATCTAGTAACTACAATCTACTACGCACGTCAAAAAAGCAAAGGAACTGGGCTGTAAACAATGGAATACATATGTGAACATATAATTCATACAAAAATTGGAACATAGATGTGAACATTTCCATCAATAGGAATATAACTGTATGTCGGTTTAAAACAATTTGAGATTGTATTGGGTTTGGCTCGTGTTTGATTTGTCACACCTCGGCTCATGATGATCGGTTTTATGAGAAACAAGCCATGCTTGAACATTGGTATGTTTGAATTATAGTAGCTTGTATTTGTTATGAGATAACCTGAACTGGATTCTATTCAAGAAGTTTATCCATCCACACCACACATTAATGGTGGTCTGATTGCCTTTCATATATAGCTCGGTATCACATAATGCGACAACGTACTTTTAACCCTTATGTCAAACGGCACGCCAAATCAAAGTTAGTGGCCCTAAAGAGTGCATCTGTGGGAGCTCGAAGTTAGATTAGCCAGTTAGGTGTTTTAAATCTTTGATCACTTTCCACTTGACCAACCCATTGGGGTTATCATATTCAAAATTTTACTATTAAACAATTATGTTTACTTTTTTTCCTTAAATTAGATTTGACAATATTCAGTTCTGCTTGTTTTTAATGTGGAGATCGATATCATGTCCCCTCATCTTCTTGTATTTTTAAAGAAACTACAGGCATGATGACTTGGCCTCCTACTGGTTTCCAATCATCAAAAGTAAACACGTTTATATGACTATCTTAAAGTGTATGTTCGGAAATTTTGTGTTATAGTAATTGTGTACTATTTATTATTTTATTAAAATGCGTTGTCCATTTTTTATTTTTTTTTTGTCAAAGGTAATTTCATTACCGTTAAACAACAAACTTAATTACATAAGGAGGCCCAAATATAAAAGATAAGCACACAACAAAATAGGACCCCAAAAGTAACCCAAACCGAGTTTTGAGACCAAAACAGAGAAACCACACACACTCCGTAGAAGCCTGCCACCAGCTGCGCAACGGAACGCCGCAATCCACGACCTCAACTCCCGCCTGAAATCAAGCCGAGCAAAGCCCCATCAGTGGAAGAACAGAAGACTCGATCATCCTCCAAAGAGCACCCTAGAAATTGCAGCCACCAATCAAAGACCCAAACAATGGAAGCTAGTGGGAAGAAGCAACCCACAAGCAACAGTGCCAACTTAGGCACACAGATGGAAGGAGGTGGTGCAAACACCCGAGCCGGAGCTCTACGCACTCTCCAAGAGGTGAGGTGGAAGAGAATCGGGAAGAGGGATGGACAACAGAGAGGGGAAGGAGAGGGAAAACGGAAAGGAAATAGGAAAGGGAATGCAACGAAAAGAGGAGAAGCATGAGGGAGGATGGACAACAAAGAGAGAAATGAGGGCTGAGGACAGAACAATCAAAGGCAAGAAAGGGTAGAGGAAAGGGGCGAGCAGGCCAAAAAGCAAAGGAAGAAGCAGACTGAAAAGAAAGGAAGTAAAAGGAAATAGGAAAGAGAAGGAAAAGGGGGACTGCCACCGACCCAAATCATAACTAGGGTCGGCGGCAAAGAGATTGCCGGAATCGGGAAACTTTCACACACCGGTGAGAAGAACTTTCACGAAGGAAATGGCTCAAAACAACTTAAGCTTGGTATCAAGCTTGAGTTTATAGGCTAATTCAAGCTCAGCTCGATTCAGAAGAAAGTGAAGCCTGGCTTGAGCATAAAAAAAGTTAAATAAACCAGGAAATATGGAATGAAGATGTTCATATATTTTGGTAGTACTATTATGGAACAACTTACCAAGGCATTAACAAAAACTAAATTGCATTGCAGACATGTAAAATACCTGAGGAAATGTGATGCGTGAAGAATCAAGGAGTCTCAGGGAGACAAGGGATATATCACTTGAAAATCACTCAACTAGGGGCAATAGATTCGCTCGATGTCACTAATCATAGATTCACTCATATGACCAAGCTAAACGCTTGATTTAGAAGGAAGAGACATTTATTCACTTCAATTGCACACAGTAAATACATCTTTCAATTCATTTAAGTCTGTCTAAACTTACATATGGAGCCCTTTAAATAGGAAGATATATTTCATTGATATAAGAGATAATTAAATCTAAAGAAAACATAATACAGTTACAATGCAACCTAATAAAAACCGTGACTTTGATAAATGAGAAGCCACCGATATCCATATTTAATATAGGGACCATACTTATATTGTAATGTACTGCATCGTATTCATCTTCTTGAAAAACTCTTCCTCAAGTTTTATTTGAGTAAACTTCAAGCCAAATTGCGTAGTGTAGCAACTATTCTTTCTTGCAATGCTTTGTTTTCTTCTTCGAACTTGCTAACAAATTTGTTGCATAGAATGTACGGAAGTTGGCAATCTCTTGAACTCAAACTATATTATTAGGATACCCAAAGAGTGCAATTAAAATTTAAAACACTTAACAATTCATTTCTTTCACTCAACCTCTTGTTGATGGTAGTATGTAAAAATTCCCACCAGACTGTATCATGGAATTGAAACTAAGCAAAAGTTTGTGCTACCTTTGTCCATACGTTGGTGATGATTTGTTGTCTTGTGTCCAAATTTGAATGCCATCTCCAAATTGTGACCATCATGACCTTCATAGATGGACTCCTACCGCATTTTTTTGTTTGAGTATTTACATACTTAAAAGGAAGTAATTAGGTTAGGAATATGATTGTGTAAATCCTATCGAGAGTCTATTGTATCTTTTAGAATGTGTCCTATTTTAGTTGTATTATCTAAAGGGTCCAGGATTTACCTTCTCTCCTACTATAAATAAAGACACAATGAGGTTAGATAACACATACCTTAGAACCAAATCTCTCTCTTTCTATGTGTATCACACCTCTCTCTCCTCTATAATTCTTCAGTTAAATAGACCTACAACAATACATTAATTGTCTATATAAAGGTGGCAGACCTCTGCTATCACAAAAAGATAACGCTCACCGATTGACCAAGACCTATTTTCAATTAAGCATTGAGAATCTGAGCATAAAGGAGGACAACTTTGAAGATCATATATGGTTTCTTCTCATATATGATTTCTTCATCGGCTTCTACAATTTTTATTATTCACACAAACACCACACCAAAACAAGATTTCTTCTCGCTCAAAAAGTCCCAAGAGCATTTAGTACTGAACTAGATTGGTATATTTCATCGTTGCTAGCCTACATGAAATAATGCAATGTCTGAGTGTTTTTCAGTCACGACCTTTGCAAAACAGATGCTTTGATGCAAACAGTTTATAAACAGGGACTCCCTTTGCACCATCATCCAATTCATCCCTAAAAATTCTACAAAGGATTTTTCAACAATGTTCTTATCGTATTTTCTTTTCATTTATGGGTAGGATTTGCCCATAAACAAAAACTGAATTTCATGCCAATACAGAGATTGAAGTTGGAGTTTATTACCAAATCTGGAACACGTACATTAATTATACATTCTTTAGGTCCAAAAACAGAAAGAGCGTACATAAACCATTTATCATTATTCTTTAAACAAATCCTAAAAACTTCCTCAAAAGTAACCAAACAAACATCAAACAAAATGACTAAAACAGTCTAAGAGAGCTGAAAGGCCAAGGTTTGCCTTTTTCGTTGGCCACAAATATTCCAGCTCCGTAAGTAGAAATGAACATCTCAACAAGGTGGGAAAATTGCATCCATACGAAGGAGACAATCGGAACACTAGCAAGTAAAATGATCGGAACCACTATCCACTCTTTTGCTTCCAGCATAAGAAAAAGGGTAGAAGAAAACGCAATCACCATGGTAACCATAGAGGAGAAGAGGGTGAAAAGTCCTATAACCATCTTTGTTGGCAATGATTTAAGGAAATCATCTTCAGCATAACGCGAGTTGAGGATTCCTAAGAATGTTACCACCGAAGTTGTGGAAGAAAAAAGTGAAAAGACATCAGCAACTATAAAGACCATAAAGATCCTTTTATTTAAGAACACGGGATAGCCTGCCTTGGTTCCACCAGGAACTGAGAATACTGCAATAAACATGATTGTAACAATAAGAGCACCTACAACCGTACAAGAAGTTGCTGTTGCTTTCATTGATCTTTCACCTTCGTTTGCCAATTCCTTGTGGTTCTTAGTAAATAGATCACGGGCAGTCATGCCATCTGTATAGTTTACAACTTCAAGAAACTTGGCAGGCACAATTTTCTCCACCTCCTGCATTTCAGTGAATAGAAGAAACTCAAATTTCGTTATTTAATTTATTTTCTTCAAAGATACTTATCCCAAATAACCTAGTTCTCTGAGTTTGTAACAGTAATCAAATTTTCATTCTTGTGATTTCATTTTTATTTTGGTTGTTTTTGTAAAAATAACTGTGAGGATCAAACTATCAATGACTTGTCAAGCAATTACTTTATTCTCGAGTAACTTATTATTTGGATGACTTGATTGTCAAAGTGATCTTATGGCCCAATATGTTTAGAATAATAAAGTCTTAACCTCTGATTGACGCCACTTAATACTACGATCTAGTGATATTGCTCTTCACTTGTAAGTGAAAGGTCTTAGGTTCGATTCTTGCCAATGACGAGTTTGAACCATATTTTTGCTAGCATATTGTGAGGCTAAGCCCACATCCTCCCCCTTAGTGTAGATGCATTGTTTGTTCCAAAAAAAAAAAAAAAAAAAACCTTTGATTAACCTATTATGTGGTCCCTCTTTAGTAAAGACTTATTATGGTTGGATATAAAATATATAATTGTGATTATGAGTATTTCTCAATTAATAATAGGCTTAATTGAGAGATATCGTAGCAACTATATAAGGATTGTCCATGCTTTCACAATAATCGTTTTATTATGTGCTGAACTCTATTCATAGCAAGAACATATAGTTTAGAAAGAGTAGAAGACATTCTTATGCATACGCTGATTCTTTTGTCATCCGGAAAAGTCATGTTTTCCGTATTCTACAGATAAGTTCAATATAATTAGGTCATCTCTATTTTATATTGATTCGATTCATTATATTCGTGATCCTAATGTCTTGTTGTGATTTCAAATATGTCTTACAGTTTCTGAAATTGCAAATTGCTGTCACAAATAATCTAGTTTTATTTGGTATATTTTCTAAATAATATAGTAATTTGCCAATTTACCACGTAACTAGAACTCTATACGGTAAAACCTATTTATAGTGGACCTTGTGCTTTGGTAGTAAACGCCGTTTTCTTTAACCCACTACGTCTTAAGACTAAACCCTTATCAATTTAGTCAAGCTTATAATAGTAATATTGTTTGTAAAATTTTGGTCCCAACTTGGGCCAATCATAAGTAATTACTCCATTTTGTAGTATACGTCCTAAGAGAGGTAATGTTTAACTAGAATACTCCAATATTGGTTTTAATGAGGCCACGTTTTAGTAGTCACTCAAGTCCTTTGTTATATAAAGATAGGGGTGTGATATCTACACAACCTTTTTTACTTCTCACACACTCTTCTAATTTTCGGTCATCGAATCGAATGAATTGAAGAAGATTGAATGACAGAAATTAATAAAGGATGTGTAAGAAGTAAAAAGGAGTGTGTGGATAGCACACCCCTAAAGATATTGGTGGTGGTTGTGGATTAATTGTGGTGGTGGTCAAATATTGCATCAATCATAATTAGATATTAAACTTGTTATCTATGAAAGTCGAACTTAAAATTTGATTAATAGTATAGTGAAATTGAAATTGTTGATTAGAAAGCAATATATATAGGAAGAAATTCTAACCTTGAACCATTGTAACTCTCTCTGCATCTGCAATGCTGCGCATTGGATATGTTTAAGCTGTGAAGGTGGGGATAACCTTGCTGCTGAATGTAGCAAAGTATTGTTGAACTTATCTACTCTGGATTCAGCACGAACATTCATGATTCGGATAAATTCATGGAAAAAGTTATAGACTTTTTCTTGACGGCATTCAATGGAAAACTGAAACATGCTCTTTGCATTTTCGTCATGAATCCCTAAAGCTAGGATATTTGCAGTAAACAGCTGACGGAGAAACTCATCATTCCCATGTTCAACAGCTTTGAAGAGTGCTGTTTGTACGGAACTTCCTTGCATTTGTTTAAGGCTTAAACCTTCAGTCATTTTGCACATGCCTTGTAAAACTTCAAGAGATTGAACATGGATCTGTTTCAATTTGTATATGTGATCGATTCCTAGGTTGACATAGAAAAATTATTAATCATTAAATTTCAAAAAGTACGGCCAAAAGTGAAACAACAGAATAACGGAGTGTTCACATGAACCATTACCTAAATTTGAAAAAAAAAAAAGAAAAAAGAAAAAAAGCATTACCTAAAAGTTTACGGAGATTTGAGACGAGCCCTCGCAGTAAAGCCATAACTACATTGCAAATAAAAAGATGTTTGCATTAGCTATTCATCGAATTTGTTAATTATGATCTATAACGAAGTAATTAAAAGATGCTCCTGCATAACTCTCATTTTACTATATATGTACTGGAAAAAATGCATAGTGCCATTTCACATGGATATTACATACCCAAGCGAATTATGAGACCCCTTTGATCATTAACCGGGTCATTGGCTTGTTTTAGAACATCTATACGAACATCACGGATCCCAGAAGCATGTGGAATGTTTAAACCTATCAAGAAAATAAACACATGCATCTAATCAATATGTAGAACCTTTCTTTTACTGTATTAATATTTATGTCTGTGAAACATTGAACCTTTTCTTTTACTGTATACATACTCATGTCCGTGTAGCTGCATACCCAAAATAAATGATTAACATAGCACACAATGGACACTGCTAAACATTAATAGTACACATTAAATTTGTTTACACTTCAATTTTACACTAAAAAGTAAACTCAAGAGGGAAAATAACCCACATTATAATATTTGCAAAAATTCTAATTTAACCCATAACCCTAAACCTTAACTGCCACTACATATTGAAGTCGTGCCACTATAAAAATCATCGCATCTCACCTTAAGAAACTTGTGAAATGGATCTGTGAACTCGAACATGAAACACATTTTTATACGAGTACAGCAGAATATAAGTTTGTCTTTTTTGTCTTTTATGGTTTGTAAGGGACTTACAGGTGAAGACAAATATAAGAGACACACTTAGGTTTTGGCGTGTTGTATTACTATTTCTTAACATAAATTAATCATGCACAATCATAGCATGGAGACATAAATTAATCATGCGCAATCATAGCGTGTCAAATGGACTATAGGCTCAATTTGACAGAAATACTTTCGACATCGTGAGAAACAATCATCTCCATTAGGATAAAGCAGACCAACCCTCTAAGGACCAGCAAAACCAACAACTATCAGGCCCCAGGTCTCAAATCTTGCCAAGCTTTCTAACAGATTTTTTTTTTTTCTTTGAGGGACATGGTTGCCGACCGCTCGTACCTCGGCTTTGAAGGAAGTTGAGATTTCACCATAAAAATAATTGTCAATATGAGGAGTAGCTGAACCCTTGATAAGTACTTGCAAGATTTCTCCTTTCACCAATGAGAAACTTTTTACCTTCATATCATTACACGCTCCCCCCCCCTCCCCCACGTGTGATGAGTTTTTGAATTAACCAAATACGAGAACAACACAAATTGGATGATGTTGAGCACGTGTGGCCCTTGGGCTTTACAACCTACGGGCGTCTAAACAGACAAGGAAGGCATCTAAGTAGACAAGGGAAGGGAGAATCGTTGGCTTGCTAGCCTGCTACGACCAACCAGTAGATGACCCATTGGCCTCTTCCACTATAAATAGCTAAGGTATACAAGAAAACTGGTTTATCACAAACCATATTCAAAATTCTCTTCTGAATTTTAGTTTATCTCAAACTTTTCTAATTTAGAGATCGGAGATAGTATTTTCATCCATACATAAAATGAAGTTTCATTTTTTCAATATAAGTATCAAAAAAATAAAAATAAAAATATATGGAGTTTTGAGATAAATGAAATCGCGTAAATTGTGTGCAGGTATCCTTGCATGCATATATAACATTTAGGACATTTTGATTGAAAAACCGGCCAGTGCCCACCCGACTAAAGGGACAGAGAAATTAATCAAGTATAAAATTTATCATAGAATAGAGTGCATTTACTAACTGTTATAGATCCATTGTTGCCAGAATGTGAGATGCGTTCCACTTAGAAAGAGAGAGGGAATACAAGCCAATTCTTGTAAAGGTGTTTTCCCGGTAGAGTTTGTAGCAAAGGCCAAGTTTGGGCAACGCTGAATTAAATCCAATGCAATATCTACAATATGGTAAAAAGACGAAGAATTACATATATGGCAAAAAATAAGTAATCAATATTTGTTAGGAAAATGCTATTTAAGCAGCAAAAATAACACATTCTCAAATACAGGTGGATCTTACATATAATGAAACGATCCACCTCAATTAGAAAGTGTGTCAGAGACTCAGAAAATGTGCACATACGAATATTGTATTTGAAACATTTAAGTACCGAGTTCTTTGGAGCTAAAACAGTGGGAAATCAGGTCAGCGCTAGTCCGACAGTTGTCTTGGGTCGACGTCAAAGCGTCCAATGGGGTAACTGAATACAGATAGCGAGCCAATTCCCATTGGCCGCCGTGACAAGCCTTAATCAGTGGGATCATATTCAGAGGATTGCATGGTATGCAAAGTAATCTCTTGTTCTTTTCGATTATGCATCTAGCCACTTCGGGTGCTATTAGCGTAGCTAGAGCTAAAGCTGTGACACCATTAGCGTCTTCTATTTCCAAGTCTCCCTCGGTCATCCATTCTATTAATTCTTTTGCCATATGTTTGTTTTCCATTGAAACTGCCATGTGAAGAGCTGTCGAGCCTGACAATGAACCTCTCTCTCTGACTGCGTCGGGATGCAAAGTAAGATAGTTCTTTGCATAATCCCAATCACCTTTTGCAACAGCATGAATCAAGGGTTGATGATGTGGGAACTCATTGAAGTCGCCGTTAGTGTTATAATAATCTGTCAAGTAATATTTTTTTTGGTCGAAATCTGTCAAGTAATATTATATATGGATTGTTTGTTAACTAAACGTCAATAATTTGTGGATGAATTATGTATATAGTTGAAAATAAAAGATAACTAACTAAATCTAATAAAATTAAACAAGACAATAAAGATTCATGCATGCTGCAGTAAAGATCACATGCATAATACGTACCCTCATTCAGCGTCAGACCGGTATTCAATTCATGTGGCATCAAAGGCACAACATCTGCATCGATCACACACGGTGACTTAATTAGAAGAAGAAAACTCGATCTTGACAGTTATATTGGAATTAACTTGGAAAGGAGACATGCAGTACGTGCGTACACGTACCTGTGTTTTCCAAGGCTTGATCGGCCGGCTTCAACTTTTCAGCCAAAGTATCCCAGGCGATTTTGGCCGTGCTAATGCCCCGGATAAAAAAATAAATATCATCCCCGCAACAACTCTGGATTGCATGTAGAACTTTGGCATTATTCTTCCTCCAAACCATAAATTCAGCTTCACCATCTTCTGGTCTAGGCGGTTCAGAGGTCCCTCCCACAACCTCCCAAAGATCTTCAGCCAACAAGTAGGTTTTAAACCGAAAACTCCAATCCTCATAATTATCATGACCAAGAACTTTAAGATTAGCAATTACACTAGGAACAACTGTAGCTCCCATGTTCAATCTGCAATTAATATAATTATTATACAAAGTGATATTACTTCGATTGATTAAGAAAATAATGAAAGAAATCAAAATAATTAAACTCACTGCTCGATCGAGTAGTTGTAATCTTCAAAAAATTATTAATGTGCAACTATGAGTCTAGTACGAGCTTAGCTTAAGTAAATTCCCTCTCTGCGCAGTTGTAGTGAGTAAACTTCTGATGTATATATGATCTATATATAGATAGCAAAATGAGCAATGAAAAAAGACTAGACAAAAGACTCAGAAGTATATGCCCCACCAAAGAGCATCTTCAAAGGGGATGTTAAATTCTAGGTGGAGAAGCTATTGTGCGTATTTGATATAAAAAATTCTTCCAACGGAAGTATAATTTGTTGACTGGATTTGATGCCCTTGTGATTAGGAGTCAAATTTGATGTCAACATCAATTTTATTTTTGATTAGTTTATGGTAGGTGAAGAAGTTTGGGTTCTAACATAAAACCAATAGGCAATATAGGAAGTAGCCCAAATACTTATAAGCACATGTAAGGTCTCTCATTTTCTGAATGTGTGATTGATACTCTCTATACGCCCCCTCATGTGTGGCAAATTTTCAAGTCTAGCACGTGGACAATGTAAATCAGGTGACGTGGAGCACGTGTGGTTGTTGGTCTTCACACGTAGAACAATCTCCTCTTATATTATGAAGAAAGTTGAGATTCCACCATAAAATTAATTGAAAATATGAGAAGTAGTCAACCTACTAAGTGGGGTTGATACTATCAACAATTTCTTTAATAAATACAACCATTTAAAGCTCTACACAGATAAGAAAATAATATTTGACAATTTCGTTGAAGAAACAAAAAATTTGACATAAGATCATCTCCAATGAAAAAGTGAAATTTTAAACATAATATTTGAATTTGAAAGCCTATATGGCACTTTAATTTTTTTTTTTTTTTTTTAATGTATGGAAAATGCTAGGTAGACCAAATTTTGTAAATCTAATGCTGTGGGTCTTGATGATTAGAATATTACTTAAGTGTTGATTAACGTATTTATTTCCTGTTGGTGACACATAATTTGATTTGCAAATTTGGTTTAAAATTTTGGTGTACCTAGCATTACTCTTAAAGTTTTGTTCTCCAACCGATATGTCAAATTAAAGTATTATTTATCACATTATTTACTTTTAATAATTGTAAAAAATATTTTTAGAAAAAAAACAACAATAAAAATGATGAAAGCATTTATTTATCAATTAAAAATGAATTTGAAGTTTCTGTCAACAACCTTTTTTATTGCCAATTCACGTCATGCCACATGAGAATTAGCATTTCAGTTGGAAAATACCAAAAGTAACTTCACCTATTGTAGGAGGGCAAGGGTAGGGGTAGTGAAATTGCCTTTGCTATTCACTCTGAACAGTAATAGTCTTTGTGCAAGTTCACCCTTTTGAGAAGACGAAGGGCAAGGGCAGTGAAATTGCATTTACTATTCACTCTAAACAGTAATTGCCTTTGTGCCAGTCTATCCGTTTGAGAAGGCGAAGGGCAAGGATAAAGGCGATTACTATTCACAAATATATTTTTTTTATTTTTATGCTTTGTAAGTGTGTACTTAGTTTGTTTTTTGAAAATAAAACTCTCTATTCAATTCTGATAATTTAATTTTAAATACAAAGAAAACATAGCATTACAAACAAGCATAATTAATTAAAAATTTATTTATTTATTTAAGTATGTTTAATGTTAAGTGTGGTGGTAGTTTTTTCTATGTTTTTACCTTTGGATTAATCTTGACCGTTGAGTTCCAAACTATTTTATATCAGATGCACAAGATTGTACCATGTGGCCCAACCTAACATTTTCATTTTTTTAATGTAGAAAATCTAATGGTCTAGATGAAAGGGTCGTTGGAAGTCCAACAACATAGGGTTGCTGTCTTGTTCTCGGTGGGCTGCACGTGGTGGAGCCGAAGCTCTGCACTGATGTCAGCGAGCACAACCCACAAGCACTAGCCCGGGCATGAATATGCAGGGAAGAGAAAGGGCACCAGCCCTTGGCGTAATTGCCTCCCCAATTTTGCACTGGTGGACCACTGTTCTTGGACCAAACACAATTTAACCCAATTGCCTTATCAATTGGGCATTGGGTGGAGAATATTGTATTTATTTTATTGTTATTGCTGATGTAGATTTTTTAACATATTCTCTTTAAAACTTAAAATTACCACATTAACTATCAACTATAGTTTGACTTTTATGTTTTGACATTTTCATTAGATATGTTCTAATAACTCCATTAAATTCCCACTCGGTGTTCACTGTGCGTATTCAATAATGGGAGAGTTCTATCTCTAATTTCCACCATACAACACTGCTTGTCTTCAATCATTAATACAATTAACACTCTTAGGCCTTGTTTGGTATTGGTTTGTTTTTTTTTTTTTTTTTTTTTTCCCCACCAAAACTGCTTTAAAGTTAAGAAATAAAAGTGTTAAGTAAAAATAAAATATCAAGCTTATTTTGAAATGAATAGCTTTCAACAGCAACTTTACTACTTTCATAAAAAGTAGAGCTTAGATCCTTTAATAAATATTTTCTAGTCATGTAATACCGTTATTAGTTTTTTTAAAATGACGTTGTTTATCCTTTTGCACACACATTTTCTTTCTTAGAAAACAAAGTGAGCACGATCACCTAACATTACAACCACCAACCTTACACCACCACTGCCATTATCACCGCAACCACAATCGGCGTTGTCTCTGCCCTACCACCATTGTTACCTTTACACCTCCAACCACCATTCCCCGCATTGGCACCACAATCATACTCTCATCATTGTCGCTACCATCAACACTACCGCCATCACTGCAACCACCACACTATACTATTGGTACCACCGCTATCCCTCCACCATTTTTGGTACTGTCACAAGCACTGCTACCCCCAACAATGTCCTCGCAACCACCCCCCAATACCAAGTCCTTTTATGTCTTTATACATAATCATAACACTTTTAGATTAATATTTACCAAACACTTTTATACTCATTTTCACACTCGTGACATTTTTAAAATATAAAAATTCACCAAACAAGAAGAATCATAAATATGAAGTCAACTTGGTGGTATATGAGAGATTTTTTAGTATGATCAGTATACGAGGTGGTACATCATGTGTTATTATACAAATGGTGGGATATATATGTTGAAAAGTTAATAACTTAAAAAAAAAGTTTTCCACCGCTTATATAAAACATGTGGTATACCATCTGTGTTTCCGTCACAATAAAAATTTTCCCCTGGCATATTTTAGGTAAAAGCTTTGATCTGTACGATAAACACTAAGCTCCCAGGTCCCACGGCTCCACCTTCTTGGTAAAACGCACTACGCAATACATGAACAGTCTACATCAGACACGATATTTTTTGACACACTCCCTCGTCTCCACTACTGTAATTCTCCACAACAAAGATCCTTTGATCGACCGGAAGAAAAACACACGATTCTTTTCAACACGCTCTCTAGTCACCACTACTATAAGTCTCCACCCTACTTAATAATGGTACGTTCTTTGATCCCCCCACAAAAGAACGGACATCCGTTTCTGAAGGAATGAGTGGTATCTGGAGTGCATACAGCATGATTCACAATTCATATACCATTCAGAAATGCAGAGTATACTGTGCACATATAGCGTCGAGAGTGATTGATGACTTTCTTTTAAACTGGGTATTTGGGCGTCTGTTGAAAATTTTAGGTCGCTTGTTCTCATCCATAATTAAGTTAAATTTTGAAGATTAAGCAGCCGTAATTTGTTGGGGGCTCAGCTTGAATCCCGCACCCTAGCTAGGATTCCGAAACGAAAGCATATACAGCTTAGAGAAATGGAAGTAAAAAGGAAGCCTTTAGAGCATTTTCACCAATTTTGAAGGATTTGAATCTAGGAATAGTGAACTGCTTTAGCCTCTCAAAAACCACTCTTCATGCACCCATTTTGAATAATAAGCAGTTACTATTGACAATGTTTTTTTTTTTTTTTTCAGGTATGATTCAATAATTTAACAATTATTCAACGAAAAAGATTGTTGTAGAACAAGTTGATATGATTGTGTCACATGTTCATATTTTATTTTTGCTAAATAATATTCCTTGTGATGAATAGTGGTTTGGAGTGTGTTTCAAGATTATAAATCTTTCTAGAAAGAGAACAACGAAATGAATCAACCTCATCATATTGCCACAACTGAAGATAGATTTGGCTTTTTAACTTCGTTTAGAGGGTTAAAAACAATTTTTAATTTTATTTTGTGCATATTTCATGTACTTTTATTACTTACGACGTTGTTTTCTGATAACATTTTTGGTGGCTTAGATTACACTGTGTGTCCATATTTATCAAATATCTTGCTGAGATTTTGGATAAGATTGGAAAGTTGAAAACAAAGATACATAAAACTGTAATAGAATTTTGGTGTTAGGAGCGAAGATTATCATTTACTACTTACAAAAAAAAACTTTTAAAATTATTTTTCTACACTTTTTTATTTAAAAAGATTGTGAACATTTGATTTAAGTGTGAAGATTCGTATTTTAAAAAACTACATATATATATATTTATTACATTATATTTGAAATATTTTTGTGTTGGTTTGAAACCTCCACATGTCCTCCTATACGTGCATTATAATTTTCTTGTAGTCATCAAGTTGGATACGAGACATATTTTCCTCCATTAATATAATAAGAAGTGATGTATCATGTACCGGACAAATAAGAAGTTTCTCCCCATCTAATTCATTTAGCCATGCGTCAAGCCATAAGTGTACCACCCATATTTACTTAGCCGACCCTCTTTTGGTTGGATAGATACGTGCAAGCGAATATTCGTCCTTATATTGTATTCTAACTTGTCGCTAACTCTTGTGGCCGACTTTATGCAAGTGTAACAAACTCAGAAATAGAAATTCACCGCCAAAAAAAAGTTAAGAAGAACTCATGAATATAAATATACTTTCATTAAGTAGAATGTAACATTTGTAATAAACACTAGTGTAAATATTTTAAATTGGTTGTCGGATTGGGTCATTGTATTCTTCTAGAATCGAAGAGTATAGTCGTTAAAAGTCATCAAAATTAGAGCTAAAATAACCGTAAAATTGTAATTTTTTTTTTCTAACCGTCAAAGAATTTTGTCCCTTACCTAATCCCTGAATGTTTGTTTTGATGATTTTTTGCCTATGTGATCTTGGAGTATATACAAATAAGTTTGACAGTTGGATTGTTCAAATTAGTTTTGTATGACTGCGTATCACATCAAAACAATAGATTCAACAAACACTCAGAGTTTATTCTACACTTCCATTAATGAGAACGTAAGATTTTGTAGTAACCACTAGTGTAAATATTTTAAATTGATAATCGAATTCGTTCATTGTATTTATCTAGTGTCGAGGAGTGTAGTTGTAAGAGATCATCAAAATCGGAGCTCAAATAACCATTAAATCATGATTCTTCGTTTCTAATCGTCAAAGAATTATGTCATGTTACCTAATCCCCAAAAGTTTGTTTTTGGTAATTTTTGTTGTATGCGATCTCGGAGGGTATACAAACAAGTGTAACGGTTGGATTGTTCAAATTAGTTTCTTAGACCACGTCCCATCAAAACAATAGATTCGACAAATACTTACAATTTATGATCATGTTCGTTCCTTGTATTCTTTTAGGGTCAAGGAGTGTTGTAATAAATCATCAAAATCTGAGCTAAATAACCGTTAAATCATGATTTCCATTTCTAACCATCGAAAGATTTTTTCCTGTTACCTAATCCCCGAAAATTTGTTTTTGGTGATTTTTGGGTTATGTGATCTCGGACTATATACAAACTAGAGTTTGACAATTGAATCGTTCAAATTAGTTTTGCAGACTACGAAAATCATCAAAGGAATTGAATATGTCAAAGGGGTGAGCTATCTACACACCCCTTGTTAATTCCTATCCTTTGATCTTCTTTAATTTAGTCGATCTGACGGTTGCAAATTAAAAGGGTGTGTATGAAGTAAATAGGGGTGTGTGGATATCACACCCCTATGCCAAAATGTTCCTCACCTTTGCCGTCTAAATCATAAAATCTACATTTGTGCGACGAAACCTAAATGGTCTGTCGCTGAAAGGTTGCCATATACAAGCCAAGTTTTTTCCTTGGCACGAAAACTTTACCTAACAAAGGACAATTTGCCCATAGAACTACTTTTGTCGGGCAAAAGCCTTTGAAGAAACCAAAATGTTGACCCTTTTTGCCCGACCCACGTTTGGATTTTGTTGGGTAGATGATTATTTGCCAAACGAAAGTCTGTTCGTCGGGCAAATAGTAATTTTTGGTAGTGTTGAATTTTCTACATCTTTTCCTATTTCTTTGTGGTTTTTTGTAAATGTTTTTTGTGATATCATATTATCTAATATTTACATATTCACAATACTTGGGATTTTCAATGCTCTCAATCTTTTGCATTTTTTGCAACAAAAGATTTTTACGGATATCACTATGAATAAAGAAAATGAAGAGATAAAGAAAACATGTTAAAGGATTAACCCTAAGTAGGAAATACAGAATAAAGAAAACATGTTAAAACTAAAGAGGGAGTCTTACCATCAATCGCCATATCATTTTGTGCAATTAAATATGAAATAAAGAAAACATGTTATAACCCTACATAGATGACCTGCTCTGATGCAGCTAACGCAGGAGGAACCAAGGAGTCTTAGAAGACAAGGATAGATGGTCTGGGAATCACTAAATCAGGGGTAACAGAATCGCTCGACGTAGCTAATCGTGGATTCACTCGTACTACCAAGCCAAATGCTTAATTTTATAAGGAGGAAACACTCACACTCACTCACTTCAATTGCACAAAGTAAATATACATTTAATTGGTACAAGAGATAATTAAAACTAAAGAAAGTATATTGTAGTTGTAATGCAATCTAATAAAAAGCATGACTTTGATAAATAAGAATCCACCAACATCCACATTTGATATAGGAAATGTACTGCATCAAAATGTGATGCCTTTATTTCTCTTTTTGGTTTGAGAGAGGCCTTTGGTTTTATTTTTTGTTTGAGAGATGCCCTTGGTCATTCACATCAATTTCAGGTTTATGAATATTTACACGACTATCATTAATGGGAGGAAGAGGTTTTGTGCACTCGATCATTAATTCGAAGCAAAATTCTTCTGAAACAAGATTTGTATTTTTTTTCTAAATACTAGCAATGAGCCCACACACTATGTGTGCGAGAAATCAACAGAGTGGGAAGTTAAAAATATAAATAAAAAAAAGTGGTGAAATAGTTATCTGTTTATTGTGGAGATTAACATAATGGGAAGTCAAAAAAAAAAAAAAATGTGGTGGATGTTATAAACTTCTTATTTAAGTGTGATTGTGTAAATTCTAAATTAGATTTGACTCTAGTTATTTTTCCCTATTAGGACTTGTATTCGTTGGAGGAGAAGGATTTCTTCTCTTTCTTATTACTATAAATAAAGGCGCTGTGTAGGGGAATAACACATCATCTACACAACCTTACAAACACGTCTCTCTCTATATATTTTCTATGTGCCGCCGGCCCACTCTCCCATGTCAGTTAAATATAGGCCACAACACGTTATCAGCACGCTCCTACCGCTGCCCTTAGGAATCTGACGTGGAAGTTTTTTGCATCAAACCATTTCATCAATATCATCACGCAATCAGGTTCTTTCAAAACAACGGTTTTTATCTCGATATTTTTGCAACCCTGATAGCATGAACATTCAACATAATACATGACCCAACTTTACATTTTTTGAATTTTAGATTCTACATAAATTGTATATGCATTTTATCCATAATTGTTGAATTATGTGAATTGATATTGCCATGAATTGCATCAAATATCTGCTCATGCATTAAATTATATATTAAATGTGCATTGAATTACTTTAGAAATTGAAAAAATTATTAAAATATGGATTAGGGTTTCGTTCTAAACCCTTCCACCGTGTGAGTCGTGGCTGGCAAGTCGCCAAGCCGTCGAGCCACTAGCCCCAGGCCTATAACTTCTGTGGTTGAGCCGAGCCACGAGACCACGAAGCCAGAGGCATGGGTTTCTGGCCTGAAATCCAAAAAAAAAAAACTCTATGCATTCCATGGCGTCTTCTCCCTCAAGTGGGCCCACAGCCCAATCCTGAAGGGTTTTTGATCGAGATTCGTTCAAATCTCATCAGTTTTTCTTCAAAATTCGAAGTTAATTTTTCTAGGGTTTCTACAAATGTTGAGAGTCTCTACTTTCTGTTTACCTCTATGGGTCACCGTCGATTGGCTTCAAAATTCCAAGTTAATTTTTCTAGGGTTTCTACCCATAGTTTTTTTCCCATAATTTTTGCACCATGACACGACCGCGTGAAGCGGTGGCACCGATCTCTATCTTCGGCGAGTTCACCCAGCTAGCGCTGGGGTGTTTTGTCCAAATTCCAAGCCCACTTGGGCTTGGCCCCTTCTCAGTGAGCACCAGCCCTTTGGGCTTTGGAGCTTTTCTCAGCCCTCCTTGGTCGCGATGTATCCGTATCTTGGACCGCAGAGGATCACAGCCTACGTGGCTATTACAGTTTCCATGCACCAGATCAGAGCCCGTTTGGGCCTCTATCTTTGGGCTTACACATGCAGCCCATTTTCTGTGATGCTAAGCATGCCTACATACTAGGCCTGTGCCTACCCCATCCTAGTTTTGGGCTTAGACCTCATGACACCAATTCACTTAGCCCACCTATAGGCTTTGGTCCAAATTTTTGAGCCCCGAGTTTTAATTGCCTTTTTTTTTTTTTTTGGGACTTTTGGGTTTTATAATTTTTCACCCACACTTTATATTTGGCCCAAAGTCCAAATAATTAATTCAATTATAATTTTAGACCTGAAGTTCCATTTGCATATTTTAGTATATATATTTGTGTTTGTCTGCAAAAACATATGAACCTGAAGGTCATAATTATTTCGAAACCTGAAGTTTCTAGAAACATGTCCTTGTTTGAAAACCTAAAGTTTTCCTTAAAAACATCACCCATGAAAACCCGAAGTTTTTTCATGAAAATTTAAACCAATACATGTTTATTAGAACCTGAATGTTCTACTTCTATGTGAATGGATTGATTTTTTCTCCATTACACTAACCACATCTTGTCCATTTATTTTGTGATAGGAACATGTCAAATTTGAACAAAATTGACTTTACCGCTCTGGAGGTATGTGGAAGAAACTACCTCAAGTGGGTCCATGATGTGAAGTTTCACCTTACTACAAAGAATTTGCGTCTCGCCATTGAAGATGAGATGGAGAACCCGGTTGGCAAAGATGAGAAAGCCAATGCCATGATCTTCATCTGAAGACATATCCATGACTGAGTACCTTGCTGAGGAGGATCTACGTGTATTTTGGGTCGCTTTGGCTAATTGCTTTGATCACCAAAATGACATCTTCTTGCCTGATGCAAGACATGACTGGCAACATTTTTGCTTCCAAGACTTTAAGTCTGAAGTTTGTCGAATCTGATCACTTCTCAAATTCTATAACAAGACTTTGATCGAAGAGGATCTCCTGGAGAAGACCTATTTGAACTTCTCTGCTATTAATATTGTCCTACAACAACAATATAGGGCTTAGAAGTTCACTAAGTTTTCGAATTTGATATCTGTTTACTTCTAGCTGAAAAGCAGAATTAGTTGTTGATGAAAAATCAACAAGCTCGACCTACTGGGGTGATTGCTATGCCTGAAGCACATTATAGCACAAATAAACGCCAAAAACGCCAAAATAGGTGTGGTAGAGGCAGCCATAAGCCACCCGGTCAAGGTCAACAAAGCCAATGCCCATCTAAGGGAGGAAACCGAGCCCAGAAGCTCCCTAACCTCGCTCTCAAGGCCCCAAACTTCAAGAATAAGGGCACAGCACCTGAAACCATGGATGCAGACATGTGCTATCGTTGTGGTTCAAAGGACCATTGGTCCCATGTTTGTTAAGCTCCCCAGAAGGTTGTAGCTAAATATCATTCTTGTCGTAAGAAGTTTGAATCAAACTTTGTGCAAGTGGATGAACCGAATAGTACCAAGATGGAGGTTTCTGACTTTCAGGAGGATACCACACCTACGAAAGATTAGAATATTAGACATAAACTATTTTTAGTTGAAATTTAGACAATGGGGCTGAATTCCACCAAGTGGCCAAACCCCCCTTGTTTCTTGGTTTAATTTTGAACAATTTTCCTTTACATTTGGATTATTTGTTGGTGATTTGTTTTTGGATATTAAGTTTTTATTAATTACCATCCTTGCATACTTAAATTATTTTGAATGGATATTTGTTTTTAGAACTTTTATGCATGTGACCGATTCAAATTAATTTTTATTTATAGGTATGACTAGTGGGAAAGTTAGTTGTCTGGCAGATAGTGCAACCACGCACACTGTTTTGTGTGAACGTATCTATTTCACTGACTTTATACATAAGAATACACCTCTGACAACATTCTCAGGCACATCCAACCTGATCAAAGGATACGGTAAGACACGTATAATGTTGTCCAATGGTACAATTTTGACAATTGATGAGGCACTCAATTCTCCGCATTTCAGAAGAACGTTGTTGAGTTTCAAGGACATTAGAGATAATAATTACCACGTTGAAACCTATGTAGAAAATGGAGTTGAATTTCTATGCATAACTTTCTACAAATATGGCCAGAAGCGTATTCTAGAGAAGATTGAGCGTATCCCAAGTGGTTTGTATACTACGACCATACGTCCTATTAAAAGCCATTATGTGGCCGACCTTACCTCTGGGACCATGCATGAAATTACACTTTGGTATGATCGTTTGGGATACCCTAGATGAAAATCAATATGTCGTATCCTCAAATCATCACACGAGCATCCACTAACTCGAAATTTAGGTTCGATTCAAAGAATCGCATGTCAAACTTGTTCTATGAGAAAACTTATTATTAAGCCTTCTTATGACAAGATTCATTCAAATCCTCATATTTTTCTACAAAGGATTCAGGGGGACATTTGTGGACCGATTCACCTTCCTTGCGGACCATTTAGATATTTTATGGTTTTGGTTGACGCTTCCACACGTTGGTCACACATGTGTTTATTGTCCACAAGGAACGCTGCATTCTTCAAACTATTGGCTTAGGTTATCAAGCTCAGGGCTCACCACCCTGATTATCTGATGAAATCTATTTGATTGGATAATGGTGGAGAATTCACGTCTAAAACTTTTGACGACTATTGTATGTCGGTTTGGGTTGAAGTTGAACATCCAGCACCTCATGTTCACACCCAGAACGGCCTGGCAGAGGCATTCATTAAGCGCTTACAAATGATTGCTCGATTGTTGGTCATATGTACTAAGCTCCTGATCGCTGCTTGGGGCCATGCAATATTGCATGCAGCTATGTTGGTCCGCCTGAGGCCTGTTGTGACCGAACCATATAGCGTTCTTTAGTTGGTTACCGGATACGAAGCTGACATATCGTATGTGCGCATTTTTGGTTGTGAGGTCTATGTGCCAATTTCGCCGCCCTTACGTACAAAAATGGGGCCTCAGCAAAGGATGAGAATCTATGTCAGATATGATTCTCCTTCAATTATTCCTTACTTAGAACCTTTGAGAGGCGATCTGTTTACCGCTTGTTTCACAGATTGTCACTTCAATGAGATAGTCTTCTCGTTGTTAGGGAGATAAGAATGTCAACATTCCTGAAGAATGACTCGAATTATCGTGGATGACTCCCACTTTGTTTCATTTAGATCCCCGCACCGCTCAGTCTAAAACTTAAGTACATCGCATATTAGATCTTTAGAGTATGCCAGATGTTTTCACCGATATAGCGCGAGTGACATGATCATATATTCCAGCTGCGAATGTGCCTGCAAAGATGGATGTACCAAATGTACGATGAATTTCCCTCCTGGAGGCCTGAGATGCCACTTTGGCCGATCTACTTACATTAATGGCTAGCCAATCATCTAGCCCCTCGCCCCCCCCTCGCCCCCCACCCCTTACAAAAGCATGGCAGACCACTTGGTTTAAAGGATTCACACCCTCGGAATAGGAAACCCACAACACATGCACCTGAAGAGCCTACCGTGAATCCGATTGTCACCTGCTCATTCTATCCAACTTATGAGGAAATTCTAGATTACGGAAGTGTCCTTGAAGAGACGAATTCACCTCCCGAGAATCGTGAGATTTCAGTCCATTATGCTAGCTTGGATGATGTTTGGTGTAGAAATGAGATGATCGTCAACGATGCATTAGCATATGCAGTAGCTACTAAGATCATGTTGAGTGATGACATTACTCCTGAAGTATACTTGCTTGATCTTAATGTACTATTTTTCCTTACAATTAGGAGCATTTTTTCCACTGATTTTTGCTACCTAACAAGGTTTTGATGAGGTGCCCACCTTGGGTTGATCATATCCCTGATGACGTCCCCTAGACGTTTCATTTGACTTTGCATTACTCATGCATTTTTCCTTAGACTATGGATTTTGTCCTTACTCGGGTTTTTACCATAGCCTTTGGAGGAGAATGATTTCTTCTATGTTATTACTATAAATAAAGGCACTGCGTAGGAGGAATAACACATCCTCTACACAACTCTACAAACACATCACTCACTCTATATTTTCTCTGTGCCGCCAGCCCACTCTTCCCTGTCAGTTAAATATAGGCCACAATAGTGGATACGTTATCTGTTTATCGTGGAAAGTGATGAATAAGTTATCTGTTTATTGTGGAAAGTGACGAATAAGTTATATGTTTATCGTGGAAATAGTGGATATGTTATCTGTTTATCGTGGAGATTAACAAAGTGTGAAATTTGAGAGAACATAGTGTGAAGTTAAAAAAAAAAAGGTGGTGGAGAAGTTATCTGCATATCGTGGAGATTAACATAGTGTGAAATTTGAGAGAACATAGTGTCAAGTTAAAAAAAAAAAGGTGGTGGAGAAGTTATCTACATATTGTGGAGATATTTTTTGTTTGTTTCTTTTTAAAATACTAGTAATGGGCCCACACACGATATGCGTGCGAGAAATTAACATAGTGGAAGGTTAAAAAGATTAAAAAAGTGGTGAAAAAGTTATCTGTATATCGTAGGGATATGTTTTTATCTTTTTTGTGTGTGTTTCAAATTTACTTTGATGATATGTGAGTGAGGAAAAAATAAAATAAAATTTTGTTGTGTGAAATTGATTTTTTTCCTGCTATTTTCTTTTAATTATGGAAGAAGGGTTATCGGTTATTGGTATTTTTCTCTTATTTTTCTCTTTTAATTATACAATTGAAGAAAATGAAAACTAAATTATACAATTGAAGAAAATGAAAACTAACGAAAAGTCCAACAAAAACTTTAGTTTTAATAAAAAGGGACAAATAAAGGTGTAGTGCATAGTATCAGGAAAATGTAAAAATATGGTTTTTTGTTAAAAGCGAACAGTACTGTGAGTATTTCGTTAAAACTCCTTTGAAGAAAAGCTTTTTATTCAAGTGGCTCTCCAATTGTATAGTGTTTTGCTCGAACCACTATCAATTTTCTCATAGAAGTGAAACTCTCAAATAAACGCACATATTTTTACTATATATTATTATTTTTTTCTCGAAAAATAAGAAGAAAAAAAAAAACAAATGCACATATTATACGTAGAGTAATTTTTACTTTACTATTTTAAGTATCACAAAAGTTGCATTTTGTTACAGTTATGTATTTTCATCAACTTTCATACTTGAAATTTGATTTTTATGTCATTTTTATACTTATGTAAGTCTATCCCTCAATTACTGTGGCAACTTTGGCCCACCAAAAATTTAAAATTATTAAAAACAAAAAGAAAAAAAAATTAATAAAGAAGATCTATTTTTCTCCCATACAGCAACCAACCCCACGCCACCGCACACCCCCATTCGCATTCCCCCACCACGCAATCTCGCCCTCGTTTCTGACCAGCCGTTGGTCGAATCTGCGATTGGCTTGAAACGAGGCGGTTGCCCGATGCACATTGGTTGACCACGAATTCAATTTGACCCACGACCCGACTCGCTTCATCTCTTGACCCAAAAAACAAGCCTGACCTACTTTATTCGCCAAATCTGCAATGTTTACAATAAGATCGAATCTTTTGCGCTTGTTTTAGTAGCTGGCCTCTCTTTGCCTCTATAATTAATTTATCCTTTATGACAATAAAGTTATAAAAATGAAATTTATTAACATATGGTCTTCAATTATGTTTGCAATATGAGTTAACTCTCAATACGTCATCGTGCTGATTTTCAACTCTACACGTGGACAACAAATGGGTGATACGTGAGCACGTGTGTTCTTTTGGGCTTTCAAGGGACAACTTGTTCTGAAACTATGAAGAAGTTGGACTTCTATCATAAAACCTGATTAGCAATATATAAAGTAGCCTAACCTCTTATAAACACGTTCAAGGTCTCTTCTCTCATCAATGTAGGATTCATTCTCAACATGTCTCATCATGTGCGACGAATTTTCAAACCTAACACGTGAACAATGCAACTCAGGTGACGTGGAGCACATATAATTGTTAAGTTTCACACATGAAACAATTTGCTCTAATACTATTAAAGAAGTTGAAGATTTGAACTCGTTTACTAAGCCCGTAACATTGGCTTTACTGGCTAGGGCCCAGGCGTGGTGTGTTCTTCGTTTTATTCTTTTCATTTTTAGTGAATTTGCATTTTTGAATTTGCTGTAGAAGTTGGGAGTAGTGGCCGGTGTGGTGGTTTTTGGATGGGTGTTGTGGGTGGGATTAGGAGGGATTGTGACGTCAGGCGAGTTGAAGGTAAAGAGATTATACTTGTGTTTTTTTTTTTTTCAATTTATTTCAGATAAAACTGAAAATTCAAGAAAATATTTTAAAACTTAGGTGTGAAAACAAATTTATTACCCATGAAATAAAATTTCTTATAATTTTTCATGCTCCCCAATTTATTGTCTAATATGTGGAGTATCTGCTTAAATATCTGATACTTAAAAAATTCTTTTTATAACACGATATATTATCATGATGTCGTTGTATACTAACATAATTAAAATGTGTATTTTTATTCTAATATTTTTATTTTCTCGTCACAAAAATGCATAGTGGTATACTCATAGCATTTTGTTGTTATCTTTCTAGTCACACGGAAAAAAATCTATGTCGAAATTAGTGGAATATCTGATACCGTACACACTGATAATGTGCAGCTTATCTGTCATGCACCACTAGAATTCTCCACACCAGTGATCATACACTGTTTTCGTACACACTCAGAAAAATGGTGCCTACTTTGCGACCCCAAACACATGCAGATAATGTGGTTGATTGAGTAGGTGGTCGGTTTAAAAAGCATAAAATCATATGGGACCACGATGGCCATTGCATAGTGCAAAGGCAATGTGATTTTGCTTATTGGAATGACATTTTAACTTGTTCGCGCGGAAAAAGAATTAGATAGATTGCATATATTGTGACGGAGGCGTCAAACAATATAATGTCATTTGGAGTGAGATTAACGGGTGACATTGTGTTATTGGATTGAAATACTATTGTAACGGTGTACTCAATTCAGTTAAGTCATTTTCGTTGATATGAGATCTCCTTTTAACTCAGCTACTTGAAGAGGAAGAACGTTATATTTGTGCTCCAATGATTCATCAAAGAAACACCAACATATGCAGATTCTGCACTGTTTGCGCAGCGCTCGATCAATGTCCAAGAAGCACAACGAGAAGATGTTCCCTTATTGGCGTTATGCATTGTTCATTGCTGCCATTGTTGGTAACGTTTGTGCAAAAGTTTGTAATGTTCCACGAACTATTTACGCTTTTAAGTACAGTAGAAGCGAATCATCTTCCCCAAGTCCAAAACTTATTGGCTAAAGACAAAGCATATACATGGCCTCTCTTTACAAGTTTCTTAACAAGAAGCAAATCCAACACAAACTAAAGATAACATAGGAATTAAAACAACTTTTCTTGGTTCCTATCAAATATCCCCGGTCCAAAAGTAGAAATTAATAACTCGGCAAGGAACGGAAATTGCATCCATATGAACGAGGCAACTGGAACACTGGCAAGCAAAATGCTTGGAATAACAATCGCTTTTTTTCCGTCAAGCATCATGTAAAGTGCACAAGAAAAGGCAATCATCATGGTTGCGATAGATAAAAAGAGGGTGAAAAGGCCTATTATCATTTTTGTGGGCAATGATTTGAGGAAATCATCTTCAGAATAGCGTGATGTGAGAATTCCAAGAAACATGATAACCGAAGTTGTGGAAGAAAAGAGTGAAACTGCATCCGAAACTATAAAAGTTGTGAATACCTTTTGACTTAAGAATGTAGGAAGACCTGTATCTCCATTATTTCCACCAGGAAATGTGAATGCTGCGGCAAACATCATGGTAACAATGAGGGCACCTACAACTGTACAAGAAGTTGATGTGTTTTTCATTAATTCTTCTGCCTCTTTCCCCAATTCTTTATGGCTCTTCATAAATACTTCACGTGGCGTCATATGATCTTTATTTATAGATTCACGATCATTGTGATCTGCAACACTCTCCACCTCCTGCATTTCATCCAACCAAAGAACTATTTAGTGATGTGACTGTGAAGTACATCTCTTCATATCCTTGAACAATATTTTCCCTTTGAGACACCATTATGAAGTACTTATTGTTATTTGACAATGCGAGTTTGTAAGTAACAACATATACTTAACATGATAATATATATGCTCTAACTGGTTAGTAAGTTAATATGACGCTAATCACTAGTTTAGGCTCACTCCACAGATAACCACTGGTTTAGGCTCACTCCATAACAAAACTTCATGGTCCAAACTATTCATTTTGAAAATCATCATTCGAAGATCACCCGTACAAAATATTAGTAAAAAATTGGAAATATAAACATAAACATATATAGATAAATAGATAAATAGTCACCTTGAACCATTGTAATTCTCTTTACATTTGTAAAGCTGCACCTCGAATGTGATTAATCGTTGACAATGTCATTGAGGAAATACTTCCTACTGTATGTAGCATATTATTGCCAAACTTATCAACGAGGCCGACAACCTCACTTCTTTTCATTTTGGTCAATTTTACTACATCACTTTGATCGGAGTCATCAAAGGCATGTATAAGATTATAAACTTTGTGCTGACGGCATTCAGCGGCAACTTGGAACAAGTTTTGTCCTTTTTCGTTCCGAATTAAGGTTAAGGCGAATGAGGAAGCTCTGCATAAATGAGTAATATACTCCACATGCCCTTTTTCTGCTGCTACGAACAATTCTTTGTTCAAGCATACGATTTGGTCAAAATCCCTAGTTTCTATCAAATTCTCAAACATGAGGGGTAGAAACTGGTTGATTCTCTCATGCATCAATTTCATCCGATATATACGACTGATTCCTAAATTCATTGAAACAAACATAAATTTCAAACATTTTAAAATATATATATTGACTATTAATTTAACAATAATAATAATTCCTCAATTTAACGATAAGAATATGTGGCCTACCCAAAAGTTCTTGGAGCTTCGTCACCAGTCCTCGGATATATAAACCCAGTACTGCAATGCAAGTCCAATATTATGGCCATAAACGTTGGTTAATACACACACACACGCTATAATAAAACAAGGGGAAAAAAAAAAAGAGGGAATGGAAGATAGGTATAGGACAGTATATCAGCTAGAAACAACTTGAGCTTGTAGTGGGTTTGGCTTGTAGAAGAAGCAAGTCAACACTTTGCTTGAGCTAGTTAGACAAACCAAGCTTGAGCAGCGTGATAGTTTGTTTGGCTAGAGTCAGTTATAGCCATAAGTAGGAAGTGTAAATACGGATTAAGATGTTCATACATGTATATTTGTAGTAGCATTATAGAACAACTTACCATGGCATTAACAAAAACCAAATCGCAATTCAAACACATAATATACCTACGGAAATGAGACTCTGATTCTCTTTTTGGTCTGACACATGCCCTTGATCACTCTGAATATCATTGTTGATGGAAGGAAGATGTTTCATGCGTATACCTATCAAGAAAAGAATATAAGCCCAAACATATTAATCGAATCAAAAACTTCTGAAGCTAAGTTTTTTTATGTTTTGTACTGATTCAGTACTTCTAATTGGATAATTACTCTATCATAAAAATGTTAATTGCTATAAATGTCACGAACCAAACATATATAAGCCTGGAAGTAAATGATATATATTACATGGCAATAAGTTTCGAGCATTTTTTAACATTCCGAAAGAACTCGGCCCTCAAACCAACATGGGACATTGCTATAAGTGTTATGCTCGTTCATTTGTTCGTGCTCAATGTCTTGGTCTTTTTCATCCTCTAATGGGCGCTCTTGAGGCCTATCTCATTTAGGCCCAAAGACAGCTCTATCTTATTTTAATGGTCCAACAGGACCTTGTGCTAACACAGACATATATTGCTTTTTTTTTCTTTTTTTTTTTTTTTAGAAAATTAGAGTCCGCTTAATCAGTTATTTGTTGCTTCAAAAACTGATTCGTTAGATCAAATATGGGGAAACAAAACACTAATTACAAAATCTGTTGATGTTAATCTTGTGAACATAGTAGAGCTAAAGGATATTTGTTGTGGAGGGTAACTCTGAAAATTGTAGTCACGTAATAAAGGCATATATGAAGAGCAAATAAAAAGTGGTATTGTACTAACCGTAATATATCAAATTTTCCCAGAAATTGAGCCGGCATCCACTTAAGAAAGCAGAACGGTTACTGGCCAATGTTAATAAGGGAAAATCTCCGTTGTAGTTTTTAGCCATGCCCAATTGTGGATAACGTTGAATCAAATCCCACGCAATATCTATATATAATAGAAGTGTGAATAAAAAAAAAGAACATTGTGAGTTTGCAGAAAAAATTTGCAACAAAAAAATTCACACGGGCAAAGAAGATACAAGGCAGTGACATTACTAATTGGTCATGTTTGAAAGTCGATATTCTATCCCTTACCAAATCTATGGAGGTGAAAACCGAGAGAAATTAGTTGAGCGGCATCGCTAACGTGTAGAGTGTCGTGTGGAGTGACCGAATACAGATAACGAGCCATTCTTTCCCCATTTGACAACCTCTGAGCCTCGACAACTAGAGGAGTCGTCCTGTTGCCGATGGTATTGGCAGGTAAAATACTAAGTAACTTGTCGTTCTTTTCAACCATGCTTTTAGCTACGTCCACCCTATCTTGACAAAATGTTATTAAAAGAAAAAGTGCTGTCAAACCAAGATTGTCTTGTATTTCCAAGTCTTCCTTTGTCATTGACTCTACCAGCTGTTTTATGATGCGCACCCTACTTCTGAAATTCCAGAGGGCGTAGTGAAGAGCTGTACCGCCACCTGGAATTCTGTCATCTGAAATTCTTTCACTTCCGAGCTCGTGATGGTTGCGAAGTAACTTGATCGCATTATCCCAATCTCCCGACTTCACAGATTTGACGAAAGTTTCCCGGATATCATTGCCACTGCTCTCATCAAGTCCTGCGTGCCATGTTTTATATACAAATTCTAACATTGTTAATAAAACTTCTCTTAGCAATCGATACAGATTTAATTAGTATTGATTAGAATTATATACAAGTCTTAATGTATATACCTCCAGTGCGCCCTTCTTCCTTTGCCAACTCTCGGATGGCATCATGTTGAATGGTTCGTGTTGGATACGCTTGAACAAGTATCCTCTCGTCTGAAAAAAGAAATCTTGGTGTTCAGATATTACCATTGTAAGAATATTAGCATTAGTATGAGTCTGTGAATTTAGTTATTGAATTCAAGATTGAATAGGAAGTCTTGTTGGGAATGGATTTGTAATCCATGTTGTTCTGAAACACTTGAGGAACAAAGATATTGAACTACTATTTGAATAGAATCGGTTTTCTATAGAACTTGGCTAGGATTACGTTGTATATATAGTGGCCTCTGCTCTCACAGTTTGCACGCTCTATCATCGGACTAAGACCTATTATTAGTTAGAGCAATAGTTAGAGCAAACTGATTACTGGAGAGAGGAGAAGGTGCACTGCTTGTTTGCTGCAGAACTTGGACATGGCTGCTTCTTCTAGTTCGTCTGCAGGTACTTCTCTATGCTACAGAATTATGAATTGGGTTTTGTGTTTTGATCACTGTGATTAATATCACATGTTTCTGGTATATGTTTGTGCTAACAACCATTCAATTCTCAATTTGCCTGTTCTTTTTCCTTCTTACAAATGCCTTTGTTTGTGAGAAGTTCAGCTGGTACTGGAGAATAATCGTTCGCACATTTCTACTTATCAATTTATGTCGTACCTCTTCTGTCTGATGATTGATCACGACCTGGATTCAATTTTTCTAACAAAGTATCCCATGCTTCTTTGGCCGTGGTTGCGCTCTTGATAAATTGATAAGTATCATCCCCGCAAGAATTCTGGATTGCATATAAGGCCTTGACATTCTTCATTTTCCAAGCCTTAATTTCAGTTTCTTTTTCTTCTGCTGTTTTGATAATTGGTAAAGATCCCTAGAGAAAATAGGAAAATGAGAATATATGACATAAGTATGAATTTAAATACAATCTAATTTCCAAATAATATGAATATCATAGAACATACATCAGTTGGCAAGGGGTCAATAAGAGGCGGTTTTTTATATATGCCTTCGACAATATCCCAAAGATCTTCTGCCATCAAGTAAGTCTTAACCCGAGGAGTCCAATCGTCATAGTTCTTAAGGTTAAGAACTATAGGAACAATTGTAGCTGCTGCCATGTTCAATCTGCCTACTTATTCAATGAGATTTTATGTCAATCGGGCATATGTGAAACCAAAAAAAGGAAAAAAATTTGAAACAAAGGAAGTCTAGGCATACCTTAAACGATGACACATAAAAAAGTCACTGACGAGACGGCCCAAATGTGATGACAAGCTTGAACAACCACCAAGGCATGTAAGGATAAGGGCTCTGAGAAACCATATACCCCCGGATGATATCTGCAAATAATACTCGTCTTAGAATCTCAACAGGAATTTGGGGCCAATTCGGGATTTTAGCTATGACATAGATTGGTGATGATGAGGCGATGCAAACGAAGGAGGCAAAGAGGTTGAAGGAGACGAAGAACTGAAATCGTCTGGATCTGCACATACAAATCACGATCAAACCCCAACTTCAAAACTCGGCAATGAATTTCCCCTCCCCTTCCATCTGCTTCATTACTTTGGCGCAAGCCTTAAGCGCGAAATTTAAGGTTAAATGACCCGACCCCACACCCATCTCCTGCATATTGTTGTAAATGTGTATAGCACGGACGGGGAAGACACGGTTTAAGCTCCAGAAATGTCAACAACAAACACTTCATTTTTTTTTTTTTTTTTTTTTTTAACACTCTCTACTAGAATTCTGCAGAACAGGTGATCTGTTGATCGCACATAATTATGATTCCATTTTTCTCACCCCAAACACAAACAATTTGATGATTGAGTAGGTGTCGGTTTAAACATCATAAATTCATTGCTTGTGGATTGACTATGTCAGGACCACAAGTAAGAAAATGTGCCACGAGCTTTGGCGACTTCATGAGTGTAAACTCTTTACTGTAACAAAAGAAAGAGAAGAAAAAATAAAAGGGCAAGAGTAATCTCACCGTAGATGTGATGGATGTCTTTCTTTTTCTGGTCCACTTATATTCTTTTTTTTTTCATCTCTTTACAAGATCTAGAACTCGAAAAACGCATAAAAATACCAAAAATCTCACATTCACCGAACTTTAATAAATTAAAGAAAGGGGTTGAGAAGAGTTACTTCTTAATTCACTGGGATATATTCAATTAGGATTTTGAGAAATTTTAATTTTTTTAATGAATCTAGGGGTATTTAATCAAGATTTTAAGTGATTCTCTAAAATTCAAGGTGTATTCAATTAGAATTTTAAGATAGTTTATTAAAATCCTTAGAAATTTGGGTGTATTATAGTTTATTAAAATCCTTAGAAATTTGGGTGTATTCAATTAAGATTTTAAAGAAATTTATAACATTCCATGTGTATTCAATTAGAAATTGATTTTAAAGAATTTGAGAAAGTTGAGGAATTAGAGGGAATTGAAGAGATTTCGTAGTGTATTTTAAGCATCTACAAATCTCACCTCTCTCGATGAGATTTCGAGAAAATTGAATCAAAATTTTATATAGAATCTCTACAAATCAATTGAACTCTATAAAAATATATGGATTTATAAATCCATTAAAATCTTTCAAATTCTCAATTGAATACATCCCACTTAGTTGCCTATTTACAGAACTTTGTGCTTATAATTAAAATTGTTCATATGATAAATTGATCTAAAAAGGTTATCTTTATAAAAAACAATTAAAACTAAGAATGTTTAATCAGTCAACTGTAGTGAATAAATAGACGGTCCATAACTTATTTAAGAATCCATCCATCTATGTTTTATAGTTCGATGACCAAATAATCTCATTTTTTTAATAGAATTTTTGTAGAGATGATCTTAATACAGTGATCTATAATATTCATGTCTATGATAAACCGTTTATAATATAAACTGACCAAACATCTTGATGTACTCCAAAAAGGTCGGCGAAGTCCATCGACTTTGCTAAGATTGATTGTTCTTGTTCTGCAAGACAGGGAAAACCTGATCCAACTCGGATAATACGAGTTTACTATATTTTTGGATATTCCTACAATCTAAGGATTAGGGCGTGACTCAAGTAATCACACTCCTAAATGAAACAATATCTAATCCTAGATATTTTTTAGATTCTCTTAGTTTAATAGAGATTGTATATTCTAAAATGTTTCTCCCGACTTGTATAAATACTCTCATGTAGAGTAGATTTCTAGTAGCAATTCTGTAACGCATACATTATTCTCTTTTTTCTGCTTGAATCTCAATATTGCTTACTAACTTGACCGTTAAAACTTTTTGTCAGTACTGCACCGTTGCCAAGGTCTGACTTCAATTGTAACGTCGAAGCATTTTGCTACTATCCCATCGTTGCCAAGGTCTGACTTCAATTGTTTGTTTTCTCATAGGTAGCTAGACTTGCTCACCACCTTTGTCTACGATGCTGCACAAATTTAATTTCGATAGATCATCTTGTACTGACTTGGTTTATTGCAAGGAAGAAAGAGGTGAAAGTTGCACCATCAGATACACAAATATTATCCTTACAAGAAAGTGTAATCAAACTTGTGAAGCAAAAAATAATCAAGAAAATTATGAAGACAACACGTAGGTTTTTGGGTAAAAATGACAAAAATTAACCTCAAGACACATCGGGATTCCCACGCTCGTGCAACAGACAACAATAACTCAATTAAGGAAGAGTCAAAGGTGATCAAAATGGTATTTATTTAAATCTCTCTCATCACTCCTCATCAAATCCCCACTCAAAAGGTAACTCCCAATTATCCTATTTAAATTAGGATTGATTGCCTAGATTAATTGCAAGATATTATTTCATATAATATCTTGCAATCAAATCCCTAATTCCACCAAAAATGGCCGGACCCTATTCCCCAAATAGGGCCGGCCACACCTCTATAAATAGTCCTATTTTTCCCACTAAAATGCTAATTCATTATCTCCTTAAAATTCCTAAATACTTTCTCTCAAATTCTAACTTTGGCATCGGAGGCTTTTAGGCCAAAGCTCCTCCCCCCATTCATCGTGTAAGCGTAAGACTCTTAATCTTAATCTTAAGTGTTATTATTTTATAGATGTATTTTAGTCAAAAAAGAAAAATAAGGAAATTTGCATCCACAAAACTTGTTCCTCTTTTGGTTCACTTGTTCTCTTATCTTATCCCTTAACAAGATCTAGAAGCTCCAAAAACATATAGAAAAAGTTGAAAGTAATTCTGATATGTACAACATAAGTCTCATGTCCCCGCTTCTTAGTCAATCCCTACTAGAATTCTCCACAACAGACGCATTAGACATTTATTATAAATGATTGCGGAGCCTTCTTTGTCTGCCCACCTCCAAGCGTAGACACGGTTTCGTCTCTTCATTTTAGCAAGACTAAGACAACCCTTTCAATTTGACCCAAAAAAAAAAAAAAATAGGACACTTCAACTGTGCATGATTCATAACAATCGAATCGTCAGGATTTTTTTCGAACTCTCTTTATGAAGAGTCTAGGATCAACTCCTCTTAATCGTTCATCGAATATTATGCAGTCAGTTTTAAGTTAGGATTGTTTGTGTTCAATTTAAATAAAAATTTTAAAATAATTTCTAACCACGTGGTGACTGATAACCAGATAGAATTAATTGATCTCTAATATCCTCACAAAGAGGATCCGAATACGATCATGTTCCATAACAATCATAAATTAGCCTGGAAACAAGAAGTGTTGTTCTTTTGCCACAAGTATGAAAATCAAATATTGATATTTTAATTTTACTAAGAGGCCTTATCTCATTAAGAGATATCGGCTATATAAATCCTTCATTATCATCAGAATTCAATTTAAAAACAGAATGTCAGCTGTCAACTGCTTGACACCCTCTCATCCTCCTTTATTCAAGATTGAGAGTAGCGGAGTTAAACTTATTCCAGCACTATTTTAAAAAATAATCTCATTAAAAAAAAAAAGATAGGTGTAAGCTCACTTTGAAGTGTTGTCCTTATATATCTTTGTTTCAATTGGACAAATAGAACTTTAAGCTAAAAATTCCACATTACGAATATGGTCCCCTTCTTCGAATTTCAAATTTTTTAAATTAATCCCACGTGATTTATTATTTTACTTGTTGTACTATGGGTGGATGCATAATTTGATGTCTCATTAGTAAACTATTTTGATAAAAGTGAGGAGAAATTACATTTTACCGACTAAAATTTAAATGTAATTATAACCTTATACAGCATGTTTAAAATATTTCAATTTCATATATTTAGTTGATATTTAATTTGAATTTCATACATTCATTAAAAATTCAGTTCAGTTTATTATTTATGGGTGATGCATAGTTAGAAGATTATAAAAAAATTAATTTAAAAAGAAAATAACTTTTTATGCCAAGTGGCCCCACCCCGTTCAATCGTAGAGTGCAGTCTGAAATGAAATGGGAAACGCCTTCAAATTCAATCAACCAATCCAAAATTCCATTAACGTGAAGCATTCAAAGATTCAAAATAAACAAAAAATGGAAAATGGAAATCGAAGGGTCGTTCCATGTTTGAACACCGGATGATATCTGCAAATAATGCTCGTCTGAGAATCTCAACAGGAATTTGGGGCCAATTCGGGATTTTAGCTCTGAGAGAGATTGGTGATGATGAGGCAATGCAAACGTAGGAGGCAAAGAGGTTGAAGGAGACGACGAACTGAAATCGTCTCGATCTGCACATACAAATCACGATCAAACCCCAACTTCAAAACCCGGCAATGAATTTCCCCTCCCCTTCCATCTGCTTCATTAGTGCGAAATTTAAGGTTAAATGATCCGACCCAACACCCATCTCCTGCATATTGTCGTAAATGTGTATAGCACGGACGGGCAGACACTGTTTTTTTTTTTTAACACTCTATTAGAAATCTGCAGAACAGGTGATCTGTTGGTCGCACATAATCATGGTTCCTTTTTTCTTACCCCAAACACAAACAATTTGATGATTGAGTAGGTGTCGGTTTAAACATCATAAATTCATTGCTTGTGGATTGACCATGTCAGGACTACAAGTTAGAAAATGTGCTATGAGCTTTTGCGACTTCATGAGTGTAATTTCTTTACTGTAACAAAAGAAAAAGAGAAAAAAAATAAAAGGAAAACTAATGAAAATGGTTGAAAACTTTGAATTTTAACAATAAAGACAAAATAAGAGATAAATTGAATAGTACCATGATTGACTTTTTAATGTAAAAATATGATTTTTCGTTAAACTGAACATTACAAGAACTTTTCGTTAAAATTTCGAAAAATAAAAAGGGAAGTGTAATCTCACCGTTGATGTGATGGATGTCTTTTTTTTTCTGGTTCACTTATATTCTTTTTATTTTCATCTCTTTACAAGATCTAGAACTCCAAAAACACATAAAAATACAAAAAATACAAAAAAAAAAAAAAAAAATCTCACATTCACCGAACTTTAATAAATTAAAAAGAGGGATTGATAAGAGTTCCTCCTTAATTTTGCTTATTCACAGAACTTTATGTTTATAATTAAATTGTTCATATTATAAATTGATCTAAAAATATTATTTTTACAAAAATCAATTAAAATTAAGGATGTTTAATCAATCAACTGGAGCAAATAAATAGACGATCTGTAACTCATTTACGAATCCATCCATGTTAGTTCGATAACCAAACAATCTCATTTTTTAATTGAATTTTTTAGAGATAATCTTTATACAATGATTTATAATATAAAGGAAAAATTAGGTTCACATCCTTCTTTTTGTTACTCCATTGATTAAAATCCTATTCATTTTGAATTTTTGATCAAGGTCCTTGGGTATTAATAGCATTATTAATTATTTGAATAATAAAATATTTTTATTTTTAAATATATTCCTTTAGTGTTAAAAATGTTACAATTAGTATATTTATATTTATGGCTAAATTTTTTATCATATATTTTTATTTTTAGTTTGTACCTATTTTTAATTTGCAAATATTTTTTAATTTGTACCAATTTTCTTTTCATTTTTAATTTGTACCCATATATTAGTTTCTTTTTGTGCCCATATTTTTTAAAGTTTTATTTGTGTTTGTACCCATGTGTATAACCATGTGACATTGTATATTTAATCAATGATAGAAAAATTACATATGGTATATTTATGTTTTATGGCTAAACTTTGTATCATATATTTATATTTTTAGCTTGTACCCACTTTTAATTTGCAACATTTTTTTTTAATTTGTAGTATTTTCTTTTTAGTTTTATTTTGTACCCATGTATTAATTTCTTTTGGAGCCTATATTTTTAAAAATTCATTTGTACTCATAATTTTTAATCTTTTATCTGTACCCTAATTTATTTATAATGTACCCATTCTTCTTTATTAATGTACCACTTTGTTATATGTGAAATGTACCAATTTTTTTAAACACTATGGATACATTCTTTTGCCATTTATTATTTCTTATTTTTACATAGTTTTATCCATTTTATTCAATCAAAATGTTTGATTTTTTTTATTGTAACCGTTTCTAATAGGTATTTATAATGAGGGATTTTAAATTTATAGGATTATAAATCTCATAAAATATCAAACAATTAATGTCAAAACTATAAAAATAAAAATATTAATAGTAATATAATGAGGTGTACAAAGTCAAAGGACCTTGATCGAACTTTGAATACTATTAAGGTTTTAATCAAAGAATATTAAGGATTAAGGACCGCATCCAAAGTATCCCTAATATAAAACTTCATGTCTATGATACACCGTTTATAATATAAACTGGCCAAACATCTTGCAGTACTCCAAAAAGGTAGGCGAAGTCTATCGACTTTGCTGAGATTGATCGTTCTTATTCTGTAAGACAAGGAAAACCTGATCCGATCCAAATCATACGAATTTACAATATTTTTGGATATTCATACAATTTATGGATTATGGCATGACTCAAGTAATCACACTCCTAAATGAAACAATATCTAATCCTAGATATCTTTTTAGATTCTCTCAGTTTAGTAGGGATTCTATATTCTAAAAGGTTTCTCCCGACTCGTATAAATACTCGCATGTAGAGTAGATTTCTGGTAGCAATTCTGTAACGCATACATTATTCTCTTTTTCCCTACTTGAGTCTTAATATTGCTTACTAACTTGACCGTCAAAGCTTTTTGTCAGTATCCCACCGTTGCCAAGGTCTCACTTCAATTGTAACGTCGAAGCAGTTTGCCAGTATCCCATCGTTGCCAATGTGTAACTTCAATTGTTTGCTTTCTCACAGGTAGCTAGACTCGCTCACCACCTTTGTCTACGACGCTGCACAAATTTAATTTCAACAGATCATCTTGTACTGACTTGGTTTATCGCAAGGAAGGAGGCGAAACTTGCGCCATCAGATACACAAATATTATCCCTACAAGAAAGTGTACTCAAACTCTTTCCCCTTTTGGTCCACTTGTTCTCTTATCTTATCCCTTAACAAGATCTGCAACTCCAACAACATATAGCAAAAAGTTGAAAGTAATTCTGATATGTACAACCTAACTACCATGTCCCCACTTCTTAGTCAATCCCTACTTGAATTCTCCACAACAGACGCATTAGACATTTATAATTGATTGCGGAGCCTTCTTTGTCTGCCCACCCCCAATCATAGACACGGTTCTTCTCTTCTTTTTAGCAAGACTAAGACAACCCTTTCAATTTGACCCAAAAAAAAAAACGACACTTTCAACTGTGCTTGATTCATAACAATCGGATCAGGATTTTTTTTCAGATTTTCTTTACGAGGATTCTAGAGATCAATTCATTTTAGTCGTGCATCGAATATCGTACGGTCAGTTTTAAGTTAGGATTGTTTGTGTTCAATTTTAAATAATTTATGATCGTAAGATGACTGATAACCAAATAGAATTAATTGATTCCTAATATCCTCACAAAAAGGATCCAAATATGATCATGTTCCATAACAATCATAAATTAGTCTGGAAACAAGGAGTGCTGTTCTTTTGCCACTAGTATGAAAATCAATTATGGATATTTTAATTTTACCAAACCCCAACTTCAAAACCCGGCAATGAATTCCCTTCCCTTTCCATCTGCTTCATTACTCTGGCGCAAGCCTTGAGCTCGAAATTTAAGGTGAAATGATCCGGCCCAACACCCATCTCCTGCATATGATTGTAAATGTGTATAGCACTGACGGGGAAGACACGGTTTACGCGGGAATGTCCTCAACAGACACGATTTTTTTGGACACTCACTTGACTAAATTCTGCAGAACAGGTGATCTGTTGGTCACAGATAATTATGGTTCCTTTTTTTCTCCACCAAGTCGCAAACAATTTTGATTGATTGAGCTGGTGTCGATTTAAAAGTCAGAAATTCATTGTAATGAAATTTGCTCTCTTACAAACTTTTTTATTTTTTATTTTTTTATTTTATGAACTAGAACTCCAAAAACTTGTAAAAACACAAAAAATCCCACCCTCACGGAACTTCAATAAATTAAAGAGAGGAGTTTGGCTCTCTAGATTGAAAGGAGTTCCTCAATCTATGAGTGCTGATTCACAGAAGTTCATGTTTATGATTATAATCGTTTATATTATAAATCATTCTAAAAATATCATTTCTACAAAAAAATAATTAAAATTATTTTAGTCAATCAACTATAGCAAAACACCCAACTTCTGAACAGTAACCATTTTTTTTTTTTTTTTTTAACATGCTATTCCTCCTATGCGCATAACCATCTCCTAATCCCACCGCCACGTTCTCCCAAGGTCGCCAGCCCCTGGCATCCATTTTTTGAATCTTTTGTTCTTGAAATCCCAGGAATACCAAATCCATGACAAGTTGACAACCCAATAGAATTTGGTCTGATCACTTATCAGCACCAAAAATAAACAGAATAGAACCTAACAATAAAAATGGAAACCCACTTCAAATTCCAAAAACAATTCCAAATTGAAATCCATACCTTAAGTTTACAAAATTTGTATAGGTAGTAAACTTGTGGTTGCGATTAAAGAGAGCCTAAAGGGTTGACGAAGTAGGGCTAGATCGTCAAGTAGTGGTGTAGAAAATTATTTTTTAGGATCCGGAGTAAGGTGGATCGAAATATGAGTGTCTTAGAAGTTTGGACTCAACAACTTCGATTGAATTGAGCTACTCAAACAGACCAACGATGCCTTCACATCTTGCTATACTCCAAAAAGATAGGCAAAGTCCACAAACTTCGCTGATATTAATCGTTCTTGTTTTGCAAGACACGGAAACCTGATCCAATTGGGGATCATAAGAGTTTCCTATATTCTTGGAGATTCTTGCAATCTAGACGTTGGTGTCTGCCGCAAGCAATCACACACTTAAGAGGCACAATATATATCTAATATATCCTCTTGGACTCTCAGTTTAGTAGAGTTTTGTGTCCTAAAAGGTCTCTCCCGATTAAAATAAATAATTTCAAATCTCTGGTAGCACTTCCATAATGGATACATTATTTACTTGCCCCTAGCTAGTCTCAATATTGCTTACTAACCTGACAGTCGGCGAACCTTTGACTAGTACACCACTGTTGCTAAGGTTTGACTTCAGTTGTTTACTTTGTAGTGGGACTTCTCACCACCTCCTTCTACTGTGTTGCGCTTTAGTTCTAACAAGTTAATCTTGTAATGACGTGGTTTATTTGCAAGGAAGAAAGAGGCGTATTATGTCTCGACCCAACGAAAACATGTACATCACTGGAACGGAAATCATCAAACTATTGTCATAGTTACTGAAAACGTTCACTCGAAAATGTTTCGCTTATACCCTTGACTGGTTTCAGAAAATGCCGACAAGACATTTTTGATCCCTAAGCAGTCATGCGGTCTAATAACAAAATGCCTTCCCTAAGCAGTGACTAGACCTGACCGCTGTCCTAGACACTCCCCTTAAGAGCACTCCCACCGTTGCAATTTGCTCGGGGGACCGGCTCCAGAACAAAGGCCCGAGGGCCGGTGGAAGGCGTCCAGCGTGACGCAGGCCGGGGGACGGGGGAGGCCCGAGGGCCAGGCCCGTGAGGAATCGACAGGCCTTGAGCCCGGGGTGGGAGTGACGTCATGCTGACGCCAGGGTGGCGTCAGCGTATTATTTTATTTTTTTTGTGTCAGGCGCGTGCACCCCACCCGCGCGTGGGGGCGCATCCTGACAGTTTAATCAGAAAAAAAAAACTTTTGTCTGTTACCGTTGGGAAGCCACGTGGCTTCCCACGGTACGTTAGATCTTAACGGTCACTTAATGTGGACCGTTAGATCTCAACGGTAAAAAATTTTAAAACTGTCAGATTTAATATCCACCGTTCGATCTGAGATCAACGGTGGATATTAAAATGCTTTATAAATTAAAAAATAAATGAAAAAATAGTTTAAAAAATCTGAAAAGTTACCGTTGTGACACGTGGCACAATCTGGAGCGTTGGAATTCAAATTTTTTTATATCCAACGGCAGAGATTAATTAATTGAATAAAAATTCAAAAAAAATGTAAAAAATTCAAAAAAATTCAAAAAAAAATCTGAAAAAAATTGTAAAAAAAATTGTTTTTACTTTTCTATAAATACCTTCTCATTATCATCTACCTTCACAACAATTTCATATTTTCTCAACCACTTTCAATCACATTCCTTTCTTTGTCTCAAAGTTTGAATCCATTTTTTTTCAACAAAATGACCACTGGTGCAGGTACGAATTGGTCGCTTATTGAAGATGTTGCGTTGTGTACTAGCTGGGTTGAAGTTACTCATAGTTCGCTTACGGGTAATGAGATGCAGTTGCGAGAAATGTGGAGTCTTATTCATACCAATTATCTTGAGAAAATTGGTGGGAAAAGAACCAAAGAATCGATGTCCAGTCGTTGGAAATTACTTAGCCAATCGTTTAGTACGTGGAGAGACGCTTTGGCACAAGCTAGTAATAATATTCGAAGTGGGGAAAATTACTCGGATATGGTAACAAGATATTATTATTTATTGTTTGTATTCTTTATTTGTTACGTACAAAATTTATTATTTATTGTTACTTATTTGTTACATTATAATTATGTTGTTTGTTACATTATAATTATGTTATTGTTACTTATTTGTTACATTTATTTGTTACATTATAATTATGTTGTTTGTATTATTTATTTGTTACTTATTTTCATTAAAATTAATGTATATATATATATATATTTGTTAATTATTTTCATTATTTACTAAACTTGAAGCCTTCTTATTTGCTTTGTTACTTATTTTCATTATCTTTGTTACTTATATATATATATATATATGTATATATTTGCTAGTTACTTATTTTCATTATAATTATTTATTTGTATTATTTATTTGTTACTTATTTTTATTGTGTAGGAACTTCAAGCACAAGCTTGGTATGCTGCCAAAACCAAAGGCAAAAATAAATCATTCAACCGGTGGGAATGTTGGAATATTGTCAAAGATTGTCCTAAATTTAGAGTTGTGCCAGTTGGTCCAGAAGTGCACATGAACAGCACCCCTCTAAACTCTACACCCGATCATGTTCATGAAGATGATGCAGAAGAAGTGCCCGAAACGCCCCTCCCTGAACAAGCGTCGGGTTCGACCCGTTTTCCAATTAGGCCTCAAGGTAAGAAGGCTACAAAGAGAAAAGGGAGTGCTTCCAAGAACGATTATGCAAAGTTCATGGAAGAACTTACTCGCCAAGGTGAATTGACTTTGGCGAGGGAACTGGCGAAAGATGAGGCTGATAAGGCTGATAAGGCATCAAAAGCAGCAGCTGTTGAGAGAGAATTTTATGCTAATGAGAGAGAAAGAGAGCTACTTAGGCAAGAAAGGGAACATGTTAGAGAAGAAAGACGAGCTCAACAAGATCGTGAGATTATGAACATGTCTTTAGAAGGGAAGTCTCCAAATTCTAAATTTTTTTGGAAGTCAGAGAAAGCGGACGTGGTGCGAAGGAGGCGTGCAAGAGAAACAATAGCAAGCCAAGGTGGTTCTAGCACCGCAAGAGAAGATCATCCTAGCAGCACAAATTGGTTAAGTGATGATGAATAGAGTACTTTTTGTAATCAGAGCCCATAATTTTCCAATCACTTTGGGTTGTAATTTATTATTTATTGTTTGTATTATTTATGTTGTTTCCATGTTCATGAATATTTATTCAAATTAATTTGGTAAGTTATTTATATTAAGAATTAATTTGGTAAGTTATTTAATTTGGTAAGTTATTTATGTTGTTAAAAGTCCATTAAACATAAACATAAACATACTAAGAATTACATAAACATAAACATAACAAAATTACATAAACATAAACATAAACATACTAAGAATTACATAAACATAAACATAAAAAAATTACATAAAAAAATTACATAAAAAAATTACATAAACATAAACATAAAAAAATTACATAAACATAAACATAAACATATACTAAGAATTACATAAACATAAACATAAAAAAATTACATAAACATACCAAATAATAAAACACACCAAATAAAATAACATAAACATACCAAATTCAAAATAACACACTAAAATGAACTTAATTATCCTCAGCTTGTTTCAATGCCCACTGGTGCTCTATCAAGTCAATTTGTCGGGCATTGTGCATGTCTGGCATTTGAAATGCAGTATATCGTTGAATGAGCCTTTCATTGTAACGTCCATCCCTTTGTAATGGCTCATGTTGCACGGGGTCATCGGTGGCGTCATGAGCACAATATATACGTGTTCTTGAATTGTTCATCGGGTCTGGCTCATATTCATCAACAGCTTCATAATCGTACTCATCTTCCACAATCATGTTGTGAAGAATGATGCACGTCATCATGATGGATCGAAGCGACTCTACATCAAACAATCTGGCCGCACCCCTGACGATCGCCCAGCGAGCTTGGAGGATACCAAAACAACGCTCCACATCCTTCCTGCACCCCTCTTGACAGCTTGCAAAGTGTTTTTCCTTCGCACTCCGCGGACGTGGCACGGTTTTGACAAATGTTGACCAGCGCGGGTAGATGCCGTCAGCTAGGTAGTATGGCCCGTCGTACATACGTCCGTTGACCTCATATGTAACTTTTGGTGCCTTTCCTTGCAGGACATCGTTGAACACTGGGGATTGGGCAAGGACGTTGATGTCATTTTGAGCTCCCGGGACCCCGAAAAAGGCGTGCCAAATCCATGTATCAAAAGATGCCACCGCCTCCAGAATGATACTTTTTGCCCCTTTTCTGTCCCCGTAAGCGCCTTGCCATGCACTTGGACAGTTTTTCCACGTCCAGTGCATACAATCAATGCTTCCAATCATCCCAGGAAAGCCACGCATCTCCGCCTTCTTCAACAGCCGCTCCAAGTCCATGTGTGTGGGTTTGCGGAGGTACTCAGCGGTGTAGATAGATTCGATTGCTCCGCAAAACCTCATCAGGGACTCAAGAATGGTTGATTGCCCCATCCTCGTTATCTCATCCACTTGGTCTGCAGATGCTCCATATGCAAGCATCCGCAAGGCAGCAGTAATTTTTTGCTCCGGCAGTAGACCCATAGCACCAAAAGCATCTTTTTTTGGCACAAAATAAGAATCATGGTTGCAAACAGCAATCATGATTTTGTTGAACAAATGTCGTTCCATTCTAAAACGACGTCTAAAGTACGTATCAGGGAATGCACTATTAGAAACAAAATAATCATCCAAGAGTTCCATACCTCGTCGTTGCCTGCTTCTATCAATATTTCCGGAACGCCTGGGCCTGCAGATCTGAGCCGCAGCTTGGATGACTCGACGGGAATGTGAGGCTCTGCCCCTTCTTACGTCGTCATCTCTCATTTGACGCTCCTCATCTTCTTCCCTCTCATTTCTTACCCCCTGCTGATTGAACATTGATTCTGATTGGTTAAACAAGTCTTCCTCTTCCTGATTCAATTCCCACATCATCCTTGAGGAAGAAGAAGAAGACATTGAAAGAAAGAAACAGAAACTATGAATATTGAAACTGATTTTTGTGAATAAGGAAGCAGAAATTTTGAGATCAATGATAGAGATCTTGAGAATTTTGGTGTGAGATTTGTGAAGATGGATGGTGGATTATATAGAGGATTCAGAAAGGATTAGGTTCTGCATAATGCCACGTGCCATGCCGTCATTCGTTAAAAATCTGATGGAAATCTATCATCCAAGATTGTTAACAGATTATGACACGTGGCATGTCGTCATTCGTTTAAAATCTGATGGAAATCTATCCTCAAAGATTGTGAACCGATTATGACACGTGGCGCGACGTGATTGGTTAATAATCTTATCAGAAATCCATATTATAATTATTTATTTTGTATTATTTAATAATACTTAGGATAATGACACGTGGCGCACCGACAACGATTAAAAATCTTATCCGATATTACATTTAAAATTATTTTGTATTAATTTTATAAATAAAAAAAATACTAATATTTTATTGCCTATTGCCAGGGCTATAGAAGTGTAACGGTGGAGATGCAAAATCTATTGCCAGGGCTACTTACTGTTCATTAAGGGCAATTACTGTTCATTAGGTGGATTGAATAGTGAATTGCCAGGGGGGAGGGCTCCAACGCTGGAGTTGCTCTAAACAGTAATGATTGCTAACCATCGTGGATAAGTATGCTAAAGTATCTGTCTTCAAGTATTTTCTTTATGACATAGTCTTTAGTTCAAAGGGTATAAATATTGGATTTGAAAATCCAGTGGCTCATACAGTGAAGAAGAATGGATTCATTCATTACTCCCACTATTTTGGTCATCTAAAGCACATATTGTCTGACTCTTCTCTCCAACATGTATGCTATGACGTATTCTCAAACTTCATATATGAGCATGCCACTTTGTTTGAAACAGACACTATTAGGTCATACAAATCGTAGTCCAGTCGATATGCCAGCACCTGACCTGGGTCTCCTTGCATATATGCCCTTCCGGCACCCGCTTGAGACAACTCACGTTCGACTGTAATCAGGCTACTTGGAGTCATCAGTGGCGGATCCAGGATTTTAAACTCGGGGGGTCCCAATAATAAAGGTTAAAAAATTTATAGACAAAAATAACATTGAAAAGTTAAATATAATACATTTTATTCAAAAATCATTTGCATAACAATATTACAAGCTATAAAATCCTAATTCAAGCGTCCACGACGAGGTTTCATAGTCTGAAAATGTTCCATGATAACTTCATTACCAATACATGAAAAAACATCTTTCTCAATGTAAACAACTAAGCTGTCACTCAACCATTGATCTCCCATTTTGTTGCGAAGTGGACCCTTAATGATATTCATAGCGGAAAATGCCCTCTCTACTGAAGCAGTTGCAACCGGTAAAACCAAAGCCAACTGAACAAGCAAATATACATATGCAAATGTTCGATGCAACCCTTTCTCCACCATTTTCTTAGCAAGCTCATTAATTCCCCGCAATTGAGAAAAATCATTATCAGAACGCACAAAATGAATGTAAATATCAAGTTGATCTTGAAGTGCCGATCTATCTCGATCCGTGAAATCTTTAGGATACATATGAGCAAGGCGAACAAGCTTCTCTTTATCAAAAGCTACAAATGAATCATTCGGACTCAAGCATGCCAAGCAAATAAGCAATTCGGTATTACCTTCAGCGAAGCGATCATCTAATTCTGTAAGTTGGAAATCAATGACCTCGAAAAAGAGCTCCACTTTGTAATGATGATGATTGGTCTTTCTTGGAGCCTTACGCAATGACTTCCCTTGAATGACATATAAATCATCCATATTAGGCACCTCAATTTCATGTTCAACACAAAAAGATGATACTTTATCAACCAAAAGATCAAAATTTTCATCATTCCTCATGCAACGTAGTTGTTCTTTACATGTCTTGACTAAAGCCATTGCATTCACAATCTCTTGATCTTTTTTTTTGCAATGCTTGTGACAAATCGTTTGTAACTCCTAATATGGATTTCATCAAAAAGAGGAGGAACACAAACTCAAAAGATTGTAAATCTTTTAATAACCTTTTTGCTTCACCAACACTATCATTGTAGCAATCTTCAACAATCATGTCAAGCACATCCACCATAGATGAGAACATTGTAATCAAACTAATCAAAGCACCATAATGTGAATTCCACCGTGTATCCCCAGCACGTTTGAGACTAGTTTCTTGATTTAACCCTTGCCCCGTTTCAAGACAATCATTTTCAATAGCTTTCAAGAGATTTTCTTTTTGTTTCTCTCTAAGTGCATCACGACGCTTACATGAGCATCCAACAACATTTACCAAACTATTAGTCAATGTGAAAAAAGCGGCAACATCGGAGTTTTTCTTTGCTACGGCAACAAGAGCTAATTGTAGTTGATGAGCAAAACAATGAACATAAAATGCACAACTTTCTTCATCCAAAATTTTTTTTTTAAGGCCATTGAACTCACCTCTCATATTACTCGCACCATCATAACCTTGACCTCGTAGGTTGGAGTAGCTCAAGTCATGTAGTTTCAAGAACTCATCAATGGACTCCTTTAGTTTACTTGAAGTTGTTTCGGTAACATGTTGGACTCCCACGAACCTTTCAATTACTTGACCTTTGTTGTCCACATAACGCAAAATCACCGCCATTTGCTCCTTTGTTGAAATATCACGTGATTCATCTACCATTATAGAAAAGAATTTACTCTCTTTCACTTCTTTCATAATAGCCTTAATAGTTTCGAAGGCACATGAATTGACAATATCTTTTTGAATTGAAGGAGCTATTAGCTTGAGATTTCCCGGAGCATTTTCCAACACAACTTCCTTTATTTTCTCATCATGATCTGCAAGGAATTGCAAGAGCTCTAAATAATTCCCCCTATTATTCGAAGTGTCACTTTCATCACGGCCACGAAAAGGAAGGCCTTGTCGCAACAAGAACTTAGTGCAATCTATTGATGCATTCAAGCAAAGACGATATTTCATACACTCTTCTTCTGATTGTTTGATCACAACTGCTTCAATATGTGTCTTTTGGTTCATTAGATAACTAGCCGCTTCTCTAGCTTTATTGTGGAAACTACCAATAGGACCAACATGTTTGTCAAAACATTCTCTTGCATTCTTCCATTTCTTAAAGCCTACCCCAGTGAAGGCATCGCTTCCTAATTGTGAAAAGTTGATTTTAAAGAGATAGCAATGAAGACAAAATGCCGCATCTTTAGATATACTATACTCCAACCAATCATATTCTTCAAACCACGAAACAACAAATCGTCGCTTTTTCTTTGCATGCAAAGTGTATGGGAACTCATACTTTGTAGGCCTACAAGGTCCCATTTGCAAATATGCTCTGCGGACCTCATCTTGAATATTAGAAGGATAGTCCTTCATTCGAATTCTTTTTCCCGGGTCTCTCTCAAGATTATTAAAATCAATGTCACACTCATTTTGTCTTGAGCTCGAACTACCCGAACAAGTAGATGGTGCTATTGGCTTTGGCTTGAAAAATCTTTCCATATTTCGTATTTCTAAACTACACATTTAACCAAAAACACAAAACATATACCAATCAACCAATAAACAAAAATTCCATCTAAATTTCAATTATAAAATGAGTATACAAACATAAAACACATCAACAATCATATCAATAATAGACTAAAAATCTCCACCAATATCTAATATAATTTAATTGAGATTAGATTAGAATACCAAAAAACTTACTTGAATTTGGAACCAAATAGTGGTGGCTTGGAGAATTGAAACAAGTGGAGGTATAATATTGGAGTAATGTAATTATAATATGGGATTGGGTGGGATTAGAAATTTAGGGTTTTGGGTGAATATAAGAAAGATGGGGGGATTAGGGGGAAAAGCAGTGGAAGGCACGGGTAAAGAAGAAGTGAAAGGGACGACAGGATGTGGGGCTAGACTTTCAAAAATAATATGTAATCATGTTGCAAAGGTGGACCAATTGCAACCCTTGATTTCATTGGTTTAATTAAAAAAAAAAAAAAAAAAAAAAAAAGGGCCAAAACACTGCGTTTTGGACCCTTTTTTTTAATGCCCTGTTTTCTTTCTTCTCCCCTGTTTTCTTCTTCTCCGTTGCAAACTGCAACCTGTTGCTGCAGCAACACAGACAGTCTGCACAGCAGCACAGGCCTCATGTTCGAGTACGAGGGGTCCTCCGGAAAATTTCTAGCAACATTTTAGGATGGCCGAGGGGTCCTGGGACCTCCAGGACCCTCTGTAGATCCGTCCCTGAGTCATGGAAACATATACATGAATTACTCCAAGATCGACCTACTCTATTGTAAAGTCTCACCGTAGTTCTCTCTCTAATGCGACGTATCAGATAATATACAGGGGAAAATCTGGTTTTTTATGTAAATTTATGAGCTTTCAAATGGGTTCTTCACTTTTTTGAGTTTTCTTGGGTAAAATCTGGTTTTTTTATGGTGGGTTCTCAAAAGGATTTTGCTTATTTATTTATTTATTTATTTATTTTTGGTTGAAGGATTTCACTTATTTCTATGCGGGAGAAAATGTGATAATAAAATAAAATAGGCTCTACATATCTTGAATTTCCGCACATTCTATTTTTGAAAATGAAAAAAAATAAAATAAAATAGGCTCTACACATCTTGAATTTCCACACATTCTATTTTTAAAAATGAAAAAAATAAAATAAAATAGGCTCTACTTATAGATAATAAAATAGGCTCTAAACAGGAATCTGGTGGACTTTGGTTTTCTTATCTATTTTATAGGGTTCGAACCCCAGCGGCTTCCTAAAATTAGTTGTGAGGTTTGTTCTTATATGGTACATGCATTTTCTTTATAATTTTTATGCACAGTTGTTAGTATTTGGCAGTTGTGATTGGTGTTGTCCTACATGTTTATGTAGAATTATCAGAGAGACGGGCCATACAGCCCACTTCCAACAACACCAATATTGTCCCCAACTTGGTAATTATCACCTGCACAATCCGTCACGTGTGGGATTTTATCACAAAAAGCCTCAGTGTTAGTTAGGGTGGGGTTAGGATATTTAAACTATTACTTTTTCTTTTTTGTATGGCCGATGTGGGATTCAACATGCCCCCTCATGTGAGACCCAATTAGTGGGTCACATGTGAGAGATCCACATATCGGCAACTACGTGGAGCCAAGGGGACTCACCCTACACGCGGGGCCAAGGGACCCACCATCATTGCGTGGGGACAAGTGGACCAACCCATCACGTGGCAGTACAGTACGGGCCCACTCATTGGCTCTGATACCATGTAGAATTATCAGAGAGACGGGTCATACGGCCTACTTCCGACAACACCGATATTGTCCCCAACTTGGTAATTACCACCTGTACAATCCGTCAGGTGTGGGGTTTTATCACAAAAGGTCTCGATGTTAGTTAGAGTGGGGTTTAAGATATTTAAACTATTACTTTTTCTTTTTTGTATGATCGATGTAGGATTCAACAGTTTATACCAAATGCAGGCCTGAAGAAATTGGGACACTACATTTGCAGACGATGAACCATATTGAGAGTGAAGGAATCTCCTTTTGGGCTGGTCATGTTGGAGTACATTTTTACCAACTTGGTACACTGGAAATTCATTGACTCTTTTACTTGCTACTTTTTTATTTGTATTTGTTAATTACATGAATTTTTTTTTGACCCATCGCAGCGTGTGGGCACGAATTCTAATAACTTCTAATAGTATCAATCAAAACTCATAAACATAAAAATTAAAGTTGAATTTATTTGTAGGATGCAAGTGCAGACATTGGTTTCTTTTACAAGCTTCTTAAAAGTTAAAACCTAGCATATCCAGAAGAAAAAAAAAAGTAAAAAGATAACATAGGAGTTCAAATTTCAAACATTTCTTCTATTCTTCACGACATTCTTGGTCCATGTAACGTAGAGAAGACTATGTCAACAAGTAAACGGAAATTGCATCCAGATGAAGGAGGTAACAGGAACACAAGCAAGCAAAATGCTTGGAACAATAATCAATGCTTGCACATCAAGCATAATGTAAAGGGTACAAGAAAAGACAATCATCATGGTGGTGATAGATAGAAAAAGGGCGAAAAGGCCTATTATCATTTTTGTGGGCAAGGATTTGTGGAAATCATCTTCAGAAGTATAGCATGAAGTGAGTATTCCTAGAAACATAATAACCGAAGTTGTGGAAGAAAAGAGTGAGATTGCATCTGAAGCTACAAAAGTTGTGAATACCCTTCTAGTTAATAATGTAGGAAGACCTGTATCTCCATTATTTCCACCAGGAACTGTGAATATTGTAGCAAACATTATGATAACAATGAGAGCACTACAACCGTACAAGAAGTTGCTATTTCCTTCATTGACTCTTCTGCCTCCTTCGCCAATTTCTTATGGTTGTTCATAAATACTTCATGTGGTGTCGTATGATCTTTGTTTACATCTTCATGATCCTTGGGCTTTGTTACTCTTTTCACCTCCTGCATTTCATCCAACTAAAGTTTTATGATAGGTTTACTATGTATAATCAGAATCAAATTTATGAAGCATACTCATCCTTAAAACATTTGCCCTTCAGACATCGCAGAACCAAAAATCCGTAATTACTTGAACTACATAGAATGTTAAGTCGTAGTAGTTAATTAAAATCAATATTTTTCTTTTTATATTCAACTTTTTCTCCTTTTTGATTTGAACATAGTAGAGGTCGGTTTGAAAATCGAAAATAAAAAAAATCGAACTAAATACCGAACGTGAACTAAAAAAACCAAACCAAATTAGAAAAAAACAAACTAAACCGAAATCTATTAATTGGTTCGTTAGTGGTTCAGAAACCGAACCGAACGAAATAATTCTCTTAAACGGTGTCATTTTACTTCCATCCATATCTAAACTTTGTTGTTTTACTTTTATCCTATTACCTAATTAGGGCTATTAGTTTTTTTGTTAGAATATATTAAGTAGATTTATTGAAATGAGATTATGCTGAATTTAGAAAGATTTTAATTTATCTATAATAATTTTTTTTTAAATGTAAATCGAGTATAAGAAAAATAAAAATGGAGAAAAGATAATAATGAACTTAACCTAATAATCATGTTAGTTTTTTGGACCCAGACCTAAATGCTCATTTTTTTTTTTTTTATCAACCCTAAACTCTAATAGCATGCTAATAGTGATTTATATAAGTACACAAAGCTGCACCACGGATGTTATTAATATTTGACAATGAGAATGAGGAAATACTTGCTACTGTATGCAGCATATTATTGCCAGAGTTAACGATGAGATATTGAGATGTTCAGATTTGTTATAGAATTGACGGTAGCGGTAAAAAAGATTTAAAACTTCGAGTTGACGACATTCGGCGGCGAATTGAAACACGCTCTGGCCTTTTTCATTAGTGATGCGTATGAAGTCCTCATCTTCTTCATTTGCTTCAAATAAATGAGTAATATACTCCACCAATCCTAGTTCTGCTGCTCGGAACATTGCTCTTTTCAAAGAGTAATGCTATTCTTATAATAATTTTATACCATATTTACCATCTTAGGTGGCATATGAGTTGGACAAGTTACATCATTTAATTTCAATTTTTTAAATGATGATTATGATATACGAGGAGTCTCCTTCTTCCACCTAAGATTATTTAAGTGTTTGTTTTAATTAATAAAAAGATTGAAATTAAATGATGTAGCTTGTCCAACTCATCTACCACCTAAGATGGTAAAAAAATATGGTATAAAATTGCGGTAAGAATAGCATTACTCCTTTTGAAATTAAATGCTCAATTTTCATCACCATTTCTATTAATATGTTTTGTCACTTGACACATGCGAGGTAGAAACTCATGGTTAATTCGGTGATGGATCAATTTCATTTGATATATACGCTTGATTCCTACGTTGACAGTGAGAATAAATATAAAATGAACAACATTTTTGAAATTTGACAATTAAGCAATAAAATAAATTAACCAATCGAAAATCTAAAATGATCATCATTGCAAGGTTCAAATTCGTGATTCAAGATGCTGAATGTGTCAATAGGAATTCCATCAGAGGTTTTTTTTTTTTTTTTTTTGGGTCAATAGGAATTCCATCAGAGGTTGAGAGCTATATTAATGCATGCTACTATTGTACGTACGAATTCCTTTACTCAAATTTGTACAGCGTGTGACAGTGGACCTAATTTTCTGGGAAGGAGAAACTTATACCCAACTCAAATATATATATATATATATATATATATATATATATATATATAAGGGATCCCCATTCTTTTATAAAAATAGGAATTTAGTGTGAATTTTCATGTGTCACCGTATTAACCGCATATGAAATATTCATAGATTCGATTAACCACAGCGTAAAAGAACTATATATAAACTACAAAACAAAGATGTGAATGTGTTGGATCAGTTAGTCTGCATATGGATATGGAAATGGAATGAAGACGTGTTGCATACCTGAGGCAATGAGATGCCTTGGATTATATTTGTTGTCTGAGAAAGGCCTTTGGCCATCACCGTCGCCATCTTCCGATAATTTAACTTCTATACGACGGTCATCGATGTCAGGAATGTGTATACCTATCAAGATAAGAACACAAACCCAATCACTAATCCAACTGAACACCTATTCCTTTCGAGTTTTGCTCTTTTGTTTCGATAACATGGGTGCTCACTGGAGTGACCACGACGTACAACACTGGTATTTCCACCATCTTTGTTGGGTTATCAATGGCAGAGATTTGCTCTTCGTACCTAGATGAAGGCGATGACGTTTAACGTTTTTCTCTTAAGTTGTAGCTTGTAGTTCGATCAATTTTAGTTTTAAATCTTAAGAAAATAATTTTGTTAATTTTACTAGTTAATCCATGTGGTGCTACCCTAGCATAAAATTTAAAAGGGTAAATTACATTTTACCACCTTAAGTTTGAATGAAATTACAACCTCATACAATATCTTTAAAACATTTCAATCTCATACATTATCTACTATTTCGTTTTAATTTCATACATCCGTTAAAAAATTTGTTAGTTTCTCTATTATTTGTTTACATGGACGTCATGGGTCCCACAATATATGTGCCATGTGGATTAAAAAAATGAAATACAAAATTTAAAAAGATTTAAAACTAAAATTAATAAAACTGAAGAAAAAAAAGGCTTATTTTATCAACACCCCACATATTGTTCAGTACATGATGTACATCCCACAAACTTAATACACCCCACATTTGCTTTTTTAATTAAATTTATCTTAATACACCCCGCTTACTTTTCCATAATACCCTCAGACCCCACACCTCAACATACACCCCACATTTTCTACATATACCCCACACTCTTCATATCTTAAAAAAGAAAAACAATTTAGCCCTCCCCCTTCTCCAGCAAGAACCAGCCACAATTATTCTTCTTCTTCCACACCACGCCAAATGTTGATTAAAGAGTAACATTGCTTTGATTAAAAACTTGAGGTCACAACATTTAAAGGAAAGGCCATTGCTTCAGTTCCTCCATTTCTTTTTGTTCGGACTTCAATAAGCAGGACAATGTTGCGAAACCTAAAAGATGTGTATGCAAAAGAAAGGGACAACCTTTCCAAGCTCTCCTCGAAAATATGTGGAAACCATATATCCTTAAAACAAGACTTGCAGGTGAACAGCCAACTAATAAGACTAATTAAGGGGTTACTTGAGTTGGTATGGAAGATTGATTTGATTGAAGGAATAAGGTTCAGAAAGATGGAAGCTGCCCAAGTAGGAATATGAAAATGGGGACAAAAGTTGGGATTAATTGATTGAATATCAATTATCAATGTGAAGTATTTGGTTTTGGATTAAGATTCTCTTATGAATAATTTTTTCGGTCAACGTTTTTGTAGTTTTATTGATTAAGGTTTTGTTCTACGTACAATGGAGAGAGAATGGTTTTGAAAGTTGAAGAAAATAAATAATATTGGGATGTGTTATTTGGAGTGTATTTAGAATTATTTTAATTTTTTTATAATCTTATAAGGTCAAAATAGTCATTGCATATTAAGGCATACAAGTCATTTAACATTAAATTTTAATGTTGGATGTATCCAATTACGTGGGATGCTAATAAAAAAATCCAAAAAAAAACTCAACCTAAACTAAACTAAACAGAAAAAGTAAAACAAAAATAATTAAAGATGCTTTCCTTTAATTCCTTCCAAAATCCCTCGTTCCCATTTTCACCGCCGCCCCCTCCTTTTGCGATGGTGTCATCTCAAGTTCTTTTCTTCTTTTTTCCAGTCATGGCCTTCAGACGATGGGGCACCACAATCAGCTGGAAGACAGAAGAATTGGAATTACCATTTCTGCAATTATCTGCAGATCTGCAGATACTTGGTAAGTACCAGGAGAAGCGGCCAATCACGATGGAACAAAAGTCCGTGCATTTCCTGACCCACCAATCCTTCTTCTCCACTGTCCAATCCAGCGAAGTTGCGGCGCTGACTCAGGTGGTGGAGAAGTTCGCCGAGGATGAACCCTCCTCAAATGGGTCGCCGGTCTCTAATCTGATGGCCGCGTAGAATAATCTGGAGGAATGAGAGGTGGGTGAGGTTGGGAATGCTGCGTTGGTCGCTTCAGCTCCCTCCGTGTTTCAATTTCCAACCCCATACACCATGATTTGTGTTTCTGAAAAAAATTTGCTTGCTGGTTTTTTGAAATGGAAAGCAGTTGAGTGGAGAGAGAGAAATGGAAAGATCGGAGAAGGAGAGAGAAAGAGAGAGTGGGTGGGACCCACTTGTTTTAATTTATTTTTTAAACAATTTTTTTTAATAGTTAATTATTTTTAATGCCACATCATCAAACATTTGGGTCTAATATATGATACGTCATCGCTTCACGGTCATATTAACAAATTGACTAACAGTTGTATAAAATTACAATAAAATAATAAAGAAGGTATGAGATTAATATGTTTTAAAAATGTTGTAAGTGGTTTATGTTTTTGAAAAAAAATTTGCATGCTTGGTTTTTGAAATGGAAAGCAGTTGAGTGAAGAGAGAGAAACGGAAAGATCGAAGAAGGAGAGAGAAAGACAAAGTGGGTGGGACCCACTTGTTTTAATTTATTTTTTAAACAATTTTTTTAATACTTAATTATTTTTAATGCCACATCATCAAAACATTTGGGTATAATATATGCTATGTCATCATTTCCCGATCATATTAACAGATTGATTAACGGTTGTATGAAATTACAATAAAATAATAATTGAAGTATGAGATTAAAATGTTTTAAAAATATTGTATGTGGTTGCAACTTCAACTAGTCGTCCACCATCATGGACGACGGAGATTGCTAAGGACGGTCTCCTGCGATGGCTAAAGCCCACAGCTTGGATCTTTCAGACGATGGCGGAGTCGACGAGGTAGCCATGGTCGCGGACTTGTTGTGGAGGACGGAAGATGGGTTGGACGAGGGAATGGAAGTGGGGTTGACGGCGAGAAATGAATTGGTTGGGAGATCTGCCATGGAAGAAGGGAGGGGAAGAAGATGATGCTGTTTGGTTAGGGACATAAGGTGACGGATGGGTGTCTGGATGTTACGATAGCAATTGTTGAGATAGGTTTCAAATGACAGATGTTTACAGTCACGTGGTCAGTAATATTGTGCGTGCTGACCGATCAGTTTTTATTCCAGTTGTACCCCTACTAAATCCAAGTATAAATTAAAAAGAAGAATGCTAACTATCTTTTCCTCTTTATAGTATTTTAATAGTATTTTAAGTTTAACTTCTGTTTTTTTTCTCTTTTTATGGGCTAAATTTATTTAGTAACTATTGATTTTATTAATTTAGCTTACAATATTGTTAGGCTGTTGGAAGCAATCATGTAGAATATGAGATATGATGCAAATTAGACAAAGGTTAATATGGAGAGAGAATAAAAAATAAAATAAAAATAATACTAACCGTCATAAATTCATTTTTCCTAAAATCTGAGCCGGCTTCTATTTAAGTAGGCAGAAGGCAAACTACCCAATCTTGCTAAGGGAGTTTTTTCGTAGATATATTTAGCCATGGCTAAATGTAGGTAATGCCGAATTAAATCCCACGCAATATATATATAGTAAAAGCGTGAAATAGGAATATTGTGGGTATACTGAAAAAAGTTTGTAACCAAAAATATCTTACGGGAAAAGAAGATTCAAGGTGCTAATAATAATAAGGGAGTTTTTGCTATTCCTAACTCATAGTTTACAAGAAAACATTACCATGAAGAGCCATATTTTTTTTTTATTGGATTAAACAGTTTTAAGAGTTCAATAATCTAAAACTCGGGTGCATATCATATTCCGGTGGAAAGTGGAAAAACTTCGATACCGCTATATTAATTAATGTACATTATACATTTAAATATTAAGCATTTTCAGAATAAAATCATATAATGTGGTCCATCACCAAATCAATAATTGGTCTTATATATAAAAATAATTTTTTTAACGATTCGTGATGTTTGAAACTCATTGAACATCTTACCGAATCTTCCGTTTTCAAAACCGCAGGAAATAAGTGAAGCGGCGTCCTTAACGCTGAGAGAATCGTGTGGCGTGACAGAATAGAGATAGAGAGCCCTTTTTTTTTTCCCTTTTTCCGACATCTGTGCCAACGTAACTGGAAGTGGATTTATAAGAGCGTCAAGTTCACGCCCAAGTCCAAATATACTGGCAGGTATAACAGTAGGTAATTTCGGGTTCTTATCAACCATTGATTGAGCTTCTTCCACCAGTTCTGGATGTTTTTGTACAAGGACATAAAAAGCTGTGCGGCCAAATCCGCCTGATATTTTTATTTCTTCCAAGTCTTCCTTTTCCATTGAGTCCACCATCTCTTGAAACCACATCGGCACCCTGTAATCCTTAGAGACAACGAAGTGAAAAAAATCAATTTTTGCCTTGCGATCGTTAAGATACTTCCTAGCATCATCCCAATGATTAGACTTCACACATTTGACGAAAGATTTCTGCTTATCATCGGCATCGCTCTCATGTTCTGCCATGTTTTATTATAACTCGTTAGCTGCCATTTTTCTCATATTATACTCGGCATAAAATTAAGGGGAAACTAATGAAAAGAGCTTCAAAACTTTGAGTTTTAACCAAAAGTCACATAATAATTTTTATTTAATGATAAAAACAAGAGATAAAAAAAAAAAAACTTATTCAACCCAAAGTGCGTGTGCGCGTTAGCAGTGCAAAAGCAAGCATCTACCAATTTAACATAAAATCAACAGTGCAAAAGCAGCACACAAATTACTTTAACGCAGTGCAAAAGCAAGCATCTACCAATTTAACATAAAATCAACAGTGCAAAAGCAGCACACAAATTACTTTTTAAATATTTCATCGGGAAGGAAAATGTTCAGAGAGAGAGAGAAGAGAATGCCAACCAAATTCATTCATACTGACATCAACAAACCCAAAAATTTGAGAGAGAGAGAAAGAGAGAGAGAGAGAGAAATTTTGAGATAAAAAAATATTACTGACATCAATACATGACTACCACTTAGACCAACACGTGGGGTAGCATCTCATCATCACTCCATGTTCAAATTATGTAATTCTTTATTAATTTTAACCCTAACCAACTAAAGCCTAAAAATAAAAAATATTAGATTACTTTCCTCAGTGAAAGCACATTAGTTTTTCTGATCTTTCATTTATGCTTTTGTTGTTAATTTTGTATTGAATAAATTAAAGGGAAGTCAAATAAATTGTTCGAATAATGTTAAAGAACAAATAGTAATGTAAAAGTCATTATTCTAACTCTGTAAGAATATTAATATTATTGTCAGTGATTCATATGATAATGAGAAGAGAGCTTCAAATTTTGAACCTTTTAGTGTTCAGTTTAAAAAAAAAAAAATTGATAGTGCTAGTGTTCGATTTTAAGAAATAGTCAATGTTTAATTTATGAAATAGTTAGTTTTTGGTTTAAGAAATAGTCAATATTTAGTTTACGAAATAGTAATAGTACTAGCGTTCAGTTTAAGAAATAATTAGTGTTCATTTTACGAAATAGTCAATGTTCAGTTTAAGAAGTAGTGATAGTATTAGTGTTCCGTTTAAGAAATAGTCAGTGTTTAGTTTAAGAAGTAGTCAATGTTTAGTTTAAGAAATAGTGTTCGGTTTAAGAAGTAGTCAATGTTCAGTTTAAGAAATAGTGTTCAAATTTAAGAAGTAGTCAATGTTCTGTTTAATAAATAGTGACAGTATTAGCGTTCATAAAATTGAATAATGAAAATTTTCTTTATTTTTGATCTTGTAATATTATTACTTAGTTTGTTCTAAAAAAAAAATTGAAGGAATAGTCAAATAATAAAATAAATAAATAAATTGTTTATAGAGTGAGGTGAAGGGAGAGAGAAGAGTGGGGAGAGGTGAAAAAAGCAAAGAAGAAGAAAAGTTGATGTGGATGGGTGAGGTGAAATGAGAGAGAAAAATTGATGGGAATATGTGAAAGAGCAAGAGAGAGAGAGAGAGAGAGGTTGAACAGATGAGTGTGGAATGTGTGTGATGTGATGAGTGGTCTCGCGCGTCAGAATGTGTTGGTTGTTTTTTTATTTATTATTATTATGTAAAACTTTTGTCATTTTCACTAAAATTTGAATCCTTTTAATTATAATTTAAGCCCTTTTTATTAAATAAAGTTTGTAGATAATTTTTGGTTAATTAAAAATTTTGAGAAGTCTTTTTCATTAAAGCTCCCTAAAATTAAGGATAATACTATTTGGAAAGAAAGTAACTGAAACAAATATAAATGTATTAAAAGAGTACACAGTTTTTTTCTCTGTTTTTTTAACTCACCATCTAAGAATACTACTAAATTGTAGTTTTAAGTAATATAGTATGCACATTTAATAGACCGGTATGTACTAATAGAAATAGGCATTCATGTAACTAATCGACAACTCCTTATGATTATTTGGTAACCATTTAGTTTTTAGTTTTCGTTTTGTTTGAAAAACGTATTTGGTAATGTTTCCATAAAACCAAAACTTGAAAACTATCTCTTTGACTTTTCAAAATTTATATGTATTAGTTTTGGTTTTTAGTTTTCATACTAAAAACTGTTACGAAATAGTTTAAAACTAGATACTGAAAATTGAAATGATTATTAAATAGACCTTAAATATTCATTTTCTATGTAATGAATTAAAAAATCAGAGAGCATGGAGAGACTGCCCTTTGAATGGATTTATAACATGTGAGGATCGAAGCGTATAGACTATATACCTCTATTGCCCTGCCCTTCTTCAAGTTTCACCGCATCCTTTGGCCCAGCGTCACAATCAGTAGGGGTTCGATATACATCAAGAACTGATTTGAATTCTGAGAATGGAGATCTTGATGGTTAAATGTTATCTCGTTAGAAATCGATTCTTAATTTGCTTTAGTGTAATATTATGGTAATAAATAAATAGCAAAATAAAAGGTGATTTTGTATTATCACAGTATTAACAATATTTATGTTAATTATAAATAAATCAATGCAAATTAAATGCATTTAAAAGAAATAAAAATTACAAATCTGCTACTACATGCAGCTGGCACCAACTATAGATGGTACTCCCCTTATCATATTTTTTATATTTTGGAATAAGTCAATACGAATTCAGACTCTGCGTTGCCTGCGTTGCAGTTTCGTATTTATTATAGTCAAACTAGGGAAATCTAATATTCGAACGGTATATAAAAATATTTTAACATTAGGTGTGACTAGTCAAACATACAATGCAGTGCACTGTCTAAATCCACAGAAAAACAAAACCACAAAACAAGCAATGTAGTGTAATGTCTGAATCAACATCAAAACCAAGTTAACCTTTAACCCCTCTTATCAATGAGCTCAAAGCTAAGGGGTGGGCAAACAGGTATAGAAACCGCGGGTCGGAGCGGGTAATCAAGGTTTAGGCTGAGTACGGGTCGGTTTTAATTTTTTAATAAGAGAAACGGGGTGGGCCGGTTCGAGATGTACAGAAAAAGGGGCCTCGGACCAGCCCATTTGTAAACACGAGTACTACACTATTTCTTAAATTGAATACTGATTATTTCTGAAAACTGAACATACTATCACTATTTCTTAAACTAAACATCGACTATTTCTAAAACTGAACATAAATACTATAGTATTTCTGAAACTGAGCACAGATAATTCATTGTGTAGCATATTGAAAAAAAAAATTACAAAAAAAAATGCCTTCCTTTTTTTGCTTTGGGCCAAAAGCAAACCCTTTAAGTTGAATTTTTTTTTCTTTGAAATCTGGATGCATGAAAGTGAAATAAATAAGAAAGAAAGAAAGACTAAGGAGGATGAAAGTGAATGGGCAGCCACATTTCTGCCTAAATGCAACTACACAAACACAAACACACTTGATATACACAGACGCAGCGGAAGAGTACTGGAGAATACACTCTTACGAGTCTCGTCCGTCGTCACGCACGCGCCCACTCTTTCTCTATCTTTGAGATTCAGGGGAGCTTGGAGTCAGAGAGTGAAATCAGTAATGGCAGACTGAGACACACCCATCCTTCCTAAGAATCATAACCCTAATTACCAGGGCCCAGCAACTGGAACTGTTCCTCCTGCTCCTCCACCTTCATTGCCTTTGGCTACTAGCTGGGAAACACAATTAGGCCGCTAAGATTTGGTTATATATTAATCTTTTTGGGGATGTATGGTAACATATAGTTGACTGATGACGTGGGATTTGGAAGCCGGAGACCGGTTTGACAGCATGTTCGTTGGGGAGGGATTGTAAGATAGACTGATGCAGGTGAGAAAATTGTAAACCCTTTCAGTGGAAAACGAGGCATATGACGGTTCTACCCATTCAATGGAGTGAGACATACGTGCTCTCGTTAGTTTTTTTTTTTTTTTTTTTTTTTTTGGGTTTTGTTATGTTCTTATTATTAAATAAAGTTGTTAGATAATTTTGATTAAAATCCAAAATTTTAAAACTCTTCTTATTAGTTTCCTAAAATTTTATTATGATAAATCTACGGTGTTTCAGCCCACCAACACCAAGTGAGTTTCGGGAAGAAATAAGGATGCTGCTAATCGTGTCAGTGATGCCTTATCATGAAAAGTACTTGGGCTTACCTACAATTGCAGGGAAGAACAAAAGCAAAATGGTTCCAAATTTGAAAGAGCGTCTTGAGGCTAACATACAAGGTTGGGAGGGTGAACATTTTATCTAAAGCTGGAAATGAGATTCTAATTGCTAAGCGATTCCGAATTATACGATGACGTCGATGAGTGTATTTTGGAAATGAGGTTCTGTATTTTAATTGAGTTTAAGAAAGGGTACCTAAAAATAAGTAAAAAAATATATAAAATGGTAAATCAGATGACAAGTATTTCGAGCACATATGAGAATTTCTCCAATTTCTTTACCGGAAAAAAATCTCTCATGGTGACCATTTTACACAAGAAATACCTTTTGAAAAAAAAAGGGGTTTTCAGTAAAGAGATAAGATAATGGCACATGTGGACCAAAAAAAGAAATACAACACATCAAAGGTGAGATTACACCCTTGTGTTATTTTTTTTTTGGTTGGAATGAGATTATAAAAGGCACCAAGGCTCAGAGCTTGGGTAATATGGTTTCCCAGAGCCTTTATTTCTTACTTATCTTGGTGGTTGGTTGTTCAAATTTATATTAGGTATGCCAGTTAGTTTGTTCAAGTTCCTTTTGTTTTATTATTTGTTTTTCCTTGGTTTAGTTTTTCACACACATACGTGTGGATATATATGTTCAATTGACATCATATGGATAGGGTCAGTCTAGAGATTTTTGGGGTCTGATGCGATGTCAAAAAATGTGCATAACTTCATATAAGAAAATTATTTATTTTCACACGTAAGACATCAATAAATTTATACTAAGTGTTCGACAAAATGTCTAAATGAAAGAAGACGGCAAGTTTGCCATTAGGGAACTCAAAAAAGTCGAGCTTCACCTCGCCGTGAACAGTGGTCAAACAGGGCAAGCGTTGGCGGGTTCTTGTTCAAGGTACTGAGACGAGTCGAAGGAGGTGGTGGTCGAGATCGAATCCGCCAGAAAATGCACCTGAAAAATCTGCAGAAAAGCGGATCGAGAGGCAGGAAACCGAGTCGTCGGATTGGCTTCGTGGGTCGGCCTTTACAGAAATGGTAAGGCTGCTTCAGCTTTGCTGGAGCTGCTATATGTAGAAGGTCCAAAGATCATGTTGCCCTACCTTTGCTCGCTTATTTATCTTTCGTTACAACTCTATTTCGCAAATAGCCTTTTGGCTACATATTCATGTGATCGAACTCTATCCAAAAATACCAATATTGACCACCAAAAATTTACGAAGTTTTAATGCATAACTACGGAAAATCAGACTTTGTAACTAGTCAATTAAAATTTTAAAATGAACAAGAAAGAAAAAGAAAAAAGTGCTTTATCATTTAAACTTAATGAACATTCTACAAAGCCTCAAATACCTGCTATTCTCTACAATGCACAGGTTTCCGTGATATGTTAACTCCGAACAGCCTCACCGCTCCATGATCTTGAACCGTCCTTAGAGGGTCACCGACCCTACCATGCATCTCTCTGATCCCCGAAATGTCGAGGTTTCTAGGTCTACAATAAATGAACATCTTCTTATCCTCCCTTACCGATCTCTCAAACCTCACAACATCACCAACTTTCAGCTTCTTCTCCTTCACAAAACGAATCCACCCTTTGCTCAACACGTAACTAACTCTGACTACTACTCCAATAACAATATCTAAACCTCCACACTTTCCCCACCTCATCCTCAAATTTCAACAAGACCCCTTTGCCAAACCCTACACACAGATGAACCTGAAAACGCTTCTCGGCATGTTGTTTTGGTATAACCATGCGGTTCAATCTCCCTACGTCGCTTGGTGTTGCCACTTTCTCGAAGAGCAACTCCCTCCAGCTACTACACGCATCCCTTAAATCAAGGTAATGCTTTCCACCATCATCAAGGCCTACGGCACCACCATTGTACAACTTATACTTGTAAATCTCGAGCTCGTTGGCATAAGAATGTTTTCGAAGCATGTCAACGATCTCAGCCTTGGAATGGGACTCCAAGAAAAGAGCCTCGATGACATCACGTTCGTAGGGTTTCATTTTGTTTCGACTGTTGTTTGTGATGGCATCAAGACCCCGGAACTTTAACGAGGCAATGTCGCAGGTTTTGGCAGCTTCTTCTTCATCCTTGAAGGTTCCCAACCCCACACGATGACTCTTCTCGTATATTTGAGCTCCCCATCTTCCATTTGACTGGAGTACTACTCCTTTGTACCTAGAAGGCAGGCAACGTGTTTGGACTTGCACCGTTTGCTCCATTCATTGTTGAGTATTCACTAGGATGGGAAGATACCCACGGATATGAATAATCGCAGTTATCCGTCCATATATATAAAATTTACGATTGCGGTTATGGATAATCATTTAAACAAATACACAGATACAGGTATAACCATTTACCCGTGAAATATAAATGGATGATTATGGGTATTACCCGAGGTGATATCCATTTAATCGTTTGTTTTAATATTTGTAAAATTTTAAAAAATTAAAATTTAAAAGCCTAAAAACTATTCAAGCTCTCCCAGACTCCCATCACCGTTTGTTTACCCGTGAAATTTTAATTTTTAAAAAATTTACAAATATTAAAACAAACGGTTAAATGGATGTCCATTTGTAACCGCAAGTAATACCAATAATCATTCATTTATATTTCACGGGTAAATAGTTATACCTGTATCCGTGTATTTGTTTAAACGGTTACCTATAACTGTATTCGTGAATTTTATATGGACGGGTAACTGCGATTATTCATATCCGTGGGTATCTTCCCATCCTAGTGATTACTCAACAAGGAATGGAGCAAATGGTGCAAGTCCAAACAAGTTGCATGCCTTCTTCTAGGTACAAAGGAGTAGTGCTCCAGTCAAATGGAGGATGGGGAGCTCAAATATACGAGAAGAGTCATCGTGTGGGGTTGGGAACCTTCAACGATGAAGAAGAAGCTGCCAAACCTACGACATTGCCTCGCTAAAGTTCCGGGGTCTTGATGCCATCACAAACAACAGTCGAAACAAAATGAAACCCTACGAACGTGATGTCATCGAGGCTCTTTTCTTGGAGTCCCATTCCAAGGCTGAGATCGTTGACATGCTTCGAAAACATTCTTATGCCAACGAGCTCGAGATTTACAAGTATAAGTTGTACAATGGTGGTGCCGTAGGCCTTGATGATGGTGGAAAGCATTACCTTGATTTAAGGGACACGTGTAGTAGCTGGAGGGAGTTGCTCTTCGAGAAAGTGGCAACACCAAGCGACGTAGGGAGATTGAACCGCATGGTTATACCAAAACAACATGCCGAGAAGCATTTTCAGGTTCATCTGAATATAGGGTTTGGCAAAGGGGTCTTGTTGAAATTTGAGGATGAGGTGGGGAAAGTGTGGAGATTTGGATATTGTTATTGGAGTAGTAGTCAGAGCTAGTTACGTGTTGAGCAAAGGGTGGATTCGTTTTGTGAAGGAGAAGAAGCTGAAAGTTGGTGATGTTGTGAGGTTTGAGAGATCGGTAGGGGAGGATAAGAAGATGTTCATTTACTGTAGACTTAGAAACCTCGACATGTCGGGGATCAGAGAGATGCATGGTAGGGTCAGTGACCCTCTAAGGACGGTTCAAGATCATGGAGCGGTGAGGCTCTTCGGAGTTAACATATCACGGAAACCTGTGCATTGTAGAGAATAGCAGGTATTTGAGGCTCTGTAGAATGTTCATCAAGTTTAAATGATAAAGCACTTTTTTCTTTTTCTTTCTTGTTCATTTTAGAATTTTAGTTGACTAGTTACGAAGTCTGATTTTCCGTAGTTACGCATTAAAACTCCATAAATCTTTCGTGGTCAATATTTGTATTTTCGGATAGAGTTCAATCACATGAATGTGTAGCCAAAGGTTATTTGTGAAATAGAGTTGTAACGAAAAATAAATAAGCAAGCAAAAGTAGAGGCAACATGATCGTTGAACCTTCTACATATAGCAGCTCCAGCAAAGCTGAAGCAGCCTTCCAAGCCTTAATTTCAGCTTCTTTTTCTTCTGGTGTAAGATCCCTAGAGAAAATAGGTAAATGAGAATATATGAAATAAGTATGAATTTATATTCAATCCAATTTCCAAACAAAATGAATATCATAGAACATACATCAGTTGGAAGGGGGTCAATAAGAGGCGGTTCTTTATATGTGCCTTCGACGATATCCCAAAGATCTTCTGCCATCAAGTAAGTCTTAACCCGAGAACTCCATTCATCATAGTTTTTAAGGTTAAGAACTGTAGCAACAACACTATATGCTGCCATGTTCAATCTGCCTATTTATTGAATGAGATTATGTCATTTGAGCTTTGAGCATATGTGAAAAAAAAAAATACAAGGTAAAAAGTTTGAAACAAAAGTCTAAGTATACTTAAGCATACCTAAAACGATGAGCAAATCAAGAAACCAGTGACTAGACGACCCAAATGTGAGATGACAAACTTGAACAACCACCAAAGCATGTAAGAAAAAGGGATCAAAGAAACCATATCCGTTACCCCCGAGCTTGGGCGCTATTTATAATCTCATTCCAGCAACTATTCAAAAATATCTCACCTTTGATGTGTTGTCTTTCATTTTTCCAAGATGCCTCTTTCTTTCTCAGATAATTTGAACTTTAAGTCCAAAAATCCACAGTACGAAAATGGTCACCTTCATCAAATTTGTAAAATTTTAAATTTTATCTCACGTGAAATTGATGGAAGATTTTTGTTAAAAAAAATTGGAAAATAATTTATACAACAGATACATATTTTAGATTATTTATTATTGTATATGTTGTATTATATTATGGATGAATGACAATAACATAATAACGTTAACAATAAAGTTAACGATGACTTTAACACCAATTATCTATCTACGTACCCATCTCCCTCATTTTTCTCCAACGTTGAACGCGCCAGACACGCTTTTTTGGACACTTTCTACTAGAAATCTGCAGAACAGGTGATCTGTTGGTCAAATATAGTGTATATTCCTGTTTTTTTTTTTTCACCCCAAAACACATACAATTTGATTGATTGAGTTGGTGCCGGTTTAAAAGTCATGCAATTTGATTGACTGAGTTGGTGCCGGTTTAAAAGTCAAAAATTCATTGCAATGAAACTTGCTTTCTCACAAAAAAATGCGAGCTGAGAAATAGTCAGAACTATTTAGCAGTAGAAAAAAATAAAAAATTATGATAAAATTAGAAAAATAATAATGGATAAAAATTCAGGACTACCTGGCTACTAAAGGCAAACTTGAGAAATTATAACAACTACCACTACAAGTAAGAAAAGAGAAATTTTATTTGAACTTATATAATCTTTTTCTACACCCAATTTATTCTTTTCATCCATATTAACTTTTATTAAACTATCAATATCTCTTTAAACCCATATTTACTAAATTACCCTCACAAACCCAATTCAATTTGTAGATTTATCCGTACACTCATTTAGACATAAAAACCCAAAATTTGCAAAGAGAAGTCCATTTCAAGTTAGGACTACGAAAAAGTGTACAAATTCTTAATCCAAACAATATGATCGTCCTTGCAATCATATTGCAAAAGAGCTTGTCGCACTAGTTTAAGAGTTTTTTGTTTGTTTCAAATGGTCTGAATCTGAATTCTAAATGCCATTGTTTCTTTATTCTTATTTTTTTTTCCCACTTTGGTTTAAGTTTAAGTCCTCTCTCTGGTTGTGACTATCTATCAATTAAGTACAGGATTTAATCGACTATTTTTAGGGATGTATATTTATCTTTAGGATGTATATTGCTGGATGAAATTTCATATCCTTTAGTTTTACTTACCGCATGCATGCATGGATGAAAATAAAGGTAGGTGGATATATCATATATGTTTGTGATGGTGAGTTGGATTAAAGAGATAATTATTCTCTTCAAAACTCTAACTACCCCAAGATTTCCAAGCCCTTGGCATTTTCACCTCTGGTGTGCTGGATGTCATTTTTTTGTCCACTTGTATTCTCATATTTTCTCTCTTTGCAAGATATAGAACTACAAAAACATATAAAAATACAAAACATGCTTACCTTCACCAAACTTCAAAAAATTAAAGAGAGGAGTTTAGATCCTCAAAATCGAGGAGGAGTTCTTTCTCAATCACTTAGTTTCTGATTCATTAAATTTTGTTCTTATGATCGAAATCGTTTATTATTATAGATCAATCTGCAAAGGTTATTTTAAAAAAATAAATAAAACTAAGGTTGTTTGGTCAATCAATTGTAGCAAATAAATAGATACTCTGTAATTCATTTATTAAATCCGTCAATTTGTTTTAATATATTTCGATAAAGCAAACCTTAATTTTCAGAGTGCAAAGTGGTGTTATTTTTATTTCAGGGATAAAGTGGGTTTGAAGTCAATTTTCAGGGGAAATTTTCAAAAAAAGGATATTGCTTGTATCCCCCATGAGAGGACTTACTTGTTCCCGCACTTACGATTAACGAACTTTACAACCCGAACAACATAATTGGAACTGTTCAATCTCTTTATCTTTATCTAAAGATCAGATCTACAAAATAAATAAATAAATAAAAATAAAATAAATAAATTCTACTTGGAGATCTTTTAGTCATTCATATGCATAAACCATTGATTAGTTTTACACGTATGGATGACTAAACGATCTCCAAAATTGAATGATTTTTTTTTTATTACGTATGATCTTTAGATGATAATAAAGAGAATGAACAGTTCTAGTTCTAATGTTCAGGTGATAAAGGTTCGTTAATTGTAAGTGAGGCGACAAATAAATCCAATGAAGGGCACAAGCATTAGTAGAATATCAGAGTACACATAACAAACATACAAACAAACGAATTACCAATTATGTTATTTCATTAACAGAAAAACAAAGAAACTGTATTGCCGAATGGCAAGATGTCTACATTTTAAAGACTACATTGTGAGCGACTTATTATTTTGTGGAGTTACAAAGTCATATATATAGAAAATTAATCTAACCCTAATAGGCAAGAAAATGAAAACTTAATACTAACGAATACATATGGATGCAAGCTCTGTTATGCTAACTTCTAATGTCAATTTCCCTATGAAAGTTTATTGTTTCAAGTAAAAGATTCCAATATCTGTGCCGCTAAGATTTCAATATCAATGTCAATGCAAGATTGTAATGTCAGTGACAATACAATACTGTGCAATACCACGTGGAATTGGTGGAAGAAGTAACTATCTGATAATATGTACAACCAAACCCCCATGTCCCCTTCTTCTGATAATACGTACAACCTAACGCAATGCGAGTGTGAAAATCCTTTGTGGCCTCACTGCGAAAAGCCTTCTTATTAAATCGACTGTCATACTCATATTTTTTTTAAGCTTGATGTGCGTGCCAATTTTTAATTTTTGTCACTCAATTTATTGGATTATGAGTATCCATTTATTCCTTAATTTATAAAGGAGCTTTTAGATACAGATCTAAAAACCTAGAGTGTTTTTAAGAGTGAGTCCAGTTATCTAATTATATGTTTTTATTTCTTTTATACTCATTTTATATTTTCTAAAAATATTAAAAATCAATTAAAATCTTCTAATATTATGCATTTTCTAACTCCAAAAAAATATATTTAATATCTTATAACAAAAAAAAACTAATATACTGACATAAATTTATCTGCAAATTCTTTCCTAACTCAGGTAACAAATATATGAATGTATATAATACCTATACGTGAGATATGAAACCTAATAAAAAGGTAGAAAAAATATAACATACCTACAAGTAAGACATATTAATCTGTGACAGGTTGATTATAAAAAAAGAATCTGTCATATAGGTAGATAAATATAATTAACCTGTGATATAGGTTGATTATAAAAATTAAAAATAAAATCTATAAATGGGGTTTAAAGTAAGAGGAAGAACGAGAAATAACAAAAAGATAAATAAAAAGAAATAAGCAAAGAGATAATTGGGAAGAAATTTTATTTTTATAATAAATCTTATCATTGAACAGATAACTATTGATAATTAAATATAACATATTGAACTTATTTTAATAAACTGGACTATTCCTACTTTTGGCTCAAAAAATTGGACTTATATCAAGTTTCCCCATTTATAAAATACCTAATGAGCTTACAAAAAAAAAAAATAAACCACAACACCACCACTCCACCCCCCGTCACCTATGTCAAATGGTGCCCAGTGAAACCCATCTAAGCGGTGGCCTCATCCAACGCTCACACACGCATACCCCTCCACGACCTACCTAGCCCACCCTCTACGACCGAACCTCCACAATTCGATCCACCACTCCTCCCTTCGAACCACTCATGATCTTGTTCCCCGTCCTATGAGACCCATCCCACCCAAACCCGACCCGGATCTGTGACGTCGATAATGGAAGAAGAAAATAGAGAGATAGAATGAGAGGGAAGAGACGAGAGCAATGTGGCGAGAGATTGAATTTCCAAACAGGGCATGTTATCATCACCTGGCTGTGAGGTTTATATAAAAAACAGTAAAATTTATGTTCATGAAATTACTAAATTACCTATTATTTTTGTTTCTGTTTAGTTTCAATTAGAAGGTTATATTAGAAATTTACGAGTGAGACATCAAAGATTTTATTCATTTAAATGACGAGTTTAATTATATAAAAATTAAAATGTGTTGGTTCAATTTCTCTAGCACGCTGTTGGAGTGACGTGAGTTCATTAATTGCAATCCAGTAATTTATTGAAATCAAATTCATAAGACATGATTATATATACTCAACAGTTAAACATTTATATTGAACTCAATTTATAGGAACCCAAGCTTATGAGCTGAGTGTCCTTATTTTAATAGAAAATGTATGCTACATTGCTACTCATCTAGTCACGTAACACAAAATGTTTCTTTTTCTTCCTAATTATATAAAACAGAAGTTTTTGTATACCATATATATGGTCAGATCAGATGACACACCCTTAACACACTTTCTTCTAGTTACTATTTTGCAAATTTTTCAAAGATATCACCCGTCTGTATCAAAAATTAGAGAACTCTTAAACTATTGAAACATTTATTTGTAGTGAAGAAAATTGACGAATATGATTCTATAAAAAAAAAAAAGTAAAATGACTATCTTTTAATAAAAGTCCTATGATTTTAGATTAAAACGTTGGCGCGAGAATCAAACATTACTGTGAGGTGACAGATAATTCATAAGAAAAACTAACGAAAAGTCTTTAAAAACTTTAGTTTTATTCAAAATGACAAAATAAAGGTGTAGGTGAATAGTACATGGAGTGACTTTTTAAGGTAAAAATGTCCTTAACTTTAAAAGTAAAAAGTACCAAGAGTGTTTTGTTAAAATTCTCAAATCTATAAAATGAGTTCCAATTCAAAAAAGTCTCGTTAGCATTTTCAAAATTAAAAAGGGAATGCAAAGATAAAAGAAGTGTACATATATTGTCATCTTGTTGTATATAGGTAGAGTCACTCCTACAAGCCACCAGCCACCAATCGCGAGGGCAAATATAATATAATAATATTAAAGCTTTGTTTGGTAGTTTGAACAATAGTGATTATTTTAATCGAATACGATAATTAGTTATCGGATAGCATTGATTAAATTAGTAATATTATTTATACTTTACCGGATAGGAGAATTTCAAATTTTTATTTTTTTAATAGAAAAATTGATGATTAATGAAAAATAAAAAGAACAAGAATTAAAAAACAAAGTTGTCATCTGCCATCAAGTTGGAGATGCAAAACAAAGTGGTTTAACTGCAAATAAAACCCAATCGGTGGCACCGCCACCGTTGGCTTCCTCGTATCTCGTTGTGGTCCTTAATCCATTGAGACCTTAATCCAAATCAGAAATTCTTGAAAACCCAGCAGCCATTACACCTTACCCACGTGAAATCTCTCCCAATTTTGAATTTAATTCCCTCACATCAACAAAATCAATTAGCAATTAAGCCACAAACCCAGATATTCGAAACGCCACCATAGATGTGTCAGAACAGAAACGGAAATCGCGATGCCCCAGAACGGAGGTCACCATGCCCTGGGTTCGATCTGCTACCTTTCGTTCTCTGTTCGTATCTGCTTGGTGTGGATAGTTCGACATGATTTCTCTAGATCTTTGTTCGTATTTGCTTAGTGTTGACCCGAGGTCTCGATGCCCAAGAGCAGAGCAGACGTCGGGATAGGTCGGAAAAAAGTGGGCGTGATTTTTCTTTGGTTGGGTCCGACCAATAATACCAAGTTTTTGGAGGGGATAATTAAAAGGGCAGAAAGGGCATTAAAATAATGGGGCCAGATTAAATAATTCGATGCTTATTTAATGTAAAATTTATCAAATACATGTTTTGTATTATTAGTATTATCTAATAATTTTAAATAATTCGATGTTTATTTAATGTAAAATTTACCAAATACATGTTTCGTATTATTAGTACTATCCGATAATCTTAAATAATTCGATGTTTATTTAATGTAAAATTTATCAAACACATGTTTCATATTATTAATACTATCCGATAATCTTAAATAATTAAATATTTATTTAATGTAAAATTTATCAAACACATGTTTCATATTATTAGTATTATCCAATGATCTTATACAACGTGACAAACAAGGCCTAACTTTCCTGATGAGTCGCCCACAGGCTAGGCAATGGATTAGAAAACTAAAACTAGGGGCATTGGCGAGTGTTATTTGTGAGAGTCTATTGATCATTTGGTGATGGAGATTTGAACAAACGACTTCTACCATGGAAATTTGAGAAGCTTCCCAAAAACCAGGAGCTAATAAGACACGCGACTGATCGGACAATCATCCAATTGTCATTCCTCAGAAAAGCTAATCGCCCCGTGCACCGTCCTGACTTCTCGTTTCTGTTCACAACCTGTGCATGAAAGGCACATTTTAACTATCCTTGTATTTATCCTACACGTACTTTGTTTGCTGTGAGCCTATGACTGAATGAAAAGATAACAAAGTAATACAGGGAAGGGCATGCCCACCCTATCGATTTTTGTGGTCATTTTATAATGAGACACACTATACTTACTTTGATTGAAACCAAAATAAGGTCATAAGGAGGAAGCTGGTGCAAATATTTGTCTTCCAAGTAAGATCATATAGATAATTGTAAACAATCACGTGTTTTGTGTATGTTTAGTTTTTATTTTATTTAATTATAAAGTTAATCAGAAGAATAACTTTCCGTCTTTGGGTGGGAAAACAATCATGTGTTTTGTGTATTATTTAGTCTTTTTTATGATTTAACCATAAAGTTAATCAAAAGAATAATTTTCCGTCTTTCGGTGGGAAAACAACCATGTGTTTTGTGTGTGTACCTAATGACACTCGCTTATTTATATCTTATGTAGTAATTTTTATCATGAAATGAGATTTGAACTTGAAACTTTTTTAATAATAAGATAAGGAGGTACAATTAGACGAGGAAATACTAACAACTCTCTCACCAAACAACTGAGTTGAGAGCTCTATGATCCGGAGTAGATTCAAGGGGAAGGGCAAAGCCTCACCGTGCAGTAGGAAAGTGGTTGTTGCTAGGATGGGTTCAAACAGGAAAAATAATAATTGTTGTCTAACTCACCGTGGTTTAGCCGTCGAGAAAGATACCATTCTCTTCGTCTCATTGAGAAGTATGATTTTCGTTTTTGAATCACTTGATTTCGTTAAGTATTGAAGAGTTATGAGCGTTTAAAGTTTACCTAGTTTCCGACGAGTTTTCCAGTTTTCCCGCGGACCACTCACCTTTCAGGCTATTTTTCGGCCATCTCTGGCAATCATTGGGCTTCCAAATAGGTATAATCTTGTTCTACACTTTCCTATCTTCATTTTGGTTAAGAAACAATTGAATTACTGTTTGGATCCAAATTTACACCATCAGCCCGTGCAATCAAGGTCATTGAGTGAGCATAACTCTTAATCGTCGGATGGAAAACTGGAGATAATTTTTGTCATTATTAAAGGATAATATTATGGTTTTTATCATAATAATTATCTTTTAATATGAATTATCCTAGCATCTTCTTCAACTAGATAAATAGGGTGCGAATTATATCCCGAAGCAAGTGGTACAGTTTAAATTGAGTTGGGTTGTGTGTGGACGTGTGCATTGGATATGCTGCAAGATGATATTAAAGATGATGGCTTTGGGTGATGATGAGACAAGCCCAGAAAAGCTAGGTTTTTTGGTGGTAGTGCAATGATGACCTAGGAAACCTGGGTAGGCTAGGCTTTTCTTGTTTTTTGCATGGTGATGGAAGTAAGAGTTTCTACTGAAGGTTTTTAATGAGATCAAAAGCCTAGGTGGGCTAGGTTTCTGATGTGTTATGGTAAAACCTAGATAGATTGTTGCTTATCAAACTGACGAGTTTGAAAAGTCAAGGAACAAATCCCACAGATCAATTTGAAGGATATGCTTCAGTTCCGCAAATTAAGATTGCAGTGGGACTCTACAAAATTATTTGGCCGCACCACACAACATTTGCCTATAAATACAAGACTCGGTGCAATGGAAGACGGACCTCCAATTCAACACACAACTGCCCTATGCAAAACCTCTCAAACATCTTGAGATTTTTTATTTTCTTTTTTCTACCGACACATCTTCAGTTTGGATAAATAGCACTGTAAAGGCAACCGGCGAACATCTTCAGTTTGGATAAACAACACTATTGCCGTAGAATCAGCCGTTCCCGAAGCACCTTCAGTTTGGATAAACAGCACTGCGTCAAGGCCGATTGGTTATCTATCCAAGTCTTGGTCGAGAAGGGTTTTCGAATCCTTATTGGCAGAGGTCATCTTATTAGCCTTTTTGGCGAAGTGAGGTGTTACCAAGTTACTACATTCGGCACCTTGAGAGCCGAATTCAATATTGAACTTCGCAGAACTAGTAGCCTTGTCTTCAGGCTCGAGAATCCAAAGGCCAAGATTTGTTCCTTCCTCGACCACAGTCGCAAGATAAAGAAATCAGCAACGCGCTCAATGCAACATCAACAAATTTTACTCCTCGGCCGAGCTCGACCTACGAGTTGGCACGCCCCGCATTCAACCGAATGACGTAGTTAGCTTATTAGTTACTCGGCATGCGCGCTACGTAAGCTTTGTAGTTTTTTAGGATCAACAATTACGAAACCTTGAAAATTGCCCAAAGAGTTTTTAACAAAAGAACCCAAAATCATAGATGGTGGACAATCTTAAGGACTATTTATATTGATTATGCAAATTCTATGGATCATTTTGATTATTTAGTCAAAAAAAAAAAATGTTTAAAGTAGCTCTGCGGGGAAAGGAATTATACCACGCGATGGAAGAAGTGATGAAGTAAACACTCTGTCTGATAATATGAACAACCTAACTCCCATGTCCCCTTCTTCTACTAGTCAATCGCTTCTACTCACTACTATAATTGAATCATTGATTGTGGAGCCTTCTTGTCTGCCTGACATAAAATTGTTTGGAAACAGTGAGTGTTGTTCTTTTGCCACAAGTGCCGAAAATATTGACATGTTAACTCTATCTTTATACTGCGGGTTTAAATTTTATTTTCAATTTTTTTATAAACAATACTTTTAAATAAATATGTTGCAAGACTCAATTTGTTAATTCGAAGAAGTAACAAATGTTGTATATTCTCAAGGTTATTAGTTAATTCTTTAATTTATTAATTAAGTAGGTATTTGCCTTGAAGATTTTTTTCCAACAGAGTGTGAATTTAACTTCTTTATCAAATAGTGCCTCCCTAAATAACACTTTCAACTGTGCCTGATTGATCCCAACCTTTCACGATGGGATAGCCAACAGAGCAAAGATATCCTTACATACTAAATCTACGAATTATAGAGAAAAAAATAACTACTGCTGAACAAAGTACTCTTAATATCGCCTTAAACTCAAGATGGTACACTATAGCCTAGTTTAGTATTGTTGTGCTTTGAAGAAAGAAAGAAAAAAAAGAAGAAGATGTTTTTACTATATTGTGAGAATAAGCAGCTGTGAAATAAAGAAGTAAAGTTTTTGATAAACTATCGTTGTAAAAATAGTTTTACAATAAGAAAACAGTGTCATAGTATTTGCTAAACATTTATGTAAAACGGCTGAGATTGTGTAAAATATCCAAAAAAACATAATGTTGGATGTGCTATTATTTGACAAATAAAGGTTAATTATTAAATATACTTTTAAAAAATATTTATATCTTAATTTAAACATATCTCAAATGCTTATTAGTACAACAAACTACATTTTAAACTAAATAGCTAGGATTCATTAGCACAAGCTGCACAACATTGGTGTTGCACCTCTGTTTGGATCCGATTTTACATTATTGGCCCGAATAATCAAGTGCCGTTAAATGACAAGGTGGTTGAAATGATTTTTAATTATTATTGAGAAATAATGTTGTGATTTTAATCATGATATTATCTCGTAGTAATATGTTAAATTATTTAAACCTAATATTTGTCTAAATCCTAATTAATTTGAACACATAGAATATTGGGATATGCACGGTATCAATTGGATGAGTGCAGGTATGGTTAGATCATGCAGAAGCCTAGATAGGCTTGGCTTTTGGTGATAATATGATAAGCTTAGGATTTGATGGTGATGGAGTTACGATGAGGTAAGAAGGCTAGATAGGCTAGACTTTTGATGATGAGGTTTGAAAAGTCATGATGCATGGATGGGATGAAATTATGAGAGGGTCATAATTAGAAATGAATTTAATATTCATTTAGATAAAGCCTAGGAACATAGGTTTCTTGGAAGGCTAGGTTTCAAATGCATGTTTCGCTGTGAAGATGGATGGAGGAAAACAAGTGGTGAAGCCACGTCACCAAAGATCAAATGCAATCCTTTAAAGATCAAGTCACATCAGATACATGGGAATTTGAAATAGGACTCTACTCGAGGATCAAGCCATGCCAAGCAAGTACATCAATCCTATAAATACATATGCAATGGCAACAAAAGAAGGATCTCCAATTCAACACACAACTGCCTTACGCAAACCTCTCGAACATCTTGAGATTTTTTTTATTTTCTTTTTTCGCCAACACATCTTCAGTTTGGATAAACAACACTGTTGCTGTAGAATCAGCCGACCAATGAGCACCTTCAGTTTGGATAAACAGCACTGCATCGAGGCCGACTGGTTATCTATCCAAGTCTCGGTCAAGAAGGATTTTTGAATCCTTATTGGCAGAGGTCATCTCATTAGCCTTCTCGGCGAAGTGAGGTGTTACCAGGTTACTACATTCGGCACCATGAGAGCCGAATTTGATATTGAACTTCGCAGAACTAGCAGCCTTATCTTCAGGCTCGAGAATCCAAAGGCCGAGACTTGTTCCTTCCTCGGCCGCAATCACAAGATCAAGAAGTCAGCAACGCACTCAACGCAACATCAACAAATTGTACTCCTCGGCCAAGCTCGGTCGACGAGTTGGCACGCCCCGCATCAACCGAATGACGTAGTTAGCTCATTAGTTACTCAACCTACGTGCCACGTAGGCTTTGTAATTTTTAGGGTCAGCAGTTACTTATTGTCTCGGTTTACTACTGTGGTGAACAGTTCAAGTTCTTCCACATCCACTGCGTCACCAAGTAAATCCGATAAGTATTCACTAGGGTAGGTTCAAATCCAAAAGACACCTCTCCCGATGCATCTCTTGTCCGCCTGTACTCTCAAATTCTTCCTAATATTTCATTCATGTGGAGGATTGTTGGAAATTATATATTATAGTATGAAATATTGTAATATATAATTTTAATAATTGAATGAAAAATATTGTTAACCAATTTCTTAGAAAGCTTATGTCGTTTAAGTGTATTCCCTTGATAAGTGATGTATACTTGGAGATGAAAAGCTACATCTCTTTAATAAGTAGAAGTTGGATTCTATATAAACCCATGAAACCATTGGTATTAGATATAGAAAATTGTAGTTAATTTTGAGTTTTGAGAAATAGGGTTTCCCCATTTTGTTTCTCTCATGCTTCATGAGTCAAATTCCGAGTCGTGTCTTGAGAGTACGGAATATATAAAGTTCGCTAGAGTCCGAAGATTGAAGTGCTTTGACTTCGGATTATAGATTGTTGAATCCTAGGAGATGAACGCCTACCGAACTACAAGCACAAGAATAGGGGCGAAATTCTTTCTTTAGGACATTGCATTTATGCAAGCCTCAATCTCCAAGTTTGTCAGTTATTCTAACTTTCTCTCTAGTTGTTTATATTAATCTCATATATAATTGATGTTGTGAATTTCTTTATGATTATTATCATTGGAATTATATTGTTATTTTTCATATTTTCTAATATTGCTCCAACACTATTGACAGATTTATACAATCTCTTTAACAAAAGCACGCATGCATGAAGCTACTGTGTTACTAATAACAAAGTAAGCATAAAATTTCAGCTGTACCAGACTTGGTTATTCATACTACCATGCTCAATCATTTTTAGCCTCATCAGGTCAACCAAAACGAGTTTCTATCATTTTTAGCCTCACCAGGTCAACTAAAACGAGGCTCAATCATTTTAGCCAGGCAAACATTGTTGGTGGTTCGGTTGTAACACACCAGCCACTTCACCCCACCTAGGCTCAATCATTTTGCTCTGCCTTATAGTTGATAGGCATTGTCAGACAAGTGGTCGGTAAGAAGCATAGTTGGTAGGCAATAGATGCAGATATCAAATGGATTGGTAGGCAAAACAAAAGAAGACAACACGGACAATGCATAGGTGTATTAGATTCAACAACTGCAGTCTTAAAGCTAAGTCCTGCAGGTTCTATGCAAGTTGATCCCAAAAGCTCAGTCATTGTATTATTAAAGTCTTCAATGCTTTTATCGCCTTGTTGGTTAGACGGTTAGACCGTATGTCAATCTCTAATTAATAACTCCAAGCAAAATTAGATTTCATATACAACATTGCTAATTGATCCCAAACTTCTCTAAATGTAGAAAACTTTGCAAGTTGCACACCAATGGTCAATTACAACAGCATTGTTGATCCAAGTAATAATTTTAGCATTGTTCATCTGCCAAGTATCGAGCAATTCAACACGCTTTTACTCCGTAGTATCGGATGGAACGGTAACATCTTCACATACATAACCCTACATTCCTTTTTCCATCGACAAATTCTTTAGTCTCACTCCAATAGCTTGAAGAGATTCATCTTTTACACCACCAAAAAAATTAGCAAAACATTGAAATTGAAAATGTCAAAGCCATCGTCCTTAACATGCAGTTATCTGACTCTCACTAGCTCTACACGCATCAGTTTCTTCTTCTCATATTCCAATTGTGATCTCTCCAAATGCAAATGCAATCACAGAGAAAGTTACAGTATCCTGCAAAGTGACCTGCCACCAATCGCTTACAAACATAAGAATTTTTCTAAGGTGGAAATAGTTGGACTTCTAATCTTGGGGAAACAGTTGGAGCATTGTAGTTCCACTTTTCCCTGGTACAAAATTTTATCGACTTCTTATCCAAAATAACTACGACGAGTAGAGAGCTCGGGTGATGGGAACAATGTTGATCTCCTTTATTTACTTTCAGTTTTATTAAATCATTTCAGAAATAACTTGTAAATCACCGCAGAAACACCGCTCTTATATAATTTTGTTTATTTTTTGGATTTTTATATCAATTATCTACATCAAAATTTGCTAACGTTAACTTTGACCAACGGCATATTAACCATATATCAACGGCATATCCACATTTTTAAAATATGCGATTACCCACACCATTGAAAAACCATATATCTATTCAGGTCAGATTGAATTCATCCTTCATAGCAGAGGCGTGTACAGATTTTTGCTTTAATAATTTTGTAGAACAAGAGCCATGTTCCAAATCTTCCAGGACCCAGCCCAGTTAAATTCAGAAAAACGAAACTTTGGTTTACAAAGAACCACTCTATAGATACTAGCACATGAATAATCCAATAATAAAGGGCCATTTGGGACCACACAATACAAAAGTTTAAAAGGATTAGCATATAGCACATAATCAGACCAAATGTTAAACAGCTAAGTGACACATTAAGAGGACAAAGAAGTCACAGAACAAACAGTCTGTTCGTTGATGTTCCACCCAAACACAAAAAAAAACAAAAGGGCCTCCTTTACCTAAAGCCCATTTAGCAACGTTTTGAGGTGCCACATTTATGGAGATAAGTCATGCTTGTTATTTCTTTTCCTTTTGGATCAAGAAATTCATTCGGCTTGACTGCTTGGGCATTTTTGAAAGAAGAGGAGGCACCTTTAAAAATTCAAGTATCTTTTTCGTGACAATTTCAGTTAATTTGTTCAACTTGTTACTAAAACTCTAATTTTTTTACTCGTTTCTAAAATATTTTCTCTAATTGTTGTATTATTATACACTCACTCATACTAACAAAATTATGCAATTCAACACTGTTTATATAATAGAGCCAGAAAACAAAAAAAACGAAGGAAAAGAACTTAAAAATTCAATAGAAATTTTGTAAATACTTTAACTATGTTAATATACAAATTTTCTGGAACAAAAAAAAAAAAAAAAAAAAGAGGGCACATTTCCATATAAATAAAAATTCATAAACCTTCAGGCCTCGCTTAGTAAGAGGAATTAGACTGAAATGAATAAGCAACTATTTACAAAGTACGTTGAAAGAAGAAATGAAAAAACTAAGACCAACTTAAAAGTAGGAGAAGGATTACTCTTTTAGTAAACTTATCCATTCCGATCATCTCCAAAATGGGAGCATAAGAAAGGAAGAAATTTCTTCTTATTTAATCCTCTTACAATCTCTCAAAACGAAAAATAATTCTCATCTATCTTCCATATCCTTGAATGATTGGAAATACATTATTTCATACAAAAGTACAAAAGCAACAGAAAAACAAAATTAAAAGGAAAAAATGGCTGGAGATACACATGCATGCAAGAACCATATAAGTTGAATACATTGAACCTTGCTACAATCAGCAGAGTCAACATATTTTTCTAATGTAACTAGAAGTTTTGTATTCAACATAACAAAATATTGTGTGCTTAGATTTTATTTGGCACACAGTATTGTTAAGCTAGATTATAAACTAATAAACAATGAGATTATACTTTTGGTAGATGCTTACGCTAATTTAAACAGAAAGACACACACAAAAAAAAACCATATTCCACAAATAAAATAACAATAAATAAATAAGTAAACAAATTAAAAAAATAAAAAATGCTAAAAGCTCTTTAAAAAATAAGACTTTCTAAAAAACAAATTTGTCATTTCATTTTTTTCTTTTACGCCAAGTAATTATTAACGTTAAACTTTTAAATAACAGAGAATCCACCCGGAGTCGTTTAAGAAAGCCTCCTAATCATTTCTGCAAAAACAAATGCAAATAGGTTTGGGAAGCGCCCATAGACCCAATAGCGGTATTGCAAAGACCTCCTCAATTTAGGAGCCGATGTTGTGATGCGGGTAGAGATAATTACGCAGGTGACGTTTTTCCACGTAACGTGGGTGGAGTCTGACATTCTCAGAATCAGAAAAGTGGTGGTCCCGCGCAGTTGTCGTGAAGTTCATGTGTTGTTGGAAGGCATTTGCATTTTGCGTGGTTGCCACATGCTCCCACCTTTCCTCTGCGTCCTCCACGTGGTATAGCGTGTCCAAATTCAAAATTACACAACTTTTCCTTGACGTTCTCGTGTCCATCTTTCCGCAAACGCCAAAGCCCAAAGGTCTGGAAAACTTGTTCCCTCGATTTTTATATTTTGAGTGAAATTATTCATATTATAATTTACTTTATAAAAGTTTAATAAGGTAATTTGATTAACAAATATATAGATAATTTGTAATTAAATTCAATTATTTTTCACTTTACAAGTATTTTCGATTGTATCAATGTTTCAAAATAATTTCAACAAAATGATTTATAATACGAACCGCTCTAAACATAATACAAAGTTCCGTAAATTGGTAGCAAGACATCTCGGAGAAGAACTTCTCCTCATTTATTGATGAGCTAAGTTAACTCCTTAACAATATTTCCACTTCTGGTTTTGGTGAGTTTTCTTGTACATCTTTCCTTTGAGTCATGGCACACGAGTAATCGCTCATCTTGAATTAATTGAGGTTATTGTCATTATTAGTTTGAGGTTTTTAATTTATAAGTGAGACATCAAAGATTTTATTCATTTAAATGACGAGTTTAATTATATAAGAATTAAAATGTGTTAGTTTAATTGCTCTAGCACTCTGTTGTAGTGATGTGAATTCATTGATTGCAATCCAATAATTTATTGAAATCAAATTCATAAGACAATGATTATATATACTCAACAATTAAACTCATTTATATTGAACTCAATTTATAGGAACCCAAGCTTATAAGCCGAGTATCCTTAGCTTAATTGAAAATGTATGCAACATTGCTACTCATCTAGTCACGTAACACCCAAAAAAAAAAAAATCTTCTTAATTATATAGAACAAAAGTTTTTGTATACCAAATATTTCTTTATGTAATAATTCTTGCTAACCAGGGTACCAATCATTATTCTAGACGAAATAATAGATCAATGCTAAGGCCAAAAAGAAAGTAAAATAAAATTGAGAAATGAATAATAAGATATTATATAGTGCCTTAGCAACATATATATATATATATATATATATATGGTCAGGATCAGATGACACAACACACTTTCTTCTAGTTCCTATTTTGTAAAATTTTCAAAGATATGACCCGTCTGTATTAAAATTTAGAGAACTCCAAAACTATAGACATTCATTTGTAGTGAAAAAAATTGACGAATAGAATTCTACAAAGAAAAAGTAAAATGACTATCCTTTAATCCAAGAGTCATATAATTTTTAGATTAAAACGTTGGCGAGAGAATTAACGTTAAATTGTGAAGAGACAAAAAATCTATAAATAGAGTTCCATTTCAAGAAAGTTTCATTAATATTTTCCAGAATTAAAAAGGAAATGCAAAGATAAAAAAAAGTGTACATATAGTATCATCCTGTTGTATATAGGTAGAATCATTCCTACAAGCCACCAGCCACCAGCCACCAGCCGCGAGGGCAAATATAATTATATTAACTTTCCTGATGGGTCGCCCACAGGCTAGGCAATGGATTAGAAAACTAAAACTAGGGGCATTAGCGAGTGGTATTTGTGAGAGTCTATTGACCATTTGGTGATGGAGAGTTGAACAAACGACTTCTACCATGGAAATTTGAGAAGCTTCCCAAAAACCAGGAGCTGATAAGGTGGATGACACACGGCTGATTGGACATCCAGCGAATTGTCATTCCTCAGAATCTAATCGCCACTCGTCTCTGTTCACAACCTGTGCACGAAAGGCACATTTTAACTATTCTTGTTTTTATCCCACACGCACTTTGTTTGCTGTGAGTCTGTGACGGGATAAAAAGATAACAAAGTAATACAGGGAAGGGGATGTCCACACTGTCGATTTTATGGTCATTTTATAATGAGACATTATACTTATTTTGATTGAAACCAAATAAATAAGGTGATAAGACAGGACGCTGGTGCAAGTATTTGTCTTCCAAGTAAGATCATATAGACAATTATTTAGTTTTCTTATGATTTAACTATAAAGTTAATCAAAAGAATAACTTTCCGTCTTTGTGTGGGAAAACATTCATTTGTTTTATGTATGTACCTAATGACACTCGCCTAATTAGAGTGACATGTTGTAAAATGTATTTCTATCTTGTGTAGTAATTTTTATCATGAAATGGGATTTGAACTTGAATTTTTTTTAACAAAAAGATAAGGAGGTACAATTAGACTAAGAAATGCTAGCAACTCTCTCACTTGAACCTTTCCGTTCTACCTTCTTGGCTCTCTTTTTCATTCTCCAATAATGTTTTTGATGATCAAAATCGTCTATTTTTTAGATCCCTATTTAAAGATCAATTAAGTGTGCAAAAATAAGCAGAATAGAAATTGTTTAACGATTTGATTAATGTTGTCAAAATTTAATTGTTTAAGTAAGAAACATAGTTCATCTATTTATTGGATAGCCATTAGATGACTAAATGATTTTAGGTTTAGTTTATATTTTCGTATATGATCTTGAAAGGGTGAGCTAGAAAGTAAACGGTTATCATTGCAAATACATGAGGTTCCCTTATCATCAAGCAACATTGTACAATAAGAATGATAGCCAAGAAGGTAGAACGAGAAATTTCAAGTGAGAAGGTTATTAACATTCCTAATGATACGCTAATACCTAATTGGTATTCTTATCTGTTAAATATATATACACTCAACTTTAGTTTAAGGACCTCCTCAAATAAGCTTATTTAAGGGACACCACTTATAGGCCGTGGCGGATCTAAGACTCTAACCTTGTGGGGTCATAGTGTAACAAATCAAAAGCTTGCAACATGTAAAAGTTCTTCAATTTTTTGCACAAGATAACATTTAGTCGAGAACTTACTGGACATATGTCCTTATTTACCGAGACATGTCGATAGCTTCCAAGGCTAGATGTCGAGCATCGCCTAGCTACCAAGTTGTGCTGCCAATGCCTATCGAGCATGCATCACTTGTCAAGGTTTGCCAAATTATGCTAAAGAGACATTTAATGGAAGAGTTTGTGGGCATATCCAAGTCTGATAACAAATGACCATAGGCCATCCTACAACCTTCACCCCAAAATTCCCAACTTCATTAGATTCCTGAGACCTAGTAGGACCTTGGCATCACACATTCCGCATTGTATTTCAACGATCCAATGATTTGTTTTTTAGATGTGCCCAAATCAACAACCCTAAATAAATATATGACTATTAGATTAAATGGTGATCATTTTAATATTCCTTTGGAGCACCGTATTCTGTTCAATACAATTAGTTGTTTTTAATGATTTGAATTTGTCTATTTTTTTGCTAGTTGACCTGTGATAAATGATATATCATATCATATACTTATACAATTCACTTGTTAATAAGGCAGCATCGTTAATCACTTGTTCGCATATCTATTTTGATCACAATTATGTAACTAAATAATTTTTTATTTGAGTGATTTTTTACTGGAATGATCATTCAATACAAGGGCCTAAAAAATAAACTATTAGACTCATGACATAGGGTTTAATTTAGAGTTGGACCTAACTAGTAATTAACATCGTATTACCTTATTAATTAGTTAGAACTCGAGCACTACTCTATTACAATTTTACATAAAAATATGCTCTTGTTTAGTTACAATTAAGTCATGTGGGATAGTACAAGCCTGCATTATGAATTTTTTTACAATTTGCACTTTCACGGAACGTATAGTGTAGAAAAGCTTGTTAAGTGCTCTTTCTGCCTAGTTGAATTCAAGTCCGAAAAGGCTCCTACAAATTTCGAATCTTGAGAAAGCCAAACTTAATAAAACTAATGCAACTATGTCATTAATTAATGAAAAATGCTACAAAGACCATCTATTTTGCCTATTTATAGATCATATGATATGTCGCCAATAGAAAATAAGTTCATTAATCAAACACTTAAGTAATAATTTTCAATTATCAACATTCACGTCATGTAGCTTACAAAATATGATTTAGATAGTTAATCTTCCCAGCATTATTTATAATATATATATATATATAATCTATGTGGTTGTGCTTCCATCATTATAAAGAATATTATTAATTATTTATTAAGGAAAAAACATCATTAGGGTCACTGCAATAATGTCCAAATAAAAGAAATGGGACAATCCAAATCTTATGTTCGAATTCACATGAACTTTGAACTAACTGATGCACGAATTAATATATCGTAATGCAAGTTGTGCGTAATAAAACATAACATTAGCAAGTTTGTTCGCACAGATACATAGTGCTATTAGGTACCTGAATTATTCCCCCAACAATATTAAAGCACCCGTGTTTTGTTTTCTAACACAACTTGTCATTTTTTTTCTTAGGAAAATAATAATTACTTTTAGTTTATGATCAACTCAAATATAATGTTTAGTTTTGACAAAAAAAAAATATATATATATATATATATATATATATAATGTTTAGTTGAAGGCTTGATTTATAAGAAGGCTTTTTAGTCAAAATGATCTTTGAGATTGACATAACTCTTCACTTTGGTCCTTGAGATTTGAAATCGATAGAAGTTATCTATGAATTTGTTCATCATCCATCATTTTGGTCATTCCATGTAAAATTCTATTCAATAAGGACCAAAATAACAAAAATATCCTCAATTAATAAACAATGGGTCAAAATCATTTGACAAAAAATGAGGATATTTTTGTCATTTTATCATTATATAATAGAGATTCTTCACGGAATAACCCAAATGATTGATGTTGACAAACTTAGAGATCACTTCTATTGATTTCAATTCTTAGTAATCAAAGTGAAGAGTTATATGAATCTCAATGACTATTTAGGCTAAAAAGCCTTATAAGAATAGTGCTATGAAACTACAATTTTATATCAGATTTTAATACCGCAAAATGCTATATACAATTAACTATCAACGAGTTATAATTATTAATAAACATAATACGTACATTCATTACCGACGAAAAACGCATTATATGATACTAATACATACATAGTACAAAAATGTCGTATTTCCTAAAATTAGTGAATTCATAATCATAGTCCGAGTCTTAATTAATGGATTTGTCGCCTAGCGCAAACATTTTTCAATGAGAGCAAGATAAATTTCCAAATTAGCAGGGTTTGCATTCACCAAACCTTTTGCTTTTAAGAATAAGTATATATTGTCCCCATTGTTTTCAACAAAAGGAGGAGGCAGGACACAGATTATGTAAAAGGTGGTAATGGTATTTTGAGCCTCCTAAAAACCGGGACGGAGGCTGCTATGCAACTATGTCGGTTCCCCGTGATATATGACTATATATGATTAGGTATCCACAACTTTAGAACCTTGTGCATGTAACCGATCGATCAGCTTTCCCAAAGATTCACGAGTGCATTTTCCAATTAAAAATAAGTTTAATTACAATAACACCTTCTAAAGATTATTATATTTTTACAATTTTCTACGTTTGAGAAATAATTTTTAAAGAAAATTTTTATAGATAAATTGAAAAAATAGAAATAAAAAATCGCATTAAACATTAAAAAAAACAACAAATACAAAACTTGTGTTCAATCTGGGAGGTAAATTAAAAGGAAGGTCAATAAATTTTCAACCAAATGAAATTGGCACCGAGGAATCTCATTAAATTAAGTTTTTTTTTTTTTTTCTTGAATTTATTTCCAATTCTTTGTAGCCGCCTACTGATCGCATGCATTTGGAAGAAATTAGGAAGGATAAAAAATGGATAGGACTATACTCTTTATGCCTACATGCTTTTATTTATTTATTTATTTACCAACAATACCAATAATAGATTAAATTGTTAAAAGTTGGAAGGGAGGAAGATCGGTAAGCATTGAACTCGTACAGGAGTGCATAAGCATTATTATTTTCACCCACTGCAATAAAACATCATCTGATGCATACATGCATTATTATTTGGTACCACTGCATCTCCATTGCATTACGAAATTACTGACTTTTGAAGAAAGAAAAGCAAGGAAAAGAGTCCACATGCATTAGTGGTTAGTGCGAGGTGTATAAGAATGAGCAAGAATTAAGATAAATCCACATTCAAGGAGGGTTAGCTAATGGCTAGGTTTCAACTAACTTTGTCCTTACCTCATTGCCTGCAAAAATTGATCATAAAGCACATTCCTAAAAATTGGAAAATATTGCTGATTCCCTCCTAAATAGGAATTACATGAAAGTCAATCACAATATGATTTTATTCTTCTGTTTTATAGTAAGTTATTTATGCACACATATTAATTTGCGATTGACAACAAAGACAAGAACGTATGACTTTTTTCTTTCAGAAGCAATGCACCTAGAAAAATTAAATTTTCAAGAGCATCTCTTTAGCTAATGATGAACATATATAAGAATATGAGTATGACACGACAAAAAGAAAAAAAGAATATATATGAGTCTGAAAGTGATTGTTATAACCGGCTAATTCAAATTGGTGCGGAAAAGTCTTAAGAAACACAAATTACTGTCCTAATTTGTATGAAATCGGACTTGGTATGTAAACTTGTTTTTACCACATATAATTTGATAAGGAGACTGTTTTGGTGATCTATATGAATTCTAATAGGAGAATTATATGATTGTTTGTCTATATAAATAGTGGCAACTACTCTCACTAAAAAAAAAAAAAAAAAAAAAAAACCTAGCTCGTTATTGAACTTAAACTTATTGTATGTTGAACATATTGTTTCTGCAAGAATGGGAAAACTTACTATTGAAGTTGACTAGAAGTTCATCTTCTTTGTTGTTTTAAAAGTTAGATTACTCTTACAAAATAAGAACATATCCAATGCTCTCTTTGAATAAGCTCCCTATAAACCTTCGAGAAATCTTAAACTTGAAGAGATAAAAAAGATGGCCGATCTCCGAGTTACTCCTTATCATTATTTGAGTGTTTTAACATCAGTGAACTCATTATAAGTCTATGACTTACTATACCAGGAAGTATGGTTGGATTAAATTTTTAGAAAACTTCATTTTAATCCTTGGCAAAGATGACTTTTAGATTAAAACCATGAGTAAGATCAAAATCTCATTTTAGTCCCTTGATACATTAATAACCTCATTTATTAATTATATTTTGATTTTTTAATTATTTCTCTTCTTCTTCCTAATTTTTAATGTATTAATTTTATTTCATTTTCATTTTCATTTTCATTTCATTTATCGTCATATCTTTTGTTGTAAAATTTAGATAAACTAATTTTTGTTATACAATATATTTCAATGTACTTTGTCTTCTTTATTTAAATACATTAAATTCATTATAATACATTTCAGTGCATAGATTTAGATAAACATTTTGATATAAACATTTAGGTACATTAATTCAATATAATACATTTCGGTGCATACATTTCGGTACACATATTTAGATACATTAATTTAATATGATACATTTTGGTACTAACATTTAAATACATTAGTTCGATATAATACATTTCGGTACTAACATTTAGGTACATTAATTGAGTCCTTCAAGTTTGAAGAATGTTAAATAAAATTAATAAATTAAAAAACTCTTTCTTGGTAAAAAATAAAATTTCAAATTTGTATATTAATAAATTTAAATATTTAATGGGAGACATTAAATAAAATGCACATTAATTATTTTGAATTAAGGGCACATCAAGTGATTATAATCAATATGTAATCTAACATCAAGTTTATTTTAAATTTCAATTTTCTTGAAGGATTAAAGTTAAAAAACCCCTTAAATTTTTATATAAAGCTCCCGAGATAATTTTCTAGTATTTTTCATGAACGTTTAACTTTGAATTAGAGAATATGATTTGAGATGTTCTCTTAATAGATAATTTTTTTTATTAGCACTACGAAGTAATCATCATATACTCCGCACTCCTTATTTTCACTAGAGATGAGTATGACAACTTTATTAGATCAATAGTAGCAATTAATAAATATGAAAGTATATAGACATAAAATCGATAAGATATTTTGGTGTTATAATCAAACTATTGCGTAGTTTTATCAACTAGTGTTTGAATACAAGTGACATTGAAATACTACGCGGAATGATGCTTACACCTAAAAACTCACTCATAAAAAACAAATTAGTGTTATTATATGAATGATTTGATAATAGCATGTTGATTGTTGCGATATGACACAAATAGAAATTCTTGTAAAACCGAATCAAACCATTTTAAGATAAAATTTAAACCGTAAGAAAAATAGCCGAATCATTACAATATTAGTTAAGAACATTTATGGTAAGACTTTCTATACCTCTTGAAAATATGCGACAACTTGTAATTTAAAATTTTAAACCTGATAGATTTTTGGTAAAAGAAAATAAAAAAGTTGAAAATAAACCCATAAAATTGGAGTTGCGTGTGGCGTGGTGTTCGGACGCAGGTGTCGGCAGTGTCAACGTAAACTAATCCAACTAGGACGTCCGGGTCCTGCCTCATAGGATAAGCATCATATTTTAATTTCATAAACAAAAAATAAATAAATAAAAAAAGAAAACTAATGAAAAAGGTTTGAAAACTTTGAGTTTTAATGATAAAGATAAAATGAATAGTATCAGAATTGACTTTTTAGTGTAAAAATGTAATTTTTCGTTAAAGTGAACGAAAATTTCCTTAAAAAAAGGACAAATATTAAAAAAATAATTAAATACTAATTTGAGTGTGTAAATCGTGAGCAAGAGACCGCTCCAAAACCGTTGGCGAATAGGTCACGTATTTTGCAGGGCGCCCACAGTCCCGTACAAAACCGGAAACCGACACCCTGTTTTTTCTCCCCTCACCCGGTTTTCCCCGAAACCAGTACGACCTCCCGAAAACCGGGAGCTCTTTTCTGTGCTTTTGTACTCCTGTTTTTTTTAATTAATTAATTAATTAAGGACCCCACATCACTGATATGTGGCGATTCGACCGCACTCTGACACCTCAACGTGACTGCCACGCGCCGCTCTCTTTCCCCTCCCTGGTTTTGTCCTATCTGCATGCCTATCCACCCTTTTCCCCCACTTGTATCTGCCTTCGGAGCCTCTGTTGTCGATTTACCATCTTACCCTCGCCATTGCAATTGTAATTTTTTTGAATTCATACACAAGTTCCTTGTAATATAGAGCAATTCAAACTCAAGATTTTTGAATATGAAAAGTGACTTGATTTTTCAAATGCTTTGTTCGGAAATACTTTTAAAATTACTAAAAGTGTTTTTAAAGAAATTGATATTGGTTTCAAAACACTTAAGCACCTTACAGGAAGCACTTCAACATTTCTGAAATTCATTTGGATTTTTACTAAGGACTTATGATTTGTTTAAAAAATATTTTCACCAAAAATACTTTCAATCATTTCAAAACCATTTCCAAACGCCTTAAATTTATAATTCCCTATTTATAAAAGGGTATCGAGTTGATATTTAAATTAAACTTCATCATGCACAACACATCGAATTCACTATTTATATAAATTGAATATTAAATTTTTTGTTTATTATCTAAGAAAAATATATAATACTAATGCATCCATGATGTTTTGTTTAATTCATGATTTTCTAAAAAAAAAAAAAAATTACTTCAAAATCTTGAATAAAAAATAAAATGGTTTTCCCAACTTTTTGAAACTCATCCTATCAAAAGGGTGAATCCCCAACCCCAATGGAAACAGGCAAGGGGCTCCCACTAATTGGGAGTACGTTTCACGCACTGAAAACGAGAGTCGTGGATGAAATTAGTACAATGGATTAAACAATAATAAAAGGATTAAAATATAATAAACTTTGTAGATTGCTTAGAATTCTGTTGGTAAAATTTTAAATGCTTTTTTAAGTTAATCGACAATTTACTAAACACTAATTCTAAAAATATTTTTATCAAAATACGTTTAATTACTTTTAAACGAGGGCTTACTTGAAAGTACAGGAGAGAGAGAGATGAAGGGGACCCTCCTTGAACGTGGAAACCAGTGTCTTGCTTTGCACACAAGAAAAATTGATAAAACAGCTGCGTCCCCGCAAGCCAGTGGGCAGAGAGAGAAAAAGAGTAAACCCAGCAGCTCAACCCGTAAACCCAACCACGCACCCCACTTAAATACCCACCACCCTCTCCCATTTCTTCTCCAAAATCCTGAAACCCAAAACCATCACCTCCTCTCTCTAAAATTCCCAACTTTCTCTCTCTAAAAACCCAGAAAAACCCATCTCTCCGTTTTGAAGAAAAACAAGAAAGCGAAAATGCGGATGAGCTGTAATGGATGCCGAATACTCCGAAAGGGCTGCAGCGAAAATTGCAGCATCCGGCCTTGCCTGCAGTGGATTAAGAGCCCGGAAGCCCAAGCAAACGCCACCGTTTTCCTCGCCAAGTTCTACGGCCGCGCCGGACTCATGAACCTCGTCAACGCCGGCCCCGAACATCTCCGCCCTGGTCAGTTCTCTTTTTCTTTTGCTTTTTCCCGGTTGCATGTATTTTCCGACATTTTGTTTTTCCCGAGAAACAAGCAGAAGACTTGGGACTAATAGTTTTTGGTTTTGGATTTACAGCCATCTTTCGGTCTTTGCTATACGAGGCATGCGGTCGGATTGTGAACCCGATTTACGGGTCGGTCGGGTTGTTGTGGTCCGGGAGCTGGCAGCTCTGCCAAGCCGCCGTTGAAGCCGTGCTGAAAGGCCAGTCGATTACGCCGATTACTTCCGAAGCGGCGGCGGATGGGCATGGCCCGCCTCTCAAGGCCTACGACATTCGCCACGTGTCCAAGGATGAGAACTCGGCCGCGTCCAACGATCCTCAGAAGGTTAAGACTCGGTACCGGTTCAAGCGGTCCGTTGTCAAGCCGAAGACCAACAAAGTAGACTCCGGTTCTGGGTCGGGCTGTGGCTGTGGCTCAGGAGCTGATGACTCGGCCAAGCCGAGTTCTACCGGTTGCTGTGGGAACGAGTTTAACCGATCGACGAGTCACGAGTCGTCGCTGAGTCACCAGTCCGAGGCGGCTGCCAACGTGGACGGTGACAGCAAGGAATCGGAGAGCATGATTTCGTCCGAGACGGCTGAGGCTGAGCTCTTTTCCCGAGCCGAGCCCGAGCCGGCTCGCAAGCGGAGGGAGCCGGTTCAGGATGGGGAGCTGGCCTTAGAACTGACGCTTGGGTTGGAGCCGCCATCACGGGGCCACCACGTCGTTCCGGTGAAGAAGAGAAGAATTGAGGCTGAATTCGGCGGATCATCACCGGCCGACGACGGCGCGTGTAAAATGGAGCTTGGGCTCGATTACGTGGCCTGAGCGGTGGGGAACAAGTAAAAGTAAAAAATGGTTCAGTTTTGACGACTCAAATCGGCTCGTTTGTTTAGCTTTGAAGAGATCAAGACCTTGCTTTTGTTCAGAGTTGTTTTTAGTTTCGAAGTTTCGATTTTTGACTTTTTTACCCTTTGTGAAGGTGAGATCAGATGTACAAATGTGGTTGGAACCTTGAACGTGCATATACAAGATGGTAAATGAACAGAGGGACAAAAAATCAAAATCCTTTTTTTTTTTATTATTTTTATTTATTATTTAGATTTTACTGATAAAAGGATAATATTTAACTGAGAATTACGCCTTTATCCAGACAAGCCTATTACAAGCAATGTTTGAAATATTATCGGTAGATATTCTTCGATATTTAATTGATACGTGGATATACGAAAATTTATTGATATTAGCTTCAAATTAGAAGTTTTTCCAATAGATTGAAATTCAGATTTCATCTCTTTTTTATTTTATTTATATTTTTCTTTAATTTTAAAGATATTTTCACGAAAATATATTGAAGAAATTTCAAACCTTAGCCGCATGAGTAGTAGTGTAGTATTGTAAGGTACAAGGGGGCATTCTTGCTGTATACTCATCACTTTTAACGATGATAAATAGTATAGTAAGCATATGATGAGTGAAAATGCACTCAAAGTACAAGGTTGGTTCTTTGGACATGTGGCATTGCGCAAGCAAAGAGACTTTTGTCTGGCTTTGTGGGGTTGTTTTGCCAAAATCAAGGATAAGGATTATCTAGTTCCCCAATAAAACAAAAATTAAGGATAAGGATTACCTCAGAACGGACGCTTATCTTTTTCTTCTCTCCTTTTTATCTGTTATTAGTCAAATTTTGCAGGCTCCCTTATATGCTTCCCTTTCGAGTTATTTTGAGCGTTGATAGGAGAAAAATTTGTGACGTGGGATGCTAGTGTACTCGTTTTATACAAGTTCTTTTGATGCATTTATTCACCTGTTAGTTTAGTGTAATTCGGTCGATCTTTCTGTTAATGTCTATGAGGTGGTTGGGAAATTTATGAGGTGAGTTGGCATAGAAGTACTTGGACGGTGTGACTACAATACTCTAGAGCATAGAATATTTTGCAATTTAAAGCCTTAAATCCAAGTCAATGGCTTTTCAATTTCCTTTGACTACAGTGGATAGGGTCGTTTTTGAGAGATTTTGGGAGCTCTATGCCAAATTTGTAAAGTGGGCCTTTCTTAAGATAGTTTTAAGTATGAATAAAAGTATGATAATATATTGATACTAGAAAACTTTCACTTAAATTAAAACAAAGCCACTTAGTACTACGGTCTAATAATATTCCTCTTCACTTGGAAGTGAGAGATTTTAGGTTCAATTATCGTTAAAGACAAATTTGAACCACACTATTGTTAGCCCATTGTGAAGTTTAACCCACTCCCTCACCTCCTTAGTATATATAATATTCGTTTGTTCAAAAAAAAAAAAAACAAACAAACAAACTTTAGCACTCACTGATTGCATGTTTACAAGTGTCATTAATGATTAGTAAAAAGATCTACGAACATAACCTTCACTAAATAATCAAAATCAGTTTTATCTTAAACAATCAAACATGAAAAAAAAAAACTTCAAACCTCTAAGTTTTAAGTTTTACTTGAATATACAACGTTGTTATATAATAAAATTAAGAAACTTTCGTTTTTAAGGGTAGACACTCAAAATATCTCATTGTACTCCAAGTTTTTATATTTAGAAGGAAAAACAAATACTCTAATAAGGAGTGCACAATGCGGTTTTAAAGTGATAACAAAAGCAATTTTTAAAATATAGAACATTGTTACATGATGTTAGATGGCAAAAATTTAGGGGCCCCGTGCGACTGCACTTTTCGGTTCCCCTCAACTCCCCCTCTACAGTGGAAATGGCACTACGACATTCCACGGTGGATCGAAAAATCGAACGTGATACTAATAATACAAGTATCAAACTTCTACTGTGAGCTGCAAAATATGAGTGCTACTCTTATTTTTGAGTTTAATATATGGAACTTATGAGTGTAATGCATATACAATATAAGATAATTAAGAGAGATAAAAGAGATAATCAATCTAATATATAAAAAGTCATTTTATCAACTCGCACAACTGTGACAATATGAATTCAACTTACAGTGCCTAATCCACATATATAGGCATCGCACAATACGAATTCAACTTACCGTGTCTAATCCACATATAGGGGTCATACTTATTAAACTACCATGGAAGGCCTAAGTAGTGTAATTTTTGCAAGTTGTGAAGTGTTTTGTTGTGTGTGTGTTTGTGTTAATTATAACACTCCTTGAATTGTTTAATTTTGTAGTCTCCTATTTTGTTTGCCTTTTGGGTTTGCTTTCGATTAAGTGGCATACTATTTCAATACTCTGTACACTTCGCAGCTTAAGGGCCTTTAGATCTGTTGTATAACACTCCTTGAATTGTTTAATTTCTTTGACAACTATTTGATTGAATTATATGTAGAAAATTTATGGATTTAGTGAAATACCACAATTTTCTTAAGAATTGGCCACTGAAACCAAAACAAACGGAGAAAAATGACGGAGGAGGACTAGAGTGCGACAATGACCATACCGGAGGGCTACAAAATTTAACCTCAACTGAGGAATCAGAGTATTTTAGGGAACACAGTTATATTCAACCCTGTTCTTTTGTTTGTTTTGCTTTTTATAAACATCTGTGTCTAAACTGTGAAGTGTTTGATGAAAATTATGTGGAAAACGAATACAAGAATTGATGAGTTTATCATATGATCTGGTCTGCCGTCTGCACTATGAAAATTCTAGCAAGAAGCTTGGATTGATTTAACATGGACTTAACTTTGTCCCATGTTTGGTATAACTTTGGAGTAGAAGGAGGATAGTGCTAAATAATCATTTAAATTTGATGAAAAGCAGATAAGGACTAAATACAGTAATCCGTAAGGATAATCCGGTGAAACAAACGTACACTAAATTCTTGGATTAAGCCACCAGCCCACGCTTGGGACTCAAATAATCAAACAAAAATCTATATCAAATAATAAACTGGGTCCCGGGTTTAAACTTTAAATATTTCCCTTTCTTCTTAGCGTAACCCAGTAATATCGCTATAAAATAACCAAATAAAATGAATGATGAGAACAAGTTGTTCTAGACATTGTCTTGGACTCTCTATTACATGGGAATTTAAAATAAGAAATCCTGAAAAGACTTGAAATGTGAAAATAAATTGAAAGATTGCACAGCTAGTGATCCTATATAGTGCAGACTACTTTGTTGTAAGCTAAATTTTCTGGTTGTTGCAACGATGCTTATTTTGCAGACGCTCTTTCTTCAGTGCCATGAATTTAGCTGCTATATCATCATAGTCAGGCAGCTTAGGGTGGACATGAGTAGGATACTGGAAGGCATCGGAATATGATCGTCGGAAGTCATCTTTGTGATTGTCCTTAGCTCTTTCGGGCGGCATTGTCACGGCTCTGGAATAAGGAGGTAGTGTTCCTTTTCTTGCACTCCAAGAATTAGTCACATGTGGAGATGTGGAACTATATGAGGCACGCCTGCATCGAAAACTCGATTCCTCTACTCTTCCTTCGAGCATTTTGTTTTGCATAGTGGGATGCTGATGATCCGGATACGTGAAAACGTTGTACATCATTGCTTCATTGCCATAGCTCTTCCTCCTCATTGGCTCTGGACGCACTGCAGGCCATTCGATTCCCCTGTTCAATTGTTCATGTCCATAAGTTGGAAATCCAACCCTAGCTGTAATCCCTCTCTTTTGCTTCCACGGTTGAACTTCTTGATGCTTTCTGCCATAGTAATTTAGACATTCATTATCCTTAAAGCATTGATTTTCCTGAGAAATCGATCTCTTCCTCGGTCTTTTCCCACTTCCCTTCCACCTTGATCTCCTTGGGCTTTTTGACTCGCAATTCTCACTCCAAGTCTCATAACATTCCACATAACTGAGATCACAACTGCTTTCAAGATTCTCCCTCTTCGGTGCGATACCTTTGAACTTGAAGAGTCTTTGGTCCTGGGAGTCTGCATCTCTTGTTGTAGAAAACTGAACCTCTTCTATGTCATCAAGGTAAATCACAATATCTCCATCTCTTGTTGTACCATGACTTGTGCTACCAGAAGTACTGCTCCGACTTTCTTCAGTGCCCGGAGCTGATATATTTGGAGAACCAGCTTCAGAAAAATTCCCTTCAATCAGTGGCATAACTAATGAAGAACTAGCAGAAGTTCTAGATACATTAGAATCAGCATCTACGGCTTCTCTTTCCATTTCCTCGACGTTTAAAACTTGCATTCCAGATGTTTTGGTTCGTCCATAATAATCTGCATCCAGTACTTGATGTCCACTAATTTCCTTCACCTAATATGCATTGAACAAAAGGACTAATATTTTAATTTCAAGTATGATAAAAGACATAGAGTACTGGGAGCTAACGGAAGACTTTGCACAAAATCAAGCACAGTAGCGTTCTAGGATTCGTACAGTCAACTCCACTTAATGGGATAAGACTTTGTTGTTATTGTTTATAAAAGATATACAATAGCATAAATGTTCTAGACATATTTATTGAAGTACTAATGAGTAATTACCTTTTGTTGCCATTCTGAATAGTACTCAATAGCTAAAACCTGTGGTTTGATGCAGTAATTTCTTGCTATTTCACTGACCAATATATGCTTCATATCATCTGTTACTGACTTTTGGGAGAGTTTCTCTATTACCTGTAGTTTTGGATTTTGTTAGTTCACACTCATGTATAACTTCCGATAACCTTATGAGATCAACAGAAACACCCTTTAAAAAATTTGTTGCAAAATCATAAAACTTGACATCGTACCTCACGGCTCACCAGATTCCCAGGGAGTAGTTCAAGAGCACTCATTGTGAATTTCTGCCCGTAACGTTCTCCGAATAGCTTCCTGATCCCCCTAAGCTCAGGCAGATCCCCACATCTTGCAGAAGCATATATAAGACTTGAAACTGCTTCATTTATGTCATTTGGGCAGTCCCTGAACAACCACCAAATTGCAGCACAAACACAATTACTTAAGATCAAGTGAGGAAAACATAAAAACTTGGGAACAAAATAGAAAAAATTCAGATCAAGGCGTACTTGTGTCTGCGGATGTAAGGAAGGTGGATGAGGATGAATTCACAGAAATTGTCCAACACTTCATATAATGCCACTATGGATTCGTCTTTGATTATCTGCTCAACCTGAAAAATCAAATGGCCCAAATTTCAATAAGTGTTAGTAGTAATTCGATACTCAAGTTGTTCTTGGTAGCACTTTAGTTTAACCGCACCACTTTTGTCACCCAAAAGTGCTTTGGGGGAATCACAATATCCCAAATCAGAAAACATAATATTGGATTTAGTATGGCAAACCCAAAAAAAAATTAGAGAATTCAACGAGAAAAAAAAAAAGGTAAAAAAAATCCCAGAAGACTCAGAATTGTTGGCAGCACAATAATATTAAAAATTTCCAACAAACGCATATTTTCTGGTTGTACTTTTCAGTTTTAACTACTTAACTTTCTCAACCAAAAGTTGAGGAATGTGAACAAACCCAGGTGCCAAATTAGTTCAACCAACTATATGTACTATGAAATAATTAATTGACAAGAATATTCATGACGAATTAAAATTAGAAAAGCAGAGAAGATATCACGGGATTTCTACTGTTACATTCATACCCTGTTGAAGGCTTTGTCTTCGTGACCGTGTTTGATCAGCTCCGCCACGTCTTGACGTAGTTGCCTGACAATTGCTTGCCTCTTGTTTTTCAACAACTTGAGCCGGCAGTGCACCTCTTTGATCAGCCTCTTGCTGCAATCCAAAAAACAAGCACGCACCAAACAAAACAATACAATGATTTTGGTTTTATAAAAGATAAAGCTATGATACATTTGCAACAAAAGAAACAGCTTCAAAGATTGCATGGTTTGAATTAAGTTACCACTTCGAAGCCCTTCGCCACCCGAATAAGATGTCGAACATGTCTACAATTGCGGAATAAATTTTGGATTGTTTTGAAGGTGAAAGAACAAAATGGTAGCAGGGAAAACCAGCTTCATTTGCAGCTGAAGCTTTGAGGAATAATGGGAAAGAGAGAAAATGTGAAGGAGAGAAGTTGAAGAACTAGTAACCACCAGATGACAGTTGGGTTGATCACTTTAGAGGGGGTTGCATATATTTAGGAGTGGGTTTGAAAAGGTTTAGAGAGAGAAAGAGAGTGGGAGAGAGAGGAGAGAGAGATTGTGGAGGCACGAGACAGTTGTTGGTCTCCTTGAAAAACTGCTCCCGCTACTAACAGAGATTAGAGCAACAGGACATGGGGTTAGTTTTTTTGCGAAGGTCCGGTTCCAAATATAATTTTGATAATTGTGTTGTAAAGTAAAAAGGCTCATTCTTTATCATTGAAGAGAAAATCTGGGAAAAAAGATTGGATAATGATGATATTTGATGAATCCAGGAGGAGACAAAATGAAGAAATTGTTGATCAAGCCAAATCATAAATATCTCTAAAAGTTCATCAGAATGAAGTCAGCCGGCTCCTAAAACCCAGAAGTACGTGGTCATGAATCAATTAGAAAGTGGAAAAATCACAAAAACACAAGAGCTACATAAACACACGGAATACAAAAAACGAATTGGACGAAAACTGGTGACAGAAACTTTGATAGCAGAAAGTTTATATAGGCATCAAGATTCCTAATTTTAGATAATGTTGAAAATATTGTGTAATGAAATTGTGCACTTTTAAGCGGTAGGTGTTTTCTGAAAAGTCTCAGTTTCGAATCACATAAAAATATAAAATAAACATAGAACTTTGATTTTTTTATTTTTTATTTTTTTTATTTGGACCTATTGTGTGGCTTAACTTGACTCTGTATCATTTCAATTGTATTAGATTTTTCTAAAATGACGCTTAACGACTCTCCAATAGAACAAAATATCGTTAGAAAATTAAAACATAGAAATAAAATGATCCAAGTGTTGAGTTTTTCTTTTTCTTTTCTGAAAGAACAAGAGAAATCTTGTAATCACGAATAAAAAGTACAAATGGAATACGTATTACTCATAAACATTGTTGAGCCGAAAAGATTGGTATGGTTGGTGTAGTTTGTGCATATCAACTGAACTTTGTAATTTGTATTAGTTGGACGTTATTGTATTTTGCACACAACCTTAAACACAATCATTGACATTGGACCCCCATCTGCTCATTCCCCTCCTTGTCGGATAAATGTGAAAAAGAAAAATAATATGCGAACACAGAACCTGCTTCACCAAAACAAATGCACAAAATGGCTGCGTGGTTGGTTGTTTTCTAGGAATAGGTAATCAAACCCCCCCCCCCTCTCTCTCTCTCTCTCTCTCTCTCTAAACTAGTAATTTATGTGTAAATATTGAGCTGGTGACCAACTGATGCCACAGGGGCATGCTGCATACATGAGACATGGCATGCAATAAACTGCAGGGTTGAGTGGAGGGAGCAAGCATGGCGTGGTGGATAAAGGCAAAGCTCCAATGATGAAAGATGATGCTCAATTTATAAGAATACCAAAAAGGTGGCTTGCTGACTCTCATAACATTCTTTTATAGTGTTTCTTGCTTTGCTAATCATTAGTGCACACCGCGCAGTAGCACAACACCCAACAGGATCCTCCTTATAAATCATGTTCGTTCATCGTACATTATATAATTAATTTTTGTCAAGTGCTGTTTGTATTTAATTTTAAATAAAAATATTTAAAATAATTTCTAATTGTATGATATACGATAAACTAATATGATTTACGAATCCTCAGCATTCTCAAAAAGAGAAATCGGCAAGAATTCGGATTCGCACGTCACAACTAGCATCCATTCCTTGGAGCGTCTTGTTTAATATTATAAAGAATTTTACTCGGGAAATGCATAAAATATAATTTTGTGCTAACTACATTTACACTGTTCAGGTTGAGATGATTTTTAAGATGCTGAGTAAGGTTTTATGTTTTTCACCTTGCATCTGATATTTTAAAATTATATCAATTTATAATTATATATATATATATTTGAACAAATGATATTAATAACACTAAGGGGTGAAGGGATGGGTTAAGCGATATTATCTACATTAAGGTCATCTTCAACCAATCCGACCTAGAGAGCAAAAGGGTCGAAAATAGTCTGAAATGACACGAAAATCGTCTCTAACTGAGAGCTAGGCCAAAGGGCTTGTAAGCCCCACTAGGCCAAAATCAGCCAATCATGCCAGCCGACTGCCATCTCTAGCTAGCTAGCTAGCTAGCCCGATGAGCCAGCCCACTTTTTTTTTTGTTTTGAGGAACTTTTTGCCTAGCCCACTTTTTTTTTTGGAGGATTTTTTTTGCCCAACCCACTTTTTTTTTTATAAAAAAAATTCTAATTTTTTCAATTTCTCACATACTTTTCACCATTCCATACTATTTTACCTCGTTTTATTTCAATTCTTCACATTCCATCTTTGGTCTTCTCGATTGGAGATGATTTTTTGTCACAAAGATATGTTTGGCCTATGGTCCTTTGGCCCCTTGGTTGGAGATGGTATGAAATATGGACTGGTACACAGTCAAATGCAGAAATCTCTTTCGTTTCTCTCTCATCTCTCTTTCTGATATTTCATTTCTTCTTGCTATTTTGTTAAGAGCTCTAACTAGTACGAGCGCAAGCTCATAGTCTAGCTCTTTGACTTGTCATTGTCTGAACAGTTCTACACTCTAAACAGAAGAATATGCGAGTCTACCAGTAAGAAGAGTTCGATTAATAATTAGTTATTCAATTTCTAAAAAATAAATACAGATCATGACTTATTTCTCTTCCAACAATTACAGCAAAAACACCAGTCAATTAGCTAAGAGGAAACTGGATCTTATTAATCACTTCGTACAATGAACAAAATCAACCAAGATAAACATCAAACATATTACATCAAGAGGAAAAAAATACATAAAATTACATGGCATGAAGAATTTAATTTCTGCGTTTCTTTTTTTTGTCAAACTTTCCTGGTCCATAAGTATAAATGCATGTGTCACGAAGGAGGGGAAATTGCATCCACACAAATGAGGCGATTGGAAGAGTCGCAAGAAGAATAACTGGGATAAGAATCCATGATTGTTTGTCAAGCATAAGGATAAGGGCAGAAGAGAAGGCCAACATCATAGCCGCGATAGAGAAAAAAAGGGGGAAAAGGCCTAATATCATTTTTGTGGGTAAAGATATGAGGAAGTCTTCTTCGGAATAACGCGATGTGAGCAACCCTAAGAATATCATTACTGAAGTTATGGAAAAAAATAGCGATATAGAATCTGACATTATAAAAACCATGAACAGCTTTTTACCCAAAAATGTGGGATAGCCTTTGTCTTGTGTGTTTCCTCCAGGAACTGTAAATGCTGCAAAAAACATCATTGTAACAATTAAAGCACCTACAACTGTACAAGAAGTTGCAGTCGCTTTCATCGATTTCTCACCCTCCACCAATTCTTTGTGGTTCTTGGTAAATAATGCTCGAGCTGTCATGCGATCAGTATAATTTATCAATCCAGGGGCATTGACAGGTACAATGCTCTCCACCTCCTACATTTCATTAAATAAAAACTTACCAACTACAACCATTTAAGAGGTACATGGAGGTTAGTAGAAATAAGACCAGGCATCTTAGGATTTTTTTTTTTCCTATTTTTTACCTTTTCTCATTTTGCTGCTAGCAAGTAAAAGTTTAGTAGTTTATTGAAGCGCATGTCTGAACAACTGTCTCATAAGACTACAGAAAAGCATGCGCAATAGCGATAGTTGCGACGGGCAAACGATGTTTCATGGCTTGTGTCGTTATCAAAGCCATGGGTTACTGTAGATCAGGGGTGTCCATTGACCAAGCAATGAAACTATTATACTTGGGGAACCGTTGAAAGTCAGAAACCGTAACCCATCGTAAAAGGTCAGATGATTTTCACAGCCTATGAGTTAAATTTTAGGGATTCTAGGAGATCTTTCAAGAGTCCCTATTTTAGTAGGAAAAAGATTACGTATATTTCTTTCATTATAAAATTAGGTTTTGTATATGTAAATATTGTAACCGTCTGTTTTAGTGAAAATATAGAGTTTTGGGTTATGTATATACAATTCTACTCTAAACCCTACAAAAAAGCCCTAAAAATATGCGACCCTTTGTGTCTTCAAACATATTTTTATTTTATAATTATATCCTACAGATCACCTACCATTTATTCCAATAAAAATCTAAAAGATGTGAAATTATCCATCATTATTATTGACTTTTGAGCTATTTACTTCCATGTTAAACAATATGAAAATATAACGACAACATTCAGCTAAATTACAAAAAATGTATAGTCACACTATAATGATCAAATTTACAGTGCAGTTTTACATACGCAAAATATCATTGTTATTATTGTAACAAAGTTGGTTTTTCCGTTGTGAAGATCTTATTACATTGTCAAGGTAGGATCTTATGTGTGAACATAATGGCATTAATGACCAAATCATCGTTTCAATTAAAGGATATTGATACCCTTGTTTTAATGGGTACTCTAACTAACCGGTAAATATTGTAAACTAGTATACAAAATAATTTCATTAAGAGATTAGGCATCTTACTTCCAACGTTACATCTTGCAAATTGGCAACGTTACATCTTGTAGGCTATGGACAATTCATTATGCACATGTATAATGAATTTAACAATAGCTTTTCTCTCTTAATACTATAATCGAAGATGTAGTTTTCTCTGCCTTTCAGTTTAAAGTATTTATGTGTGTTATATCAAAAGTAATTGGACCGCTAGCTTCACTCGCTGTCAGTCGATTTTGGGTTAGACTTGTTAGGTGGCAAGTAGAGCCATGGATATATACATGTTGGGTGAGAATAATTTATCTCATGAATATGCAGTGAGAAATTAAGACTAACCTTGAACCATTGCAGTTCGCTTTGCATTTGCAGCGCTGCACCCTGAATATGATTAAGGTTCGCAGATAGATTCGCCGCTGAATGTAGAATACTATTGTTAAATGTATCTGCAGAACGCAAAGGATTTCTAATATCACTTTCCATCAGCACCCCGTATAGAAGGTTATAAATTTTTGCTTGACGACATTCCACAGCATATGCAAACACTGCTTTGCCTTTTCCATCTCGTATCGCAAGGCCTCGTATCACAAGGCCTGGATTAGCCTTGATTCATATGACCGCACGATTTGGATAAACGGCCACGATTATGTGGTCCCACTGGATCCCAGAGAAGCTCCCAGCTGATATGGATCCCATGACGATGATTGTCAAAATGCATTATTTAGATTTATAATATGATAATAATGTAAGGCAATCTCCAACCAAAGGGTCCAGATGACCGAAAATAGTCTGAAAATCGTCTCCAACCGAGGGCTAGGCCAAATGGCTCGTAGGCCCCATGGAATCTGAAAGGGCCAAAGAGCCAAAGAGCTGGCTGAAAATCAGAGCAATCCTATCGGATATAATTGACATGAGTATATTTAATATAAATATATTCATGTCGGTTATTCACCATTCCTACACCATTTCAATTCTCATATTTTCTTTCCTCTTTCAAAAATCTAATCCTTCAATTTTGTCAATAATTTTCAAATGACCTCGTTTGCATTGAAAGGTAGGGCTTTGAGCCTAAAAGAAGAAGAAGCTCTTTGCAAGGCTTATAGATAGGTGTCGGAAGATAGTGTGAGGGAGAATTGTCAAACAAATGACAGTGTTTGGACTCGTGTATCCAAAAAATACTTAGAGTTCTATGAAGGCACAACTCCACTGAATATCCGAAACCACGAGAGTAGTTCTTCAAGATGGAAGAAACATCTTCAGCCAAGTTTGAACAAATAGCATCAAGCATTGTTAGCAGTCGCAAGTAGACATGAAAGTGGTGCTAATTACTACGATGAAGTAAGTGTTTTCACAATTTATTTTAAATATTTAATTACATTACATTTAATTTCATAAATTAATTTCCTTTAATTTTTGTAATTATATTTTCTAGGTATGCCAAGCGGAGGAATTGTATATGGAGAGCAGCTCGAAACCCTTTCAGTTTCATAGTTGTTGGGAAATTTGTAAAGGGTGGGTGTTATTTGAAGATCCACCTCAACATAGAGCTCCTACGCTAGTATTCAAAACTGCATCCTCAGCTGTAGATATGGATGAAGATGGATCTCCTACCATTCAACAAACAAGGGTAGAAAATCGTCTTCGGGTGAAGGCTCCATACCTAGGGCTATGGGACGAAACAAAGCGCGAAGGTTGAAGGAAAAGGGTAAGGCAAATGATGATTACGCCACTCAACATGAAGTGGTGGCCTCATTCAATTAATGGCGGAGCAAAATGCCCTTAAGGCGGAAGAAAGGAAGTGTAGGCATGAAGAACGGGCCAAACAAATACAAGAAGAGATGGATGATAAGAAGATGGAAAGGAACAGTTCAAATTACACTCCAATAAGTAAGGCTTATTTTGATAGGAAAAAAAAATTATGACTCGACAACAGTTGTTTACCTCTGACTATACTCCTACAATTGCGGATGATGAAGATGATGTTGATTATGGATATTAAATTTAAGTTGTTGTAGTTTTTAAATTTAATTTGTAGTTTTAAATTTAATTTTGTAGTTTTTAAATTTAATTTGTCGTTTTTAAATTTAAGTTGTAGTTTTTAAATAATAAATTATGTTTGGCTCTCGGTTGGAGACGGTTTTTTGTGACAGGGCTAAAACGAGCCCCATGGTCTTCGATTGGAGACAGAGGCAATTCTAGCCCTGTATTGTTCATTAAAATATTAATATATTGAAGGATCAGAGGGTTAAAACGAGCCTAATTGCCCTGTATTGTTCATTAAAATATTAATATATTGGAGGATCAGAGGGCTAAAACGAGCCTTCTAGCAGCCTTCAGTTGGAGATGACCTAAACATTTGTCTGACAATAAAGGGTTCGGGCCAGCCCTCTTGACCAGCAGCTCTACAACCAAATGATGACCCCTACGTGTATGTTGAAATTTTTTTATGAATGCCAATAGCAGTGGACATGTCCAATATGACCATATCATAAAATGTTTTTTTCAATAAAATGATATCATTATTGAATTAAATAGTTGTTAGAGAGAGAGAGAATTGATAGGAATTCGAAACCGCACAATAGAGATTTCAATCAACTCATTAATTTTAGGCACATTTGCATTTTGACACGACAGATTTATTGTCTATTTCACAATCCGATTGATCCAATCCACAATGTTTTCATGATCAATTTCTTCTCAAAATTGAAGGGAAATAATATGTGCAAAAAAATTTCATGATCAGTTTATTCTTAATTAATTATATGTTTCTGTCCCATGAACCTTCCGACATATTATAACACTTATCTATGCCAATGCACCCATAGAAAGCAAATTAATATTTGGTTTTGTTTTCTTTCTAGTGTGTGTGTGTGTATATAAAGGTGGTTCTTGAACGAAAGCACCCATAAACCATGCACGTACACACACACACAAAAAAAAAAAAAAAAAAAAGACTTATTTACAAAAACGCTAACATGAAATTTTCTTAATTGATATGCAATCTATCTACAAGATTGTTCTTGTACGAGAGTACCGGTGCTACTAAAGTGAAAGATGCAATGATTTTTGTATATTTTACATTTGAAAGAAAAGAAAGGAAATTCTGTTGTGTGCAAGAACCACATAATAACTAACCATGCAATCGATCTTCCCTCTGCAGAAATTAAGCAAATAGCTTGCCGTGCAAATGCTTAACTTCCCACCTTGTACATATTTTGAATTCGAAGTTATGACATTCATGAATTTATCATTTCTTGAACTTATATCCAAAATTAAAGTGATATTTAGGGTCTGAAATCTGTACTTTCTTATCTGGCTGGGACAAATTGTTGACCACCATGGAGGCGTCAACATAAATCCCGATTGGATCCGGCAATACATTGTATGCTCCGAGTCCTACATTGACCGGCACCCTAACCGAAACAGTCACAGGGATCCTGCCACTCTTGATTTTCTGCATAAGTGACTCCCCGATAGGGCCCTCAAAGTCACTCCCTTTCAAGTCTCCTCTCAAGTCCACGTCCATCAAGGTGGTATTTCTCGTCGGTTGACGAAAATGTGGGACCACCCCGGTACAAAGTTTCATCCCGGAATACTTGAGCTGCACGGTGCTGCCCTTCCCATATACAATGGATATTCTTTTGTTGGGATTCTCGGCCTTTACCGTGACCACAAATTGCGCATGGAGGTTGTAATGAGGGGTGAGGTTGAATGCCTTGACAGAGAAGTCGCTAATACTGTATTTGGGCTTACGGGGATTGATAATTACTAGGCTGATGGCCACGGCAGCAATGATTACCACTAGGATTACGAAGATGCAACAACAACACCAACAGTAGCATCGCAGACAACTGTTTTTGCGGTGCCCATTAGGGCGGTACTGGCCATTAAAGCGAGGAGGATTCCGGCCATTGGGACCTGGATAACCTGGATCTTGATGCATCATGTGTGGCGGTGGATGTTGATTAGGACCAGGGTGCATAATATATGATAATTTCGATGGTATGACTAGGTAGCAAGAGCAATTGAATCAAGTACGTATGTACGTACTTAATCCTTCAATTACTTAATGTGCATTCATAAATTGTACGTATGTTCTAGGTAAGTATTTAGAGATCGAAGAAGAAAAAGAGGTACTTGATCTTTCTTCTTCTTCGATCTAATGATGGTCAGGTGCAGATAATGGAGCCCGAAGGTGGCCGTCAAGGTGAGGAAGGGGAGGTGGGATTTTTTGCAGGGATATATATGGTAATTTCCATTGGTTAAGGACATTGTTACATATGTGTGGATATCGTCAAACATTTGACTCCTGCTGGCCTTGTATTGTAATTGTGCGTCAAAACGGGTTTTGTGGGTTTCAAAACTCAGAACACCAATTTTCTATTTTTAGGCTCAAAATAATCCGCTAAATTTACTGCCTTTTGTTGTAATTGTAAACTTTCTAAAGAGTTGAGGCTTCGTAATAAAATTAATTGGAAATATAAAAACCGTCCAACCTCTTATAAGTCATTGCAAGGTTTCTTTTGGTATGCAGAGTAGTCCAACCTCTTATAAGTGATTTCTTCTTGTATGAGGAGTAGTCCAACCTCTTTTATAAGTCCTTACAAGATTTCTCCTTTCACCGATGTGTGACTTTTTTATCTTTACATCTTCACACGTCCGCTCATGTTTATGGCCAATTTTCAAACCAAACATGTGAACAACATAAATTAGGTGACATGGAACATGTGTGGCTGTTGAGCTTCATAAGTGGACCAACTTGCTTTTATGCCATGTAAATTTCACATGTAAGCCAACTTGCTTTTATATCAAGTAAACTGTGTAATGCTACTGTACATCGTTTTATAGAAAACAGATACAAGAGTCCTATCTCATCGTGAAAATTACATCCTGAAGTTTAAAATACAATTCAAATATACAAAGATAATTAAGAGAATTATCTCTAACTAACTGCTCTTACTAACCGTAAATGAATGCAAATGTTAATTGAACTGATTTGGATAACTTCATAATTAGTTACAATTTAATCGAAATTACATATATACATAAACCAAATCGATCTCCCTACTATCCGAAATAACCAATTGGCAATGAATTTTCAACTCATCTCTAATTAACATGTAATTATATACGAGCAACATTCACCTAAGAGTCACTTCCTACAATGAAGCCGGTAATACTCGAGATTTATAACTTCCAGATGTAAGAATATTAACTCATGTACAAGATTCTTAATTAGCCTATTTTCATACCAGTGAGAAAGAAAGAAAATATTTAATTCCTCCGTGGCGTTGGAGAGGAGGCGCGGATGGCCTCCCGACAGTTACAAGATGGGTAAGCTCCAATTCGAAAGAATGACGACATGAGCTTCACCGCAGCAGTCTTAACCTTACAAGCCACCCTGTTTAACTTCATACATCTTGAGCGTTGTGACCTATCGGGTGATTCAAACCTGTAGGAGTTTAGGAATATCTGGCGCTTCTGCTTGGCTTGGTCCTCATTATTCCTCAACGGAATTTGTGCCACTTTCTTACGCTTAAACGACATTGATCTCCTCCCTCCAACACCATGCCTGTTTGCAGTTGTCTTCGCTCGATCCAATGGCTCGTAACTATAAATATCAAACCGCCGGCTCATGCTGGTGGTGGCGCTGCGGACTAGACCGTCCATGGCTGTATATATGTGCTTAACTATGGCTGCTAATAATGAGATAAATTATTGAGCCGGAGAAGATTTTGGGTTGCTATAGCCTATTGCAGTTCACTTTGATCTTATATACAAGAATAAGTAAAGAATTTTTATTTTTTGGTTTTACACGTTTTCTTGGTTTGAATGAAAATTTGAAAGTAGTCGTTGACTGCTCCTTTTTTTTATTTTTCTTATATTTCTTGGCTGGCGCACTCTGTAGCATACCAATTGTAGTGTTTGAAACAGCAAGTCAAATACTCACAGCAACCACAAGGAACGTCTTTCAGTAGTATTTGTACTACCATAAAATTACACGTGGCTATGTTGGGATGAGAAATTTTCAAATTTTAAGAGATTGAAGTCAAGCTATTTAGTAAGGAATGGATTACCAAATGTTGATGGGGGACTAGAAAATCCTCATATGAGCATTATTGTAAAGACATGTGAGAGAGATTTGCAAATCGCTACTTAAAATGAGTCATTTACAAGTCTCTCTCTCACGTGTTTTTGTAATGCTTATAAGATAATTTTTTTAATCCCTCCTATCAACATTTTGTGTTCTATTTTATAAAATAGACTTTAATCCCTTAAGACTTGGAAATTCCTCACACAAATATAGCATCAGGAAATGTACTAGATTGTCTTTCATTGCAGATAAGATCATTATACCTAATTTTTAGTCATACCTATGAAAATTCATGTGTGTGATTGTCACAAATATCTAGTGTTAGTAATTCACATACTTAATATAATAAAAAAGTACGACATATATTTTAGGGCATAGTCTAACGTGGTAGGCCAATTGAGCATAACAATGTCCTCGACTTTTTCACTCATATTCGAATCCTTCTAGTAGAATATCATTTTGTTAACAAAAAGTGTAGTATAAGATGTCCAATAGCCAAATTAAGCACGACTACAAGCATGGATCTGACCATCAATATTTTGGAATCCCAATTACATGGGAGTTCCCTTTATTGACATTTGACCAACAAGTGCATAGTATTTAATCAGATAGGTGTAGAATATTCGATGATTTTCAAGCAAAGTATTTCTATCTAGAAGTGCAACGTATGCATAATTGAATATAACGAGTGTCAACCAATAATTTTATTGAAAATCTCTTATCGGCGAATCAACAAAAATTACATTATGTAATACAAGCAACCTCACACCTCGCACAGCTAGGCATGTGGGAGATAATTGTAAAACAGAGAGTGGAGAACTATTGTTAACTACATTGTAATGTTTTGGAATTGGGAGAAATTCAAGAAGGAAGATGAAGAAGAATGAACACAAAGATCTTAGAGAGAGAGAGAGAGAGAGAGAGAGAGAGAGAGAGAGAGAGTTTAGAGAGAGAAATATGATTTGTATTAACTAACTAAATGAAGATTACACCCATAGTTTTTATAAGAGAAATCCTAACTACTTTAACCAAATCCTAACAACCTTCTAACTATATTACTAATTGTACTGTATTACATTTGTACCCTTAATACTCCCCCTCAATCTCAACTGGGGTAACCCAGTTTGAGATTGGAGAAACATTTATGCAATTACTAAACACAATGTTGAACCATCTGCAATCTTGCAATTCCACAGCAAAATCTCATATGCAACTCTGTTGTCACAACAAATTCTTTATCGGAAATCTTGTTCTCGCCAACCACAGTCACTTCCAGACATGTGACTCCACAGCCTTAGGCAATATTAACAATCAGCTGCAAACACATGTGCCATGGCCCATGGCATAGCAATTGCATGAGAACCCACGGATTATCTGGATAACCTGAAGAACAGAGAGCGATTTACGGAGCAAGGGGATGCAATAACATTTGAGTATGAGGTGGACAAAGTTTATCTCAGCATGCCTACAAAAATTGCTATTCTGGACCATGAAAAGAAGAGAACATTTGTGTTACGGAAGGATGAGAAATGGCTATCCACTTCCCAAAGAATTTCAGCCTCTCAAACTGATTTTTACACCGCTGTAGCTACTGTTTTCTTTGCGATAAGGTTTCCAATATTTCACAATCAACATGCCTAGAAAACGTTCAATTTTCACAGATTCCACTATATTTTATAACATTTTGATTTCTCTAACCAAATCCTAACAACCTTCTAACTATATTACTAACTATATTACAATCACAGAAATCAAGAAACACAACCTTCTTCGGCAATCGGCCTTCAATGAAGAAAGGGAACAAGAACTGCACTCCGGCAATCGGCCTTAATGGAGTTGCACACAAGAACAACAAACAAAACTTTTCAAGAACGTTACTCCAGCTATCGGCCTTCAAGGAGTAACACACAATATCTGAGACAGAACTTTTCACTCCGGCTCTCGGCCTTATGGAGGAAACAATTTGCATTCAACACACTCTTGGTAATTGGCCTTTTTTGAGTGCACAAATCTCAAACAACCAAGAACTAATCACACAACACAAAGGAATGGCTATCGGCCTTTGTATTCCTTCAACAATCTCACAGAAAATGGCTATCAGCCTTAACAGATAAACTTGCATACAAGAAACCCTATCGAAGAAAACAAATTTTCAATGTGGCATTTAAGCAAACAGATAGAGTGCAGAATTTAGTAGCAAAACCGAAGACTCGAGCTCATGATCGGAAAACCCAACCAAAGATCCTCCACCAAACCACCAGCTACCAGCAAAAACCCCGACAAACAGAAAGAAACCCTCAACAATCACAACGGAAGGACAGCCCTGAAGATCAAAACAATTATTCAAACCCAGAAAAGATTATCAAAAGTGAGAAGATTCTGTGCCTTACTTTGGATGAAACTCATTCCATTTCTACAAATCTTTTAGTTGTTCTGTCGTTGTCTTTGCAAGGGGAAAGAAATTTGGAGAATTTGGAGAATGGCAAAGTGCCCCAAAGGGAAGAGAGTCAAATTCCAGCAAGCAACCAGACTATTCAAGTTAGAATTTCAAGACGCCGCATGCTCGCGATCTCCATCGAGGTAGAGAGGAGGACCAGACGAAAGATCAACCAAGAAGTTACAGTACTATCGCGGAAGCACCAAAGAAAATCTAATAAAAAACGATGAAAACGACGAAATCTAATGAAAAACGGAACCACCAGAATCCATGGCGTGAGCCTGGTGGCTCTGATACCATGTTAACTACATTGTAATGTTTTGGAATTGAAGACAAAATCAAGAAGGAAGATGAAGAAGAATGAACACAGAGATCTTAGAGAGAGAGAGAGAGAGAGAGGGGGAGTTTAGAGAAAGAAATCTGATTTGTATTAACTAACCAAATGAAGATTACACCCTTAGTTTTTATAAGAGAAATTCTAACTACTTTAACCAAATCCTAACAACCTTCTAACTATATTACTAACTGTACTGTATTGCATTTGTACCCTTAATACTATTGGCCCGTCTCTTTGAAATTTAATAACTCTTTCTCCTAAGTTAAGAATATGCAATACTAGCCAGTGACCACCTGACAAAGGGGCTTCACATTTGAGACGGTCCATGAAGAACAATAGAGTAGCTTATCAAGTTCACCAAATATAGCATCTACCTATCCAGCAAGCGAAGATGTTATTAATGGAAGTCACAGGCCTCCCAGCAGATCCACAGTGCCAAATTTATTATCAATCTTAACCTTCAATTTTCATTTGTACCAAAATACATAAATTAATGAAGCTTGCATTTATGGCTGTGTATGCGTTTCCAAAGTCTGAGTCAGAGCAGTTCACGTAAAAGAAAGCACCCTTTTAATTCAGTAAATTCTTGAGCAATTAGCCGTATCACCATTCTTCCATGGAACCACAAGGGCAAAGCTTGATGAGTCCTGTGACTATCTGTTACTGTAAACATGCAATCTTGTAGCTTTCATGTGACCTTTTCTTTTCATACCACTTTCTCCTGTGATTTGGTTCAATACTTTCTTCTTAATTTTTCTCATTTCACCAGCCTCATTCCTCTATATATTCATCTCCTTCAAACCTTTTCTTCTTACCACTATCTCAATCCCACAACATCCTCTCTAGCTTGCAAAACCCTACTATTTTCCGAAACAAAAGAAGAAAAAAGAAACAAAATTAAACAAAATCATGAAGGGTTCAATTTGTGTAGCTACATTTCTTGTTGTCATTCTTTTCCTTCCGCAATCCATGTCCGCAAGGCACATAGCTCGGCCTCATTCACGTATGATTACTCTCGATTAAACTTATTTATTATAAACTATAATTAATTAACATTAAACAAGTCTTCGTTTTTCCTTTTTTACATTTTTTCTGATGATTAAATATGTCATGCAGATCATCATGGGCGCCGTCTGAAGAGTACAATTAGAGAAGCATTAGTGGATAAAAAGGCAAGTAATTATAAGAGAGTTAGGGGGCCAGATACAGTCCAAGTGGCAGGGTCGAGCTTGCCAGATTGCTCCCATGCTTGTGGATCTTGCAGACCATGCAGACTAGTGATGGTGAGCTTTGTTTGTGCATCAATCACTGAGGCTGAAACATGTCCAATGGCTTACAAGTGCACGTGCAAAAACAAGTTTTATCCTGTTCCTTAGTTTCACTAGTTCATCACAGTGATTATTCAACGTCAACTAATGTAGTCAAATTTTCCTTCTTTTTGAACCCTCCAATTTCTTTGCTAGGTAGAGATTTTGTGTAACCAGAGTGTTTGGTACTGATGTTTAATATTATGAAATCACCAAGGACTCAATTTTCTTCGTTCAGTGGGTTCAAAATTATCTGAAGTTTAATCATCACGAAGAGCCTTTTATGTTCTCAATTTCATATGTAACAAGCTAAGAAAGTAAATTAGTTAAGCATATAAGGAGCTCCATACTCTCGCAACCAGCATCTTGGATGTTAAAATTTTATGAGTAAAAGATCGAACTAAAAAAATACAACACAAGTTAAGGTACTAATATGGTGGTGGATCGCCTTTGCTGATATAGGTAGCAACGTTGAGTTGAAGCTTATTATTTTCGGTGACCCTCACAACGCTAGCCCTTTTTTGGATGACTTAATAGGTATTTCTGGGCTTTGTTACATTTGTATGGCCATTGCCCCAAAGTTACAAAAAAAAAGAGGGGTGGGGTATGTTAAAATTAGTTAAGCATGACATTAAACAACACTCTTAAACACTTCAACTGTGCATATTCATCATATAAAATAACACTCTTTGTGTCATAATGATCATGAAGAATGACCTCCAACAACGCATTTAACACTCAAAATGAACATGAGGTCATTGTGGATTGACTATTTATGTAATCTCACATTAATTTTATGAACGTGAGGTCATTATAGATTTTGATGATGAATAATTGAACGAATCATATAGGGAGTCTAGGCAATTATAATTATTGGAAAAATAAAAAAAGAAATTAAGGGCCAAAATTACACCATAACTAGATTTCAAACTCAAATAGGTATAGGTGAGCATATAATTTATATCGTCATGTTTATATTTGTGAGTCAAATGATTTTAGTTGGTACATACAAACCGGTGTTAGAGTAGGGGTGGAAAAAATTCCCGAAAATCTCAAACCGAACCGAAAAAATCCCGATCCCAAACCAAAAATTTCCCAAACCGAAATTTCCCAAATTTTCGGGATGCTATCCCGAACCAATCCCGAAATTTTGGTATGGGATTTGGGATTGGCTTCTCAATATTTCGGGAATCCCATACCAAACCGAAATTATATTATTAATTTATACATAATATATATTATTCTTTTATAATTGATGCTAGTAGTTTCTAATTCATGCTCTGCAACCTGGAATGCCTTACACCTTGCATATTTTTCATGTTCTGTTTGATATTCATTTGGATTTTATTATTGCTGCTGTCATGGCTAATGATTTCAGAAGATTTGATTCTTTTGTCTCTTAACAGATTGTCAAAAAGGTTTAATTAATTTGAATTTTGACTCTGATAAAAACAATCAAGCATGCCAATATTTGATTAAATGGTAGTGTGAATGAAATGACATTCCTAGTTCATGAATGTGTTCTTAAATTATATATTTGAAGAATAATTCATAATTTCATATTTTAATTTGGGATTCCCGATTTGTCCCGAAATCCCGAAAATATTTCGGGATTCCCGAAATTTGGGATTTCCAAAATTTTGGTTTGGGATTGGTCTTCAAATTCCCGTCCCAAAATATTTCAGTTTGGGATTCGGGATACTACTTTCGGTTCGGTATCCCATACCGAACCACCCCTATGTTAGAGTAACATATTTTTGCACGTGCGAGGCCACAGGGAACAGAACAAACCTGCCTAAGGCCAAAAGAGAAGCACCGGAGGGAGAGCTAATGTCTAGGCTGGTTTGCAGGAACTTGACTGGTTTGAGTGCCATTGACAGATTGAGACAAAACCTCCCAAAACAAAACAATTCCTTTTTTGAATGCAAAACTGTTAACTCTGAAAAAAACAAAAAAAGGGATGATGTCATTCTTCTTCTTCCTCCTCCTCCTCTTCGTTCTGTATCATTCCTGCTCCCACCACCACCACTTTCTTCCAGTGGGCCCTGCCGTCACACCATCATCGCCAACAGAACCACCACTGCCAACAGGTCTCCTCAGATGCCATAGCAGGTACTCTCTCTCCTCTATGGATTGTATGTTGCAACGTACATAAAATTTGTCTTGTATGTCAATGCTATGAGTGCCGAGGTACCCACCCACCTCACCTTTTCAGAAAGTTTGAATCTTTGATCGTAAATTATGCAAAAGGAAGGCCATTAATTGTGCCATTAATCTTTTCCCTCTAAAAGGTTCCCATCTTCAAAGCTATTGGGGCACCAAGCAATTATGCCATGATTCCATTCCTTGATTTTCTGTGTTTTTCCTTAAAGTGATTTGGGGTAGAAAAAAGGAGAAAAAGTTGACTAATTGTGAGGTTAAATTATAGGAGAATACCGAAGAGCATGAGTTGTTGAGTGCAATCATTTTGCCTTTGCCACCATTTTTTTCCTTTTTGTTTTTGGCCTTTTCGCTTTCGGTTAAGGAGGGTGAAAGATTATCTCTTTCTCTTCCTCTCTCTGGATTTTAGCCTCCTCATGAGATCAAGGAAGCGTAGACAATGCTTTCCTTCTTGCTCTTCCTTTCGCAAAGTGAGCTTTTAATTAGTCCCATCTCTCTTTCTGTTTGTGAATCGAAGATTCGTGTTACTAACTGTTGATTTTTTCTCCCACTGATATTTACTCTTAGAGCCTTTTCTAATGGTTCATGACAGGCTTTGTTTTTACTTTTTCCTCAGAACGTGTTTACATCAGTTGAACCATTTTATTTTATTGTGTTTGCCACATTTTTTAAGGAGTTAGAACTTTGCCTTTCTCTTGTGTGCTCTGTTGGCTTCTAAATGTTTGATGTTATCACATTAGATTACAGGTTATTGGATCGGTCCATAATTTGAAACCTTTTCTATGCTATCGTGTGTTCTGTGCAACAATTTATAAGTATTGAAATGCTACCAAATGTAGGTTGATGAGGATGAAAATTATAGGAGACGGAAAAAGTGCAACGAAGAGTTGGAATGGCCACACAATTCATCAACTCATGTCAAATCGCAGTTAGCTCAATGTTTTAGTGAGTAGAGTATCTCTCTTCCATTCTTCTTTTGTTTCCCAACAGAGGAACACTGTGTCTCGTGTATTTCTATCAATAATTATGGTGATGACATTTACTTCGAAATGAGGAACAAAATGCCTTTAGTTCGTGCACGCATTTCATCTGTTATATCGTATGCATTTGACGACTTGAAGCAAATCTCTTGAATTGTGATATCCGTTGTATACACTGAGACCAATGCTGCTGATCAAGTTCTTGTTAAACTACCAAAAGTTTACAATAAAATTTGTACATATGATCCTTTTACACTCCGTTCACAAAATTTCAGTTTTCACTAACGAGATTTTAGTCGTTGTAGTTAATGCTATGGTTGGACCACGATCATGGACAGGACTATTTACCCGCTCAAATAACAGACGAAATCACTCTTTAAGTCCTTTCAGGTGTATAGTTGTGGTGTTCCCTTGCCAACTTTTGCTTCTGATGTTGAATTTGTTTATGAACAGTTCATTTCTAAAGACTTGTATAGATATATGTGAAACTGCCGTAGCGTGTGAAATAGTATGACATTGTCACTTTGTATTTAAAAGCTTTCTTGGAATTTCTGAAGACTTGAGCATGCAATTCTAGCTTTGGTCACTTTTAGGTTCTTAAAGTTAAGTACTTTGCTGTTATCCACCTTACTGGACTTCCAATGTAATTTTCAACTTCTATATACAGGAACAGAGACTTCTGAGGCTTCAAGCACGATTACAAGTACCTTTTGACGAGAATCGCCCTGATCATCAAGTATATTCTTCATGCTGGTTCCGAACATATTTTTTTATTATTACTCTTGTCCATTGTTTTCTTGGTTTAATGTGGTTAAAATGAGCTACGATAGATTGTGATGACCGTTCATTGTTTATTTCGTTATCTATGATTCCAGTCTGCTAGAGAAACGATTTGCTATCATGACCACACCATTTGATTGCAATTTAGTTTTCATGCCGAATCTTCAATAGCAGTATATGATTTAAATCTTATCTTGTTACCATTATCCTTCAGGAAGCCTAAACCCCTTTTCATTAGCTATTTGGTTCTTCATCGTTGAATAAGTCTACGTTATTCCATTTAAATTCAGGAAACCTTGAAAGCATTGTGGCATGCTGCCTTTCCAGATGTTGCTCTGCGAGGTCTGATCTCCGAGCAATGGAAAGAGATGGGTTGGCAAGGTTCTAACCCCTCTACCGACTTTAGGTAGAATTCTATCCGATTGACACAAAGTTAGTCTGACAGTTTGAAATTGAAATACTTCGTCTTATTACTAAACTGTATTATTGCAATTCCACATTTTATTCTCTTTCATTGAAATGCTCTCTTCAGGGGTTGCGGTTTTATCTCCCTCGAGAACTTGCTTTTTTACGCCAGGACTTATCCAGTATGCCTTCTTGACTGTTGTGTATCTCCTGCAAATATTCACATGTTCTTTTTCTGTCTTTAGCTTACTAATCATATAAAGTTCGAAATGAAGGCATCTTTTCGTAGGTTATTGTTCAAGCGAGAGGGAAATCGAGCAACTTGGGAATACCCGTTTGCTGTTGCTGGCATAAATATATCATTTATGTTGACTGAAATGCTGGATCTTTGCTCAGGTTCGTAAAGAAGTTCTAATATCTATACCATGAATAGATTTTCTTATCATGTTTAATTGTAACGTCAAATTGAAATTCAAACCATCTGTTTCACAAAATTTTATACAAGGAAAGCTAATTGTTCTTGAATCTTCCTCGTCTCCTCATATACTTTGCAGAAAAACCAAGGTGTCTTCCAGGAATAAATTTCGTGAAACTATTAGGAGGTAAATGTACATCTCAGACAAGGTTGTGCTCAAATGTCTTCTGTTTGGTTACAGATCAAATGTCTTAAGAGTTAGAGAACTGTTAAAAAACAACACAGTTTACTGACACGACCCTCATGAATTTATGAGTTGCTTGCAGAAGATGAAGCCGCCTTTGATGTACTGTATTGTATAGCTTTCGAAATGGTTGATGCTCAGTGGCTCGCAGTGAATGCATCCTACATGCAGTTTAATGTAACTCTCTCGCTCTAAGCATGCACGTAAACAAACACGCACATTACCACAAGCATGCGCGCACAACTTTCTGATGTTCGAATTCCTCAGAAATCATGCCTAGCAATTTCAACACTTGTCAAATATTAGAAGAACGTATTTGATACCTAGAATTCTACTTAACAAGATATGCCCTTTAGTTAATGCTGGTTTATATTTGTTCACTCGTTTCTTATCTTATCTTTGATAGCACGTCTTCCTGGTAATTTCAAACTCTTAAACTATTAGAGTTGAGCATTCATTGCAACACAGCTTCTTGTTTAACTTAGGTCGAATTGACTTGTTTGTTCTGATGAGCTCTCCAATCATTAGCCCTTAATTTTCTGCTTTCAATCCTTCAGGAGGTTCTGCAAGCAACAAGGACGCAGTTGGAAAGGGAGTTGTCTTTAGAAGATACTCAAAGAATACATGATTTACCAGCTTACAATCTACTGTACCAGTAGCTAGCTTTAGAGGTAGTACAAAATCCCCTTGAAAACTTGCTTCAATGGTTGCTGGATAGGAATGAACAATGATGATCAAACCCAGATTGCAATGATTTGAGTATCTACAATTATTGTTGGAGAAATTTTGTAATGCTTCAAGCCGCGTAATAACTACGTTATCTTTCAAACTCCATTCACCCCACATCTAATGTTAAAGCGAAAATACAAACAAGTTTTATGAATACAACGAAGACCAACCTAATGTTACCGTTGTGTTTGTCAATGGGTTTTAAAAGGTTTGGATCTAATGGGTTTTAGGGTTTAAATAAATGGGTTTAGAGTTAATGGGCCGAATGCCCTAAAGGAAACAGCCCAAAAACCTTTAATTTAAATAGGAATAAAAATAAAACAAAACTAAAAAGAAATGGGCTTGGGCTTAGTGATCCGGCCCAAAGGCCTGGGTTTGGATTTCAGACTTGGGCTTGGGTAATTGGGTTGGAGCATGGGTTAATGGGTCGGGTTGATCCATTTTCAGGCCAAGGTTTTGGCCGGTTTCTGGGCAAACTTCAAACGCCCATAACTTCTTCGATACTCAACGAAATTGGGTGAAACAAAAAGGAAAGTTGTAGTACTCAGCGAGATGAAGAGATTAATACCTTGCACGATATCCAACTCACAGTGGTTTGGCCGGAAATTGCCTCCAAAGGGGCGGTGCTCCCGGAAAATTTGGAAAGGCTACTCCGAGTTATTTTCTGCGATTCAAATGTATACACAACTTAAAACAAGCTTCGATCTAACCCTAAAACACATCCCCAGGGTTTTTAGAAGTTTACCAACGTCGGAAAAATACGAAACACGATGGAGAAGATGATGAACAGTACCGGCCGAATGGAAGAGAGGGGTTTGGGGTGTTCTTTCTTCGTTTTTGAGAACACAAGGGTGAAGGTGATGATGTTTTGTTGTTGTTGTGGTGATTGATGATGAGGGAGATGAGGGTGTGCAGGGAGAGAGAGTCAAAGGGAGTGATAAGGAAGAGTGAGGAAGAAGAGAGAACTGAGAGAAAAGGGCGAGAGAGACCAGGGACACAAATCAGGCGTGAGCCTTGGCACACCGACTCAAAAATCATTTTAAAAGAAAAATATCCCTCAAATTTAGTCAAAATACAAAAATGTCATTTTTCTTTCGTAATTCTGGGAACGGTTGTTATACATTCAACACATTTCCAATTTTTAATTGATTCCTTCAATTTCAACTGCTACCTGCTACACCGACTAAGTACTACACTTTAACAAAAAGTTTCAACATTATACAGATTATATAATATTTAGTATTATTGATTAGAGTAACGTAATCCTTTAAGTATAAATTATCACATTGTTTCTTAAACAAATAGCAGTAAATTTGTTCGCTAGTTAGTGCATGTGCATTAGGAGGTTGACTAATCCACACATTCAAAACATTTCCAATTTTTAATTAATTCCTTCAACTTCAAATGCTACCTGCTACACTGACTAAGTACTACACTTTAACAAAATGTTTCAACATTATTCAGATTATAGTATTATTGACTAGAGTAACATAATCCTTTAAGTATAAATTATCACATTGTTTCTTAAACAAATAGCAGTAAATTTGTCGGGTAGTTAGTGCATGAGCATTAGGAGGTTGATTAATCCACACATTCAACACATTTTCAATTATTAATTGATTCCTTCAACTTCAACTGCTACTTACTACACCGATTGAGTACTACACTTTACCAAAAGGTTTCAACATTATTGATATTATATAATATTTAGTATTATTGATTAGAGTAATGTAACTCTTAAACAAATAGCAGTAAATTTGTTGGATGGTTAGTACATGTGCATTAGGAGGTTGATTAATCCACACATTCAACTTCAACTGCTACCTGCTACACCTATTGAGTACTACACTTTACCAAAAGGTTTCAACATCATTGAGATTATATAATATTCCCTTCTGTATATAACTCATGTAATTAGCACCACTTTCAAAATTACTCTATAGATTAAAATGCAGGAAGATCCAGAAATTGAGGCAAGCCTAAGAGGCCAAGCAGATATATGGAAGTACATGTTTGGTTTTGCTGATTCCATGGCCTTAAAATGTGCTGTGGAGCTACGCATAGCCGATATCATACACTCCCATAGACCTAGTGATGGTACCCCAAACTCAAACCCTATGATCGCTTTGTCCCAAATAGCCTCATGCATAGCACCCTCCCCAGACATCACTTACCTCACACGCATCATGAGACTTCTTGTCCACCGGAATATATTCGCCGTTCATCACCCATCTGATGGCGGGGAACCTCTTTATGGTTTGACAGATTCATCAAGATGGTTGTTACATGACGCAGAGCTGAGTCTAGCGCCTATGCTTGTGCTGCAGAATCACCCCTGCCTAATGGCGCCTTGGCACTATTTTAGCCGAAGAGTCAAAGAAGGAGGTCCATGTGCCTTTAAGATGGCCCATGGGCTTGATATTTGGGACTACGCTTCTCAAAATCCAGAGATCAACAAATTGTTCAATGATGGCATGGCCTGTTCTTCTAGGGTTGTGACAAAGGCAATATTCACAGGTTATGAACATGGGTTTGATGGTGTGGGATCGTTAGTGGATGTAGGTGGTGGGACTGGAAGTGCGGTGGCTGAGATTGTCAAGGCCTATCCCAACATCAAAGGTTTCAATTTTGATCTGCCCCATGTCGTAGCCACAGCACCGGTGTACCATGGCGTGTCACATGTAGCTGGTGATATGTTTGAGGGCAATATTCCAAATGCGGATGCAGTTTTCATGAAGGTAATTCTCTTTTACATTCCAGTTATGGTATGATTGTAGCCTTGTAGGTAAGGATTTCTTTCCTTTTGTCACCTTCAAGGGGACGATCTCGTAGTTTTTGGTTTGTGAAGAAACATTGTTGGTTAGACATAGTATTCTTGCCTAAAATTGAAATGACACTAATTAATTTTTTATTAATGTAGCATATTATGCACGATTGGAGTGACAGTGATTGCATCAAGATTTTGAAGAATTGCCGAAAAGCAATACCAGAGAAAAGTGGGAAGATCATTATTGTTGATGTAGTTCTAGAGCCAAATGGTGAAGGGACTCTGAATGACACACGATTGATTCTTGATTTAGTGATGATTGCACACGCGTCAGGTGGAAGGGAGAGAACTGAGATTGAATGGAAGAAGTTATTGGAAGAAGGAGGTTTCCCTCGCTACAAAGTCATCAAAATTCCAGCTTTTGCATCCATTGTTGAGGCCTACCCTATGTGAACTAAATTCCAGTATCATGCAAATGTTGTAGTTATTATGTATTGTCAATAAAACGATGCTCAATCGTAGTGATTCCAGCTGGCTTAAGCACTTGCTGTACTTCCATTAGAAACTAACATCATTCATTCGAATAATTGCATCAAACAATTTACTTACTGACAAACTCATGACTACTAATTAATTAAACTGGTTCAATCTTGATCATCCACTACTCTTCAAAATCCTTGGCTTCGTATGGAATCCTCAAAAACCCATCGTTGCAAAACCCTTATTCCTCAGCTGATCTATACAGCAGCTGCAAGAACTTTTCGTGAAGGAGCAACTTGGTATGAACCATGAAACGCTTCATATCACTATCCACACCAACACAAAAAGGGACGTAACCTTTCGGTGTTGTAGAAAGAGAACTTTTCAGTCTTTTCGCTCCTATTAACTGGCTTAACTTGCCGCTTCTTCTCACCCCCATTTAATGAAGGCAATCTTATCTTTTCTGAGAAAAAAATTCAGGTGTCGTACGTATTCTGATTTTCTGAGATTATTTGTGTAATTGTTGTTCATCGAATTTCTTAGATCCAAACTAAAATAATAACATCCCTTTCATATGCTTTCCTAATACATATGGATATATTGACTTCACGTTTCAGAATTGCTCCCCGATCCCGATCTATTTGAAAATAGTTATAATTCATTTATCATGTTTACACATACATAAGAGCTTATGTCCGAAGGAAGCCACATATTATATCATATTTTACTAAATAGATATCTGTCTTATGATCCAAGTATGATTTTGAATTGACCTATTTACTAAAATGTGCAATATTAAACAGTAATCTATTGTAGACTTAGTCATATTGATTAGAGTAATGTAATCCTTTATTGCACTTAAGTTTAAATCCTTCTGTCCGTAATAAAGATAAATTTAGTATAAATTATCACATTATTTCTTAAACAAATAAGAGTAAATTTGTCGGCTAGTTAGTGCATATGCTTTAGGAGGTTGATTAATCCACACATTCAACATATTTCCAATAATTAATTGATTCCTTCAACTTAACTGCTACCTACTACCTGCTACACCGACTGAGTACTACACTTTACCAAAAGGTTTCAACATTATTGAGATTGTATAATATTCCCTTCTTTATATAACTCATGTAATTAGCACCTCTTTCAAAAGTACTCTATATATTGAAATGCAGGAATCAACAGAAATTTAGGCAAGCCTAAGAGGCCAAGTAGATATATGGAAGTACATGTTTGGTTTTGCTAATTCCATGGCCTTAAAATGTGCTGTGGAGCTACGCATTGCCGATATCATACACTCCCATAGTCCTACTGATGGTGCCTCAAACTTAAAGCCTATGATCACTTTGTCCCAATTAGCCTCATCCATATCACCCTCTCCAGACATGACGTACCTCACACGCATCATGAGACTTCTTGTCCGCCGGAATATATTTGCCATTCGTCACCCATTTGATGGCGGGGAACCACTTTACGGGTTGACACACTCATCAAAATGGTTGTTACATGACACAGAGCTGAGCCTAGCCCCAATGATAATGAATTTTTAGTTGAGAGATCATTGCTCCAATTGAGTTAAAGTTAAGAAATCATTGCTAAAATTTAATCAAAGTATTACAGCTGACGTGATGATACAGTACTATCTAATGATTTCTTCATATGCTTTTGGGTTCATCGAAGAGGAGGAGGAAAAACTAAGGTAGAGAGAGAAAAGATAAATTTTAATTGCAACATTACTTGCTCCACCAATTGATTATTACACTTTACCAAAAGGTTTCAGCATTATTGAGATTATATAATATATTTTTTCCCTTATCCATATAACTCGTATACACTATTGAGACTATATACTATACGTTTCCCTTCTTTATATAACTCATGTAATTAGCACATCTTTTCAAAAGCACTCTATAGATGGAAATGCAGGAAGCAACAGAAGTTGAGGCAAGCCTAAGAGGCCAAGCAAATATACGGAAGTACATGTTTGGTTTTGTTGATTCCATGGCCTTAAAATGTGCTGTCGAGCTACGCATTGCCGATATCATACACTCCCATAGTCCTACTGATGGTGCCTCAAACTCAAAGCCTATGATCACTTTGTCCCAATTAGCCTCATCCATAGCACCCTCCCCAGACATGACATACCTCACACGCATCATGAGACTTCTTGTCCATCGGAATATATTTGCCATTCATCACCCATCTGATGGCGGGGAACCACTTTACGGGTTGACACACTCATCAAGATGGTTGTTACATAACGCAGAACTAAGCCTAGCCTCAATGCTTGTGATGGAGAATCACCCTTGCCTAATGGCCCCTTGGCACTATTTCGGCCAATGCGTCAAAGAAGGAGGTCCATATGCCTTTAAGATGGCCCATGGACTTGAGATTTGGGACTATGCGTCGCAAAATCCAGAGTTCAACAAATTGTTCAATGATGGTATGGCCTGTACTGCTAGGGTTGTGATGAAGGCAATACTCACAGGTTATGAACATGGGTTTGATGGTGTGGGATCGTTGGTGGATGTAGGTGGTGGGACTGGAAGTGCAGTGGCTGAGATTGTCAAGTCCTATCCCAACATCAAAGGTTTCAATTTTGATCTGCCCCATGTCGTAGCCACAGCACCGGTGTACCATGGTGTGTCACATGTAGGTGGTGATATGTTTGAGGGCAGTATTCCAAATGCTGATGCAGTTTTCATGAAGGTAAGTCACTATAAAATCTTTTACATTCGAGTTATATGGTTTGGTTGTAGCCTTGTAGGTATAAATTTCTTTCCTTTTGTCACCTTGAAAGGGGCGATCTCATAGCCCTTGGTTTTGAAGAAACGTTGTTAGTTAGATATAGTATTATTTGTTAAATTTGAAATGACAAACTAATTAACTTTTGATTAATGTAGTGGATTATGCACGATTGGAGTGACAGTGATTGCATCAAGATTTTAAAGAATTGTCGAAAAGCAATACCCGAAAAAAGTGGGAAGATCATTATTGTTGATATAGTTCTAGAGCCAAATGGTGAAGGGATTCTGGATGACACACGATTGGTCTTTGATTTATTGATGATTGCACACACGCCAGGTGGAAGAGAGAGGACTGAGACTGAATAGAAGAATATATTGGAAGAAGGAGGTTTCCCTCGCCACAAAGTCATCAAAATTCCAGCTTTAGCATCCATTGTTGAGGCTTACCCTATGTAAACTAAATTACGTTATCATGCAAATGTTTTAGATATTATGTAATGCCAATAAAACGCTGCTGAATCATAACGTCAATAAAACGGTGCTCAATCATAGCACTTCCATTATGAGGGGTTAGGTTTATATCCCTTAACTAGTGTAACTTCTTTTTCATTATCAATAAAATTACTTCGTACCATCGAGGTTTTCTTCATTAAAAAAAAAAAAAAAAAAAAAAAAACAGTTCCGTGGGACCCAACTGACTAGGTTTAACTTTTTTTTTGTTATCGATAAAATTACTTCGTACCATCGAGGTTTTCTTTAAAATAAAAAAATAAAAAAACACTTCCGTTGGACCCAACTAAGATCATTTATTCAAATAATTACATCATACATTACTTGCTGACAAACCCATGACAAATACTTAATTAAACTGGTTGAACCCTCACTACAAAAAAAATGGGCTATGGATACAAAATTGAGGACACAGATAAGGAGTTTGTGTCCCTTTGAACACTAAAAAGGTGGAACAGTGCACATTTTATAAAGGGCACCAAGTATTGTGCCCAAATGTTAAAAAAGTTGACACAAACACATTATTGGGCACGAAAATCAAGACTTTTGTGCCCAAATGTCCATCCAACTTTCACGTGTCCCTTCAATATCAGAAATGAAAATTTTATATTAATTTACAAAGACACGATAGCAGTTTTCGTGCCCTCTAATTTAATATATTTAAATAAAAAATATGTTTTTTTGGTGTCCTTTACATATTTACTTTTTCCTATTCCATAATAATAAGATTGTTTATTAATTTCAAACTGACACACTAATATTTTTGTGCTTTTGTTTTAAATAAAATAAAAATACCACCCTCAAATGTACATTTTGAATTATTTGCACTATATACTTTTTAGATTTCAAACGGCGCGTATAAAAATAATTGTGACTTTTGTGCAAAATAACAATAAAAAAATATGAAAAACTTGAAGATGAAAAAAGGTTATTAGTCTTCTCTCTCATCCCTTCATCCTGTCTCTTCCTTCCCCTTCACTCTCCTTTCCGTATCCTTCCTGTCCATATATTTCAGGCAACAGCGCCGCCTTCCACTTGTCACCACAGACCGTCAAATTATACCTTCATAATCCTCTTCCCATCATCTTTCCGATCCTCAAGTTAGCTTCTACAAATTCATAGCCAAATTTCTTCAATTTCAGATCTAAGAAACATATGATTTTGTTCGGGTTTTTTGTGTTTTGCAGGTATGAGAGCGGCGTACGGGACGGCGAAGAGAGAAGTAGCAGTGGCGAAGATGGCCTTCTTTCATCACCATCTGAAGAGGGAGACTTGAGGAGTTGTGGAGAAGGTTCTCCTATTATCCAAGGATCCAACTGTATGTTCACCCAGACCCTTATCTAAACTGTAGGATAAATGCATTTTTGAAAAAATATTAACTGCTGAAGTTAAACTTGCTTGATTGGTTAAGCATCTTTTGATTTTAATTGTATGTTGCATGATGTAAGAAGCTGGATATGTTTCTTTCCCCCTGCCCCACATGGAAGAATGATAGCCACTTCGTTTACCTTACTGTTGTGTAGGTTTCTTAGAAATAGATACATTTGCTCCGGAAACTAGTACTGCTGAAAAACTAAATTCAAACTTTTTCAGATGAAAGGCTTTGCAGCCCACAAAGCACCACATTTATTCAGTTAAATATTTCAGCTACCTCACCCGCTCTTAATCTGCAGTAATATTTTCATGTTGCAGGGACTGAAGAAGACAACTGGATAGAGGAACCTTCAGAGCATAATCAAGAGGATGGACTGGCTAGGTTTTTATTCTCTCTGTTCTGTGTGTTGTCATATGTGATTTGGTGCCGTATATGTACTAGCTTTCTATGTTTGCTATGCGTTTGTGATGTATGTGTTGCACTTGACAATGTTTCAGGGCTGTTGAATTGTTTACATTGGAATTAGTAAAACTTAAAACCAAAATGAAGTGCGCAACTCATAGGAAATCCTCTGAAATTTTGATCTCTGTTGCCGCGGAGGTACATATGCAGCTGCAAACCATTGAGTCTCAGATTCAAACAGACATGTAGGTACTTTCAACTGAGACGTTTGAGGTTTCCCTATTAATTTCAACAATCTCTAAGTTGTTTTGGATGATTTTCAGAGGAAAGCATACAAACCTCAGTAAATCAAAGAAAAAAAGGCTGGAAACAAGGTTTGAAGGTACTGAAAGTTGTATTTCTGATACTTTCAATTGATTATTATTATGTTTGGAATTAATTAATTTGAATCTAATAAGTAACTAATATTAAAATTATTTTTCCATCTCCAAATATTTATTTCCTTTCACTTTTCTGTTTAAGGGTGGTTGACAATTTTCTGACCAAGATGAACTGTACACACTCCCGTTGCACACAGATATGTTTATGACATGTGAAAAGAGTTATATTTAGATATCTTGATAATCACTTATTTCATTGATCATAATCACCCTTTCTTTAGTGGTTTCAATTATGTGATTATTTCCTCAAATTAAATTTGCTGGTTTTTCTGCAAAACTCGCCTGCATTGGGTGATTTTGCAAGTTTTACCAGGAAATTTGTTCCTTTTAACCCCTTAGTCGTGAGGTTGTTTGTTTGGCTATAAGACTATATGATATACCAATACCATAATAGGAAATAGGGCTCACTTGTTTTAATTTTACATGTTTTAAATTGCTTATGTTGAGAATATGAAGTCTGGCATCAAACATTATAGGCCTTTCATCGTAATATGTAAAATCCTAGGCCTCCCTATCCATTGGTAACTGGTTTTGGTTGGAAGCTCCAACTTAACATGGTATCAAAACGGCAATTCATCTTGTCCCATGTCCAATTTGGCCACATGTGCTCAACTTCACCTAATATGTTAAACCACTTGTTTGACCCAATTAGTTTGCACATGAGGGTTTGTGTTGAGAATAAAGAATCTCACATCGGACATTATAATTGTTGTATCACAATAATTTAATTTACTTTTATCCATTTATTGGCTATTGGTATTAGATTGGACGGTCTAGCTTTCAACATTTAATATATTGGAAATCCATGAGTTATACTGAGTTGAAATTTTTTCACACTCCATATTTTCTTCTTGGAGGGAGGGCTTTATGGATATCACAATGTATATAATCAATTTAGCCTGCATGTGTATAATCAATTTAGCCTGTGTGTGCCCGGAATTGGAATTTTTTCTCATTGAAGCTATGCCTGAAACCCCACCTTTTTTTTATGCAGAGCAACAAGAACAACTGAAGGTGATTTATGACAAGTTCAAGGAACAAGTCAATCAGCATCTTCAGGAATGCAGGAGCACACTTGAAGGGCTGGAAGTATACCAGACAGAGAGGACTCCATATTTCCCTCTTGCTTTGCTGTACTGGTCGTGTTACTTGATGGAACTGCGGCAGTGCTCTTCAGCTGCTGTGTTCTTCAATCATGATATGTTGCTTTTAATTTTTGGTGCAAAGCTTAAAGGAGATTGTGAAAAACTGCGCTCAGGTCCTCCCCAACGAAGCCGTCAATGGACTCCTCGCCCAAGGTCCTCCGCCTATTACTCTCTCCTCACTTTGTCTCTCTAAAATTTCAGATTTATTTCTCTAATTTTTTAACTTGAAGTTTTTGGTTGTTTCGATTTTAGGCCAAATGAAAAAAAAAAAAAAAAATTGGGCTGAGGCATAGTTGTATTAATGAATCCCTAATTCTAATAAATTCCAATTTCTCAACCCTAATATGATTTTGGTTCTGGGTACTTTCTCTCACTCTAGAAATTTGAGCAGCAAAGCACAAATCTTTGTGTTCTTCACTTCAGCCAGTTTCGTATTACAGGTACATCCACTTTCTATCCATTCTTTTTTTAGGTAAAGTGATTAGAGTTGTTTCGGTTATAATTGTGTTAAAAGTTTTAGTTAGGATTGAAATTATTGATTGCCCAGCTTTTGCTATGTGGAATTGGAGGTGGGCTTTGTGTTAAAAGTCAAGAATTTGTGTGCAATAATAGGGATTGAGTTACAAAGTTGTGTGCGGTGTGCATCAATTGGTGAATGAATTTGATTGGTTCTGTTTTTTGGGATTGAAATTTGAAACAAAATATTCATGCTTTTGTGGCTTACGTAGGTGAATGAATTTGATTGGTTTTGTGTGCCTACGCTGTTAAAGAAAAGCCGAAACCAAACCAAACGAAAAAGAAAATTAACAAGAGTGATCGAGCAATGATGAATAAACTTAACAGCGTCGGTGACCCTGAGCAACGTGAACTCGAATCATACGTACTGACCTTTTCTTTTTATGTTGAATTTTATTTTATTTTATTTATGATTTAGGGTCAGATTTGAATGGGGGAGTTGCTGCGATTATAGGAGAGCTTGATCATGGTGATGCAGGTACAAGAAAAATGGATGCTTGGGGTACTTGGCGGGGCCATTCAAAACAACCCAGTTCAGAAGCAGGCAATCATTTTTTTTCCCTCTCTATACGCGATGGCCACATCGAAACCCATCAACCACCAAAGCCACCCTGACCAGGTTGCCGACTCGAACATGAGAAAAAGAACTGTGCGGGTTCACTTAAAACCTTAATATTTGATGTTCTTATTCCTGAGAGAACCGATATTCACTTAAAACCTTTATAATTTTAGTTTTATTTTAGTTGGGGATAGAACATGTAAAATTCTAGTTGTTTTTATATACAATGGTTGTGAATATCTCTGTAAATTGTAATATTATAGATGCTTGTGGTTGTGGGATGTTTTAATTATATGAAAAAATAATTTTTTGTTTAGCCTCAATCTCAATTTGTAGGTGATTTCGGTTTTTAATATTTTTTTTAAATAGGTGACATATTGGGCACAATAATAATAAATGTGCTACCAGGGGTGGCTGCAGCCATCTGACAATTTTGTCAGAACTGGGCACAAAAAGACCTTTATTTGTGCTTACGTGTTTCAGCACAACATACATTATTGTGCCCTTTTAGCAATGGTGACGCCCATAGAGGGCACAGACTCTAAGATAGTAGCTGCACTGTTGCTATTGGTCTATGGACACATATGTTGGTGTTCTTTGGCCTCAAAGGGCACAGATAATTTATTGTGTGCAGTGACCATTTTTGTTGTAGTGCCTGTAAATATTAGGTTTGCGCATCTTGATCATCCAATACTCTTCAAAATCCTTGGCTTCGTATGGAATCCTCAAAACCCCATCACTGCAAAACCCATATTCCTCAGCTGATCTATTTAGGAGTTTCAAGAACTCTGCATGACGGAGCAACTTGGTATGAATCATGAAACGCTTAGTATCACCATCCACAAACAGGCACGTAAGTTCTTAACGCTTCGGAGTTGTAGAAGGAGAACTTTTCAGTCTTTTCGCTCCTATTAACTGGCTCAATTTACTGCTTCTTCTCACCCCCATTAGCAAATAGCAAAGCACTCTCTTCATCTGCAATTCTGGATTAGTACTTCAAAATTTTTTGGTAGCGATAAGTATAATTCATTTCGGTACTTACTTCCTCAGTACAAATTCAAATTTAAGGCCATGCTATCTTCGTATACTATCTACGTACCGATTAGATATTGGTTAGTTAACGATGTTTTTAAAGTCAATAACTTAATGATTGCGACATGCATCTTAATTTACATGTCATAAATAAAATGGTAAACTGCAAGGTACAAATAGTCTTTGTAATGACGCAATATGACATGACTACAAAGTTGAAAATAGATTTAAATATTTTATTTTTCCGGCTACTACTATTTTACTTTGTGATTGTCACATTATTCGTGTTTTAAATATGCCCTATTCACTACCACAAAATTTTACAATAGTTAATGACGTTAGTTGCACATAATGTAGTGTCTAATGTGGGTATTAGCCACCAGTATACTTTTCATACAGCTCATTAGTTACCAATAGATCTTTTATTCACCTCATTATGTGCAACGACGATAATTATTGCCAATTTTTCTAGTAATTAGAACATATTATGTCTCTGTCATTTGAGTTTACCTAAAACCTATGAATTCAATGAGATGACTTTAAATTCAACCTTGCCATCTAGGAATTTCGAAAGTTAGATAATAATCTTCCAAGGTGTATAATTATGTATTTAACTACAAGTGAATATAAATAATCGAGTCTGTTTCCTTTAATTTGTTCACATAAGCTACTTCCCTATCTTTGACCCATGGTTATAATTCTGGCTAGCTTGTGGCTGCACCATGAATGAATTACTTAAAAAAAAAAAAAAAATTGGTGCCGTACGCCATCGACCACTGCCTCGGCGACAATGCCTCCTTATTACCAGCAGCAGCTCAACCAGATCAGCATCATCATCATCATCTAAGCGACAACGTTCGCCGTTCTACTAATTCTTCGCATGTTTACTATTTTGCCCAGTAATAATACACAAGAATAGGAAGAGGATTATGCGGAAGCCACGAGGCTGCTTGAAGGATGAGAAATCGGGTTGAACCTAGCATCCTTTTTTTTTTTTTTTTTGGTCAAATGAAAACTTCATTAAAGACCCAAAAAGGGGGCAGCAAGTACAAATAAAGTCTATGATTGTCCAAAGGCAAAACCCAAAATAAAAAAGAGAGTGCAATCGATACAAACTAAGCAGCAGTAGTGAAATACAGCTTAGATAATCAAACAAATACTACTGAACATCATTCAGGTGAAACAAAAAAGGAAGAGGTTAATAGTGATTCCATTATCAAACATCAATTAAAAGATGATGGAGGACATGGAAGCCCATCCCGAGATAGCACTGTAACTAGTGAGGGAGGGGGCACAGTTGCCCATGAGAGATTATGTTTCCATAAACTAAGCCTAATCCTGAAGGTAATTTTTTCCAGTTACTTTAGTAAAATAATTAGTACAAAATAACTAGGACAACTCATAATTTGTGTGAAAATAATATCATGACAGGTCACAGTTTTAGTGAAAACTGAAAAGTTCAATCGATAAGTTTTAGCAAGATCTTTTAAGTGCCTTCTAAAAAAAAAGGTTATTAGGGATTCGGAAATGGTCGTACAATTCATTACGTGACATAAGTAATAAAAAGTTTATCTTGATTCTTGTACATTTTCTCAAAACCAATAAAAAAATGGTGACTTGTGGCTCATAATTTTTGTGAAAAGATAGATGGTTAAATTATAGTCAAATCTTTTGATCGTAGCAAGAAAAATATTGTTGTCTAGAGTAAATTTCATATCGAAAAATTAATAGACCTTACATGCACTTATATGAGTAAACCCAATAGTTGAGCACGCTTTATTGAGCCATATAAATATTCTTCACTAAAATTTTAACCTAAATAACAGAAAAATAATTCAAAATTACTAGTTCTGCCTCCGCTATGACTCAATAAATAATAAGAATCGGTAACAAATAACCTAGTTATAATTTTTCCTTACTACGAATGCAAAAGATCTTGCAAAAATTAGATAGATGATCTAGAAACTTATGTAAATCAATAAAATGATGCAGCACGAAGTTAACATGAGATACCAACGTAAGTCCTTAAAGAACAAATTCTAGAATCCACTAGATTTTGGTTGAAAATTTAAAATTTTGTTTGATTATTGATTGAAAGACGACATTACAATGAAGCCAACAGCTTTAACAACATAATCAAAATGCAAGCTCAAGGGCTTTAGGGAATCGAACGAAATCAAAACGATATTAATCGAATGGCAAAAGAAAAGTCCAATTTTTATTACAAAAATTAAAAAATTATTTTGGAAGCCTAGACGACCGCAGATGGCCGAAATCCATAGTATATCATAGCAAAGCAATGTGTTTGAACCGTAGAGTCGTTCTCTTTTCTGAGAAGTATCATGGGCCCAAATTGGAGCTTGGACGTCAAATTTGCAAATTCCTGCTGCGTTCTTTTGACTTCCTTGGGTCCATTGCGTCTTCTATCCTCTCAGCCATCTGTTTTATTTCATAAAATACTTATTTGACTTAATTTTATTCTCACGAATATATATATATATATGTATATGTGCGTGCGTGTGAACTTCAAATAAATATCTGGAGTGATCCTTTTGTGTGTGGTAGTAAAAGGACCAATAATCATACGTAGGACAGCAGAAAGAGGTTAGCAATACAAGAAAAAGACCCAAAAACAAAAAACAAAAGCCAAAACAAAAACAACTAAGCCTGCGCAATGCGCAATATTCCCATACACAACATGTTCTTAAAAGATTGCTTAATATATTTATAACTTCTTTGGGATAAACACACTAGAAGGGGACGTTGGACAAACCGGCCTGTAACAAGGCATTACCATCTCTACCTATATATATGGCTTTACACTCTCAACAAATCATCAACCAACACTAAACAGAGTTAGCTTCTTACTAAAACTAATTACAATCACATATAAAGCAATAATGGCTGTGATTGTCTCTAACAAAAAAGCAGCCATGTCCCGTAATTTGGTTCTCTTGTTCTGCCTTCTTCTCATCATCTCCTTTGCTGAGGGAAAACAACTAGGCAGCAGTAAGCTTTACAATATTAGAATTTTAATTATCTAGTTATAGACGATTATCTATTTCGGTTTGAATAAAATCAATGTTTTACTGAATTTCATTTTTTATGTATACGTTGGATACTAATACGTTGCCTTTTGTGTTTTAACGTTTCTTTTTTCTTTCTTTTGAATATTCGATTGTGTAGTTGGGTTTGGGGGCCTCAAAGCAGCTCCAAGAGCCCCAAGATGCCAAAAGGTATATGGGGCAAAACTTGGGGATACTTGCGATGGAATCATTCAGAAGTTCAAACTGAATGCTTCTCACTTCTCTGAAATCAACCCTAACCTCAACCGTGACAGTATCTTTGTGGGTCAATGGCTTTGCATTGTTGGCACTGCAAAATAAACTGCAGACTGAAGGAGGAAAGTTTGAGTTGAAGCACAGAATATAAATGCATGAATAAAAGAGCACCAACAACCATCAGTGTTCGTACCAAATTCCACTTTGCTTTAATAGTTTTTACATTGTTGTAAAATAAAAAAAAATAAAAAAAATCACATTGTTGAATCCTGGTGTTTATGCTGAATTTTTCCCTTTTGGTTTTTTTCTTTTAATAATTTTTAATACTAGATTTGTTGAAATGACGATATTATACTTCAATTTAAATTATATTAAAGAGAATTCATACTCGAGCGCTGCTAATATGGCTACACACATCTGTTAATTAAATATTATTGTTTCCCTTTAAATAAACTACGGGAATTTATACGTTTTACACGGGATTATTGATCTTCGTCTATTCATTCGATCCGACGGTCGAAAATTGAAAGTTGTGTGTAAGAGGAAGAAATGAGTGCATAGATAGCACAACTCTTTAGGAAATACAACATTCATTAAGAATAAATAAGTTAAAGATTTTTTTAATTGCACCTCTATTGATATTAACTTTTTAAAAATATAAAATTAGTTTGATCCCAATACTTTATAAAGATTTTACCTGTATATAATGAAGCGATTAAATACTTTGCATGCAATAAGTGATTTTGCTGTACAATTATATTGTTTAAATACAGTGGAATACTCGAAATAAACTCTGAAATTCTCAGTGCACTTAAGGGCAAAGTTTGATAACTTTCCTTGTGTGTGTTGATCATTGGCAAGGGTAGATGTGAGGAGGTTCGGTTCGGGTTGGTTCGGGTTGAGTCACAACCCGCTAATCAATTTATTAGGCTCGGGTAGCCTTTATCAAGGGTTTAAATATGCTGGGCTTAACCCACTAGCCATTTATCAATTCGTTAGGACCAAGTCCACACGCCAAATATAAGATCACAAAATCAAGGGCCAATTCAGGGAGTAATGTCTGCTACTATCGATCGCAAGATCAAGAGCCCATATCTTTTGGAAACCAAGATTTAATTATATAGTAGCTCTCAATCTATACGTACGATGCAAAAAATAAATAAATAACTCAACAATTATTTGGTTATTATGTAAAACTAGACACAAGAGAATAATAACGAAATAAATAAAAAATTCTATATTCCACATAGAGAATTGGATGTACAAGTTGTGATTTGCTATTCACCCAAAATTATTAGAGTGCTTTATTAACATGACTAGTTTAGGATGTACTTAATGCGACTTCACATATTAAACTCTGAAAAACATTTACGTACTTAATTTAGGATCAATTACACAATCAATCACTTTACTTATACAAGGCTTGTTATGAAGGTAGGAGTCATATATGGTGTATGTAATATACATGAAGTTTGAGACAGCAAATATATTGAAATACTCAACTTAATGGTTGTTGTTTTTAGCTCATGTGCTCTTAATATCGAAGGTCTTTTTTGACCAAAAAAAAAAAAAATATATATATATAAGGTCTTTTTTAACAAAAACAAAATATCGAAGGTCTTTGATTTGTAGCTAAAAAAATTAATCAGTAGGTATAATATACCACTTGGAGAAAATTTTACTCAAATACTTACAAAAAACACGGCAACTTATTCAGAAGGAAAGCATTTGTTTCTTGTTAGACTTTTTTTCTTCACATAAATGCTTATGTCGTTATTTTTTAAATTACAAATTTGAATAAGAATTCAGTGAACTAATAGAAAAAACAGAAGAAGAAGAAGAAGAAGACCAATGTCTAAGTGGGTTATCAGACTGAGTGAAGTATATGAAGTGCAATACAGCAAACCCATGACCCATCCATGATCAATGTCTCTAGACCCACAAAACCCAATGGCAAATGCTTGCCCATGCGTGGTGCAATTTTGATGTATGTTGGTAGTCGGACTCCAAAAGTCCTTGCTATTTATATCAGTTCATACACAACATGTTACAACATATGGTTAGTGGTTGCACTTTTAAGATTAAAATGATGTGACGTTTCTTTGTTTATAGATAAGGTAGAGAAATTTGGTTTTTCCCCACTTTTCAACCAAAGCCACAAGTGGATCACATAGTCGGTTGCACTCAAAAAGGACCTCTCAGATTTGTCAATGGGATTGTCTTTAGAAACCACTAACATTCTACATGTGCCATGTGTATATCTTAGTATATTTAAATATAATAATTGGCATTGGGGTTCCGATGGAATGGAAGCTAGAAGTGGGTTTATAATATATAATTTTATATGCAAAGAATTAGGTTCTGTGCTGTATGGATGACATGACATGGCCAAGAGATAAGTAATCGAGCACTAAAATCATCTTCAATCGAAGGGTCAAGAAGGCCAGAGGATCAAAAATAATCCTAAAATCGTTTTTAACCGAAGGTCAGATCAAAGGGCTCGTGGACTCCACTAGATAAAAAATGGCCAAAGGGCCAACTGGGCGGTCCAAATGAGCCAGCCAGCCAGTCGACCTGACCACATGTTGACGTCATATTTGATTTTTTTTTTTTTTTTACAATTTTTTTAACTGTTTTTTTTTAATTATTTATTTTATATTAAGTAACATGAAACAATATTAAATAACATTAAGCATTAAGTAACATTAAAGAACATAAAAAAATTTAACAACATGAAAATTATTGACAATCCATAACATAAAATTATTGAGGTAATTTAATTTAAGTAACCATAGTAATTCAATTAAAATAATAAATTATGTTTGGCCCCTTGGACCTTGGTTGGAGATGGTTTTTTTTGTGACAGTGCTATGTTTGGCTTGGCCCTCGGTTGGAGATGGTAAGAAATATGACAATGCACTGTTCATTAAAATATTAATTTCTTAGAGGAACAGAGGGTTAAAACGAGCCCTCTGGCCCTCCTTCTGTTGGAGATGGCCTAATGGGATTCAAACACACTCAAAACCCCTAAAATACTCCTAGAGTGAGTTCTTCGGTTCTTCCCCATCTCGAATGTTCAAAACCAATCCATGGAGTCAAGACTAACATTCATGCATTTTAATTGTGGTTGTGTGCACTAGGTTTACAAACTAAAGATTTTTTTTTTTTTTAAAATCATTCACAAAAGGATGTCAACGTAGATAAAATCGTAACATATGCCTTTAATTCATCGGTGCAAGGATGGGCTATTCCCTGTGTCATGCTAGTCATTATTGTCTTTAAGAGTTGAAAATCCAAGGGGGAGAGTGATAGTTTTCCAGCGTGCCAACGTTCCTTTAAAACTGTAGGCTAGTTAGCATGTTTTGACTCGATGCAATAGGCAATAGCTGCCAAGAGTCATGCCGCGCACCATTCTCATATCTGGTCCCATATATTACAAGGTAGAAAATAAAATGTTAGGGTTTTGTGCATAAGTAAATACTTTTAACGACTCAAACTAAAAGTTAGCATATAGAAATTTCACCCAAGCACCAAAAAGAGCTTTTGATGATAACACCTTGGATACTCTTAACTCCAAGCCCAAACAAATTCTTAAACCTCACCAAAAATGAATATCCCAATGATAATTCTTTGGTTAATGATTTTCACGTTCTTTATTTTTAGCAGTCTTTGAGCTAAATAAATCAAAAGATACTCGTTGAACACAATTAAATAAATGAGTGCAAAAAGTAGATAAATCTGCATGTCGATCAATTTTCTATATTTTGACACGAAGACACCCACCGTATCATTGTGCCACAAAGCAAAAAAAGAAAACGAAAGTTGAAAAATCTGCCTGTTGATCAATTTTCCATGTTTTGACACGATTACACCTACCATTTCACTGCACCACAATTAAAGCATGATTACTGGCAGAGTTATGCTGACTCTAATCCCAAATATAATATAACTTCGTGCAACCAATCTACTTAAAGCAAACAACTTATGTCTTATGCGGTGGTTCAATGGACGCGAGCACATAGAATGATATAGAATTGCACGAAGTCAAGGACTCTAGGCAACCTTTAAAGCCATAAAGTGTTTTGGTTGGTTGTTTGGTTTTGGCATTCCATGTTTCCAACTAACAAGATGAACTAGTCATATTACACAGAGCTACCCTAAACTAATAAAGCGAGGTTTTGGTTGATGCAAGAACCACCAAGGACACTTCTCTTCTCTATTTTTATAATTTTTATTGACATTATCCACAAAATCCCTCAATAGGCTTATCCTTCTAGTCGACATAAGCAATATCTCTCTACTTCTACAGACTCATCCTTTTTACTTTTCCTTTCTACCAACTTTTTCCAGAGAACAAGTCTAGGGGAGGATCGCAGCTCGCAGCAGTGTTCTCGTGTCATAGAATTCCTTCTCATCCAGTACATATCCTGAGCGCATCATTAGTATTATAAATAGAGTGGGATATACATAGTCGTATGCAACATTCTCTCCCAATTTGTTGACAACCCAATGTGGTCAAGAGAAATGACCGCACGTTAGGGGTAGGCCAATATTAAAGAAAGAGTAATGTTATTCATACCACATTTCTATATCATCTTATGTGACATCTGATGTTGACAGCCACATCATTTGAAAAATTTGCAAAACCCAAGGAAATGAATATAAGAGACTCCTCGTATACCACAATCATCATTTAATTAATTAGTTTTTTTTAATTATTAGTTTATTAAATAACGAACTAAATTTAAAATTCTGATTAATTCAAATGATGTCTCTGTCCACATCAAATACCACCTAAGATGGTATGAAAATGTAGTACAAAAACATAGGATAAATAGCATTACTCTAAGAGAAATATTAAAATAAAAAATTGCAAAAGCATAGGGCAATTTCCTCGTCTCCCCAAAGTTCCATAGACGGTCAAGAGAACATATAATAATTTACACAAACCACTACAAACTCATGATTCAAAGAGCCTCTCTCTAACCTCACCCGTCTCTACTACATACAAAGTCCCAACAAAAGGAGTCAAAGTCATTCATCACATACCCTCATCTGCTGACCTCAAACATGAGCTCAACACTAAAACACCCTAGCAAATAACCACAATCCTTAATCAGCCTCATCGGCTAATTAAACTCCAAAACAAAAGGTCAACGAAAACCAGATTATCCGAAAAGAGGAGTTCAGCGGTCCATCACTTTCACTTTCAAGTGGAGGAGTTCTTTTAAAACTTAAAGGTAGTGGCACTGGCCACGCCGAATAGCTGTGAAATAGTTGAAGTCATGGTGCTGGACCCTAAGCTGCTTTAGCCAAGAATCCGCCACGCTCAATAGCGACATGAGCCTCTCTCGGTCCTTTCCACAATTGCCTGATACCCACACATTTCCTTGCATCTTGTAAGTGGCCAAACCAAATGGAGGGAGAGAGATGCCTCCCCCTTTCTTACGCTTCTGTTGCTCGTTGTTCTCAATATCATCCTCAAGGTCCATGTCTACATAGAGTGCATATCAGGCATGTAAGTACATATCATGCATATACATAGCTATCGAAGAACTCAGATATTTATGATGAAAAAGGCTTGAGCATGGAAACAAAACTAAGCGAAATGGACTTGGAGAATACATACCTTGAAAAGAAGATGAAAGGGTGTGGTAAGTGAGGAAGGATGTGGACAGATCCTTTATAGTCCTTCCCATTGGAATGTGATAAATTGGATACCTGAAAATAATCACATCAACAAAGTTAAATAACTTTTGCTTTATCCTAATAAGGAAGCATGCTCGTCTGTGTAATCACGGTCATTTATAAGCAGTACTTATTCTCTACAACGTGTAATTATAACCGACGTCGGAGTGATTTTCCAAAAATGTTGCACATTCAGTGCTTTCACAAGCAACAAAACAATAAAGTTAAGTAGTATGCTCAAGCCAAATTGCACGCTTTACTCTGATTCTATTTTGGTAATTATTTGGGTGTCACATCACATGTTAAGGCATGAGAGAGAGAGATGTACCAAGCAACAGCCATCCAACTAGCTGGTGAGAGATCAACGCTCCTTAATGACATCAAGCCAGGGTATCTTTGAGCTAACGAATTGATCTGAAGGCATATAACGAACAAAGTGTCAATCAAACCGACATACTTTTAGTATGCGTATAACAATATGGAGTCTGAGAAACTAACAAGCATAAGTGGTCACGATCGTCCAAAAAATTAGAACCTCATATCTTGAAGCGTATTATATAATATTCTTCTTACAAAGAAAGAGTCAAAAAGATAAAAGAACAACCAAAACAAGAACAAATTCTCATGAAGAGAGATGGATTTCAACATATCATGGTCAAAAGTTTAGATACCTAAACAGGAGAAAGTAATCATGTGACTATAACAAACCTGTTAATTTATTACTACTACCAAGTTTAATCAGATAAGACACAAACCAAACCGGAAAAAAAAAAAAAAAAAAAAAATTAGAAAGGCACAAAGTAAGGGTTGCACAAGAGGAAAATGAACAACAGAAGGATACCTTATCCATGAGAGGAACTCTTCCATAGGGAGTTGATCTCTCAAAATACTCAAAATATAGGCACCCTAATCTATCATTCACATGCCAGAGATTGTCTTGCTCGAACCCGCCATCTTCCGAAGAGCATCCATCCCATCTCCACTTATCACTTTCACTCTCAAAGCTGCACGAATCGCTAAACGAATCCCTAGTCTCGCAGTCGCCTGATTCGGCCTCTTCCCTGAAAAATTCATTGGAATGTGATTCTGCCATTACAGCAACTTTACAAAGACAGTTACCCCTTTTTGCTAGTAAATTACACGAAATTACAATAAGTAAAACTGTATCCGATGGCGATGGGCATAGAATCACCATATCAAGGTAGTCCAACTAACCCATATCATAATCCTAGCATTTCGATTGTCTACAACAATTCACAACCAAAACTTATTTGATTCAATCTCGGTTTTAAGCCAATTCAAACCAGCATTTACAAATTCGATCACCGCAACAATCAGGTTGCGAAAATCAAGCAGACACAGCTACTACAAAGTACAGATGCAATTTAATTTCAACATTTTAACCCGAAAAGCGAAATTGCATGTGTGAGACCTGAAATATTGATACCTGAAGCTATTCACAGACGAATTGCTAGTGAAAATTTGGATAGCAGAGAGGTAAGGCACATAGTACTGCACAAGGGTCTCGCCCTGTCCATGGCGATCGGAACTCCGGCGCCATAAGCACTCCATTCATCATAGCAATTCCAGAGATCACTCAATGTGAAATACTCAACCTTTTCTCTCTCCCATGGATGCCATAGCCGATTGAGGTTCCTCATCTCAGACTGCAACACCAAACGTCCAAAAAAAAAAAAAAATCAGCGTACAAATTGATAAAAAAAAAATCATTCATTCAAAAACAACCCAGAAACAGAAAATCAGGCTGCATGCACAATCAGCTTGCAAATTGATGAAACAACCCTAAACAGTAAATTACAAACCTTGGGTAGGAATTGGGGTCGGAGCACTGGGGTTGTACAATGGAGGAAGCAGTCAAGGTTTGATTGCATTGACCCTTTGTCCAAAATCATTTCTTTTTCTTTCCTCTGCAATTCTAGAGAGAGAGAGAGGGGGGAGAGAGAAAATTTGAGTTTTTCGCTCACCCTGAATCAGAGAGAGAAAAAAATGTTTCTCTCACCCCAACCAGGAAAACAGAACGAGCCTTCTAAAAGAGAAAAAAACAGAGAGAGAGAAAGAGAGAAAGGAGAGGAGAGGAGAGAGAAAGCGAGAGAAATGGGAAAGAGAAGAGAGACTGAATGTCGGGATTAGATTTCCCTTGACAAGTGAGAGAAAAATGGGAAATGGGCCTACGAAAGAGTTCTATTTTTTAACGTTTGGACACAACAATTCACGGGCGAGTCTTCGCTTCTCTGTTTTTTCTCTTCACAGATAAGAGTCTTCGCTGGCAATGCTATCAATTCCCAACGGATTTCCGTTGGCCGGAGAATCAAATTCCGGTCAATCCTCCGGACACGGAATTCTCTCCCTGTTTTTTCGGGTTTTTGTAATCGTTTTTCTCTCTTCACCAACCTTAAAGAAAACTCAAGTCCCTTGATCACAGTCACGACAATTCAACGTTAAACCTTGAAGCTAAATCAATCCCACAAATCAAAATTATAAAAAACCCAGAAGAAAAAAACCTGCCTTTCAATCGAATTTTCCCGAGAAAATGACAGAAAAATTTTAGAAAACCAGAACAAAAAGAGCTGAAAACCAAGTTTTCTGCGCGAGAGATTTCTGGGTTTTTGTAGTTTGGCAACCAAAGACACGATTTTGTAACAGAACAGCGAGAAAATGATTCAACTTTCCCGGAAAAGCAGAGAAAGCAAAGGAAAAAAACAAACAGAGTGTGAGAGACGGAGGGAGGAAAGAAGGAATCAGAGAAAATAGCAACTGAGCTTTATGTTGTAGAAAGAGCGAGATTTTGTAGAGATAATGGATTTGGATACCAACAATAATTAAGGCATCAGAATACCAGATTTATTATTTATCAGACTCATCTGTCTCAATCAAAGGCCCCTCCCCCCTCTAAAAAGATGAACCATATAAATTTATGAATTTTCTTTCTTGTTGCTTATATTTTTAATTTCCGTGGATTTTTTTTTAATTTCCCTGGATATTATAATATCTTTAAGAGCATTTTCAATAAAAATGTTAAAAGATAAATGTCAAATGTTAATTTGATAGATAACGTAATAATGTCAGATTTTTTCTTTTTCCAACTAATGTGTTTTTTTATTATAAATGATATTTGTAAAGCTCATTTTAAAAATAAATCAATTAAAATAATTTCTCAAGATCTATAATTAATGCATTAATGAGAACTACACAATAAAATAATTAAAAATTATTGGGTAAATTACAGTTTACCACCTCAGGTTTGAGGTATATTACAACCTCATAGAACATCTTTAAAACACTGCACTTTCATACCTTACGTACTATTTTATTTCAATATAATACATCTGTTATATTTTCTATTTATTACCCCGTTAAGAGCTGACGTGACTACCACATTTATGTCACGTGGCTAAATAATTTAAATAATTAAAAAAAGAAGAAGAAAGAACCCAAAAACCCATTCCACCCCCCTCAACAACCCACCCATCTCCCTCTCCTCCACTTTTCACCTCACCTCCCATCCAAAAACCCACCCCCACTGCATGTTCTTCTTCTTCCGCCTTTGAGCGGTCCCTCACTCTCATAGGTCTCTCCTTCTTCTTCCTCCCTTCATCTCTCTCTCGCTCCGGCATCTTCTTCTCCACCTAAGAGGCTTGTTAACTAAAGACGGTGTTACGGAGGTCTTGAAATTGGGGTCCCAATGTTTAAACAGATTAAAGAACGAGAGGTGTCGGGGATGTAGAAAAAGGTATGTAGGCTAAAAATTATATTTGTTATTGATACATGAATGTGGAAAAATGGAAGAGAATGCAAATGGAAGAGAATGCTTATGGAAGAGAATGCAAATGGAAGAGAATGCTAATTTTTTCATTATCTTTCTCTACAAGATTACAAGGATATATATACATGATACAAATGTGTAGGTAGGACAAGGTAGGACGGCTAGTAGACAAGCTAGGACGGCTAGGAGACAAGCTAGGACGGCTAGTGACAAGCTAGGACGGCTAGTGACAAGCTAGGACGGTTAGTGACAAGCTAGGACGACTAGGAGACAAGCTAGGACGGCTTGACGGCTGTAGGACGGCTTATTCTTCCAATACTAATATTATATACAATTACACAAGGATTCCAACCATATTCCTTATTTGTCTAACAGGGGACGAATGTGCATAGGCCGTTGGAGCCTCTATGGCCCTCGAGGCTTACCATTGTCGAAAACGATGAGAACTTCGCCAAGGGAAGTCAAGTCCGAGACGGGGCTTTTCGATTCGAGGGCTTGGGGTTTGAAAATCACCAAGCACATACTTGTGTTTGTTCCACGAGAAACATTGGGTCATGGTGGTGGTCTGACATCGACGGAGAACGATGGTGTAGCCGTCGTTGGAGTCATCTGGGTGCGTAGGGAATCGTCGAAGAAGACAATGAACAGTGGGAGCAACCACTTGGGAGATGGGGATGGGGTGGGGCTTGCGGGGGAGGTGGGGGTGGGGTGGGTTTTTGGATGGGAGGGGAGCTAAAGAGTGGAGGAGAGGGAGGTGGGTCGCCGGGGGGAGGGGGGAGGGAATGGGTTTCTGGGTTCTTTCTTTCTTTTTTTTTTTCTTTTTTTTTTTAAAAAAAACTTTTTAAAATTATTTACATTATTTATTAATTGTTTAGTCACGTGGCACAAATGTGGCAGTCACGTCGGCTCTTAACTGAGCAATGGATGAAAAATGTAACGGATGTATTATATTAAAATAAAATAGTACGTGAGGTATTAAAATGAAATGTTTTGAAGATGTTGTATGAGATTGTGATAGATCTCAAACCTGATACGGTAAAGTGTAATTTACCCAAAATTATTTGACAGCACATTTTCTCATATGTCAAATTTGACATATGAAAACTCATATATCAATCCACATAAGATTGACATATGGGTTGGAGCTTGCTCCTACCTTCAAATTTCATTACATGACATTTCACTTAGGATTTGACATCTTCTTTAGACATGGTCTAAGAAATGTGATATCCACACACCCTTTTTACTTCTCAGACACCTTTCTATTCGATCGTCGGATCAGATGAATTAAATAAGATCAAAGGACAAAAATTAATAAAGGGTGTGTGAGAAGTAAAAATAAATGTGTAGATAGCATACCCTATCCTTAATACAATCCAATAGGAGAAGACAAGCTTTGGTATAAAGAAAATTTTATTTATTTTGACCTAAAGGTCATGAATTTGTGTCGTGATAACAACTCTTTGTAAAACAAAAAGTAAAATTGTGTATGATAAATGATCTCCTACCTTCGCAAAGCGCAAACCTTATTGGTTTGAGTCGCCCTTTAATTCAATACGAAATGCAGGCAGTAGAAGATTTTTTATTTTTATTTTTCTTTAACTGGATGAGACTTGGTCCATGGCTTGCTTGGTAAGTAGCATAATCGCCTTTGAATTCTTTATTTTCTTTTCAACACTATGCAATTATCATAACAAAAAATAAAATAATAAATAATAGGAAAAGGGGGATTTGAAAGGAAAAAACTCGTGCTTAATTTGGTTCATAATATTGCCAAATAATGTCGAAACTCTTTATCTTATTTTAACCGAAAATTAATATGTTTTTAACTGAAAAACAGTTTTTACCAGTAGAATTATGGATTTATTTTTTGGCTAAGATAAGATTATAAAATTCTTTATGAAAAAAAAAAAAACTCTTATTAGCACTCCAAAAATCTTATTATACACTCCTATGTATTTTTCCTTTCTAATTATAAAAAACTTAAAGTGCAAAATGAGATTTTTAGAGTGCTAATAACAATTCTAAAACAAAACAAAAAATCCCTCAAAAATTGAGCGGAGTAAAATTAATGCATTTATCTTCTTCCTTTTTTTTTCCCCACATAAATTAATGCACTTATCACTACACCACATTCAACAATAACTTATGAAGATTTCATTAATGGCCAATCTCAACCTGGGAGTTGTATTTGCGTTTTATTTTCTAGGAGTTTTAAAGCTAGTCACAAGAGGTTGTCCATGTTTCAATTTTTTTTAGGCGAAGCGGCAGTGTTTATTGATAAAATTAGGCAGTATTATAAAGGTAACGCTAAGGATATCAAATTTGGTAACTAAATTTGTAAATTAAATGATGTGTCATCAATAAAAATAAACACATTTATCAACGTGTCAATAATAAATTAATTATCAACTTTCATATATTTTAATTTTCAATACTTTTTCTGCAAATTTAATCTTCCTAATATTACTCTTATTATAACATTTAAAAAATTACATTCGAAAGTTTCTCAAACCAACAAAAATTAAAAGCTGACGACGAAGTCAACTTAAAACTTACAAAGCCAACTTAGCCATTTTATATTTTATTGTAGTGGCAAATCTACGAATGTGACAAACTAGGGATGACTCAATTTTTTTAGTGTCCTCTGCAATCAATCTCCTGGTGGGGGGGGGGGGGTGGTTGCATAGTGAAGGCTGGCAACAGACTGCACCACCACCAACGCATAACTCTCAAGAACCACCTTCTAATCTCACCTTTCTTTTTTTTTTTTTTAATTTTAACGAAAAATTCACAATATTATTTATTTTAACAAAAAAATTATATTTTTATATTAAAAAAATCAATCATGATACTATTTATTTTATCTTTTATTTTGTCATTATTATTAAAACTCAAAGTTTTCAAATTCTTTTTATTAGTTTTTTATTTTTTTTCTTTGTAAATATCTCACAATTTATTCTTATATACTTAAATTAGAGACTCCGCCATTTCCAACTTCTAAAATTATGGACCCAAAAAGTGCAAGTATTCTCTCTCTTTTAGCAAGAAAGTGCAGGCAATTTATCACCAGGTACATCTCATAGTTGCATCATTTTATTTTATGCCAATAAAATAAATAAAATAAAATAAATAATATATCATCGCATGTCCCCTAACACAATAAAAGAAATAAAATAGTCCAATCCTTCTACACTTTTCATATCATATTAAATTTATGTTTATGATGTCGACAAAAACGTATCATTTTTGTTTAGAATGTGAAGAAATTGACAAGAAAATATGGATTTTAGGCCTAGGAGATCAAGACTCAGAAAGCGAACCATACCTACTCCAATTGAATTAATTTGTAATTATTTTATTAATACTGTTTTTGTTCCATAGCTGCGGAACATTAACTAGTTAATTTCACTTATTAATAATATTATTTCCTATCATAATAATATTATTTCCTATCACAGTCAAAGTCATTGCTGCAAGGCAAACTAAGGTTCGAGGAGAAGAAGCAAATCTTGGCATTTGGGAAACCGCGTGAACGTAACAACACCACCACTGTCGCAAAATAATAGGTAAAATACGACGACGTAGAATGTCTGTAACTGCCCTTCCCGCTTTAATATACAGAAGCAATTAGCTTTGAGTATATTATTTAAAAACCAAAATTATTTTTGTCAGCAATTACTCAACACTCAACGGTATGAACAAGTAGATAGATATCCAGCACGACAGCGTTGATGTGGAGTGAGTTGATCTTGAGACTGAAAGTGAGAGTGGGTCCCTTCCAGTTTGACTAGTAGCTTGATGGCATTGTGTTTTGCAGGTGATAAGTCTGACAGTGATCTGTATGAACATGTAGAAGATCATATGCATCCGAATTTTATGCAGATAACACCACGAAAGATTAAGACACTTATTTAATCTTGAGTTTAGAAGACAAAGTTTTGGGGTGTGATGTGTCGTTTTGGCAACATGTTTCACGCTTTCTATGCTTCCTTTTTGAATAATAATAATAAAAAAAAATGTCATTTTTATCTCATTTTCTTCCGTTACCTTTGTACTATTTCAAACCTAGAATTAGCTAAAGAAAAATTAATGAAAAAAGTTTTAATGATAAAGACAAAATAAAGGGTAAAGTGAATAGTACCAACATTGACTTTTTAGTGTAAAAATATGGTTTTTCATTAAAGTGAACAGTACCGCAAACTTTTCGTTAAAACTCTTATTAGCTTAATTAACCTAATGGATGGCTCGGAATGATGATTTGATATTAGCGATATTTAATTTTCACTTTGTTAAAGAGAAAATCTTGATAACTGAGTTACCAAGTGAAATTAGAACTCAGCATAGTATGAAAGTAGTTGAAATTATGATGGAAGCTAGCTAAACCAAAGCTTTATAGTTGTTATTTGTTCAGAAAGTTGTTGGTGATATCACATTAAGCACGACTTGAGTCTTTAAGTTGGGCACAACTCCATCCAATATATACGTAACAAATCAACTCATCTCATCTTGAAGAAAATATCGAGTTCAAATCATATAGACAATCATTGTGCGATGCATAATGAATCGTATAAGCACCTCAATGGGTTGTCACAGTCTCTCTTCTAAGGATTGAGATGCTAAATTCAAAGTAAAATTTTGAAGAATTGCTACCCTTGCTCTGACTGAAGTAAAAATGAAGATTTGTTGCACCTCCGAAGTTATTAAGTCAACGAGAAAGAGAACTTTAACGAAAAGTTATTGATACTGTTTACTTTAATGAAAAATTATATTTTTACATTAAAAAATCAATTCTGATACTATTTACTTTACTATTTATTTTATCCTTATCGTTAAAACTTAAAATTTTCAAATCATTTTCATTATTATTTTTTCTTTTATAATAATTACTGAATTTCTCTGCAATATTATTGTGACATGTTGTGGTTACAGAAGAAGAAAATGACACCAGGGATGCTTTTGTAAGTCTGCAACTGCAAGGTAGTGGTGCCACGTTTATCTGTAGAACATTCTCGCAATGTCACTGTATTTATCCATGATTCCATGTGCCTTGGATTTATTTTCCAACGATATTTAACTACTCAAAAATTAGTTAGAACTCCTACTTAAAATTTTTCAAAATTGTTCGTTGTTAATTTATAGAACTATATATTTATAATCAGAACTGTTCATATTATAAATCAGCATATAAAGATCATCTCTGTAAAAAATTAATTAAAACTAAGATCGTTTAATCATCAAACTATTTGAAAACAAATGAACGGTATTGATAAAAACATTATGAACCGTCTCTATATTTGTTATAGATGATCTTTACAATATGATTTTCATAGTATGAACAGTTCTGATCATAAGCACAAAGTTCTGCGATTAAAACACTAAGAATTTTGAGTATGAGTTCCTACCTATCTTTAAGTAGTCAAGTATTGTTCCTTATTTTTTGGCACCTCCTCGAAAAGTGATCCCTTCCTTCTTATTCATTAAATCAAGGAATCCATGTCATTGAAATTTGATCCAAAAGCTATAAACATGGACCTACTTTAAAAATTATAATAATTTTAGCTATTGAATCAATTTTCAATGACACGGATTTCTTGATTTGATGGATTAGGAGGAAGGGATTCCCACCTCCTCCATCGCTAAACAGTATCAGAAGCAAGCAACCTGCTTCAAAGGGGACCCATCTGCAACATGTTTTTCTGCATATTTATTTGACGTGGTCTTCCACCTATATATATATCACGATAATACTCTGGAAAAGAAAACAAATCCTTGTTGCCCCCACTTCATGAATCTACCGTCTGCTAGCTAACAAGAACAAAATAAAGTGTTGCCTGTAACAAGAACGAGCTACTTCCAACATTGTTTAAGGAAGTTAATTAAGGGATCCTAGATGCTGATTAATTTCTGAAAACTATATATATATATATATATATATATTACAAAATATATTATTAGAAGATGGATGACACAGACTTACAAGTTAACCGTGTTGCTAAAGGTTGATAAGAGAGTACGTTTTTACTCAATTATTTTCGTTGGAAGAGGTTGCATTAATTTTATATGGGTAATGACAAGGAAATCAATTTTTTTTTAGAGTAATGCTAAAGAGATTAAATTAGTAGACGTAAATTTGAAAATTAAATAATGTGTCACTAATAACAAAAAAACATATTAATCAACACTAAGTAATAATCTAATCATCAATTTCTATATCATTTAGTTTACAAAATTTAGTTTGCAAATTTAGTTTCCCTAGCATTACCCAAATTTTTAACCCAAATTTACAAATCAAATAATGTGGTTATAGATAATTAGATTATTAATTAAATATCAATTAACATGCTTATTTTTTTATTGATGATATATCATTTGATTGCAATTTGATTTAAAAATTTTGTTCTTCATAATATTATTCATTTTCTATACCAAATTAGTTTTACTGTTTTCAGGACTCTTGGAATTAAATAGAAACCATCATTGGAATTGATGTAACAACAGATCTGCCCAACCCTTGCGGATGGCAATTTTAAGATTTTTGACTGAGCATCTTTAATGAAAATAGTTAAATTCATTTGATCCTGGCATGACGATTTGAAGTTAGATGTTAAATTAGGAAAACTAATAAAAAGAGTCTGAAAGTTTTGAGTTTTAACGATAAAGATAAAATAAAAGATAAAATAAATAATATCAAAATTAACTTTTTAGTGTGAAAATATAATTTTTCGTTAAATTAACTTGATATAGATCCAATTTTGTGAGCCATTAGTAGAATTAGTCCACTTCATTGAAATAGGTCCAATAATTAAGATTCCACATATACTTATTTGTGGTTTGTACCATATTTACCCCTTAGATTTACGAATTGTTATAAATACACAAAATTTCTTAATTATGGGATTATTTGTCGTTTAACTAATCCCTTAATTGTAGGATTAGTTATAGCCATATAATCACCTCAACCCTAGTTCGTTTCATCCCACCTTTTTTCCTTCTTCCAAACAATTCCCTCTATCAATCCTCCTCTTTTTTGTCTCTTCTTTTCATGGGTGATATTTTTGTGTTCTTCCCTCCAAATTCGTTCCTTTAATGGAGGTATATTATATCATATTTATTTTCTATGTTCCGCCATGTAAGTTCCTAACATTTTTCTTCCTATACAATAGGTAGTTTATTTTTATTTTGCAGGTAGATTATATTTGCTTTGTAGGTATAAAGCATTTTTCTTCCTATACAATAGGTAGGTAGTTACTAGATTATATCGGTTTTGATTTCTTCATAAACAGTAGGCAGTTACTAGATAATATTTTAGTTGGGTATTTAAATATTCAAAATTTAAAAACTGAATAAATGATAAAAAAAAAATTAAATAATTTAAATATTTTTATCTGAAGGGGCAAAATTGATATCAAAATATGTAATTGGATAACTGGACTCAGTCCCAAAAATTACCTATGTTTTTGGACCTAGATCCAAAAACCCCAAATAAATAATACCGAAGTTTTTCGTTAAATTTCCTTTTATAAAAAATGAGTCAAACTATTATTTTTATATACAGTGGGAACTACAGTAAAAAAATTGTGGAAATTGGTTTGGGTACGGTATGTGATTGATAGATCCGTAAGAGACAAACATTTATTAAATAAATCAAATTAATGAATTTGATATTATTAGGCTATTTTTTTTTTTTTTTTTAAATTTAACGGCTTTAGTATCGTTTACTTTTGACGAAAATGATATTTTTATCCTAAAAAGTTAATTTCTGATATTATTCACTTATAACACATTTTTGTCATTTTGATTAAAACTCAAATTTTTCAAGTCATTTTCATTAATTTTCCTTTTAAAAAAACGCTTAGAACGTTAGGCGTCAATTCAACTTCATTTAAAACTCATCGATCAGAAGAAATTTATTATCTTTTTATCCTATTTGGCACTTTTGATATTTTTTTGGATATGAGCTAAAATATTTGATTTAGCAGCCCATCGTGATGCTTCTATCCTAAACCCATTAATTGACAATAAATTCTACTTAAGTTCTCTTTCAAATTGTCGCATTATACATGCCCGACACTCCGCAAATGTCGTGGCATATAGATCGACCAAGTTGGCTTTTGTTCTTTGATCTTGAATCTTTTTGGTTTATTTAACCTCTGGATCTTATCTGTGAGGTTCTTTTGGAAGATTGCAATGCTTGATTATCAATAAAATACTATTGTTTAATCTCGAAAAAGTGTTTGATATAGTGATATTTCTCTTCAACTTATCACAAGTTATATCCCACATTCAAATATGTTGGAAAATATTAAAGTTAGTAATTTGGTTTATTTTTATGCTAGGGTTGTTTGGTATTTATGCATTCTATCACATGAATTATATATGGTTATCAAATGCTAATTATATTACATACATGTAAGTATTATAGTCAAACTCATGATTTTGATTGCTTTCATATTATTTATCAGGGTTTACTATTGCTTTCTTGTTTGTTATCAATTAGGTATTTATACATTCACCCTCTAACTATTTTCCGAAAATATGTAGTCTTTCGATTATGTAGCCGTCTTAGCAATTTGTAGTGTCTTTCTTTATTGTAGCCAATGAAATAAGAATATGAATTTGTATGTTTGTTCTTCATTTTCCGTCCTTTCAAAAATTTCAACTACATTCTCCAGTCTTCCTTTCAAAAAAGAATAAATTTAATTTGTTTCTCTTTATTTTTGGTGCTGAACTGTTGGAATTGTTGGATTTCATGCCAAAGATAAAAATTCTCAAAAGATTAGTAAATTCAACCAGATTCTGTATTATAAAGGCATATATCATTGTGTTAACTGGCTGATATAGCAGTCTGATTAATTTGTACATAAATCTGATCTAAGTAAGCATCAACTAGAAGCCTTTAACAGATTCTGTGATCAGTTTAAATCAAAACCCGGATTCTTTTCCCACCTAGCTAGCTTGCATGCAACATATAACCAGACTCCAAACACGTACAATGGAGGACAAAGCTTTATAATTATTATGATATTATATACGGCTCTCCATTTTTCATAGGGTTTTTATCAGAAGATGTACTTTCCTCACTTGCTCCTGCCAACCCAGTCACATGATCAGCTTCTCGGAGCTTCGGATTGCTGAAGAGAAAGGGATTTTTCTGTAATTTTCGTAAGAAAGTTACAGGAGATAATTGGGTGGGGAAACTGTACGGAGGTGGTGGTCGCGGGCTGGTGGGAAGGTGGGAAGGTGCTGAAATTGGAGGGACTGAGGAGACAGTGGTGGATGTGGTTTTTATTTTGTTTATTTTTCTTTTCTCTTCCTGTTTTGTTTTTATGGATTTTAGATTTTTAAATAATTTAAAAAATCATTATCTTTCGTATATTTATTTTTGGTCAATGTCTTTTGTATAATTCACTTGGCATTATATTATTAAACTTGTGGACTTTATATCTGTATCATATCAAGATTTAAATAAAATAATTAAATTAAGAGAAATTCTTATATATTTAATAATATTAACACAATAATTAACATTAAACTATAAAATAACAAATAATTCATAAAAAATCTCACTTTAAGAAAATTTCTTTTAACATTTATCTTAAATTAATGTATAATAATAATATTTAGAGATAATATCAATCTTTATTGAAGTCGATGCACTGAACAAAAAGAGAGGTCAATTTCAAGAATCTATTTTAATATAAGTCTTTCCCGTATATATTGCATCAATCATTCAATCTGATAACTTTCTGACTCTGATTGAACGTCAAACTGAGGTACATTTGATTTGATTTTCATAGGCCATTAGCGGAGCACTTTGAAAGGGAATTATACCATGAATGTAGAAGCAAAATAGTTAGCAAAAGTGGTCAGTGCCAAAACGTTATAAGATTTCTGGTTCGTTCGAACTTAAAAAATTATATATACTCAGGAAAGAGAAAAAAATATAAAAGGGCAGCAAGCTTGAGAAGTGGAGAAGAAATAAGAAACAAAAAAAATTAAAAGAGAAGTACCAAAAGTTTTTGTCTATTTAATTTATTTTAGGTGGTTATCGGAGATTGTTTAGGTGGTTAGTTTTTTTCTTTTTCAACTCATTGCATTTAAAGTTTAAATTCTCATCTTCTCATTATTTAAATAAATTTAGTATAAATTATATGTTTGTTAAAAAAATTTATTTTTCATATTTCATAGAATTAAAAAACTTTTTAGTGTAATATAATATATATTATCTTTGATAAAAAAAAAAAAAGTAATATAATATATATTAGGTCAGTCATCAGCAAGTAGACTGTCTCTTTATGGCCCTGCATTAAAGTTGAATGGTTAGGTCATCTCCAACCAATCCGGTCAGAGAATTATAGGGTTAAAAATCGCTTGAAATGATACGAAAATCGTCTTCAACCGAGAACTAGGTCAAAGAGCTCATAGGCCCCACAAGACCAAAAACACCAAATTAGTCGAACCAGCTGGCCCAAATGAGCCAACCCAAAGTTTGAATAGCAACAGCTACCTGGCGTTGATAGCTAACATCATGCTAACGCTAGGTTACTGTTGTATTTGAATTTTTTTTTCAGACAAAATTTTAAAAATAAAAAATTCTAATTTTTTTCCTATAAATGCCTAAGTGATTCCTGCATCATTTCTCACATAATTTTCACAATTTCATATTATCTTACTTCATTTTATTTCAATTCTTCACATTCTATATTAATTCAATTAAAATAATAAATTATGTAACCATATTAATTCAATTAAAATAATAAATTAAAATAAGGTAGTTTAATTTAAGTAACCATGTTAATTCAATTAAAATAATAAATTATGTTTGGCCTATGACCCTTTGGCCCCATCGGTTGGAGATGGTTTTTTGTCACAGAACTATGTTTGGCCTATGACCCTTGGCCCCCTTGATTGAAGATGGTAAGAAATATAGCTTGACACTGTTCATTAAAATATTAATTTATTAGATGGCTATATGGCTAAGGCCATCTCCAACGGAGGGCTGGCCAGAGAGCTTGTTTTAGCCCTCTGGCCCTCCAAGAAATTAATATTTTAATGAACAGTATGTGGCCATATTTGCTTTCATCTCCAACCGAGGAGCAAAGGGCTATAGGGCTCGTTTTAGCCCTGTCACAAAAATCCGTTTCCAACCAAGGGCCAAACATAATTTATTATTTAAATTTAATGTTATTTAATGTTGTTTCATGTTACTTAATTTAATTTAATGTTGTATAATGGCTTAGAAAGTTATAGGAAACAAATAAAATTTAAAAAAAAAAAAGAACTTTAAAAAAAAAGTCAAAAATAACGGCTAGCTGACGTCAACTAGCCGTTATATTCAAAATTTTCCATATTTGTGTCGGTTATAACTGACACTACTTCTATCAGATAGCCATTTATTTCAAAAAATTTCGGCTATTTGTGTCGGTTATAATCGACACCATTTCCCTTATTTTTGTCGGTTATAACCGACAGCAAAACCGACACTATTTCAAAAATTTCTAGCCAGCCCGGGATTGGCTGCATGTGGCCAACCCTTAGGCTTTTTCAGATTCCATGGGGCCCACGAGCCCTCTGCCCTAACCCTCGGTTGGAGACGTTGGAGGTGGCCTTAAGTAGTAGCCGGAGGATCCTTGAAAGGATTTTAGGGATCCTCCAATTATATCTGTTCATCGTACATTGTGCGGTAAAAAATTATTGTAAATTTTTATTATTTAATATTGAATATAAACAATACCTGACAAAAACTGATGCACGATGAATATATGTGATTTAAGGATTCCCGAAATCCTCATAAAAAGGATCCAACGAGGATCCTCGCTCAAGTAGTAGTAAGCTAGCTACTAGTTGGGGGTTGGGAAAACAAATGCTCCTTCAATCTTCCAAATTGTGAAGTGTATGTGTAACTGCTCCTTGTTGGGTGTTTTGGTATAGTTGACTCCTTGTTATATATATATTTCTGTTTGAGTTATATTCTATACATGAAGCTAAAGGTTTCTACCTTCTAAAATCAAATTTTCAATTAACTCATCACTTTGGTCTTTGATATTTAAAATTAATATAACTGGTTTTTTAGATTGTTCACCCTCAATCATTTTGGTCATTCTGTGATAAGTCTTCGTTAAATTCAGGATATTTTTGTCAAATCAATCCCTTCCTTCGAACTGGTGATTTCTTCAATTTACTGAAGATTTTTCATATAATGACCAAAACGATTAACGGCGTACAATCCAAAGAGCATTCTATTGAGTTTCAATCTCTTTGACCAAAGTGAGAAGTTATGACAATCTCATAGACTATTTTGGCTAAAAAAAATGTAAAAGAAATTCAATATACAATTACTTCATTTGGAAATGACAAATACCTAAGGGCCTGTTTGATATCCTATTTGAAAATTTTAATCATTTCTCAAAATATTTCTTAAGAACATTTCTTGAAAACAATTTTCTTTAAGACTAAAAAACTTGATTGGTTTGCGATTAAAAATTTTGAAATCTTACAACCTAAACCAGACAAAGAGATTTAAAAAGATGGATCGCAGGAGAGGGAGAAAGAGGAGAGAGAAGGAAAGAAAGTAAGAGATGATTGAAGAAAAGAGAGATAAGAGAGAGGATCAGACGAGATAGAGAGGAAGAGGGGTGAGAGAAATAACCAAGAGAATGAAGTTAGCGGATTGGAGGGAGACAAAAAAGGTAAAAATAAAAAAGAGGAGAGAGAGAGATAGATTTGTAGTGAGAGGGGAAGTGTAAGAGAAAAGAAATGAGTGAGTTTTAAAAACTCTAAAAACTCACTTTTTATGCTTTTAGAGAATATATTATATTTTTTAGTTTAGTTTTTGAAAATAGTCTTACCAAACAAGTTTTTAAGGCCTAAAACTTGAAAATTGTTTTTTAGTTAAAAAAGTTGGATTCAAATAGAGTACCAAACAGGCCTTAAGATTTTATGATCATAAAAAAATTCTCTATAGTTAAGAAGAAAATAATTGATACCTAAAAAATCCTATCGTGACGCTGAAGAGTCTAGGTGTGTTTAAGTACACGGTGACTAAATTTTGTCACTAGTAGTCACTTGCTACTAAAGTTTAGCGGTATTGTTTCCTATTTGTAAGTAGGAGTCCAAATCGCCCACTTCTTTTGTGTAAAGAAATAAAGTTTGACAATCACATTTCATGCTAGTCCGTATAAATATTTTGTTTATTTATTTCGACTAAATTTTTTAGGGAGAAAAAGTGAGCGGCTATTATTTCAACTAAAACGAACAAATATGCAACTGTATATATAAAAAAAAAATCTAAATTGAACAGATATGAATTGCATGGGCAACAAAAACGAGAAGTGCAGACTTTACGTACGCATAGACAATACATGGTTGATAGTGCAGCAATATTAAGCAATTGTCAAAACCTTAGGACAATAATGTCAGAGTCAAGTGGCGATTGCACTGATCCACTGAACTTACAAAGGTAACAAAATTACAAAAAAAGTTAACAATGAAATAATAGGATCTATGTTGAGGCCCTATTTTATCGACTCATGTGGTAAAGAGTTGTGAATCGTAACACGGTGGTGAAGTCTCCACCATCTTTTGGTATGCTACTTTCGCACGCAAGAGACCAAGATTCAGAAAATTACAGATTCGTATTCAAGCTGTGACAAGCTTTCCGGGTTCTCTATCTAGATTAGAAATCAAGTATTATGCAAACTTTGGATTTTGATTTTTGAAAGATTTTGATGGGGATATCTGGGAAATGAGGTTGGGGTAACGAGAGAGAGAGAGAGTGGATTCAATAGCTTGAGTTTCTTGTACATTCATGGCAATGGCGTGGGAAGTAATTTTGCTAGGATTCTATGGCAAATCTTAGTATTTGGGACTGAGGTGGGAGGCATAGGAAAGGCCGGAAAGGGTAGGGGTGCGTGGTGTGGGTGATAAGGGCGGGGAACATTTTTTTTACTGATTCATTTAAAAGTAGTATCTCGTCACAGAGACCACAAAAAAAAAAAAAAGTTTAGCTTTAGCTTTATATTTTGTTGTTATTTTGTTCTTTTCAAGTTGTAGTATCGCTCTTGAAGAATATTATAAGCATGACTAACTTTTTCAATAGCCGTCAAATTTTCACAAATTATCTTATTAGTCCCCGCAATTGAAGGGGATTATGAAGTCTGAATATTCCTGGGGAAGAAGATGAAAAAATGAAATTTAATTGGAGATTTTTGTGCCTTAATTGACTCCAACTCTAATTAATTCACACGTCCATCTCAGAAAATAAAATTAAAATGGGCAAACAAAAATTGGATGATGGGCTTTTAACTAAAAAATTTAGATGATAGGTTTAGATAGAGGGAGGTAGATGGGTTGGTGATGATACCTAATGGGCTTGGATGGATGGAGTTATTACTCGAGTGTCCCCTCTTAAGCCCCATTGAATTTATGTCTTTCCAAGTACAGGTTTAGTACTGAGCTGCTTCTATAAAACGTGGGTATAAAAAAAACGAAGCTCAAAACAATGTTTGGTAAACACTTAAAAACAGCTTATTTTCATAGTTTTGGATGAAAAAAAGCTGAAAACGTGAAACAGCAAAAATGAGCTTATTCTCACAGCACTGCAGAAACAGTTTTTTTTTCAAAGCATAACAATCCCAAACCAGCCCTAATAGTAAGCGTATGAGTTTTGCTCTCCTGTCGTCGTGCGCATGAAAGGAATAAATGTCAACGGTTCTCTTTTGTGTTTTCATGCGTAGGAGGGTAGGAAAGCTAGACTCATATAGACTTTTCACTCATTTACTCGTAAAAACACATGTATGGGGATAATTCTGAGGCCTATAAATGCCTTCAAGCACCCCCTCAATTCCCCTTTACAAAGGTTGAAGTACTTGCTAGCTGGCTGCCAGTCCAAATTATTGTCGAAGTTTTTGGTACCTAAAGATCAAAAGGGAGTATATTCGCTAAACAACACCAAGGGATGTTGTGCTAATTTGGTGCCTACAGGATATTAGGTTTAACAGTGTCTAAGTGCAACAAGCATATTTTTAAAATTGCAAGATTTCAAGCAATATTTGAACTGTATAAGAAACCAAATTCAGATGATGTTAAAGTTCTGGTCAACTTGTAAACGAGTTGGATCGCTAACGGGTCACTCATTAAGAACTGGACAACATGGATCTTGTCCATAATTTGGTTTTCCTATACACAATCAGGCTTTTCCTAACGTGAGGTTAAAGGTAGCGACGGTGTCAACCTAATCTATTAAGGCCACACAACTCTTTAATTCAGTTTCATACACATTATAATTAGTCAAGGGCTAAACTCATTCTTCCAATATCACTTGCATAAGATTTATCATAATTCTCGAGGAAAAATTCGCACAGAATATTTGCCAGAAAAGTGGATTTTTGGATTATCTTGGCATTGTTTGACTTTAAAAAAGAGTTCCTCGTGGCCGGTTAGACTATTGAATAAAATTGGACCCTGTCAATTATGAAATAGTTAACAGTTGCCAACCATGCATGCTGATAATTAGATAAGATTATATGTTAATGTGCATGGTCGTAGGATTTGATTTTGGAATATATATACAGACTAGAAGGTAAGCAAATTGTTAACAAGGAGAGACCACCAAACTAATTGCTTCACTTAATTTGACTAATCAACATTCTCTTATAATTAAGAGAAATGTCAGCAAATTGCTTGTGATTCAGGACAACATCCCATGCCAGCAAGCAATTTTTGCCTTCTTCACTCTCTTTAAGTGCATTTGTTAAAGAAATACATGCCCCTTGAGTAAAACTACTGCTCTTTTGACTGTTTATTAAGGCCCAAATAATTGTAGCCACCCGATTATCTTCAAGGTTCATACTATTCATGTATAGCATATTAGCCGCCCATATGCAAATAGGACTATTTTGATAGTTTTCTGCACATCCACCCCAAAATTGCCTTAAATTTTTCTTTTTCTTTTACAAACGATATACATTAGTAGATTAAATTGTTAGTTGTTAACGAGAAGAGAGATCAATAGGGATTAAATCCACACTAGGGTGCACAGACATTATTACTTTTTACCACTACGGTAAAGCGAAGATTTTTAATAGAATGAAAGCATTTTCATTAAGAAAAAGGGTCCTTGTGCTTACATTGTCGAACAAAAAATAAGGAAACAGGTACCAGTTAAATGCATTTTTGGCCCTTGTATATTAGCAAGTAGAGGCCTCCTATATATGAAAAGGTCGTGTATGGACAATTACTAAGCCCAAAATGAAAAATACTGAATTTATTAGGGCAAAGACATACCAGGCCGGATTTTGGAACTAATATACAAAAGCCTTTCGAAAATAGTTTTGTCGCTGTGGAGCTTGAAACTTCAATATATTTTGGATTTAGAATTTTCGGATATTGGAGCTGGATTCCATTTTTATACAAATTTTTGTTCTGCAGTAAGTACTCAATCTGTTGCAGGAACATCAAATAAATGGAGATCGGATGTACGTGCAACCTTCTTCATTGAAACTTCCCCATATATCATCTATGGTGCAAAGATAGCAATGAATTTTAGCTAAGAAAGTTACATCACAATTAGCAAACAATAACATATCATGTGTCGATGCTTTAGTAAAACACAACAATTTCTCCGTGTTCATTTTGTAGTTAATAGTAATAGGCTTTTCAAAACATAAACTTATATACCTACTTACACAGCACAACTGTTAATGAGGATAAAGCATGTCGTAGAGATGTTATACATCAAAGAGGATTTTCATGATAGTAAAAACCCTACCAATAATCTCACTCTGTAACCTCACGATAACAAATAAAATGTAAACAATTAAACAGTTCAAAATACTAATTATAGTAATAATACAAAAAGAAACACAAATTAAAATTTGCTCCTCTCTCATCTCTCCATGAATACTGATCAGTTACCAGTACATCTCTTAACAAATTTATCTGCCCCTTAACAATGCCTTCTCTGCAGTTTCCACCTCTTCTAAAATCCTGGCCTTTCTCTTCGCCGGAAGCGGAGCTGTCGGTCCAAAACTAACATAATGCCCTGAAACCGCATTGATTGCTGAGTAAATGTCTCTAAAAGAAACCCTACTGAGCAGAGTCTTCTCCCTCCTGTACTTGGCCACCCATGAGTTTGATGTTTCTCTCAGCTCCGCCACCGCAGAAGCCACATTGGGGTCGTTTCTATCCATGTTAATGGTCGTTCTGACCTTGTTGATAATCTCCTCCGTTTCTTTTACGTACTCCTCGTCCGAAGCGGCAAATGCTGCTGGTGTGAGCGGGAAGAGCCATGCTGGCGAGGACAGAGTTGCTACTGCTGCTGCCGCCACGAAGGATAAGAATTGGCGGCGTCGAGGTTGTGGGATTGTGGTTGTGGTGGTGGTAGTGGATTTGGTGGACTTGATTGGAGGAAGAGATTTGAGTTTAGAGGTAGGAGTTAGGAGTGTTGGTGAGGCCATGGTTGGGAGTGGAGGAAGAGAGGATTGGGGAGGAGAGAGAGAGTGTTTGTAGGAGTAAGCAGTTATTGGATTTGTGCCACGTGTGCTTATCATCTTATCTTATTTTTTGGTCTTTTGGATGAGAGGTGACCCAATGAGGCATTGTATATAGATCTGCTTGGGTGTATGTGTTGTTAATTAGTTTCACGCTACATAAAGTTGTGAGGCCTTGACTGTTCTAAAACAACAAAATTAGAGGGTAGAAAGTTGTGCAAGTAACACCAGACTTGGCGTATGGTGGCCAACTTGCACTAAGCAATAGGGTGTAAAAATATTTTGGGAGATTTCAGGCTCGACTTATATGGATCTATAATACTATATATAACTAACTTACTGTATGATTTATAGGAATAAAATACTATTATTTCAAAAGAAAAACTTTGTATGTCGTATGATAAATAAAAAAAAGTCAACCCATGAAGTATGATATAATAGAAAAAAACTTACATACACCTAGAATACCATTGTCAGGTTGATAATATCTGAAATCAAGCATGCATTGTCATTTATCATTTTAATTTTCTTTATTTGTTGCTTGAGCCATAAATAAAATTAAGTTTTGTTATAGGGCTAATCTATCCTTATTTACACAAAGTCGTACAACTCCAGCTCACCAACTTCGAATCTCAATTTGTGATCCTATTCCAGGACTCAGACAATCTCAACTCGTTCGAGAGCTCATACAGGTTTATCCCCAGAAGTGTGTCTACCACACAGACCACTAGACTCGGGCATATCTCGCCTTCTTAAAGGCCAACACACGTGTCACCTGAAACGCTGACGTCGCGGCTGCAATCGTGCGAAACATAACATGACACAACTAAGGCCATCAATAAAGACTTACAGTCATTGTCAATCCCAACTTACCAATCTACCCCGGCTCCAACTCAAAATATATGATTGAGGTTGTTCTTTCCTCATTGCCTATAAATAGAACTAGAGGCCTTTAAGCTGAGGACCTTTGTCAAATTCAATTTGTATTATTATCCCCAACCTAAAGAAATTCTTCAATCAACCTAACTTATTCTCAACACAACCCCAATTGTTCTTCAGCAAACCTATAATTCTTCAGCTACAATCTCAAAAGCCTATATTCGAAGCAAACATTGCTTACGATCCCTGAGATCTAAAACTTTTACAGCTTTGCCATCTCGTGAAATAATTCGGTTGACATGCAATTCTAACCACCCTAATTTTCTCTCCAAGGCACATGTTTTGTACCAAGTCCAATATGATACCAGTGAGCTTAGTGGGCTATTCTAGCATTATCTCACCCTTCATGGCGTGAATCCTACTGGAGTTTTATTGGTTTCTTTATATTTTCAGTTTATTTACATTTCAAGTCATGTAGCTTGGCCCATTGGCCTAGATTGTACTTTTGTAAACGTTGTAATCTCGACTTCATCATGAAATGATTATATTCATATGTTTCTCACTTTAGTTTCCATTTCTCTTTTATTTACATTTTAGGAAAAAACACACAAATTTACATTGAATTTTAATGTCGGCGTTTGCTCGAGTCACATAAAAGAACATAACTGGACCAACGTCCTATTCAGTGCACAATAATTTGGTTAAGAAGTCGATTTACCCACAACTTTCACAAACATTGCCTGTTTGCAACTTCTAAAAGTGGCACGCTTATCTCTCTTTCTCTCGAGCCATCTGTAGTGTCAAGACTGAAAGCAACATTTGGGTTAAATACGTATTGAACCCAGTTCAAACTCTGTTTGAGTTTTGACACCAAAATTTATAATGTGTAATCAACTTCAAATATCAAAGGGAAGTGTTATTGGCACTTCAAAAATCTCATTCTACTACTCCTCATAAGTGTATTTTTCTTTCCTAATATAGAAAATTTGAAGTGTAGAATGAGATTTTTGGAGTGCTAATAACAATTCTCATATCAAATTCCAATTACAAAGAATTTCTCTCATGGAAGAATATCCCCCAAATCCCTCAGTCTATAAATATATTGAGCCCAAATAGTTCAGGCAATAAAAACATTGGGTTATAGATTTTGGACTCTGACCAAATGTTCAAATCTAAATGGTCTTGTTTGGGCTGGTGTTCTGTCAAACTCATCCCCTAAGTCCCTCAGTCCTCAGTCCCAGACTCCTAAGTGGAGTCTACAAAATGCATTCTGCCGAAGAAATTTCAATAGCCACTTTCATTGCCTTTACACAAGTGGAGTCTGCATAATGCATTCTGTTTCTAAAGCCTAACAAAAAGGTAATTATATCTCTTGTTTTGTCCCCCAAATTCTTCATTTCAGTCTTTAGTGCTTGCCAAATTTTACTTTTGAACTTTATTTACCAAGACCATGTTGCTCAACCTCGGTTTTAGTTGAGATTTTATTCTTACTTTGTACGTATGAACCCCACCCAGTCCCTATCTTTATATTATTTATAGTATAATTTGGATGCAAAAAGGTAATTGGGTACAAACTTCTTGCTTCATAAAGAAGCCAAGGTTAACATTTGTGTTCCCTTTTCATCATTTTACCTTGCACCCACACATCTAAAAATGAAATTGTCCTTAACTTTTTTGACTTGCAATGATTAGTTTGATCCAGCGGCACACAATATTCACTTAACAAAAAATGTTTCAAATTTACTCTCTCAAAACGATAATAATATATTTATAATAAGTACGATATGGTGCATTATGGTTTATTGTTGCTGAGTTAACAGCCTAATACAAAGTGAACTACAAGCCTTTTACATATAAAATGCATTTGAGCATCACTGCCAATAATAATTGGGAAGCCTTTCGTGGAAAAAAATAAGCTAAAATACAAAATAAAATTGAAAAGGAATCCGAGGGCCATGTTATGAATGTATTGAACAATGGTAATTACTAATTAGAACACTAGATGAGAATTATGACACTTTGCATGATCATTCCATATGGTTATGAATCATGATCAGTAATCATGATCAAATAATCATTTTGAATTAAAGAATTAATTATATGTGGACTACAATTCAATAGACAGGTAGAACACAACAAAGTTGAGATAATTGAGGGCCTACACTTTAAGAAAATTTGGTGTAAAGATAGAAAGCAGCAGTAAAGCCATGACTTTAAAAAGTTTGTGGAAAGGATATATATTGGTTCTTCGGAATTTTGATAGACTATGAATAAACAGGAACAAGAAAGTAAGAATTCAATTTCAATTTTGGTTTAGTGCTTGGATTTTTCAAATAAACAAATATATCAAAAAGCTAAAGGAACATAAAAAGTTAGAGCGTATCCATAACCGTTTGTCCACATATCCAAATTATGGAAAAAGTATTCTAGTTTTATTTATTAAAAAAAATGAATAAATTTTGGATATGTTGATATAACCTACATTGGTATGAAACTCGTCATTAAGAAGTGATGGTGTTAAAACTCAGACAAAATTTGACTGGGTTTAAAACGTATTTGTCTTGAGTGTTACTTTCGGTCTCAATGCAGTGAGATGGCTCCAGAGGAAGAGAGAATATGCGTGCCACTGTTGGAGGCTGCCAACATATAGTGTTTGTGTTTGAATGTTTGTGAAAGTTTTGTGTAAAATCAGACTTTTTAACCAAATGATTGCGTGCCAAATGAGATGCTAGTTCGGTTAAGTTCTTTTTTATGCCTCGAGTGGACTTAAAATCCAATTCGAAAATAAGTGTTTGCCTATGTTAAAACTGAAAATGAGATAAAAGTGTAGACAAAAAACTAAATGTAATCATTTCATGATGGAATCGAGATTAGAACCGTTTACAAAAGAGAATTGGGCTGATGAACCAGTCTACATGACTTAAAAAGTAAATAAATTGTAAAATGTAAGAAAAGCAGTAAACTCTAACAATATCCAGGCCATGTAATTAAGGTAGAATAATGCTAGAGGAATTCTTTTACCATGAGGGTGGAATGAAGGGAAAGCTTTGTCTCAAAGAGGTGATTAGTTTTGGTTGGAATGTTCATTAACCGAATCATACCATGAGGTTGCAATGCTATAAATGTTTTAGATCCCAATGATTCTAGGCAGTGTTTGCTTTGAAGAAAGCTTAGGGTTGTAGCTGAGGACCTGAGAGAGTTGCTGAAGAGCAATTAGTTTGTGTTGAAAAGCAGTTAGATTGATTGAAGAACCACTTAAGGTTTGTAATCATAAAGATTAAGAAATGACGAAGATGCTTGGTTTGAAGGCCTTTGGTCCTATTTATAAGCCGCTGGGGAAGAGCAACCTCGATCATATAGCTGAGTTGGTGCAAGTGTAGATCAATCATTTGATGCTGACAATAATTGCAATTCTTGGTTGCTGGCCTTCATTTGGGAATCTGGGGCTAGCGTGTCTGGTGGCCTTCTGCTAGGAATCTGGGACCAGCGTGTCTCTTTAATGCATGTCTAGTGACTCGTTGTTGGCCTTGTTACGATCGTTGCACAATTGTTGCGCATGACACCAACATGTCTGGTGATGCGTCCCTCATTGTTTAAGGAGATGCGAGATTATCAGGATTGGTCGTCCACATGGTAGATGCGCTTTGGATGGGTAGAGTTCGAGCCCTTAAACAGTTGTGGAATAGTGAAAAACGGTCGCCCAAGCCTTAGGGGATTATCCTAAATTGGGCCTTAAAGTCGATGGGGCGTTGTCGCATGACTTTTGTAAATATAAATAGATTGATTTCATAGCAGCCTTATTTTTATTTATAGTCTAAACAAGAAGAGTCAAAATTAAGACATCTTACTTATCACTCGACTAAATTGAGAAGCTTCAAAGGGATCTACCTAAACATCACACAAAATGAAAGATTTAAAAAAAAAAAAAAATCTCAAAATTAGGATTTCTTATTTAAAATTTCGGATTTTGCTGCAATAGATATAAGTTTGTAGTCTGTCCCTAAATTTTCATCTGCATTATTTTAGTGTCATACTTGACCAATATTATCTTTCCCTTACTTAATTTTTTATTCTACATGTTTGAGCCAATGTCGGCATTTGATGCATTATTTTGTAGGTCCATATCGAATCATATATTCTGCAAAATAGGTCATTATTTTGTAAGTCCGTTTTTTTTTTTATACTTTTTAATCTTATAAAAATAAATGCAAACGCATGTTGGTTGGTCAATGCTTCGGGTTATAAATTATCAGAAATGAAAAAGCTAATTTTGGATTTGCAGACATGATCTTCATTTTCAGAAGAAAAAGAGGCCCATGTGAATGTAACGTGCTCTTCTCATACTTTCAAAGTAAAAAAAATATATCTTGAATGATATTATTTTCTAAAATACGTGGAGGTATATTTTTCTAAAATATGTATACATACGTCAACAGTGACCATCTCACAAAATTATGTGTTATTTTTTAGACGAAATTGTGTATTGTTTTGGTAAAATGAAATATGATTATATATATGATTTTGTATGCATCTGTAATTTTAATACCACTCAATATTTGATATCCATTTGCAATTATTTTTGTAAAGAAATTATAAAGGAATGTAAAAGGCCTATTCCTTTTGAGCTGGGTTGCCTGCCCTTCGTTATCATTTCCAGTTCCACATGATCTGGTTTAGTACTGTTCCAGCCTTGCTATTCACAACGAAGGGGAACACAATTTAATTGGGTCAGGCTCACAAACCTCACCTTGCAACTTGCAGGCTAGATGTATACAACTACAAGATTTGTGGTTATAGATTAGGGTTTAAGTTTGAAACTGAATTGTAGGGTTGCAGTACTATCTCAAATGGATAACATGTGAACAAAGCACAAGGAGAACAAGAAGTTCTTAGGCCGTCTCCAACCGAGAGTTGGCTAGAGGGCTCGTTTTAGCCCTCTGGCCCTCTAATATATTAATATTTTAATGAACAGTACAAGATTATATTTGCCTCCGTCTCCAATCGAGGGCCATAGGGCTCGTTTTACCCTTATTATAAAAAACCGTATCCAACCGAGACCCAAAGGGCCAAACATAATTTATTATTTAAATTTAAAAACTACAACAACTTAAATTCAAATTCAACAACAACTTAAATTTAAAAACGACGAATTAAATTTAAAAACTACAAATTAAATTTAAAGGAATGGTGAATGAATGGTTTACGTATTTATAGGAAAAAAAATTAGAATTAAAAAGAATTAAAAAGAAAAAAAAAAGGCCCAAAAAACCTATTAAAAAAAAAAAAAATTCAAATGCAATCGCAAGCTGACGTCAGCTAGCTGTTGCATTTGAATTTTAGCTTAAGGATTCTTGTTGGTTATAACCGACATGAATAATGATTTTTCTTGCCAGTCATGCAGCCAGCCCTTTCAGATTCCGTGGGACCCTCTCAGATTCCATTAGCCTTTTGGCCTGGCCCTCAGTTGGAGACGGTTTTCAGGCTATTTTCGGCCCTCTGGCCCTCTGAACTATTCGGTTGAAGATGGTCTTAGGTAGGGCAACTATACACAGAGGTCCATTGGGTCTTATGGAAGAAATGCAAGAGCAATCATCATAGCGGGAAAGAGTTGTCTTATGCGACGTAGTGAACTTGCATGTCACAGAAGTATATTTATCTTATGTTTCTATGTTTTCTTCTTCTTATGAGACAAAAAAACACGTGATGAGAGATAAATAAACAAAGAGGGTAGATTCATGTTTTAGGATTTTTATTTTTATTTTTTCATATGTGACAACTCCAAAGAATTTTTACAAGTGAACAAGCTTTTTCTAGAGCCAATGCAGATGAACTTTTTCAAGTGACAACCGAATTTCTCTAATTCATGTTCATCCAAAACTCACTATTTACGACAATGATCAATGATGCTTTATGTTATATGTACCATCATTTTCAAAAAAAAATTATGCTCATCTTCTCTTCAACATCATATTGAGACAGCTGCATAAGGAGTTTAAGTAACAGACAAGTTTGGTTAAAGCCTAATCTTATGCCATGATTTGTGTTCTTAGAAGGAAATCTTAAATCCCCACGCTTTTAAAAGTTTTAAGTAGGGTTGCTTTCATTTTTGCCAAAATTGTCATTGCCAACCGTAGCTTAGTTGTTAGCTTATCCCCATCTCCTTTTCTTTTTCCCTTCCCTCTCTTCATTTAAATCATCATACTTGTGATCGATTCATAATGGAACAAGTAGAATGTGTCTATGCGTCTAGAGTCAGATTCAACTTCATCATACAACTAGTTACAACATACGCCATTAGGCTCAGCATTTAAATCACAACACTTTAAACTTGATATTTATATCAAAATAAAAGGACAGAGATCTCAACCAGATCTCTGTCCTTTTATTTTGATATAAATAAAAGGACGGAGATCTGGATTCTTGAAATTTGATCCAACGGTTATAATCAATGGACCCTTCTAAAAGTGATAATAATTATAACTGTTGTATCAAATTTCAAAAGTCCAAATCTTTAATCTTAGAATCTGGTAGGAAAGATCCGGGGATCTCTGTCCAAAATAAAATATATAGGAAGCGAAAGAGGAAGGGAAAAAGGAAAATGAGGCGGACAAGAAAGCTAGCACGGACGGGGAGGAGAGTGTGTGTGTAGGGTTTGTAGTTGATGGGGAGAACCGAAGGACAGAGTGAGGAGAGAGGGAGGGAGGAAAGTTGGGCAAACTGGCAAATTTTGTTTACGTCGTCGTTACTTTGAGGGTGGGACATTCGGCCACGGCACGTGTCCCGAGTTTGTGTCAGTTTGGTGGGTGCCTTTCTGTCTTTTCAACTTCGAACAGTAACACCAGTTCCAGGTTCACACTCTTTCAGTCTTCACTCCGTAATAATGGACTGGATTCTCTTCTTCTTATATCTCTCCCTTTGTATTTTTTTTTTTTACCATTCAAAAAGAAATTTAATAACTTAGAGTTGTATCCATATTTAATGAGTTCTATTTTTTAAAAGTTTTTAGTTGAAATATTGATGTAATGTTTTATTTTGATCTCGAACAATAAAAATCGGTAGAAATGATGTTTGAGTTTGTTTACTGTAAATCATTTTGATCATTCCATAAAAAATCTATTAATATTCTTGTTAAATTGTTATGTGAACAATCACTGGATCCATCTTTTTAAGCATATTTTTACCAAACCAACTTATCCACTTAACGAGGATATTGACAGGTTTTTTTTTATGGAATGACCCATAATTTACGATAGATAAACTTCAGATCACTTCTATCAAAATTCATTATTAGGGATCAAAATAATGAATTATGCCAATTCATAGACTATTTTAGTTAATTTTTTTTTTCTATATGGTTTTTGTTCGAAAATCTTTCATCTTCTCCACCATTATTCACATCGGAAAAGGATCCTTGTCGGATCATTTTCCTGAGGATTTTGAGAATCCCGTGATTGTGTCCATTCATCGTACATCAGTTCAGTCAGAAATCATTTAAAATTTAAAATTAAATATAAATAGTACTTAACAAAAATTGACTACACGATGTATGATGAACAAACACGATCATGAAATTCCCAAGATTTCCAAGAAAAGGATACATCGAGAATCCTTTTTCATTCACATCACCACTTTCTCTCCTCCTCTTCCACACGCTACTCATGGTACATTTGATGGGATTTGAATCCTCTCCTGAGCTTTCTGAACAAATCACACAGGTCGTTGGATTTTAATCTAATGACTATAATTATTATAATTTTTAGAGATGCTCTTTGTTTATAACCGTTGAATCAAAATCTAACAGTCTGTGTGATTTGCTCAGAAGCTCAGAGGTTGACTCGGATTCAATCTGATGGAAAATTTTGATCGTAGTTTGTGGATTCAATTGGATTTGACCAAAAGCATTAGAAGCAATAAAATAAGGATCATTAAATATGAAGCACAATTTTAAGTCATTAGATTTTTTTTTTCTTTCTAACCGTTTAAATTAAAAAGAAGGGATGAGAAGAAGAGAAGCGAGAGACAAAAGAATCATCCTCCCATAAAAATAACATCTAAAAATAAATGTATTTTTGTGATATTTTTCATGTTTTTTACCGTTAGTAAACATGCTTATGAACTGGATGAGAACGATTAACCAATAACCAGGTCCAAGTTTTGAAAACAATACAATATAACATAACATTTGAGACAAATAAGAGCACAAAGTTAACTAACAAAAGATAAAACATTTGATTTAATCACCAAAATATACTTACTGCTAATACAAATTTATTCTACAAATTGACATAACACAACAAATAAGAAAAACACCCTTAAAATAACTTGCACGTAGCGAGACTACAAAACACAATAAACTCATGCAGAGTTTCTAGAATTCTTACAAAGAAGGCAAAAATGGGCTAACCAAAACAAAAACCACAGACAAAGAACACCACTTGTTGTGATTAAGAGCTGCCACTAGGGTCAACCACGAAATAGACACTGTAGCTAAATAAAGCACACCACAATGGCGCATTCGAACCAATTGCCCCAAAAAACTTAAAAGGTTAGGGTTGTTATCGACTCAAAGCCAAAGTATCAAAGGTACGGGAGATTTCTCTTTTTCCTTTAATCGGGATTTTTTTTCCTCTAGGTTTGAACGTATTCTAATCATGATTATGATGATTACAAAATTTTAATATTTTGACTATAACTTTCAATCAAAATATAATTGAAGGGATACTAAGTTAAGAAAAATAAGTTATATATAAATCAGGGTTCAATGATACATTATAACATTGTAGTTTTCATCATTTACATTTTAGTTAAAATTTTAACTTATTTTGATTTCTTACAACTTACAAGCATTTTTTTTGTTGAAGACTTATAACAAGCATAAAAATTGGAATTTCATTTTTCCTTTTGAAGTAACAAATTGTGCATCATAAAAAGAGATTTTCATATTTCAATTTTTTAGCCTTTTAGACAATCTTCAATGGTTGGGTTAAAAGCCAAATATTTTAGTCCGGAAAATTTATCTTTTAGCACATAAACAACTTTTTTGCTCCAACCGTTATAGTCTAAAATTTTAGCCTAAGATTATTAAAGAATGAATTTAGGCTATTTTTTTTGTTAAATTAATTTTTTTTAAATAAATATGTAGACTATCGAAAATTAATTTTACAAACATTTTGATCTAAAAAAATTTAAATTCTGATAAATATTGGATAGAGTCCACTCCGATTTCCGGGCTAAATTTTGGGGGGAATTTGGCCTTGGTTTAGCATTTAGCCCAAATTTTCTCTTTGGGTTGGAGTGGATTTAGAGGGAAATTTTGAAAAGTAATTTGATTTTTAATCTATCATTGAAGTTGGTCTTAGGTGGGAAGAATAAAAAGAAAAAGGAAAGAACTGAAAAGAAAATGGGGATAAAGATGATTGGACGCGCTATGAGGAAAGTGTAATGAACAGTGGAAGTTGCATCATGAGATTGATTTCAATCATCGTTTCAGTCGGGAGTGCACGGCTACTCCACAGTAAACTTCCTTCTCTCTCTCTCTCTTTCCCCTTTCTGTTCTGCCCTGCTTTTGCAATTAATGCACCGCCTTCCCTTGGGCTCCCTCCAGTCTCCCACCATATTAGTAATCAACTCTCTCTCTCTCGCTTTATTTCCTTCTGTTCTGCTCTGCTCTGGTTTTCTTCACTCTGATCCCAAAGCTCCAATCTTGGCAGGCAAAATTCAACAATAAGGTAAAAAACTTACCACCCTTTCCTTAAATTTTCTCACACACTCCAATTTTACTTCTAATTTTGGATGGTTTGTTTGTTTCATCACTAAACAAGTTGCTTTCCATTTGTCTCTGACCAATAACGTTGTTCTTTATTTGTGCTTTTTTTTGTTTGTTTGAATTGAAACTTGAGTGATATGGGGTAATAATCACAGAGCAATCAAAGATCTGCATGTACAACTTCTCTCTCTCTCTGCACTCCAATCCATTTACTTTAATATCTCTTTTGAGTTTTGATTTCTGCTGGGTAAAAATTCAGGGGGAGAGAGAGGTAGAGAGAGAGTTAAACATCTTAAATTTCATATTTTTGCTGCTTGATTTTGTAAAAGACTGAAACTCCCACTGCATTCTCATAGAAAACTAAACATAACATTGGATTTTGATGGTTGTTTGTGATTTCGGTTTTACTGCCCTGTTTGCCCCTTTTTAATAATCATGTAATATTTGAGTGATCTCTTCTGCTCAAAAGTTTTAGGACTTTCCTTGATATTTTCTCAGGAACCAAACAAGGATTAACCCTGTGTATGCTTTTGTTTGTTTGTTTGCTTGTTTGCTTGATGATGTTACTTGGCAAAAGATCATTCCTCCTCGTCTTTTTCCTGCTTTTTTGAAATTTGCTTTCTCTCTCTCGGATTTCTCTCTATTGGGAAAACAACAGTTCGTACCAATTTCATTGTTCCCTTTACCTCTCTCTCTCTCTCTCTCTCCCTCCCTCCCTCCATCCGAAACAGCTTTGTTTGGTTGCTGTGAAAGTGGAGGAAAATTTAAAATATACTAAAAAATTCCAAGTTGTCAAGAATATCTCGTTCTGGTTTGCTTAATAAGTATCCAATTCAAGTCAGATAAGCTTGATTGTTTCTTCATATGTTTGTGGGCACATATAATTGAGGTAAGATTTTCGATAGTCTCATTGTTCTTCTGGTTTTTTGCATCTCTGTGCAGTTCTGTTTTGTTAAGAATCTTTTAGGCGACATATGTTTATTTTACTTATATTATTGAATTTTGATGAGTCCGAATCGCATAGCTGGCTGAATACAGGGTATTTTTGTGTTGTATGGTGCATTTCTTGGTTTCCATCTATCCGATTTTACGTGGTGCGTTTTTATTTTGGGGTCTGAATCTCATAGTTGGCCGAATACTGGGAAAATTTCGTGTTCTTGTGGTGCCATTTCTCCGTTTTTCTGTCTCCGTTAACCTCTGTTTTTATCAAGCGATATTCTAATCTAATTTATATTATAATCTACTGGTCTTTGCCATCTATTTTATATGAATCAATTTGCTCAAAATCCTACCACTTGGTTATTATCAGTGTGATTCCTCACGAAGTGCAATAGGATCAGGAGAGGACAGCCTTTCTAAGTATATTCTATTCCTTGTTTCACATGGAATTGTGTTTTTTTAATACATCTTGTTTGATTTGGTTAGTTCTTTACATGCTGCCATTTTTGCATTCTGTGTTGCCAGAGATTAGACAAGTAATTAACTAATGTCTTCTCGTTCGCCTCAGCTGGTTTTATCATTGATTCGTGATACATCCACGGATTTCATTTCACCAAGATAAAGTGACCTCATTTTTCTACATGGGCTTGTAAAGTGGCTGGTGGTTTGGATGTGTGGGAATCTTTGGTACTTGGATAGTCATTTGCTCGGTTGACCATTTGTGGTGAATTCCAGAATTTCGTGTGAGATCTGGTTGGCAAAAGTAGGACTTATCCCTTGTTAAGTTAGATGTTTTGTTTGTTGAGCTGAGGAAATGGGGGGTTGTGTTTCGACTAGTAGTCGGAGTACTCTTAGTAGCAGGAGCAATGGAGAGAGAGTTGCGCAGACAGGCCTGGGGATTGGATTTTGTGGCCAAAAGAGAACGAAGAAGACATTCTCTGACCATTCCTATACTCTTCAGAACTTACACACCTTACCCAACCGCATTTTTACCAACGGAAAGAGTCAGACTTCTTGCATATTCACACAGCAGGGCCGCAAAGGCATAAACCAGGATGCCATGGTTGTGTGGGAAGTAAGTGTTTCTACTCTGCAATCGAAATACTAATTGAACATGTTGGTAGGTAATTTCTGAACTCTTGATTTTGTAATCTTTTGAAGGATTTCATGTCCGATGATGCGATCTTTTGTGGTGTTTTTGATGGCCATGGTCCGCATGGCCATCTTGTTGCACGTAAAGTAAGGGATGCATTGCCTGTGAAGCTGCTATCCTTCTTGTATTCATATCAATCGAGGTTAAAAGGGTCCAGTAAAACATGTTTCAAAGGGAGCGTGAAGAAGTCAGATGGTGGAGATACTGAGAAGGATGGTTCGGCTGAAGAAAAATTGAATTTATCATGGAGAGACGCCTTCCTGAAGTCATATAAATCCATGGACAAGGAGCTGAGGTCGCATCCGAATTTGGATTGCTTCTGCAGTGGTAGCACTGCTGTCACTCTAGTCAAACAGGTACGGCAGCAAACAGCTTCTGCACTCTTAAGTTTTCCCATTTCGTTTGCTTTGTTCTTGATTGCTTCACTTTGCAGGGGTCAAATCTTTTCATGGGTTATATTGGGGATTCTCGAGCAATCCTGGGATCAAAGGACAGTAGTGATTCAATGGTGGCAATCCAGTTGACTGTTGATTTAAAGCCCGATCTTCCAAGTATGAACCATATATATTTCTCCTCATCTATGTTTTGTCTGCCTGCTTGTTTTGAACCTAACTTTGTTGGTGTTATGTAAAATTTCGTAGGGGAAGCTGAAAGGATCAAACGATGCAAGGGTAGGGTGTTTGCTTTGCAAGATGAGCCCGAAGTGTCTCGAGTATGGTTGCCTTTTGATGATGCCCCAGGCTTAGCAATGGCTCGAGCCTTCGGTGATTTCTGTTTAAAGGAGTATGGAGTGATCTCAATACCTGAGTTCTCACACCGGATACTTACTGACAGAGATCAGTTCATTGTTCTCGCTTCTGATGGGGTAAAAATTTCGTCTTATATTATATCCTCCTATATTCTCTACAGTTTCTTTCACTACTTTTGTTCTTTTTGGTTCGATGTTTGTAGATTATTTCAATGTGAAAATACTGGCTTTAGTAATGGCCTATGGACCTCCTTATAAGCTGCAAAGAAAACTAGAAAATCACATAGGAATCATACAACGAGGAATATCCATTTGTGCTTGAAATGGCTTCCAGGAACCAACCGTGAAGTGATAGAATTACAAACATGTAGCATTTTAAGCATGATCAGGGAATTGTCGATAGATAACATGAGATGTAAAAATCCAGTAAGAAAGTCTTAGGCATCTTGATTCTTAAAACGTGAGTGAGAAAAGAGTGCTCACGTCTAGCATGTTCTTGCTACTTTACTGTACACGAGAAGGTGTCGATATATGTGAAGTGTTTCCAACCTATGAGGACTGCATTGCTTGTAGCTGTCCTGATTCCCTGCTAGCTCAGGGAACCTAGGCAAGCTGGAGATAACATAATTGACATTTAAATGATTGCTGCATGTCAATGAGTACTGCTCTGCTTATTCGTGTCCTGCTTTGCACGTAATTGTTAACCTTGTTATGTCTTTCTTAATATAACTTCTCTCAAAGACGTTTAACTTGTAACATTACAGGTCTGGGATGTCTTAAGCAATGAAGAGGTTGTTGAGATAGTATCCTCAGCCCCAAGCCGGGCATCGGCTGCAAGGACTGTGGTGGACTCAGCTGCTCGTGAATGGAAACTCAAATACCCAACTTCGAAGATGGATGACTGTGCAGTTGTTTGCTTGTTTTTGGATGGGAAAATGGATTCAGAATCTGATTACGAGGAACAAGGTTTTTCATCTGCAACCATTCAAAGCAATCACTCTGGCAATGCAGCTGAATCGGATGATGGCCAGAAGTCCGAGCCATCTTTGCAGAGGAATTTCACTGTCAGATCATCTGATGAAAGTGATACTTATGGTCGACTACCGGTTGAGATTGAAGGGAATGAAGAAACAGTGGCAGCTGAAGATCAGAACTGGTCGGGTTTGGAAGGCGTGACGCGCGTGAACTCCCTTGTTCAACTTCCTAGATTTTCCGAGGAAAGGCCTTAGAAATTGTGATTCAAATATAAACGAAACCGGCTAGCTTTGTTGTATTATGGGATTTTTTTGCCTCATTAAAATCCAAAAGAATGATAAATCTTTCTGGGTTTCCATTTCCTCAGCATTTGTTGTAGCAGGCACAAAAAGCAAGGAAACTGTTCTTATCAGGCAACTAAGGCAAATATAACTGTCTCTGTGTTTCCAAGTGTTCTGTACGTTCTTTAGTTCAGATCAGATGTAGATGCAGCCTAGATTTTAATGTTCTACGTGTCTTCTGTAAATGTATGCAATACATTACTCAGCCGAACGTCTACGTATAAATGTTTCTAATTAAATGATCATATCCGACGGTGTAAAGGATCCCGCAGCATCATGTACGCAACAGTTGATGCATTGTAAGATTCAGCTGTTGAACTGTCCAAACCCACTGCTCCCTGGATCAAGATGCACATCTTGAATAAAGCCATACTATTGTTTTAGGTAATCAGGCAACCATTTTCAGATAATGTGCATTTAAATTGTGAAATAAACACCTTGCTAAAGATAAGTGGTCGAGGGCAACTGGTAAAAACACCACCTCTTTCCTTTCTGTGAACTTTTAATTTAATGTCACTCGAAACCTTAGGCATTGTTGCAGCTTTTGTCACCTACAAAATAATGGAAGCAATATGCCAATTCAATCAAAATGATGTTCAAATATATCACCTATAGTCTAACTCCATCTACTTCTGCGTCCCATGATTTACAAGCAACGCTTTAAAAGGTATTTTGAAGTCTGAAATATCAATCCATGTCAAGTTTGAGATGCACATGCAACCTTACAGATGAAAAAATAGACGAAGCTGGTCATAAGTGGCAATTACAACATCAAAATTGAGGTGACAGATTACTCAATTTTCCAATTAAGTGGCGTGTTTTTGCAGCAATACCTAACATACAGGTGATAGTTATAAAAATTTTTCTATGGCAAATAACTGATACAACAATAATAAGGGAGTAGACGGGAAATTGCAAAGTGGAAAATGACCCCACTAAATACCTTGCCAGTGAAGAAAAGAAAAGGAACAAACCAGAAAGAAGAAAAAAAGGGTAGTTCTGCAAAAATAAAGATGAAACCTTAAATTGCAGGCTCTTTGATTCACATTCACAGAGGAAAGAGACGGATCTACACATGATTAATGGCCGCAGGAGTTGCTGGTCTGGTAACCAAGAAAAGACCCCCGAGGTCTTTGCAATCACTATTCATTAACTTTTAAGCGGATCACATTCTTAAGAATTATAATCATTTTAAATTTTCAAGTTTATTAGAATATTAGTTCGAGAATTATTTTACTCCTTAGTTTTTTTCCCTTGTTAATAAAACAAGAAATTGAAAAAGTGTGGGTTTCCTCATCAAATCCGCAATCAAATATCTAAAGTTCAGGATTTAAATAATTTATTTGATTTCTGTTCCTCTCTTCCTCTATTTTAAAGTTATTTTATTCTTCGATTTCTGTTAAGTAGACATATGCCCTAAAAATTTCTCTGAAGTACTGAGCGCACCTGTTAAATATAATAAGGAAGGGTATCTAAATGTTGTTTTCTGGAATTTTTGCAAGACCCCACAGTCCTTTAAGTGCATCAAAATTATCGACCTAAGAAAAATCCTACTCATCACTTCTCTCTCCATGCACGTATACATTTGTATACCTCCTCTCCATCCATGGCTTCGCCTAGAAACTCTGGCAATTAACTCACCGCCAACAGTTCACCCAACTTGCTAAAAATCCTCAGCTATAAGAAGAGCCCTTCTTTCTAGATTCCAAATCACCAAGCTAACTGCAGCAAGACCTACCCTTCTCTCTCATTTCTCTCTCCTCGGTTTCTGCAGCATTGCTCCGATAATGGCTTACAAAACCCGCTCTTCGGTGCCCACTCTCATCTCCATTTCCGTTATCCTTCTTGCCCTAGTAGGGGGAGCAGTTTCCGGGCGAAATGTCCGGACAACCTCCAACAAAGATGACAAGAAACAACCTCAGTGGTTTCATGACCATGACAGAAGTTTTGTCATTCCCGGCATTGGGCGTGTGATGCTACCACCACTGTATAATGTTTCACCTTATGCTCCACCCCCTATCACCGGCAGCACTGGTGGAAGTGGGGGAAGCCCTAGTAGTGACGACTATGTTCCAGGCGGTGATGACACATACGCTCCAACCCCCGGGAATGGTGGCGGGAGCCCTACAGGTGCTCCAACTCCCTGAATTCGTTTGGCAATGAGCTTTGATTTGAATGAGCGCGCTAGGTCATGATTCTGTATCCGTCGACTAGTTGTATGTGTGTGTTTCTTCTTCTGTCTATTCAGTTTGAGAGAGCTAGAATCTTGAGAGACTGCTGCTTCTCTAGCTTCGAATAAAGTAGTTACATAAATAAATCTATGTTTTGCTGTTTTTATTTGGTAGTTCCACTTCTAGTGTGAATCAATGAATGCTCGTCAGCAGCTGTTATTCTCTTTACTCTTTAACCATGTTTTTGTGTTTGCAAGTATGCGTGTGAGAGAGAGGAAGCTTACTTTTTGGGCAATGATTTTTCACGCTCGTGTTTGCAAGGTTAGAAACTGAGTGCGGAAATCACTTTCCTACTATATTTTTTGTGCAAACCAAATATTTTTACAAGGTAGACCTAATAGAAGAAGCAACTAGACCTACTAATCAGTAACAAATTAATTACACCAGCAAGCAAAAAGGATATGTTCAAATCCGACATTAATTCCAAAGCCAATCAATATCAAGGTTTGTCAACGAATTAGTAAAGCTAGAAAAAAATTTCGTCAAATTAATAAATGGTTAGGTGAGGGAAAGCCTTGGCACAACGGAAAACTAGCTCCTTTATGACCCAAAGGTCACATGTTCGAATTGTGAAAACAACTTCTTTGCAAAGTAAAGGTAACACTGCGTACAATACACGTTCCCTCACTATTGCTATTAAATGGTTAGGTGTGCCATCAATCAAAGATTAGATATAAACCCCACTTGTTAACTTCATTTTGGTATGAAAGCAATTCACAAAACACCTTCTAGTTCTTAATAGAAAGACATAATCCATCATCTTAATTCATATATGAATGTTACACTTGAACATATGTGATGTTCCCAGAAGTGTAGCCATAAAAAAACAACTGTTTCTAAATTACATTGGATCAAAAGGGAACAAGAATTTTCGATTCGCCCAAAAACATCGTGAATTTGAGTTTGCAAAATCTGAATTCAACCAAGCCAACACCCATGAAGTTCTTCAAGTTTGGACCTGAACATGTTACATAATCCAGTAGAAATGTTACTAAACGAAACAGCTGCAAATGCATAAACAACTGCTATAGTTACTAATCAATAATCCTAAACTGGAGCCTGCATACGTTTCTAAGTGGGAATCACAAGCAATCTTCATTTTATCGATTGAGCCCTACGACCATTCAACAACATTATACTGAAAAATGTTCAGAAACTAAAGACGCATTGGTTTAGATATAACCATAAGCCAATTGACGCGAAACGGCGTTTAAATCTGAGTGCATTTCATTAATCCAAGTCAAGTAAATAGAGAAATGACCAGTTGAAAAAAACTGGTTCACAGGACCAGCTCCTCTTGAAAATAGTCCACCTGAAATTGATTTTCCTCGTCCTCGAAATCTAAAGAACTGACAAGTTTATTGTTTACTTGGATTCATAACAACATGTGCAGAAACTTACCATATTTGGCATTCAACAGCCGTATTTATGCCTATAATAAATACCAGCACCAACCACAGAATTTTCACATTGAACACCAGCCATCAAATTCAACAACTACCCAGATGAGAACAAATTGCAACTCCACAGATACCAAACTTCATTTTAGTTTCCATGAATTCAAAGTCCTATTGATAACTCTACCTATCCATTCAATTACAATTACAACCGCCGACCTCGCCTAACCAAGTTGGCTAAAGCAGCGTGCTTTCTCGTCTCCACCCAAGTTCGAATTCCCATCCTCTGGTTTAGATTAGAATAGAATATCGCTCCAATAACAACAACATTACATTTTGCAACTAAATACAGATACAGTTACTCAAGCTACATCCAATTACATCATGGATACAAATTAAAGGTTCGACATTTATTAAATTAAGCCATCTATTTAGCTGCTCCTTAACTTAATTATCACAAAAAGTTTCTTTTCTGTACCCAAATCAACAAAAATGGTCGGACCTACAACAATCAAGAAATCACAGGAGGAACCCATTACACAAATTGCATTCAGAATACCAAAAATTGAGGGAAAAAAAACATCAACGAAGTTGAGAGGAGGGATCGGTGGATCAACCTGATTCGAAACAATGCTGGTGTCTAGAGAGAGAAAAAATCGGATGCAATCTTGAAGATGAGGAAGCAGAGGAACGCGAAGAAGATCGAGAGGAAGAGGTAATCCACGAAGACGAAGAACTCGGTGGAGCCGTGGCTCCTCTTCTTCTTATTCTTCGCGACGCTGGGGTCCTTAAATTCTTCGACCTTCGCCATTGTTGTTTTCTGACCCGGTTCAGGCGATATCGGATCTAAAAAGGGGTACCGAGATCGAGGTGCAAGAGAATTTTCAGATCTGGGGTTGGTTATGTAATTTCAAAAATTTTGGGGTGCTGCTATTTGTTTGAGGGAGGCGGAGGAAGTTGGTCTCTGTCAACGGCAGTTGGATCCCGCGCGATTTGTGAAATGTTGGGTGGTCACGTGCACTGCATGTGATGTACCAAGAAAATGGCCCTTCTAACGCCACGTTGGATTAAAAAGATGTTCGATAGTAATGCCCGCTGTGAATACATCTGTTCGGTAAGAACCACCGAACACTTTGAAGGATTTCGATGAGGACTAGATTTCTCAACTTTGGAAGGAGATATTCGAATTTAGACCTTGGGTGTAGCAGAGAGTGTTATTTAACAAACTGAGCTACAAATTCCTTGCTAAAAATAAAGACGATACTTGGCTACTTTCTTTGTGCAATTTTTGTTTATGGTTTGTTTTTTATGAGTTATCTCTACACTTATCAAATTATAAATTGCTAGAAGGACGGATGGTTGTACTCAATTAAAAATGTCCTAACTTAAAACTCAAAAGTAGCCGTTCTTAATTGAATGGTAATTATAGTTTGACATGCGCACAAAAATATTCTTTTAGTATTTAAATAAATCATTGCAGCATATATGTGAAACTGTGATTTGTAAAGAAAATGAAGCTCCGTTCCGAGGAAGAAGCCAAGCAATGTTCTCAAAATTCGCCAAAAAAGGCAGTCATTTCAACATCAAGAAACATCAAGTAGTTACAAAATCTCTTCTTATTCTTCTTTATGGCATTATTATTACAAGTATACAGTTTCTCCAAGCTACAACCTGAGTTGCAGTACCTGTTGAAATTTACAGCTACTCCAATGAATATACATAGCACGAGATCGCCAGGGGTAGCTGACTGAATTTGAGAACGAATATAGAACACATTTGGCAGGAAAATTATTCTTCGTATCATAATGTTTGGTTAGGATAACCAATAATTGCTGGTCTCCCAAGCTACGTAGCTCATGCTGCTTCATATTATATTGTGGTCTGCACAGCCATTGAATGATGATCTCCCCTAACAAGTACTTTCCTCGCAGTTCTCGTATAGAAATTTTGCGCTTCCAAACACTAATAGGGTGGAAACAGTGGTTACTGCGTTGGCTGTAGAAAACCGTCTCAGTACCATGCTTTTCAGAATTTAGTCCTGCACATGGAATCACGTATTTCATTATTTGAAGATTTCATTGTTGGACCCAAACATGTATTAAGATTCTGAAATAGGCCCTACAGTAACAGCTAACGTGACATACCTTTGAAGAACTGCTTGACGAAGAAGCAGAATCTGCACCAGAAGATGCCTCGGATAAACTGGAATCTGCATTCTCATTTGAATAACTGCCCAAAGAAAATTTAACCAGTGAGAAACGATATTACACATATTGAAATTAACAGGCATACAAAATAGGGCAGACTACCCTTATCAGGGTAGGGGTTCCCACACAGAAATTCTCGCCATATAAAAGAAACTAAGATTGGAGGCTTACGTTGAGAGAATAGTAACCCAAATAAGCTCCACACAGTCCACCCAAAGAAGCCTTTGTTCAACAGGGATCAGGCCATACGTAACCACATGAGCAAATGGCCAAAGTTTCCATCCCGCCTGTCATGCCAATTTACTCACGAATATAAGTAGGTTACCACTTACAATATACCAATCAAACCCGTGTTCATAGAAACTCAAACCACAAGAAGCATTTAGATCAAATATCGAAGTCATAATAATTTCTGCTTAATTTTAGTTGCTAGGTTCAAACGTAAACTATAATGAATTTATATTCATGTTTTTACCATCCACCCTCGACCCTTGTATATACTTTTTTTAAGGTATCACGTTAACCTCTGCTGGTATGACTGTATGCGTACAAGTGAAAGAAACAATTACTACTTTTGGAGACCACATTAGCTCAAAATTCAAATGTTCTCTTCTTTTAGATATACTTTTGTACTTTACCGACATATGGAAGTTCTTTTACCTGTTATTGTTACATGATCTATTAATATAATCAGCAGCATATGAAGCAAAACAAGCTATGATAACTGGGTCAGAGAACTTAAATCAGATATAAGTGAAGAGATCCTCCTCAAGTGTTTTTACAGAAATCCAACTCTATCTGGTAAAAAAATAATCTCGCAATCCATTCAAAACAAACAAAATACAATCACAAAAACAAAAACAAGACATTTAAAACTGATAAGGAAGATTTAGAAGAGTTTCTTACAGTCAGCATTGGCACAAATGTAGCCCTCAATTCATCAAAAATCTTGGTTGGGGACTCGAAACGCAAGAACCCCAGAACCACAAAATAGATGCTGTTCCAAATGGCTGACCAGACTGTTTGGTCAAAGGCTATTTTGGCAGGGACTACCCACCAATCCTCCAAAGGAAAAAGAGCCTGAAAATCAGAGTCAATAAGTTTAGCCATTCATAGAAACTCATCAAACAAGCCAAAAATAAGCAAATATAAACCAGAATTCTCACCTCACAAAATTGGTAATAAAAATGGGAAAGGGATCCATGGAAAGTAAACCCAACAAGGCCTGATCTGAACATGCGTTTCCGGTCAAAATCCAAAAGTGGCTTCCCTTCAAAACACTTCACATACAATAGGAAACAACTAAGAAACCATAAAAACAAGCCATGACTGAGACAAACTTTATCCAATCTTATCTGAAGACAGTGAAGAGAGACTTACTTGGGCAATCCAATCTCCTAGAGTATAGACAACACCACTTATCACCATTTTGGCAATAACTGGATTTGCTTTGAGAGCTTGTTCATAAGCAATCCAATTGTGTTCCGGTACATATCTTAGTATCTCATAAAGTGTCCATCCCTGAAAAACGTCTCAAAAATTAAGCCTTGACATCCAAAATACAACAAGTTACAGAGGCAACCACCTTATTCAATATAGAGAAGAAAAGAACTCGATTTCGATTCAGCTCATCATTCAAACATGTAAAGGTTAACTTAAAAAGTATTAAGGATCAACCCATTCCAAAAACAAAGCTGAAGACTTCAAGCAAATTAACAGATTAACAAATTAAGCCAAACAACATAACCCTTTAAACCTTCTTCAGCTTACTTGCATAAAAATCCATGAATTCACAGATACCAATTTCAATTCGGTTCATCATTCTACTAAAAGATGTTCCAAATCCAGCAGAGAAACTTAACTAAGTATAGATTAAAGTATTAAGAATCAACCGATTCGAGAATCAAAGCTGAAAACTTTAATCAATTAATCAACAAACTAAGATAAACCCATAAGACAAAACCCTTCAAAGAGTCATATGAACATCATTCTCCATGAACACACAGACCAATATATTTACATGTATACATACACACACACACATATGAATGAGATCACTTACATGCCAATAATCGTGGTCGATTGTGAGCAACTTAGAGACCGCAAAGGTCCCCAATCCCAGAACAATCAACGCATTAATTGCTCTGCTCGTCAGCTTATCCAAATCATCCCCCTCTCCTTTCTCCTCCGACGACGTCGAAAGAGCCTGAAACTCTTCCGACCCATTAACCAGTAATCTGCTATCTTGCTCCTCTGCAAGTTTTTCCTTCAATGGAACCACCTCTCTGTCCTCAGTGACCGACCCCACAATCCAGCTTCGTTTTTTCCGGGTCGGGAAGCCCGAAAGCCTTGGTGGGTCGGGTTTGCTGGAGGCTTGGTTGCAGAAGAAGAGTGAAAGCGAGTTGGGTTTGTGAGATTGAGCAACGAAGGAGGAGGTTGAGGGTGAAGGGAGGTTGTGAGCTGCGATTATGTTTAGAGTAGACATTTGTCGGGTTAATCGACAGAGCTTTCGGAGAAATTGAGGAAGTTCAACGTAATGTAATGTCCATGATTTTACGTGGGAGTTTTTGGGACTGAAATGTTTGCTTCTTTGATCGGAAAAATAACACAAGTCTTGGATTTCTGAGTGGAACAGAGAAAAGGATCGTGCTTGCCTTCTTTACCATACATTAACACATGCTTCTACTGTTTCCGTTTGACTTTTAAAACGCGAAAGTCTGACACGATCAATACGAATTTTGACACAAGAAACAAATGTTAAAATTACACCATCGACAACTTTCAATTTAGTTTCATTATACATATCTAAATTCTTGATTAATTTAATTTTTTTTCCTTTTCCGCCATAAAAGATTAAAGAATATAGACTAAGCATGGTTAGTTCTTTGTACACGTGACGCGAGTTTAGGGGAGAATAACAGTTATTTTGAGTTAGGAGTGAGCAAAAACGAACTCTATAGATATATATAGATATATAAAAAGAAAGGAAGGTTGATTATAAATTTACCTTATTAATTTATTTCGTTTTATTTATGGCATGACACAATGAAGTTCATGGAGTTCTGCTACAATCTTCAGGGCCAAAACGCAATGTCCTTCTACCGGGATCATATATGAAACGCTGATTTGTTTACTGGTATGCACCTATTACGGTATCATCACTTTCGTTGAACATTACCAAGCAAAAATACTCTCGCCTGTAGGACCGCCCGGTTAGATCAACAAGAAACGCTGCCTGAGGCTGCAACAGAAGATCAGCACCTTCAAATGGAATGTGATTGTTGGAAGATTCATAAATCCTTCTCTTCTGACCGTTGATCTTTGGTAGCACAAATTGAAGTCTTCTCTATGAATCCTTGTTATATTACGATACCTAGAGAAGTAATTCACGAGTGCTCGTTCCAAGATTTCGTAGGCTGGTTGAATAATTCCTGAGTAAGCATAGTTCCTGTATCTATTAGTGTCCCACCACGAAACTGCGGCCTCCTAGCAAAATGTTCGGGTGGGATATGTAGACGCAAACTTGCAACACTAATGTCTAGCATGTTCAGAAAGTAAGGAATAAGTCTACCAAATTTTGCTGACTCAGTCTGTTGAAAAGATGGTCTATTGGGTATGTCTGCACCAAATCTCAGATATGTGTTGGGACTGTGATGGTCATAGGGCATGCTTTGGAGGCAATGTGAGAACTGGCCTTCGGAAATAGAACCTAATTGGCTGACAAGAGAATGAGGTGACCATCCCAAGCCTAATATTCCAGCGACATTACCTCCCTCTTCACCATAAGCATCCATACCTATCTGATTAATATACCACAACCGAAAATTATATTTGGAACCCTTTCACTCCGCATTGAGTTTGATTCAAAAGTAAAGGTTTCGGACGCAAGATAGCCTTCGGTTGTAGCCTCATCGTCATACACTATATGGTATGAGCAAAAGTTTCCGATGCATTTTCCAGGAAATCAAAGGGGATGACGATCGCAAATAAGTTTTCTATAAGAAGAAGATTGCGTATGATTGAAAATGGGGTTGTTTTGGTGAAAGCTGTGGTGCCCTGGACCTTTACATTCTTGGCATTGTAGCCACATAAGGTCACTCACCGTGTCCATGTCAAGAAAGTAAGAAATGGGCTGTGACATCCTGAATGTGCCTATGCTCACTTGCACCATGAACGTAACGCCTTCTGGCAATCAACTTTCGGACGCACAAATTAGTACCTGAGTTAAAATTGCTGGGCTGTAAACGTTCATTCCTTAGGCGTTTGACGCGGGCTTTTGATTGTAGAACGAGGTTTTGTGTTCTTTGTGGTGTGAGGTTAGGTTGGTAAAGAGGTGACTCTGGGGAGTCGCGGTGAATGAGCTTAATAGTCAACCCTAGTTTTGCATTTTCGACTCCTGGTAACAAAATAATTGATGACAGAATGTATAGACAAAGAAAGATTACTTTGTTGGCCATGAAAATTCCAAATGTATGCAATCTTGTTTGAGATCGTTTATTCTAAGAGCAAAAATAAGAGGCTTTACAATGCAGATTGTGAGCTTTTTTTAATAGAAAAGATGCCTTAAATTTAAAGTAGAGATTTGATAGTTAAGACGGATTAATTAGACGATCTTGATTTGTATGAAACTTCTTTTTGGTTTTTTAGGATGAGGATCCTCTACATTTTATGAAAAAAAAATATATAATTAATTTATTAAATACGTGGCATTGTTAGAACCCTTGGATCATTTTGGACAGTGCGAATTAGAAGACTTTATGAATGAGGATCGTCTCCGGATCCTCTTTGTGAGGATCCTGGGGATGCTCCAATCACATCCATTTATCGTATATCGTGTGGCCAGAAATCATTGTAAATTTTTTTATTTAAAATTAAATATAAACAGTACCTGACGAAAACTGGCCACACAATGTACGATGAACGAATGTAATTGGAGGATCCCCGGATCCTCATTCGACTTTTATAGTCTTGCATTCTACTTTAAACAAATCTGACATGCTAGATTTTTTTAATTTTTTTTCAAAAAATGCTAAATTGTTTTAATTTGTGGAAGTTGTAATATGTCCTTTATTAACACAATTTTGACCTTTTTTTCTATAAAAAAAAATAATAAATTGTGTTCAAGGCTGACAAGACAAAGAAGATTGAACTCATCTTTGAAACTTTTATTTATTTCTGATCTGATAGTATTCCTTATGAGCATTAGGAACAGGAAAATACTTTTCATGGATTTCGAGTGCATTAATCTTGGGGTTAAAACGCAACATACTTCTGTTAAGATTATATGGCACACGGTGCTTCGTTGGTTGATATACTCCTATGGCGCTTATGCTTTCAGCATCGAGAGACGGTAGCATTGCCAAGCAAAAATACTCCACTCGCCTCTGATTGACACCCACCCAAAAGGCACTGGGAGGGTGCACCACCATATCAGCACCTACAAAACGGAATGTGGCATTGGGAAGATTCTCAAACCCTGGTCTTGACCCTCTGGCCTTTGGTAGCACAAATTGAAAACTCACGGCGTTTGGATTCTCGTTATGCCAGGAATCCTAGACAAGTAATTCACCAGTGCTTGTTCCAACATTTCGTAGGCTGGTCGAACAATCCATGAGTAATTACTTAACAAAATGTTCGGGTGGGATTTCTAGAGGTGTTCCCGCAAAATGTCTGTCATGTTCACAAAGTACGCACCAAATGCACCATAATTGTACATGTCCGTGTTTTGAGAATATCGACTAGTTGGTATATAATCTGCACCAAATTGGAAAAACGTAGTGCGGCTGTGATTGTTATTGACCATTTTTTGGAGGCAATATGAGAACCTGCCCTGAACTGTAGAGCCTAATTGGCCGATAAGGGAGTGAGGTTTCCATCCCAACCCTAATATGCCTGAAACATTACCTCCCTCAGAACCATAGTGATCCATGTCTTGCGGATTAGTACCACACCGAAAACCATGTTTGAAATCTTCTCTTTAAGGAACCTTGAGTCTGAATCAAAAGTAAAGGTTTCTAATGCAAGTTAACCTTCAGTAATAGAACCATCTTCGTACTCCAAACGTTATGTGCAAAAGTTTCCTCGGTATATTCCAGGTCGGCAAAGGCGGTGGCTACCACAAGCGAGTCTCTGATAAGAAGAGGACTTTGAACTGTTGAAAATTGGTTGTTTTGGTAAAAGCAATGGTGTCCTTGATCTCTACACCCTTGACATTGGATCCATATCAGGCGACTCCCCGTGTCCATGTGAAGAAAGTAAGAAATAGATGATGACCTCCTCAGTCTGCCTATGCTCACTTTCGCAATGAATGCAGATCCCATTTGACGATCAACTATTGGGCTCTATCACCACAGGTAGCAAGAAAAGTTTTTGGCCTAGATATTATATAGGGTAATGTTAGGGAGATTAGATTTGTAGACAAAATTTTATAAATAAAAGGACATAGAAGTTGATGATTGGTTTATTACTTAACCGTTGATAAACGTGTTCATTCCTATTGATTACACATCATTTAATTTGTAAATTTTGTCTACAAATGTAGTCTCCCTAGCATTATCCTATCATATATATCACTATAAGAAAACATGATTAAATGACGACAAACACTCGTCATAGAAAATAAAAATGCATCACAATATGTGATGCATTTTCACCGTCACATATTGATTGACATTCTGAGCTGCTTATATAAAAGGATGACCTCAACCCAACAAGGCTTCCCGGTTTGTAAGGGGACAGTGAGGGGGGACATCTATCGTACGCAACCTTATCATTGCTTTGCAAGGATGCTGTTTCCATAACTCGAACGGTGATTTCGGCCATAGGGGTGAAAATCCACTCTAAGAAATTATTATACATGGTCACACAAATTAAGGGGTCTATGCAGCAGTTGCCACATTGCTCCACAGAAGAAAAATGAATTATTACATTAAGATGACTAACTAACCACTTATTCATCTGTAGTAAAAATTGAATATTTATAAACGAGTACATGAAGCTAGAGGAGGAGGGTTAAACCCAGTAGCCGGAATAGTTGCAAACCTTGAGATTCCGAAATGTCGTAAATATAGTTGGTTTTCTCAGCTTAAGTGACAAGACCCCATATCCCAAGTAAGGTTTGGCCACAAATTCTTTCCTTAAGTTCCCTTGGACTTTCATAACACAAGTAGTCTGGGATTTTCCATAGCTAGCCAAAATTTTTTTATCCTTCTTTGATATTCCTTGTGCATCCACTCTCAAGGGATCATAAATTGCTTTGTTGATGTCAGCAAGCAATTCTGTTGGGGAGTCAAATACATTTGTAGAATTGAAAAACATCTGAAAAACTTTGAGGCAGAAGAGGTGGAGTTTTTTGCATGCCTCTGGCATACCATCACCATTGATGCCATTAATTAATTACCAGAGCATGTTCTAGAAACTCTTTCTTCTTTTCTTCCAACATCTTTTGTATGATCCCAATTGATTCTTCAGCCCCCAAATTGGGATTTCCCTTCATGTGTAGCAGAACAAGGTTTGGTTTCCCCTCCTCTTGCTCCTTCTGCAATTAAATCATTAATTTCAATTTTCCCACTAGTGATGAATATTACTAAACATGATGACAACTAATAAAAAATGGGGAAAATTAGAATGCCCTACATTTTTTTTCTATACTTGTTAGATTAAACATTCATCCTTTTTAAAGATTTGATTAAGGTGCTTCGATCAATTGCCACCTCAATAATTTTCTATTTATTTAATTTCCATGTCATTAATTTAAATGCTTTTATATAGAGGCATAAGGTAGTTTAGCAACTAATTGCCTATAATATAGGAATTTAATTTCGTCAATTCCCTTCTAAACATTAAATGATATTTTTTGATAAAATAAAATAAAATAAAAAATTAATTAACTAATTCCTCATTTAAAAAAAACCCTTTCTATTAAAATTGTCTCAATAAAAAGTCTTCAATACATATTTTTTTCCTATATAGATATATAAAAAAATATACTTAAAACTTATGGTCATTTAAGAACAGAAGTATCGACTTTTTGTACATTTAGATTTCAAATGTAGCGAGAAACTAAATGTACAAAAAATTCAAATGTAACATAAAACCAAATGTACCCATTGTTATGTAACCCTTTTGGTACGTTTAGATTTCAAATATACAGGGAAACCAAATGTACCAAAATTTCAAATGTATCATAAAACCAAATATGCCCATTGTCAGGTAACCCTTTTGGTACGTTTAGATTCCCATTGTACCAAAAGACCAAATGAACAAAAAATCCCAAATGTACCACAAAACCAAATGTCTCTATCAGATAACCATTTTGGTACATTTACATTCCAAATGTACTGAGAAATACAAAAAATAAAATCCACTATAAAACTAAATGTGTCCATATTATAGGTAACTAGACGTAGCTATATAATTAAACAAATCTTTATTATGTGTTGGGGTCTTCTAAATAATAAATTTTGACAATTTTTTTTATAAATATTCTACTATATTCACAAAAAAAAAGTAAAAATTATAACAAACAATTAAAAAATGCATAGTGATGGATAATAAATGCATAAATATAGGGATAATAGGAAAAGAAAGAAAAAAGAAAACGAAATGCCCAGGAAAATTCGTGAAAAACTAAAATTCTAAACAAAATTGAACTTATGTGAAAAACTGAAATTAATAACCAAAATTTTAGGAAAATGTTTGATCAAATTTTCAAAAGGAGTGTATGTTTAGTCTAAAAAAATTAAAAAATGAGGCACCTATATCAAAACACCCCTAAAAAATGAGTCATTATGAATTTCTCGAGAGATTATCCAGTCTTATTATCCCACTGTCATATTAAGTTAATATTAATCCATTTATGTGTATCTTTATTTATTTATTTTTTGTCAAAACATGTTTTATTAATGATAAACCTTGGGTATCTAATATAACAATCATTTTGTTCACCACCACTACTATAACAGGTGCATTAATAATATCATATAACAGTGTGACGTTAAAACAAAAATTTCTTCTCATATACCTGATAGCTTTGAATTTCGTTCAAAAGCCGTGTCAAAACCATAAGTGAATTTGTAAGTGGATGGCTTTGAGGGGACTTGAGGATCTCTAATTCTGGAGGTGTACTAAGCAGAAGAGCAGCTGAAAGAAGAATAGTGTGTGAAGCAATCGAGCATGTGGCTACTTGGAGGTATTCAACAATTGACGAGGGATGCCCATTTCTGCTCCATTCTGCTTCTTTTAACCAGCTTACAAATGTTTGCTGCCACTAAATTCATTTCGGCAAAATAAAAAATTAAAATAAAAGAAAGAATAAGTAACACATTTTTTTTACCGTTGTGTCGACTAAATTTATTTACTGAAAATTAATCTTACTAGATCCTGGAGATAACTCTTTATGTCATATCCATTTTGATTGAAGAATTGCCAAGAAATATCATCAACAAAATCTTTGAGAGCCTTGAATATAGTTTTTCCATGTCCATCCAATCCTTCGTTCTGCCATCTGATTTTTTAGGATGAGCATATTTAATTAGATGCAAATAATACTATGAGTTACTGCTTTATGTTGGGATGCATTCGCGAATTATATATAACTTCAGTCACATAACATGAATGCGAGATTCAACACATAACAGTGAGTTATGTAGTTTTATATATTGCATGACAAATTTTATTTAACCAGCAGATACAATAATTATAGGTTAATGTAGTCTACCTCTTGACGGCATTGGCAAGAGCTTCCAATTCATTCATTGGACCTTCCTTATCAAAAAAATCATCAGCAACTGTAACAATTACTGCACCTTTGGCAACTGCCAGCCGTACACATGACAGGGAAGAATGTGATACTGTTGAAGCAACGGCGAAATAGCAGTACGCGGTTTTCTGTCGAGCAAACCCCATTTCAACAAGACCCATGCCCTTTGACCACCTTCACGATTAATTATATTTTCACCCAAAACAGAAAAAGAAAATGGTTTCCTTGATTAATTAACTCCAGTATTAAAATAAATAAAAAAATTGGAAATTCTGCATTATCTTTTACTAAAAAAGGTACTGGTGTTTAGTTATTTTTTTTTTGGGCAAATTAAAGAAAATAAAATCTTTAGTGAAAATGTGGAGAGTGAATACGAACATTTCTAACTCCTTTAATTCATTTCTGAACATGGACTGCCGTAGTGTATAATTCTCGATAGCAAGTTGTAGCAGCTTGCCCTTGCTTTGACATGATAATCTGCAAGGTATTAAGTAATTGAACTGCTTAGTCGGAGATTTGACTGCCTTGATGTATTTAATTAGTTAGTACTAATTTAATTACCCGTAGGATAAGCCTCTTCCTGTCCATGGACCAACAGGCTCTTCCCTCTCAATGAACTTCCTGTGCTCCAGATGATCCAACCGAGCAAGCCATGGAATACTAATTTCATGCTTAATCTACTCAAGGGGAGATATGCAACAAAATTAATTAGCAGATGATTAAATAACTAAATTATAATGATTGAGCATATATTCTGTTTTATTTTGCATATTTTTATTCATATTTATCCTGATTATTTGTCATATAAACCTGGTCTTGCAAGTAAGTCATACTGGTAGGCCCAACCAAATTCTTAGAATCTTTCAATGTCTGCTTTTCTAATATTCTTCTACAGAACTCCTTAACATCCTCAAGCTGACTTTCTCCTGTAAAGGTCACATCAGTTGCCCTGTATACATTATATATGGCTCGCAGAAAAATTTCGTGGTGCTCTTCTATGTAAAACATTTTATCTTCATCATCAAGGAACCAGCAGAACTTCCCTGCAAACAGTAACAACTTTTAGCATGTAGACAAATAAATAAACTGAATTTTTCTTGACAACTAAGTTACACCATCGTAGCAAAACTAGCAACAACTGGGTATGAAAGTTATCACGAGTATATATAACTAGAAAAAGTAATATTAAATAGACCAACTCTTTAAACCACATTTGTAAATTATGTGATGTTTCGCAATAAAAAAGCATATATGAGCAATTTACTATTAATTGATCCTTACGAGGAGATACTGTATAACCGTGTAGTCTGAGAAGTCGAAATGCGAGTGAATCTTTATATAGTTGTAACACCTCCTTGCTCTTTGGCTCTTCGCAACTGATGTAACTTCTGCTTTTTTTTTTTTTTGAAAAAAAAAAAAAAAAACCATTTAATCAACCAGATAGTGTGCATATATTGCTTAGTGATGAATATTAGATAGTCACCTGTAAACTTGTCCCAGCATACTTTTTATCTCCGCCATGAAATGCTCTTCCAGTCCCAGCCTCTCAATCCGATTAATGAGGCAAACCCTTAGAAGGTCTTCATCCATGGGGTAGATTGCAGGAACTGTACACGTTTATAGAATTGTCTCACTCTTTAAGTTCATGTGGTTTATTTGTCACGATACATTTTTATTGTGAGGTGTATATCTAAAGTTGTAAAATGCTCCGAAGTGTATGATGGTTTGGAACTTTTTAAATATTAGATCTTAATTTTTATATTTTCATTAAAAATTTAACGGTTAAAAAATAGTAATTACGATACTCCGAGATATATCGTGCGTGCGTATGTGACATTTGTACTGGTGACAGCAGACTACGCATTGTAGACCAACAATCACATCATAGGAAGGGAAAAACAAAACAAAAACAAACTTTATTGGGAATTTTGGCATTTTTCAGATGGATTTGACTTGCATGCATCATGCATGCTTTTATTATGTATGTCCTACGTACCTGAGAACCCACATCTTTGGACAATAGAATCCAACTTGGACAAAAACTCCTTGCGTCCTGTCTTCATGAAAGCATAAGCAATAGCTGATGGGGATTGGATAAACAGTCCATCTTCCTCACTTTGGGATATTAGTAGAGTCTCATTGGAGTTAATATCATATGTTTCAGGCAAAGCTTCGAGGTATTGCATAAACTCTAGTGAATAGTACTGTTGCTGATCACCACTTTGCACCAACCTGCTGCTACAACGAAAATTAGATTAAATATTTAGAGCTGTTCGGTAAACATTCCATTTTTAGGTTTTTTTTTTTTTTTTTTTAACTTTTTTATAGAATGAAAGTAAGATGGTGAGTGGTATGAGGGAGGATGGAGAAATGGACAATGCCATAGAAAATTAAAACCCAAACTAGATAAGAAAACCTATGATAAAACTGTTTCAGTTTTTAGTTTTCATGTTGCCTATCATTTTATTTGTATTTTTATCCGCATTCTTCCCATCACCAATCCTCTCTGTCATAATTTATCCCTCATTTCTTCCTTGTATTTCCTCTTTATTACTTAGTTTTTGTATCTCTACAAAAGAAGTTAAAGTACAGTTGTAAAATCAAAACTATATATACCTGTGCATTTGAAATATTTGTTTTCTCTCTTGGAAGACTTGTTCTACCAGCGCTGTTGAACCATGAGAAAAATAAACACGCAGTCCTTTGGTCTGTGCAAGTTCCACCATTGCTGGGAAAACAATCACAAACCACTCAGGAAAAGTACCATTTTGCTCTTCCAGTAGCTTCTCTGTACTTGCATGGATGAATGCCAGCCCTAAACAATAAATATAAGAAAAATTTGTAACAACCAATTACTCCAACTGCAAAAACAGGAATTTTCCATATTTAATTTTTTCTCCAGGGTCCAGTTACGAAATTTGATCAACTAGTTTCTTTTACTTACCTTTCTGAATGGCATCATAGCCAACATCCCATGTGGTAAGTGCAACAATGCACGCAAGAGTTGAAGTGAGGGACCCTAGGGTTGGAACATGATCATCATCTCCCCAAAAGCCTCGTATGCTTTGGTGTTGGAGCACCCAATCCAAGCATCCCTTGAACAAGGGTTCATCTGATCCTCGATGAGGATTCGGAATCATAGACAGCCACGCAGTGTCGTAAGGAGAAGGAGGAACAAGAGAAACAAGATCAACATCCGGTGAAAACAGTTCTTGTTTAATTTTCATTACAAGATTCTTAACCAAAACTTCTTGAGAATACATGAGATATTGTGCTTTTAGATACTCACACGCTCACAAGTACTTAAGTACGTACACTTCTTTTTTGATTTTGTTATGTCTAGCAGATCAAGCCTATGATTTCTATGATATTTATAGAGAGCTACAAACATACACAAACTAATTTCCCCGCGTGCGCAGACCTAATAATTAAATCAAACTCCACATTTTTCTCGGACGAAGTTTCGATACAATTGCCGCAGTCATTAGGTTCAGTTGACGTCAACCCATTTGTTACATATATAGTTCAACTTTCTTTATGGTATTAGAGTAAGGTTGTCTCATGTGTGAAGCCAAACGACCACACGCGACCCCGTTGTATTGTCCATGTGTTAGGCTTGAAAATTCACCACACATAAGATGGCGTGTTGAGAATGATCAATCCTACATTGATGAGAGGAGATCTTGCATGAGTTTATAAGTAAGTTTGACTACTTTCCATATTACCAATTAATTTTATAATGAAACCTCAACTTTATCTATAAACGATATCATTAACGAAAAGGTCATTGTTGCAAACAAATGAACATGAGTGTCCAAAAAGAAGACAAATGTAAGAATCCATATGAACTCATGCAGGAGTGGACGAGTTGCGTGGATATGATGTATGCGGAGCACAGACATTCGTGTCCAGTTCTCAAAACCTTACTACCAGTTAATGCATCCACAATGGTGTGTGCTCTGCAAGGGGAACCATGTGTGAATCACATACATTCGTGTCCAGTTCTCAAAACCTAATTTACCACCATTTAATCCATCCACAACTGTGTGTACCCTGCTAGGGGGAGATGCCCTCATGGTTGGCCCCTTTAATTAATTAGCTTCTTGTACTTTTTACCAGAACAAAATTGTGATAGAAACGTGAGTTGCCCTTGTGGTTGGCCTTTTAAGTAAGTATTAATTGCTTCTTCCCTTATTGTTGTACTTTAAGTTGTTAATGAACAATAATACTGGAATTCCCAAAAAGAATGTGAAAAAACATAAAGCTTGATTGATAATATAAAAGATAACAAACTAAAAGATAAGATGACCTATTTATAATACAACTTTTTTTTTAAATAAACAATATTATCTACACTAGGGGTGGTGAAGGGGCCAAAGCCTCATCAGCCATAATATAAAAATTCCTAAGAATCCTAATTGGAAATGAATTAACAAAATAATAAAAAGGGTCCTAAAATATTTAAATCCCATTTTGTGCTAGCAAACAATAGAATTCGGCTAATTAATACGTCCCATACATCACAACAAAACGTTGAGTTTGACTCGTGTCATTGTTCTCTTTGAAATTATGGTTCATGGCCTCGCATTGGACATCAAAGCTCAAATCCACAATGCTTTGTTCTTTTGAACTCATTTGTGCATTTCGACTTAATCTTTTATACACTTTACCATTTAATGTACATCAAGTTTTAACGCTACTTCACGTTCAGATTGAGCCTCCAAGTGAAGAGTGCAAAGAGAGAAATGAAGACAGATGTTTTATGAATCCACAATGGTGTGTGCTCTGCAAGGGGAACCATGTGTGAATCACATACATTCGTGTCCAATTCTCAAAACCTAATTTACTACCATTTAATCCATCCACAACCGTGTGTACCCTGCTAGGGGGAGATGCCCTCATGGTTGGCCCCTTTAATTAGTTAGCTTCTTGTACTTACCAAAACAAAATTGTGATAGAAACGTGGGTTGCCCTTGTGGTTTGGCCTTTTAAGTAAGTATTAATTGATTCTTCCCTTATTGTTGTACTTTAAGTTGTTAATGAACAATAATACTGGAATTCCCAAAAAGAATGTGAAAAAACATAAAGCTTGATTGATAATATAAAAGATAACAAACTAAAGGATAAGATGACCTATTTATAATACAACTTTTTTTTTAAATAAGCAATATTATCTACATTAGGGGGTGGTGGAGGGGGCAAAGCCTCATCAGCCATAATATAACTTAAAAACCCAAAAATTCCTAAGAATCCTAATTGGAAATGAATTAACAAAATAATAAAAAGGGTCCTAAAATATTAAAATCCCATTTTGTGCTAGCCAACAATAGAATTCGGCTAATTAATACGTCCCATACATTACAACAAAACGTTGAGTTTGGCTCGTGTCACTGTTCTCTTTGAAATGATGGTTCATGGCCTCGCATTGGACATCAAAGCTCAAATCCGCAATGCATTTCGACTTAATCTTTTATACACTTTACCATTTAATGTACATCAAGTTTTAACCCTACTTCACGTTCAGATCCAGCCTCCAAGTGGAGAGTGCAAAGAGAGAAATGAAGATAGATGTTTTCTGATCATTGGTTGTTATATTATCACTGCCATGTCAGTCAAAGTTGTTAGAATATTTTTTAGGTTGTTAAGCTCATATATTAGGAATGGCAACTCACAAATGTAATTAGTTAATCATTTTCTCATAAATATAGAAGCCTCATTTCTCTATAAATTTTCTCTCCAGTTCTCTCTGTAAACTTTCTCTCTAGTTCTCGATCTTTCTCAATTCATCATTATTCTTGATTTTTCTAAATGTAGTTAATAAGAAACCCATATTACATGTTCATATCAAACTTACACGAACACGATCATCTCATAATTTAAGTTGAATAATGTCTCATCTTTGTCATGACTTAATTTTTAACTAATTAAGTCTCGTCTCTTATAGATTAACTTTTCGGCCCTTTCCCATTTCTTAACAAACTAACAGTAAAGAAAATGTGAAGAAATCTTAGAGACGTGGTAATAATTTAGAGAGAGAACGATGTAATTTCTGTATGTTGTACTTGTATTAAAAGATGTTTACAACTGTGACTCTCCTACTATTTATAGTAACTAGGAAACATGAGTAAGTAAGCTCCTAACTACCTAACAACCCAAAGCAGTTAATACCATTATGTCTGCAGACTGGCCATCAATTCTATGAGGTGACTTTCATCTCCGTCATATTTTGTGGTGACTTCTCTGTCTATGTGGGGGCAATATAGTACCAGGATAGTTTTTTAAGGATATTTTTGATAAAGATGAACTCATACATATATATATATATATATATATATATATTTTTTTTTTTTTTCTTCTCTCGGTGACATGGATAAAGATAAAGATGAACTCATCATAAAGGAGATATGATGGCCGGTCGTAATACTCAATCTTGACTTCCTATTTAAGCATGGCAGTTCTAATTGTCCTTTGATTCTTATTGTGAGTTTTGATTATAATTTCTACATATATAATTCACATAAAGATGGTGAGACAATGATCTCATCGCCACCAAAAAATAATTTAGAAAAACAAAATTGACTCACTTGTTTATACATTTTTTTAATATAGTATGTCATTGTATATTGTACTCGCTTGTATTTAAAAACGTATAAATAAATGTATCAGTATTTTGTGTCTAATAAATAACATCACTCGGTGAATACAAATCGCTCTTTGTTAGATTTAAATTTTCTTCTCATTGGAACTATTATTGACTTTTAATTAATCATTACTAAAACCCAATTAAAAAAGGGTAAGTATCCTAAACTTCTACCACACTATTTGAATTAGTGCAAAAAATAAATAAAATAAAAATTGATGCCCCAGGGCTGAGGGCAGCTGGCCGATATAGGTACCGTTTGGTACGTAGGACGAGATGGAACGCAATGAGACGAGGCGTTCTGTCCCATGTTTGATGCACTTAAAAATCGTGGAACGCGTTGTCCCGTGAAACGAATTTTGGTCACTTTTTCGTTCCATCCCGTGGAACACAAAATTATATTTTTTTGAACAACAATACCCCTCTTTTTTTTTTCATTAATTACATTGTCTACCTCCCTTTCTCTCCCGTAACCTCCCTCTCTTCGACCCTCGTTTCTCCTGTAGCCTCCTTTTTCCTCCACCACAAACCCAGCAACCTAACTGCTAACCCAATCCCAGCAAACCCATCTGAACCCAACCATGGCTGCAACTTCTTCTCCGGCGCCGTCACCATAGCCAGGCCGACGACGACGACGACGACGACGCTGCACGTAGGGTGATGACGATGCTGCAGGGAAGACAATGACAAAGCAATATAAATTGATTGAAATGAATTTGCAGATCCGATGATCCGACGTAGCCTTTGTAAATTGAAAAAAAAAAAAAATTGGGATTTTTCTGTGTTTGATTTGAAGAGAAAGAAATTAAAAGAATCTAGAATCCTAAAACCTCCATTTCCAGAATTTCTGTGTTTTTTATCTTGTAATTGTTTGGGGAACCGATTGGTTGCCGAGAAAACGAAGGAAAATGAAACTGAATTGTCGCTTGTTGATGAATTATTCCCCTGCAAATTTGGATTTGATCTGTTTTGTGAGAGGAGAAATTGATAGTGGCATTTTGTTTTTCTTTCCATGCTTGTTGAGATGCGGTTCAGGTTGATCCGGAGTCTCATGATCTAGTTGTTCATGTTAATGGCATGAGCTACTTGTTTATACAGCATAACAATGTTTACTTGATGACTGCGTCCAGGCAGAACTGCAATGCCGCTAGTCTTCTCTTCTTTCTACACCGAATAACAGACGGAACAAGACTAATTTAGTCATTTAATTTTTTGGTTCCGTTCCGTCTTGCGCTTACCAAACGTAAAATGGAACAACCATTCTATTTTGTCCTGTGCATACCAAACATAACACGAAGCCTTCATTCCGTTCCGTTCAATCCCGTCCTGTCATGTCCCGTCTCATTCCGTTCTGTCCCGTATGCGTACCAAACGGTACCATATGAACTTTTCAACGTGGTAACACATCAATTTTTGATCAACCACGCTACACATAAACTTTACATTTTCAAATATCGAATCAGATGATTAAATTTCTGTGTTAGAGATTATAATCCTAGACCTTCATTAATACAAAATTTATTACGTTTACTCATGTTCTTCTTTCACTTATCACAAAAATTTCGTGGTAGTACATGGTAGCCGTAATATCCGAGATCGAGCAAATACACACGTGTTTGCCCAAAACAAACACAACTAGTCTGAATACTGAGATGGTCCATGATTTATGAGAGAGGATCCTCATCGAATCCTTTTTGTGAGGATCCTAAGAATCCTCCAATCATATTCGTTTATCGTATATGTCAATTTTTGTTAGGTACTGTTTATATTCAATTTTAAATAAAAAAATTTACAATGATTTCTAACCGCAGGATATACGATAAATGGATGTGATTGAAGGATTTCCAAAATTCTCACAAAGAGAATCCAACGAGCATCCTCTCCTGGATGATTTATGACCGCAGCGGCCTACAAATGCGAGGATTGAGACTAAAGCAGCAATCTGTCTAATCCCGATTACTTGCATGAGGTTAATTAATGTAAACCTAATAATGGTCTTAAACAATATTCTTAATCATGTTGAAAGAAAAGTCCCAATTTGTATTGTGTGCCTACAGGTCTGATTCAATTTGTCTTCTTTACTTCCATAGTCCCCCGATATAAATTTTTCGGCTTTACTAGTACGTACGTACCTTGGTCGTGATCCATGTGGATTAATGTAGACTAATTAAACGACAAGTAACAATTATACATTTCGGCGTTGTACGCACCAGTGTCAAATTCAACAACCGCAAATAATATATGCAAGTTCAAAGCACAGCACTCACAACCACTTCAAGTGGTCTAGTAGTAAGAACGCGAATGACTGTTCTTCAACAAATAAAAAAATATAAGAGGTTTTGGATTCGATGCTTCAAGCCGGTGAGTCTACTTAATTGTGATCTCGGACAAATTGAAATCTCTCATAACCTCTCCGGATCCATAAAAGGTAGATAACGTTAACTTGCCACCTTTTTTTAAAAAAAAAGAAAAAAAAGCACAGTACTCACGATAATTTGGAATTGTTATGTAATCTTAGTATCTTTCCTTCCTTGTCCAACCCCTTCAATCAAAAGAGGCAATCAAACATAAGAACTAGAGTTGAGGAAACAGAGTGAGAATCGAAGAAAGACGAAAAGTTAGTAAAACCATGCATATATTATTGGCTTATTTTGAGCATTGGAACTCGATTTCGATTTCATTTTACTCTCTTAACCTCAAGAGTCGACACTTTACTCATTGAAACTAGATTTTGATTTCACTTTACTCATTGAAACTCAAAACTCGCAATTTTACTCATTGAAACTCAAAACTTGTCATTTTACTTCTTAAAACTCAAAATTCTTTGTAGATTACCTTGTTTCTATTTTTTAAAGTAAGTTCATCCATTTAAACTTTAGAATTGATAATATGCTAAATTTTCCCTTGAAATAAATGAATAGTAAAGAAGGAAAAAAAAAACATCTTCTCTTTTGACCAGTCACCTCCATTAAGAACATACAAACATAAAAAATAACGAAATCAATGAATCTAATAAAAAGGTGGCCGAAGATGGAGGGGGAAGGGATGAATATATGGACAATGATTAGAGAGAGGGGTCAAAGAGATAAAATCCAGGAATTGTTTTTGCTATTTTTCTTACTTTTCCTTTTTTCAATATACAATGTTTGAAAATATATTTTATTTTTTTGTGTCAATCTATGTCGCACCAATTTATTGGATATGTGAGCTTTTATAGTTGTGCCACGTCAGCCATAAGTGGACCTTAATTGTGTCACATGAGTAGACTTAACAGAATAAATAGAAACAAACTAAAGTGGAGTGAATATTGAGTTTCAAGGGCAAAGCGAGATCGAAATCGAGTTCCAGGAACAAAGTGGAGACTTTTGAGTTTTAGGGGACAAATTGAGATCAAAATCAAGAATTACACAGAGCAAAGTAGCGACTTTTAAGTTTTATGAGGCAAAGTGGGATCGAAAAGCTAAAAATAAGCCTATATTAGTTTGTAAACAACCAGAAACAAAGCCCAGCACGCGGTAACTGGGCTTATGAATACCTGAAGGTTGAAAAATAAAAGGAAGTAAAAAGCCCAAATAAATATCTGTAAGCAACCAACCCAAAATAAAAAATAAAAAGAAGAAAAATGCACTGCACTGCTACAAATGTAAAAAGGTCCCACCGAGATTTGAACTCGGGTTACTGGATTCAGAGTCCAATGTCCTAACCACTAGACCATGGGACCGTTGCCAGTATAATCTTTGAGCTGGATATTAATATACACTCCGACTTCAAGCTTCACCATTCACCGTTTCAGGCTTTCAGCTCCACTCGCTAAGCACACAGGCGAACAGAACACCGAAAACCATGACGAGAAGAACCCTGCTGAGACCTCCCCTTTCTCTCTCAGCAGCCCGTATTCTTCCCGCAAGACCTCCCCGTCCGTACAAAAATGGCGGGTCTTCATCAGAAGCTTCGAATTCTTACTCGGCGTCAAGTTTCAGCACAAATCCCAGGTGGGTTTTCACCAACTCTCTCCCTCCTCCGGAATGGGTAGAACCTTTCAATGACGTCACTGACGTAGTATCAAACACACAAAACTTCGAACCATCTCGGTTGGTCGCTCAAATTCTCAATCTTTTAGATGGGTCTCCAACGATGGAGGCCAATTTAGACTCTTACTATCGCACATTCTTGATCAAATTGTCTCCTAATTTTGTTTCGTATGTATTGAAATCTGTTGAGCTTCGTGGGAAAACTGCATTGCGGTTCTTTGGTTGGGCTGGTAGGTAGAGGAAATATCATCAGAAGCTTGAATGCTATGAGTCTTTGATTGAACTTTTGATTTGGACCGCATTCGATGCGTTCTTGTTAAGCTTAAAGAAATGAACTTTTTGATGACTTCTCGGGCAGCGAAATCTTTGATTAAAAGCTTTGGATGTCTTGGGATGGTTGATGAGCTGTTGTGGGTTTGGCGTAGAATGAAGAAGATTGGGATTGAGCCTAGTTTGTATGCTTATAACTTTCTATTGAATGGTTTGGTGAATTCGATGTTTATTGAATCAGCTGAGCGGGAAAATTGCACCGGACATTATGATTTATAATACAATGATCAAAGGGTATTGTAAGGGAGGGAAAACCCAGAAAGCAATGGAGAAGTTTATGTAAAAACTTAGAACACTAGGGTTTTCAGCTTTAGTTGCACACCCATATAATGATGGGTCGCAGTCTATTTATACAATACTTTCAGATTACAAGTAGGGTTTTGAAAACCCTATTTACATGGAGAACTTTGAATTCAAAAATACAAAATCACAACAGCTTATCTTTGAAGTATTCAAAACTGAAATCTGACCTAGCAATCTTATCCTATGAAGAGTTTGTTGCGGAGCTTAGTTTGGGATAAGATTGACTTGGTCTAACATCCCCCCGCAAGCTGACAGGTCGAGCAACGACGGGAAGCTTGGAAACTAACAAGTTGAAGCGTGAAGAGGAGAGACCCTTTGTGAAAAAATCGGCAATCTGGTCTTGGGAACAAATAAAATGAACCAAAAGCTGTCCACGCACCACCTTTTCTCGTACATAATGGTAGTCCACTTCCAAGTGTTTCGTCCGTGCATGGAAAACAGGATTGGAAGCCAAAGCAATGGAGGAAACATTATCACACCATATCTGCGGCCGTGGCAGATAGAGATGGAGATCTCGAAACAAACTTCCTAACCATGACAACTCAGCTGCAGTATAGGCAAGCTGCCTATACTCAGCTTCTGTGCTAGATCGTGAGACAGTCTTCTGTTTATTCGAACTCCAGGAAATCAAATTCGTGCCCAAATAGATACAGAAGCCACTAGTTGAATGGCGTGTGTCCGGATTTCCTGCATAATCAGCATCAGAAAAAGCATTCAACCGAACATCACCAGGTTTGTAGACAAGACCGTGATCATGTGTGGCCTTTAAATACCTCAAAATCCTCTTAACCGCCATCCAATGTGTAGTCCGAGGCATATGCATAAACTGGCAAACCTGGTTCACAGCATAAGACAGATCGGGTCTAGTGATCGTCAAGTATTGTAATGCTCCAACAACCGTTCGATATTCTTCTGGATGAGAATAAGGTTCACCATCATACTGGCTGAGCTTTTGTCCCGCAGGTACAGGAGTGGATACTGGTTTTACAGCAGTAAACTTGGTGCGCTCCAACAGATCCAACGCATACTTGGACTGTGTAAGATGCATATTCTCCCCAGAATAAGTAACCTCGACACCCAAAAAATAACTTAAAGGACCTAAGTCCTTCATAGAAAACAAAGTGCCGAGCTTCTCTATCAACCATTGCATTTGTTTATCATTATTGCCTGTAAGAAGGATGTCATCCACATAGATAAGTAAGATCAAGTAAACCCCTCGTTGATTAAACACGAACAAGGAATAATCACATAATGATTCTTCAAACCCAAGTTGAAGCAGATAATTCGAGAATCTTCGAAACCAGGCTCTGGGAGCCTGTTTTAATCCATACAAACTTCTTTGCAACTTACACACATAATTAGGATATTGTTGATCAAGAAAACCAGGCGGCTGTTTCATGTACACATCCTCATCCAAATAGCCATGCAAGAACGCATTCTGTACATCCAACTGTCGCACCGTCCACTTCTTCGACATGGCAAGACTCAAAACAAGTTGAATGGTGCTGTGTTTCACGACTGGACTAAATGTTTCATTATAATCCACTCCGGATTGCTGATGGTAACCGTTAGCCATAAGTCGAGCCTTGTGACGTTCAAGAGAACCATCTGCACGTCGCTTGATTTTAAACACCCATTTGTTTGGCAGCAGGTTCATTCCAGGACAATAAGGAACAAGCGTCCACGTTCCACACCTTTGCAAAGCACTGAACTCTTGTGCCATTGCTGCCCTCCATTGTGGATATTTAATAGCCTGACTAAAACAAGACGGCTCAACAAACGTGGAGTCAGTGATTGCATGCAAAGCGTATTTTGGATTTGGCTTTTGAATCCCAGATTTTGACCGTGTTGTTATTGAGTGGGGAAGATGAGTCTCTCGAATGGAAGATGACGTGGTAGAGAAAATTGATGAAGGAGAAGGATTCTGAGTACTTTGTACGGATGGAATGTGAACCAAGTCTTGCTCATGGGTGGGACCTAATGTGGAACTAGGTTGAGGTGTCCTGGTAGGGATAGGTGCATTAGGATTAAGGTCCAAATCTGAAACAGTTTGTTGCGGAGGAAAAGGTGGCGTGATATGCGGCTGGTCACTAGACACTAAGTTTGACTCAGGCTGGTGGTTGAGGCTAGGGTGAGATTCGACAAGATTGGGTGAAGATATGGAAGGTACCAAAGTAGATGAGGGTGTTGTGGTTAAAATCAAATTAGGGTTGAAAGGTGTACCTGTGATAATGACGTCTTCCTTGGGAGATGCAAGTTCCTTGAAAGGAAAGGAATCCTCATCAAATAAAACATGGCGAGACACGTAAATGCGTCTCGTGGATAAGTCCAAGCACTTGTAGCCTTCATGATTCAATGAGTATCCTAAGAAAACACATGGTTTGGATTTGGGTTGAAGTTTATGCCGTGTATAAGGAGTCAACAATGGAAAACATTTTGAACCAAACACTTTAAATGCCTCATATTTTGGATTCTTTTGAAACAATGTTTCATAGGGAGACACGTTAGATAAAACCTTTGTTGGAAGCCTGTTGATAATTAAACAGCTGTGGAACATGCATCAAACCAAAATGTTTGAGGCATATGAGCATGAGAAAGCATTGTAACACTTGTTTCAACTATATGACGATGCTTTCGTTCGACAAGTCCATTTTGTTCAGGATGTTTTGGACACGAAAAATGTTGGAAAACCCCATGTGTAGCAAGAATTTTTTTGAAAGCATGACTCATGTATTCACCACCTTCGTCACATTGAAGGGCTTTAATAGACTTATTAAACATTTTTTCAACATGTGTTTTAAATGTCACAAAAATTCCAAACACTTCAGATTTATTTTTCATTGGAAAGATCCACGAATAGCGTGAGTAGTCATCTACAAACAACAAGTAATAACGAAAACCTTCTTTAGAAATAATAGGGGAACTCCACACATCAGAATGCAACAGTTCTAAGGGACAAGAAGACACGGACACAGACTTGCTAAATGGAAGTTTAGTGCTTTTGCCTAATGGACAAGAGTCACAAAACGTTACAGTACTTGTACCAGATGATGGTACTTGGTTATTTGCAATCAAAAATTTAATAATTGACGAAGCAGGGTGACCAAGACGTAAATGCCATTTCTGAGGCGAGACTCTAACACCGACACACACTGAAAGAGGATAGTTGGACAATCCACTACCACTAGGAAATGGATACAATCCATTCTCACATCTCCCGCGGAAAAGCGTCTTCCGTGTTTTGAGGTCCTTAACAAGGAAGAAATAAGGAAATATTAGTATGTAGCAATGGTTATCTAGGGTGAATTTGTGTGCTGAAATGATATTAGTGGATGCGGATGGACAATGTAAAATGTCATGGAGGTTAAATGAGCAAGACTTAGTTGAAATTTGATTCGAACCAGAATGTGCAATGGAAAGTTGAGAACCATTACCTACTCCACCAATGTTTTCATTACCAGTGTATTCTTTTGGATTTGCAATATTCTGAAGGTCTGGGGTGACATGAGCATTGGCACCCGTGTCAAGAAGCCAATTTCCATTAGTAGGCATCACTTGAGAAGATGCCATGGCAGCAAGACGATTGGTGGGAATGCGTCCTTCATACGCTGTATTCATCCGCTGGTAACAGTCCAGAGCCGGATGGCCAGGTTTGCCACAAATTTGGCATTTGATGCGTTCACCAGAAAGGTTGCACCGGTCACCATTACTTGCAGACGCACCACCACGTTGATAGTTGTTGTTGCGAGGAAGACCACCTCGTTGATTGCCATTGTTGAAGGCACCACCACGATTGAACGGAGAGCCTCCACGTCCAATGCCACGAGAGCGACCACCACGACCTCGTGACGCTACAAAAACATTGATCGGAGCAGTTTCAGTCAGCACAGCTTGCTCCGTCATGCGTCTCTCGGTGGTCAGCAGAAGAGCTTCAAGTGTTGGATAAGTGATTGGAGTATCACGAGCTTGTGCTGCATTCACAGTCATCTCGAACGCAGGACCAAGATTATTTAAAATAATTTGAACCAGTTCATCATCACTTACTGGTTGTCCAGCCAAAGCAAGGTTGTCAGCGATCGCATTCATACGATCCAAGTAGTCAGCTACAGAGAGGTCACCCTTCTTCGTCTGCAGCAGTTCTGTACGCAGAAACAATATACGATTCTGGGAAGTTGACGCATACCGTTGTTCCAATGCTTCCCAGGTTGCACGGCACGTGCGTTTGCTTGCTACTGTCGACAAAACAGAAACAGTGAGAGAGCTGTTGATCCAACTGAGAATCATCTGATCATGTTGAATCCAAGTCATGTAGGCTGGGTTAACGGCAGTGGAGCCAGCCAAATTCTTAGGAGGACACACAATGGAGCCATCAACGTAACCCATCAAGTCACGGCTCTTGAGAACAGGCAAAATCTGAGCAAGCCAAAGCGGATAATTCGAGCGGTCAAGTTTGATATTAACCACACTAGTCATAGAGGTGATGGAGGGATGAACAGCGGGTAGGGGGGAAGGATTGATGGGAGTGGTGGAGTTGGTGTTGTTGGTGTCAGCCATGGAAGCAACAGTGGGTTGAAAAAAATTGGATCGTCTGTCGTTAGACTGTAGGGCTCAATACCATGTAAAAACTTAGAACACTAGGGTTTTCAGCTTTAGTTGCACACCCATATAATGATGGGTCGCAGTCTATTTATACAATACTTTCAGATTACAAGTAGGGTTTTGAAAACCCTATTTACATGGAGAACTTTGAATTCAAAAATACAAAATCACAACAGCTTATCTTTGAAGTATTCAAAACTGAAATCTGACCTAGCAATCTTATCCTATGAAGAGTTTGTTGCGGAGCTTAGTTTGGGATAAGATTGACTTGGTCTAATAGTTTAGAGCTATGGAGGGGAGGAATGTGGAACCTGATAAGATTACTTATATGACTTCAATACAGGGGTGTTATTCAGAAGGAGATGTTGATTCGTGTTTGGGTCTTTACCAAGAAATGGACGAGAAAGGACTTGAAATTCCGTCTCATGCATATAGTTTAGTGATCAACGGCTTTGCAGAGGAGGGAAATGTGAGGAAGCATATGCTGTTTTTGAAGATATGATTCGAAGGGATGTAAAACCAATGTGGCAAACTATACAGCATTGATTGATTCGTATGCGAAATGTGGGAGCATTGAAGAGGCAATGAAACTTTTTGAGAGCATAAAAAATGAGGGACTTGAACCAGATGAGGTCACTTACGGGGTTATTGTCAATGGATTGTGTAAGAGTGGGAGGGTGGAGGAAGCAATGGAGTACTTTGAGTTTGTGAAGGCAGAGGGACGACATTAACGCTATGTTTTATCCTAGTCTAATCGACGGTCTTGGAAAGGCAGGGAGGCTTGATGAGGCTGAAAGGCTCTTTGATAAGATGGTGGTGAAGGGATGTCCACATGATTCATATTGCTATAATGCCCATTATGCCCTTATCGACGCCCTAGCTAAATGTGGAAAAACTGATGAAGCATTGGCACTCTTTAAGAAAATGGAAGAGGAAGGTTGTGATCAGATGGTTTATACATACCCAATACTCATCAGCGGACATTTTAAGGGCACAGAAATGAAGAGGCATTGAAGCCCTGGCACACGATGATTGATAAGAGCATCACACCGAATGTTGCTTCCTTCAGGGCCCTCTCTATTTGGGTTTGTCTCTCAGGCAAGGTAGCCAGAGCCTGCAAGATTTTGGATGAGCTAGCGCCAATGGGTGTAATTCCTGAGACAGCTTTTGAAGATATGATCAATGTGTTATCCAAAGCTGGTCGTGTCAAGGAAGCTTGCAACTTGGCCGATGGAATTGTGGACACAGGTAGGGAAATACCAGGACGAATCCGAACTGTTCTAATCAATGCCTTGAGGAAAGCTGGCAATGCAGATTTAGCTATGAAGTTGATGCATAGTAAGATAGGTATTGGGTATGACCGAATGGGTAGCCTCAAAAGGCGAGTGGAGTTCCGAATTCTCTTTTACAGTTTAAGTCTTAATAAATCTGTATTTCTAAGAAACTTTGTTTAGCTAATTCAAAGATGGCACCAGATTTCGCTTACCATCAAAAGATGTAGAATTGATGTTCATTCTCCAATCCTCGTATATTATACCATTCGATTTATTGCAGAGTGAAGATTTCTAATTTATCCCTACTATTATATACAAAGTTATTTTATTCAATTTTTCGTAACTTAAGTCACTTAACACACTTTAGAGTATAATACTGTCATTTTCTAACCTATAAGCCCTTAACATTTCATATAGGTTGCGAATCTAACTTCTAATTTACCCTCCGAAGTTAATTAACACTATTTCTTTATGAAAAACTACCAATCTATCCTTCAATGTGTATTACATGCAAGTAATGCGACTTAAATTGACGGAAAATTGAATATATATAGTAGCTTCGAATATAATGTTAGAGATGTAATTGGCAAATTTTTATAATTCAAGGGCTGATTTTTCTGAAGAAAAAAAATAGTTTAAAGACATAATTTTCACCGAGATGATAATTCAGAACTTAAATTGACAGTTCACCCTAATAAAAATTTTGCAGGAAAAATCTAATCCTTTTTCCTTTTTGATCAAGGGCGAGGGGGAAAATTGAACTTGGAACCTCCTTCGACATTTTGAAGAGAAGTAGCTTAGTAATATGTCAAACTATTAATTGGTAAAAACTGTCATATTCAAGAACTTCGGATTGGTCCTTAGGTAGCTTTAGTCTGGACTCTGGAGGGAATCAAAGGTTAAAATGACCTAATATTGACCTGCATATTCGACAGGGTAAATAATGAATCGAGTTGTTATCCTCCTCCTCACGGGGGTCTACCATCCACCCACCCGAGAAAGTTAAAAAAGAAGAAGAATTGTAGGTGATTTTCAACGTTCCATCAATGACTGTTAGAAACTTTAGCTCTTCAAGGTTTCTTAAATAATAAAATTGCAGAGTGAAGATTCAACCAGACGGGGATAGTATAAACTCTTGAAAAAGCAACTCAACTGAGTAATATATTTCCAAGAATTATAAGAATTATATTGCTTCCTAAGTTCTACCTATTCTAAGAATTATACTTCCAAATTAATTTCTTGTCGTGGTGTTCATTCCGCCTTGGTGCCATTTCATTTTCAGGGTATTTGATAGTTAATCGCTTTTACTGCTAGTGCTAGAAATCTTCAAGCTTAAAAAATGCACAAATATGAAGGTTCCCATTCGGCTTAGTGTAGGAGTAAGTGTATGGAACCTTCATATTTGTGCATGGGTATTTTATAGTTAATCGCTTTTCCGTTATCATCCGTTTTGAACTAGTAAAGAACAATGGATAACAGAAAACTCAAAAAATGCAAAGTCACCATCCATTTTGAACTAGTGAAAGAGAAGGCTAGTTTGTATTGCAAGTTGCAACTGTACTGAAGTTATGAGACTTATTGCTCCTGCAGGTGAAGGCCCATACCCCAAGGAGTACAGTTATCAATCTGTGTGTCCCCTTTGAATCCCTGTCAAAATCAAACCTTCAGCCCGGATATTTTTGTGGCTAGGCCACAGTGAGCATCTACAGTCTACACTGATGCTTTGATGAAACCGGGATAAAGGATGGGTCCCCGAGAGCAAGTTGAAGGCAGTGTAGAGATTCTTATAGGCCAAAGTCTGGTATATACCCTACTCGTATTAGCGGTTACTTTCATCATTTGCAAAGATGCTTCTCTTTCTAAGCCTCTACTTTGTGCAATTGTCCTTTGTTGTTTGAACGTGGCTTTTTATCTTGATGTCCTTTGAATTGAAGGAGTATTTTTTTCCTCTCCTAATATCTCTCTTATTCCCTTTTTTCCTATTTGAACGGTCACGATTAAACTACGTTAATATCTTATATTATTTTTTTATAGAGACAATAACACAAAAAATAATGTGTAAGAAGAGGGGAGGGAAGGAGATGAGAATAGGAGGGGAGAAAATATTACTCTCTTATAATTTTGGTCATCTGGTTTGAATCCTTTTCAAATTTTTTTTTTCTGTTTTTTTTGTATTTTTTGTTTTTCCCTGCTGTTTTCTTGCACCAAATGTGATTAAACTGCTAACTGAAAAACTTTGCAGTGTTAGAACTTTCGGGTTTTGCAATGCAGAGGGATTCACATACAACATAGAATGGAGCTGAACTCGTAGTCCATTTTTTTGTTGACTAATGTCATCTGTAATAAGGTACATTTATGTGCTTTATCTTTTGTTCTGATTGGAAGGCACAAAGCCAAGCGCAGTGGCGTTCCAAGATTCATACAATCGACCCTACATAGTAGAATAAGACTTTATTGTTGTTGTTGTATCTTCTGTTCTGATTCTTCATATTGGCAAATATATTGTTTCTTCTTCGCTGTCATCCTCTTTGTAGCACCCACCCCCTTTTCCCTTGGAACAAAGTGCCCCTTTTCCCTTGGAACAAAATGAAGTATCAACTCTTGGACAAATAAAAGTCGGTGCTTGCTAGTGACATCTCTGGACAGTAGCATACAACAAGTGAGTCACCAGCTAGTGGCAAATTGCAAATGAATAATATCAGCCATACAAATGGTCACGTTAATTTCGTCTATCTAATTGATGATTCTCCCATCAGTAATGTCATTATATTAAAATCTGTTCATTCTTAATGATGTTCTTGCAGAAAACTAGTTGAGATTGAAGAACTTGTCCTTTTGTTCTTGCACGAGTTTGCGTAATGTTCTTTCGTATGAATTGGTCCTAACTATATCTACTGATACAAGATGATTTCACATACATGTTATAAGCGGGAATTTAGAACAAATCACTCTATTGCTCTACTTAATTACTAATGATTTGTAATTATAACATGATAAGACCCTTAATAGGGTTGGGGAAGCCAGATTACAGCAAAGCTAAAAGCAATATGCTTTGAGCCAAATCGTAAACGAAGAGATAAAAGTGAGAGGGAACAAAGGTAAACATCACATGTTAAATCACAAAGCGACTTTAGGCAGAGTATTACATCAAGAGATTTTATCAACTAATCAAAGTTCATTAACACTTTTTAATTAATCATTGGGTTTATTATTATATCAAGTGAAACTATTCGGAAGTCAAATGAGGTTTATTTTTGTGAGAATGATTTTATAGATAACTCGATTTGAGTGATCTTACAGAAATTTCTTTCGAGCAAAATTGAAACCCCACATTATCTGAAAAAGGATTTATAGCTTCTGATTGAGTGGCTCCTAAACTGACACTCAGATGCTTGATTAAATTCATCACAACTAAATTCTTCAAAAATAATATATCTTCTGGACTATATCAATTGCATCAGGCTTTAACGGGTGTACACATGACCACAAATAGTGATGTGACATGGAGAAAATGAAGCTACAAAATTAATTTGTGTATGTTGATGAAGATATAAACGGTCCTAAGCACTAAGCACATTTAGGAGGCAGGGACCAACCGAGAATTGAAGCTTTAACCACAACAGTTGTGGATTATCCACCAAGAAATGTGGGACACTACACCATAATCTGCACTAATGCGGGAAGTGTTTGTATTTCCAATTTGTTATTTCTCCATTATTGTTATTTTATTAGGAAAACTAATGAAAATAACTTGAAAACTTTGAGATTTAATGATAAGGACAAAATAAATGGTAAAGTAAATAGTACCATGTTTGACTTTTTAGTGTAAAAATGTGGTTTTTCATTAAAATGAATAATACCACGGACTTTTCGTTAAAATTCACTATTTTATTTTGTATTTCTAGTTTTTGGATGGACAAATCAAACGATAATTGAAGAATATAATGAAAAAAAGATTGGGATCCTAAGTATACTCTAATGAGAGTACGATTTTCATGCTTATCAATTTTTGATGTTCTAGTCTTCCGTGGATAATTTAAAGAAGAATAAGAAATAAACTAGATGTGTGAATATAACTATTTTCCGTTCCATGATTTTAAATTGCATTGTCTTGATCTTCTATCCTAGTAATTGTGGGTTGTCGACTAGCTAGTCGAGAAGGGAACCCTAAACCCTAGATTTGATAATATATACTTGTTTGAGTGACATTAAACTATGACTATAATAGATTTAAGTGACTTGTAGATTTGATCAATGGAGTTGTCATGGTAGTTAGGCAGGGTGTTCATCGTTTATCCTCATGTCATATTGTAGAAAATCTTCAATATCATCGTTATATATCTCCATATTAGTGCAATGTCTCACTCATTATCTTATAACTAAAACACTCACATAATGATATATTCGCTGCGAAATAATTGATTTAGTGTCCACCTACATCTGTGCCACAATGTCATAAAATCCTTTTAACAGAAGGGAAAATAGCTAGAGCATGGTGCTGTAAGCCAAGCTGTCAATTTTGCTGATTGACTTGGTCCCCTGCAACCCTTGTCCTCATGTCTTATCGTTCAAAAATCTCTCTCTCTCTCTCTCTCTCTCTCTCTCCCTCTCCTGAAAAGGATGACACTCTGTATGCCTTGTGGTTTACAAACCATCGTACAATTCTAAGATCGATGGAGTAGAGAGAGAGAGAGAGAGAGAGAGAGAGAGAGAGAGTTGTGCAACCAACATTAGAAGGTTGGTTAAATTTTTGAATAAACGACAGGTTTCATGGATAGATTGGTTGATTTTTGAATATATATTGTGGTTATTTCTGAATATATGTTGTGGACTATATAATCATACACTACATGCTACAAATTTAGTATGCCCCCACTAAAAATTGTAAGCTGTAACGACTTTGTTCTTTGTTATTATTTTTTTATGCATTATTTCCTCTTCTGAAAACCCAGCAGCCACAAAAACTTCTCCAATGGAACCATCTGTGTGTGGAGAAGACGATATCGTTAGGTGGTTTGAGGACGTGACGGAGAAGGCAGGTTCAGTTCAAACGCAGACGCTCCGGCGGATACTTGAACTGAATTTCGAAGTGGAATATCTCAAGAAATGGTTGGGGGACATCGAAATCCAAGAGGTAGATGCGTGTCTGTTGGAATCACTCTACACTTCTTTGGTGCCTCTTGCTTCACATGCAGATTTAGAGCCTTACATTCATAGAATTGCAAATGGGGAATCAGGCCCCATTCTCACAAAACAACCTATAACTACTCTCTCCTTAAGGTTAGCTTCTTAATTATATTCATAAAAGTTGAGATGTGTTTCAATTATTCCTTGTAAATATACTTTATTTTCCAAGTCCGAATATCTATCCACCTAGTTTGGATCAAATTAGAATATTTCTAGAATAAACTAGAATTTTTTTTGTTCTATTGGATTCAAGGAATAAAACCATTAGCTGTATATGTTCACACTTTGTAGAAGGGTCTAATGGTCTCCTTTGGTTACATTTTCTCTAGTTCTGGAACCACAGAAGGAAGACAAAAGTACGTACCGTTTATGCGCCACAGTTCACAGACCACTCTTCAAATTTTTAGGCTGGCTGCAGCTTATAGATCAAGGTTTAAACTTTCTCTCTTAAATTTCAGTCCAGTATTCGAATTCATTAGACTGTCTTATATGTAGGTAGCTATTTTTACAGCTTTTCATATTTATATGAAGTTATGAACCTTTATATTTACAATTATATGTCAACAGCACTAGTTAGAATAATATTCCAAATGTATTCATTTAAACTTGTTTAACCGTGGCTCTGTAATTTTACTTTCTTCGTCTTAATCGTAGGGTTTATCCGACGAGAGGAGGAGGGAGGATCTTGGAATTCATATACAGCAGTAGACAATTCAAAACCAAGGGAGGATTAACAGCAGGAACAGCCACAACTCACTACTACGCCAGCCCGGAATTCAAAATTAAACAGGAAAAAACCAAGTCATTCACTTGCAGCCCCGAAGAGGTCATTTCGAGCGGTGACAGCAAGCAATCAACATATTGTCACCTTCTCCTCGGCCTCTTCTTCTCCGAACAAGTAGAGTTCATAACCTCGACCTTTGCGTACAGCATAGTGCAGTCCCTTATCGCCTTCGAAGAGCTCTGGAAGGAGTTGTGCATTGACATACGAGACGGCACTCTTAGTAAACGAATCAATCTCCCCAAAGTGCGAAAAGCGGTCTTGGATATCATCTCCCCAAACCCAATTCTGGCTTCGAAAATTGAAGCTTGTTGCGAGGAGTTGGAGGATTTGGATTGGTTTGGTCTGATTCCCAAGCTTTGGCCCAACGCCAAGTATGTGTACTCTATAATGACAGGATCAATGCAGCCGTATTTGAAAAAACTCCGGCGATATGCAGCGGAAGTGCCGCTAGTAAGTGCAGAATATGGATCAACTGAGAGTTGGATTGGAGTGAATGTGGATCCCTGTTTGCCTCCGGAGGAGGTGACATTTGCAGTGGTGCCAACTTTTTCCTACTTTGAGTTCATACCACTTCATAGACAGAAGCAAGATTACAATTTGGTCATTGATGATTTCATAGAAGATAAACCAGTACCAATGTCACAAGTCAAGGTTGGACAAGAGTATGAGATTGTCCTCACTACTTTCACTGGTAAGTAATCACTGGTGTTTTTCTATGTTTCTCACATTCTTTTCTTTTTCTTACACAAACCCGTAAAAAAAATCAAGTGACAAAAATACATATCGGTGTCCATAAATTATTTCGTATAGTCTAATTCTACATAGTAAAACACTAATACCCAAGTCGAAGCATGTATATTTTAGGTTTGCATGAATTTTTCTTTAACATCATTAATAGTTTAACTCAACTTGTTGTTCTAACAAAGATAATCACGTGAGAAAAATTGAATTATCAAAATACTCTTTAAAAGTGGCAACTTGTCATTCTATAACAAAATCCCTTATTATTATTTTACTTTCTTCGTCTTAATCGTAGGGTTTATCCGACGAGAGGAGGAGGGAGGATCTTGGAATTCATATACAGCAGTAGACAATTCAAAACCAAGGGAGGATTAACAGCAGGAACAGCCACAACTCACTACTACGCCAGCCCGGAATTCAAAATTAAACAGGAAAAAACCAAGTCATTCACTTGCAGCCCCGAAGAGGTCATTTCGAGCGGTGACAGCAAGCAATCAACATATTGTCACCTTCTCCTCGGCCTCTTCTTCTCCGAACAAGTAGAGTTCATAACCTCCACCTTTGCGTACAGCATAGTGCAGTCCTTTATCGCCTTCGAAGAGCTCTGGAAGGAGTTGTGCATTGACATACGAGACGGCACTCTTAGTAAACGAATCAATCTCCCCAAAGTGCGAAAAGCGGTCTTGGATATCATCTCCCCAAACCCAATTCTGGCTTCGAAAATTGAAGCTTGTTGCGAGGAGTTGGAGGATTTGGATTGGTTTGGTCTGATTCCCAAGCTTTGGCCCAACGCCAAGTATGTGTACTCTATAATGACAGGATCAATGCAGCCGTATTTGAAAAAACTCCGGCGATATGCAGCGGAAGTGCCGCTAGTAAGTGCAGAATATGGATCAACTGAGAGTTGGATTGGAGTGAATGTGGATCCCTGTTTGCCTCCGGAGGAGGTGACATTTGCAGTGGTGCCAACTTTTTCCTACTTTGAGTTCATACCACTTCATAGACAGAAGCAAGATTACAATTTGGTCATTGATGATTTCATAGAAGATAAACCAGTACCAATGTCACAAGTCAAGGTTGGACAAGAGTACGAGATTGTCCTCACTACTTTCACTGGTAAGTAATCACTGATGTTTTTCTATGTTTCTCACATTCTTTTCTTTTTCTTACAAAAACGGTAAAAAAAATTAAGTGACAAAAATACATACTGGTGTCCATAAATTATTTTGTATAGTCTAATTCTACATAGTAAAACCCTAATACCCAAGTCGAAGCATGTACATTTTAGGTTTGCATGAATTTTTCTTTAACATCGTTAATAGTCTAACTCAACCTGTTGTTCCAACAAAAATAGTCACGTGCGAAAAATTGAATTATCAAAATACTCTTTAAAAGTGGTGACTTGTCATTCTATAACAAAATCCTTTTTTTTTTTTTTTTGGGTAAACTCTATAACAAAATCACTTTAGAGCCTTAAATTGGACATGTTTAAGCATCGATCATTGGTACATGCCTTCCCACAACAAACCAAAGCATGTGGACTGTCGACTATTTAAATATCAGCGGCAATCATGAAAAAATCTGGTCCCCTTCCCTTGACACGTGGGCCACAAGTTGCAATTTGGAAAAATTAGGCACTTATAAACTTATAGGGTACGTGGACAAAATTAAGTCCACAATATCATGGTCAAAAGAAAAATGCTACATAGACTAATATTTTAAACCATTTTTTTCAAACCACATTGCGAATTCTAGATCCCTAGTAGGATCTTCATCATGTATTGATCAGATGGAAATAAAGGCAAAATTTTGTTTTTGTCTATATCTCTAAAAAGATTGGAAATTTGTTAATGTACGTTAATTATTTCAATTGATTAGGATACTGTGCTTGTTCTCTTTTTATTTGAGTTCAAATTTAGCTTTCTATAAATTGCTTTTTGTATAATATTGTATTTTTGCTATCTATATTTTTCAGGACTTTATAGGTACAGGCTAGGAGATGTGGTGGAAGTGGCAGGTTTCCACAATGGAACTCCAAAATTGAACTTTATATGCAGGAGAAAGCTTATATTGACAGTAAACATAGACAAAAACACTGAAAAGGACCTTCAAATGGTGGTGGAGAGAGGCTCTCAACTATTGAGCAAGTCCAAAGCAGAACTGATTGACTTCACAAGCCATGCTGATGTGCTGACCCAACCAGGCCACTACATAATATACTGGGAGATCAAAGGAGAAGTTGAAGAGAGGGTTCTTGGTGAATGTTGCAGAGAAATGGATGCATCTTTTGTGGATCATGGTTACGTTGTCTCGAGGCGAAGTAATTCGATTGGACCTCTAGAGCTTCGGATTGTGGAGAAGGGAACGTTCAAGAAAATTTTGGAATATTTCATAGGAAATGGATCGGCATTGAGCCAATTCAAGACCCCTAGGTGCACTAGCAATAAGGTGCTCTTGAGCATTCTCAATTTATGCACCACTAAAAGGGTTTACAGCACTGCATATGCTAATTAGCAACATTATTATATTTGGCAAAAGGATATGGAGGGTTAAATTCTTCCGGATCAGAGAAGTTACATGTCAAAATCATGAGTTTGGATCCAAAATAAAGTTTAACTTTATCTAATGTCGCCAATTTATTTGTAGAGTTTTTGTGCACATTCAATGTATAGACATTCCTATAAGTGAAGGATAAAAACGACAACTTCTTCAAATTATAACACATAAAAGTAAAAATGTTTGTTAAGAAAACAATAGACGATATATTAGTGTTAGTCGCGGATTCTGACAAAGTTATCATTCAAACTTGTATAGTTTCTTAGGATTTAAATATTAATGGACCCCTTCGTATACAACAAGCACAACCACTACCATGAATTTTGAGGATGAGCTAGGGGTGTTCGTGGCAGCAAATTGTGGGAATTTTGAGGATATCTTCTCTCCTCTTCAGTCGGAAGCTATGGCTTTCAGGGAGGGTTTGGCTTGGGCAGTTGATAGGGGTTTTCAAGATTTATTTTGAGACTGATTTCCTTTAGATTGTGGAGGAGTTGAGGGATCCTACTCTCAATTTTTCATCAATTAGACAAATTGTGGAGGACATCAAATCGCTACTCCATTCAATCATTGAAGCTGCTATTGTTACAATACTCGCCGCAATGCAAACTCAGTTGCCCACCGACTCGTACGGATTGGTTTCTCTCTCTCTCTCTAAGGCAAAGCTGTGAATGGAATATTTCTCCTCCTACTCCAAGTGTAGTTACTGACTTACTTGTAGAAGAGAGTGTAAGGCCTTGGAATAGGCTATGGATGAAACGATGTATTACAACTCTTTGATGAAATGAAATTTCCTATGGTATCCTTTTGAAAAGGAAAAAAAAAAAAAAAAAAAAAGCATCAGCACTAATGTGTACTAGTGTTTTTTCTTCCTTTTAATGAATATAAACTAAAATTAGACTAAAATGATAAAATAGTTTTTAGCAAAACTATATCTTATGTACATTGGAAACCAAAATGGCCCCATCTAAAACAAAATATACCTAAAGCGTATTGATCAAGGTTCTAAAAGACGCTACGCGCTAGTTAGGCGATGGGTCTAACGCCTAGGCAGATTTAAGTAAATCTATTGTATTTCGTGTAAATAAGTGTCTATTTATACTTAAAATATATATAATTTCATTATAAACTAGAAAATATAATGACATATATATTATGAAATATTGGAACATAATGAAAACATGGGGAGCAAACATATAATGTGTGTTTATTTTAAGTGTTCAATAAGTCTCTTACAATTTATTGGAAATAATAAATTGCAAAAGGAAAGTTATCTATTTTCTATCTAAGTGAGTCGCAACCTAAACAAGTGTCTAGGCAGGTCTGGGCGAGCTAGGCAGTCTAGGTGGGCGCCTCAATAGGTCTAGGCGCCCTTTTTTAATTTTCAAACGCCTAGGCATTAATCGGAATGTTGACCAGCTGTCAAACGCCTAGGTGAGACCTAAACAACATTAGGCAGAGATTTTTAGAACAATGATATTGATACGTTTAAAATCAGACGTACCACAAAAACACAAACGCACGTAATAATTGTTTAAAAAAAACATACCTAAAACTCATTGGTATATGTTTAAAACTAAATGCATGTCTCTTTATAAAAACAAACGTACCCATATATATACAAACCAAAGGTCATATATTAAACAAATGCATAGTTTCTAAATTTTCACCATAGTTTAGTTTTGGTCCCTAAAAACATAGTTAGATTGGATATGGAGAACTCACATGTGTCACATCATTAGATTAATAGTACATATATATACACACAATGTTTGGATATGGAGGACTCATATGTGTCACATCATTAGATTAATAGTACACACACATATATATATATATATATATTGTATATTAAACAAATGCATAGTTTCTGAATTTTCATCGTAGTTTAGTTTTGGTCCCTAAAAACTTAGTTAGAATGGATATGCAGGACTCACATATATGTCACATCATTAGATTAATAGTACGTATACATACATACATATATTTGTTTTACATAAGTTGACGGTGGAGAATATCAATAGTGCACATTTTGTTAAACTCATGGACCTCAATTAACAAATGTTTAGAGCAACTAGCCCTCTACCATAGTGAAGGAAAGGAATGTTGCCCTTGCACCTCGATTTGGGTTCGAATCCCGTCGACTCTTTAATCTAACATTCAATCTAACAAATCTATCGATTAACAATAATAATAATAATAATAATAATAAATAGTATAAGGACAAATTGAAAATTAAGGTGAAAGTTCAAGGGACATAAAGAAGCATAAAAGTGAAGGAGAAACAAGATGAGTGTGATATCCCGTCTCAAAATTATTATTTATTTATTTTACAGTTTTGGAAAAATGTTTTCAAGGGCATTTTGGTCATTTTAAAAATTACTTTGGTGTTTGGAGATGGGTATAGAATAGATGGATAAAACTTGATTCATGAGTGTTTAAACAAAAATTCGTTCGCAAATTGAAATTAAACGAAGAAGTTACAAGCCTTGAAAGTGAGCACTCTTTACTGACAAAATTGGTCGTCGTCCGTCCACTTTTAAACCTAGTAGTAGTATAAAAGGCTGTAAAACTTGGTAGGATTTGGAATTAGTTGGAAAACTAGGTTTCTATTCGTTGAAAACCAATACGTGCACTACGACGCGTGGGAAATTAAAGTGACCTAGATTTTGGAAATTGAGGCATTTTCAATGTTCTGAGCCCATATCTATTCTCTGTTTATTGAAACAAATGCGACAATTTGATTTTGGAGATTATATTCACACACCTCAAATTACTTCTTTCACACCCTTTTAATTTTTTAATATTTTTCTATCAAGTGTACTAGTGGTGTGTAGAAAATATTCAAAAAATTAAAAAGTTGTGAGAGAAGTAATTTAGGGTGTGTAAATATAATCTCTCTTTGATTATTCAAAATTTTAGTTAGTTGTACCTTCACTATCCAATCTACTTATATCACAGATGAATTGAATTACCGACCTACATCAAAAAGTTTTATTATTTTTGTTTGTGATTTTTAAATGTTTTTTAGTTCACTTAAGTTGTGATTTTGCACTCATGCATATGTTATGACCGAAAGGTCACTGAACCAAAATGCCAAGGGTTCTAGTAGTAGAACAATCTCTTTGCAATGTAATTCTTAGGCACTGGGTAAATTCAAGACATTTAAAGATTTTAAAGTTTAAATTTGAGTAAATGATGGATAAAATGTAAATATATTTTCATTTTTATTATAAAGAGCAAAACTGGAATAAGAAAAGATCAACTAAACCTAAATTGATAAGAACATGGAATTGGACTCAATTCAAAAGTAGAATGTTTTTGTACCTAGATCTAAATGTCCCTTGTGATTCGGAAGAAGTTGATGGGTTTGAAAATCGAATTAAAAAATAAAAAAAAACAATAAAAAAAAAAACATAAAAGATACAAAGACCTCAATTGTTTGTCCTTGACTCCTTATGTTCCTCATCTCTTACGTTGAAAAAATACACACTACACTACAATGCTCCTCCAAGAATCACAGAGACGGGCGCAGGAAAGAAGCTTCCAAAGTATGCCTAGCTAGATACATGGTGTTTGATGTAAAAATAGCACACGATCATGTGATCATTTCTATTTTTGAACAGTTGTTTTCATATATGCTATTGAATGTGATTAATAAAACCTACATGTAGGTTACAAGTTCCATAGCTCAACCCCCATATTTTAGCCAAACAAATCACTTTGCCACTCCCCTCACTTAATACCACCACTGAGAAGTAAAGTTCCTTCGAACTTCAAAGTACTTCGTCCAAACACACACTTAAAAGAACATTCAAGTTCTATGGCTGTACGATTAGCGTTTTGTATTGCATTTTTGTAGTGTTTTAGGAAAATAGATTTGTAATGATTGAGTAATTCATTTGTAGAGTTCGTGTGGTGCATTAGTGACAATTAAATATAATGCTAGTCCCATCTCCAAACATAGGGATTTCAGCTCACGTTTTTTTTTTATGGGGCTCGCATTGGCCTGCAGTACTATGATCATTTATAATGCTAGTCCCATCTCCAAACGTATGATCATTTATTTTGACATTTGGCGTGGGTAGTGAGTTATTTAGTGAGATATCGATGCCAATGAGTATTGGTTGCTAATCTTGGTACTGCATTCAATTGATTCTGCAGCTTGAAATTATTGTTGAAAGTAATTATATAATGCTTTTCCACTTGAGTTTGAATTTTCTTTCCCAAATTTAGTCAATTGTAAGTGATTTTTGAAAAATAAAAATCTCACTATAGAAAAATGTTAAACCAATTTTAAAGAACAAAAAATGCAAATTCTAGGATTCGTTTATCAGATCATGTAACTGTGCATCCACTCATGAAAATAAGGTTTTCTCTCGCGTAACTGTCCATTCGATTGATTTTGATCATCCTCGGCCTCTTCCTACACAATGGTCTATTTGTTTGGACCACATTCAAAAAGATGACTTTCTACCCTTCTCACATATATCGGAAGGAAATGTTGTCGCAGAAAAATTTGCAAATATGGGTTTATTTTCTCCAACTGTGGTATGGCATGATTCTCCTCGACCAATAGTTAGTGCTGTTTTGTTTTTGGATTATGCTGGTTTGCCTGGCTTCCTCCTCTCAAATTAATGTGCATCTCGGCGTACAAATTTGTCTCACTTTTTTTTTTCCTACCCTTGTGGTGTTCCTCAACTGGTTTTGTAGGCTTAGACCTTTTAGGTTTGGCTTTAGAGGGTTAGATTTTATGTACCCCCTCTTTTCCTTGTACCTTTTTTCATTTTGTTTATAGAGGAGTAAGGTTTATGTTCCTCCTTCTTTTTCATGTTCTTTTTCTTCTTTTTCTTGTATTATGAAGGGTAAGTTTTATGTTCCCCCTGACTAGATGTAACTTCTTTTTTGTTATCAATAAAATTTCTCTCATACCGTCGAGGTTTTCTAAAAAAAAAATAGTTTTTCTCCCGCGTATGGCCTCTCTTCTCTTCCCAACCTATGGTCCCACATAATTATGTATTCTAAAATTGAGAAGGAATTTGATTGTAGCTTAGCTACAGTCAAATTATTGTCCCTTGATTTTGCCTTATTTACACTACTACGACCAAATTTGTGGCTGGGTTGGGTTTAGGTTGCTCCCCTTTTTTCATGGGCTTCACTGGTTTTTTGTAAAAGCCCAGCCCTAAATCTAACCCTCAGTCGATAAATGACAGTTCTTCCCATCAAAGGTTAAAATTCGACGGTGGGGATGATGTGTTTGGAAGGGCAATTTTGTCCTTTAATGTTTTGAGCAAATTGGGGGCAAGTTTGGCTTCGTTGTCATTCTATGAGGGTTTCAGGGATGGAGGCTATGCTGCATCTGAGATAAAGATAGATGGGAGACAGAAAAAGAAGACAGACAGATAGCGATGGAGGGAGGGATTTGTGCGATTTGCAAAGAGAAAGATGAGGGGTCTATTGCAGAGAGAAGATTTGGGAGGATTTCTACGAGTGATTTTAGGGATTTGCAAAGAGAGAGAGAGAGAGATGGGACAACGGGCTATGGAGAGAGGTGTAGATTGAGGTGCTTATTTCTCTTCTTCTCCCCATTTAAAACCCCATCCCTTTTTCTTCTCTTCTTCTTCTTCCTTGCTCTTCAGAAAATCCCACCTTCTAGGTTTAATCCCTATTTCTTTCTCATCCTAAATCTATGCATGTCGGAGCTTTGGATTTTGATATGAGACTTTTGAGGTATGTTCTTGGTGCTTATCTAGTGGGTTATCATACAGCACATTCACACAACTAGGTATGTAGACAGTTTATGGCCATAAGACACAGTTGATGATATTTATGACATACCCCCAGCTTTACTAGCCCGGGACTAGTGTCGGTGTGATATGTTATATGTATATGTTTCTTCTCTAGCGTAACCCAGAGTCTGACAGCTTCACCTTTGGGTGATGAACCCTATGTTTCTTCTCTGATGTAATCTAAAGTCGCACAACTTCACCTTCGGGTGATGGACCCACTTGCATATACATATATCTCTTCTCTGGCATAACTTAGAGTCATACAGCTTCACCTTCAGGTGATGGACCATGATTTCTTCACTGACGTAACCCAGTGTCGTACAACTTCACCTTTGTGATGGTTATGCCTTCGAGCCACTATGATACCCCTAGTTGAGTACATCATTGATGAGATTACAGAGGTTTTATGAATTTACCTTCGGGCGGCTATATTTCCATTACTAAGCATTGGTTTATACATATATGTTTTACGAATGATTTTTAAGGCATGCTAGAGTTTTCAAAAAACCTATTATGTAGTATTATATGTGTGAAACCCCACCCTTAAATTCTATTATAATTTCACAATTCACTTAAAGGTATTTTGAATTTTACATTTTCACCCCCCGCTATTCTACCCAATCCGGATCCACTTTCCAGATTCTCTCAACTCCCTGCCTGCCATGTGGCATCCCACTAACTCACCATATCTCTCTTTCCCTTTCTCTTTCAGCTCTCACTCTATCATTTTCATTTCTCTCCTCGATCGAATCCACCCACCCACGCATGCCCTTAAAGGCACCCCAACGACGACGCAACAACACCACCACCCTCGTGGACCTCATATCCCTCTCTCTTGTCTCTGCAAAGCCCCGAGATACCCAGACAGCACCCAAAACCAGGTCCGGTGAACCTCCGCAATTCTCGAGCTAAACCCGGCCACCTCCGCCCATCCCACAGTAAATCGAAGGTAAGAAAACACTTCCTCTCACGTTGCACTTCATTTTCGTACCTAGATTGTAGCCTAGGGTTGAGTTTCGACAGCGACCGAAGCTCAAGAGGCTCCGGCCTTCTTCCCCAACGAGAAACGAGCCTTTTAGCCTAAACCCAAGAAGACCAAGCCCTTCAAGCCTTGCCAGCTTAGGCCTTGGCCCGCTAAACTCTCGATCCGTTTAAACCCAACCCAACCCAAATCCTTTTAGTTTATTTATTTTTATTTATAGTTTTATAAAAACTGAAAACCCTTTTATTTTGGGCCAGGCCTTCAAGCCCAAGGCCCAATAGAACCTAAACCTAGAACCTCTCAAACTAAGGTCTTTGGGCAGTGCGTAGCTTGGGCCTTTGGCCCAAGGAACCAAGCCTAGTCAAAACCTTAGCTTAGCCACATGGGTGCCTGCCGGTGCTAGCACGTAGAGTACACGCGCTGCGCCGACAGCAGCGAATTTTTCGACTACTTTTTCGGTCACCCACGGTGGCGCGTGGCGGCCTGTGGGGGTACTCGAGGTCCTCCTTTATGTTTTTTGACGTCTCGAATCCGTTTATGAGTATAGGTTTGTTATTGTACCCTTTATGTGCCTAGGTGTGAATGTTAGCGGCGATTCCAGTCTTTACTATTTCGTACGGCTCTTCGACGACGTAGTATCTGTGAGCGGACCCTTCTAAAATACATGTTTTAATAGTAGAAATGCATACATGAAAAACATGATTTTAATGATTACGTTTTATGAGATATTATGCTTACTGAGAATATTTTGGAATACCATATTTTATCGAAATGATGTTCTTTGTAGTATATATGATCGATGACTATATACTATTTAGGGTAAATATCAGTTTACTACCCTCAAGTTTCGTGGTTTTCAACATTTAGCACATGAAGTTTTTTTCATCCCAGAGTCATACCTAAAGTGTTAATTTTGGGACAGTCTCATATATCCGTTAGTTTGGCTGTTAAGTCTCTGTTAACTGATGACGTGGTGCCCATGTAGACAATGACTAGGCGCCACATGTCATTAAAAAAATTAAAAAATTAATATAATTTTTTTTTTTAAAGGCCCAGAACGCCGTCGTCTTCCCCAGACACCCCTACATCCCCTCTACCCCTTCCATGACTCCACCCCTTCATCCCCTTCACCCTCACCCACCGACACCATTCCTCTTCCCTTATACCCACCCTTACCACCAAGCCTTTTCTCCTTCCCAAAAACCCAGCCCATTCCTTTCCCCCAAAAACCCGGGTGCCGTGATGGGGTTTGACGACTGTCCAGATTGGTACGACGATTGAGGAATGGAGCGAAAGCAGTGCCCACCGCCGGCATCGGAGACTGTGGAGGTTCCGACGATACCTGGGATATGTTACGTACTTGAGATCCGCAAAGAGACTAACGATATATACGCGGATAGTCCCCAAACTCATAGATCTGCAAATTAAAGGGTATAAACCGTAACTTTGTTAACTGATTGAACTGTGATCTAGTTATGTTTATTATAAGACCATGAGATGAGAAAAATAATGAATCAAAACTTTGAGGACCCCAAATCCGGTGAATGATGTGACAAAGTTGAAAACCCTGGACCGAAGAAGGCACCTTTAACTTGATTAAGTGCATTCATTTCCTCTCTAATATTTGTATGTGCCGATTCAGATGACCATGGTGACATTATTTGTTATGTGTGCGAGGCACCCTCGATCCGTAAGGAAAATGAAGAGAAGTGGGAAGATCATTCAAACATCACGTATCCATAAACTTGAAACGCACAGACCTACGAACACAGATTCGGTATTACCCATCCTCCTTCAATTTTTGCTGTTTACATGCCAAAAAGTCTAAGAAAACTAAATGCAGTGATACCTCTGTTCCATCTTGTGAAGGTAACACTAGATCCGTGAAAAATCCTAACAAAATGACTCAAACTACAGCATGAGCTTGCAGATCCGAAAGCAAAGGTATAGATCTGCCTAACAATGCGGCCAATTCGGACCTTGGATTTGGGTACAAATTCTAGGGTTTTGCCCTTCCGCAAACCTTGAACCATAACTAGTTTGAGAGTTGAAGTCTGAAATCCCGTTCCTGGATTTCTTTGTTATAATCTACGTATTTGTATTATTGAGATTTTATATTATTTCTCGAGAATTTATTTTAAATTGTTTGAATTTAGACTTTAACTAAACTAGTTACAAAGTTTGAAGTTTGAAAATTAATTGTTTAAAATCCGTAGACCTTTGGAGGTCACCATTTATATTTTTGAATAGATCTTGAAACCACGAGCGTATAGGCGAAAGCAGTTTACAAGTCTGAGTTATAACGGTATAGTTACGGACATTTGAAGTTGTCTTACTAAACTATAGATTTTAAATCGATTAAACTTCCACAAGGAAGAAGCCTTATCAGATTTAAGCAAAAATAAGAGGACCAATCAAATAAGGGGAGGGGGGAAGGTTTCTGAAAAAGAGAAAGGAAGAAAAAGGGGCTGCTGCTAATCCGTTTTAGGGGTGAAATGGACCCGTTAACCCACAAACTTGAACCGCTTGTATCTCCTTCATCCGAGCTCCGTTTTGGGTGATCTTGGTGTCCATGGAAAGCTCTTGATAAGCCCTACATCTTTGTAGTGTTATATTTCCCATTTTCTTTTCCATATTTTCAGTTCGAAGCCACAAAGCCCACGACTTTTTCAACGGTTTTATCATTTTTCGGGTGATTCCGGCAACCATTTCCTCCGAGTGAGGTATGAAACTTCATCTACTCTTCATAATCTTCAAGTTGGTATGCTTATTTTGTGCTTTCGTATTCATTTTAGAGTGAGGTGTTTAGAACCCTAGAAATCCGGCTTTCTTTGGTGAATTTGGACGGTTTCCGGTTATAATTTATCGTCGGCCTAGTTGTGAAAAGTGTTTCCTTTGTTGAGCTCTAGCTACCACGTAAATTTGAGCTCATTTAGTTAATGTTGAAAATTCAGGGTTTCTAAACCCTCCACCTTGACTACTACCGCGTGTGGCGGTGCGTGGGACCGTCCACGAGTGTTGTCTAGGTACCAAATACCTTCTAGTGACCCTGTGAACCTATGTCTAGCTCGGTTTCCCAAAATTCCATTGTTTGGTGTGGTGATCAAATTGGACCGCCACTTGTTTGGGTGATTGACGATAATCCGACCGTTTGCATTATAGAACATTATATTTAGTTAAGATTAGTATTAATGGAAGCCCTGTGATGCTTTACTGCTTATCTCGGTGAGTGACTTTAACATATGTGATATGGTTATTACCTTGAATTCTTATATTGGTATCATCTATGAATATGACTTGGTTATATATATATAGATACATATAGCCATAGACCTATGTTTATTAAACATGATTTGGCTTGTGTACTGATGATGATCGTGATATGTGATTTGACGCGCATATTGGATTTGTATGATTGGCTTGATTTGATGAAAGGTAAGGGCAGTGGTGGACCGTTAACCCATTGTCATGGGTTGCTTCGAAACATGTTTCACCCCTCGTTTCATTATTTCATTTCTTGTTTCGTTGAGCCTTTATAACTTGAGTAACTTGATTCATGTGTTGTTTCATTGATTGGTTGTTATGCATTGTGCTCCACGATTCCGTTGAGTGATGGTCCGGAATCCTTCCTATTCCACTCCGTGATTCCATTGAGTGATGGTCCGAAATCCTTCCTACTCCACTCCGCGATTTCGTTGAGTGATGGTCTGGAATCATATCCTGGTTTGGATTCCATTGAGTGATGGTCTGGAATCCCTTCTACTCCGCAATTCCGTTGAGTGATGGTCCGAAATTGTATCCTGGTTTAGATTTCGTTGAGTGATGGTCCGGAATCCCCTTTGGTGTCTTGGTTTTGTTGGGTGGTTCGAAATCCCCTTTTTCCAGAGATGTAGTTTTCGGTCGAATTACGTTCCTCTAACCCTAGTTTTTAATGTATATATGAACGATGGTTTTTTTGGGAATCTTGTGGTTTGAATTGGAAAAACCGTTGGATGTCTGAGTGACTTCTACAGAGTTTTCAGCGACTTGATTATGATTCCATAAAGTATAATTTTATACTTAATATTTATAGATTGTGATTGTTGGTTTGTTTTTATTGAATATCACGTACTTGTATTATTGTCACTCACCTAAGCCTCGGAGCTTATGTGAGTGCCTGATTTGCCAGTGTACCATTCTTATAATGTAGGCATTTATTTTACATGTGACAGGTCTAGGTAGATTATGAGAAACTACTTGATATTTTAGTTCGTTGAGTGGTCTGGAACCCGATGTTGTTGGATTTCGTTGAGTGGTTCGGAATCCTTGCTTTTGTTCATTTCCGTAAGGTTATCTTAGAATCCTAAATTCGAGTGAATGGGAATTACCCACAATAGATATTGTGAATATAAATTAGAATTACCATGTTTATTACTCATAATCCAAGTGGGGAATTATATAGAGTTCCTTGGTTAAATTCGTGAAATGTTTTGTTATCGCATTGTTTGATTAACGTAATCAAATGCTAAGATTGTGCATCTTTGATTCACAAATTGATTAATTGACGGGATTGTGGAATGACGTTGGATATGAGTGTTGTTATTATGATTATTTTAGTTGATTAATGTTTCTAGAGAATAATATTGTGCATTGTTAATTCTTTAATATGTTACAAGCTATGAATTATGATTTTATGTGGGAGACGTGATGATTTATGTGATGGATGAAGTGGAAATGTTATTCGTCATGCAGGATTCTTATGTTGGATATCATTGTTATTGTTATGATTAGACTTGTTGATAAATATGGCGAGAGAATATGATTGTGCTTCGTCGTTTGTTCTTTGAAATATTGCATGATATGCATTGTGGTATTTTATTGGGAGATAACGACTTATGTGATGAATGTTCAAGTGTAGTGAAGTAATGAGCTACGAATGGTTTGATCCTTATTTAGGGTACGTAGGCAGTCTAACGAGGATGTTAGATGCAGCCATAAAGTCTACAAAGAATTATTGCGCAGTTGGATCTTAAGTTATGTTTTGCCTTTTTCCGGAGGCGGGGTATGTTAGAGACGGGTATTTGGTGACGTCACATGTCGATCCTGGACGTATGTCGGAATCAGGGCGTGACATGAAGGCTCCATTTTTGGCAGAGAAAAAAGGAGGGAAATTTTTTTGAGTTTTGAACTGCTTTTTAGAGTGAAGGAGGAGATCGCAAGCTCAAGGTCCCAGCCATGGGCGTTGAGGATCTCCACGCACAAATCGGAGTCTTCGAGGTCTGTGATCGCTTGGAAATACACTAACTTGTTCACATTGACCATCTTTGCATGTAGATTAGGGTTTTCCCTAGGAGCTGTGGTGGAGGGGTGTTGGGTGGGGAAGACAAAGGGTTCTGGGTTTTTTTTATTTTAATACTTTTATTTAATTAAGTTTTTTAAATTTTTAAATTTTTTTTAATGACACATGGCGCCTAGTCATTGTTCACATGGGCACCACGTCATCAATTAATGAGAGACTCAACAGCTAGACTAACAGATGTATGAGACTGTCCCAAAATTAACACTTTAGGTATGACTCTGAGACGAAAAAAACTTTATGTACTAAATGTTGAAAACCACGAAACTTGAGGGTAGTAAACTGATATTTACCCTACTATTTATGAACATGCTTTTACACACTTCTTTGTAGTAAATATGATGGATGACTATATGCTATGAAGATGTTTTGAGATATATGCATCTATGTTTGGAAAGACTATGTTCAATGATATGGTGCATAATTAGTGGTAATTGTTCTGCCTACGAGCGAGAGATATAGTTGTTGGCTTCAAGCCGGGAGAAATAATCTCTGGCTTCGGGCCGAAAGACATAGTTGTTGGTTGCAGGCCGAAAGATATAATTATTGAACACCACGGGTGACTAGGATACCACTAGTTAGCACACTATATATGAGATATGTTTTATGAAGGTTTTATGGCATGCTAGGGTTTCAGAAACTTATTACATATTATGTTATTGAGTTTTCATAAAACTTTGGGGGTTAGTATGTTGATAACTGTTTTAGTATTATATATATATATATATATATATATCAACTTGGACCACTCATGTTTGTTTTGTGCCCCCTTAGGACATAGGAACGAGGCATACGATCCGACTTACGAGGCATTCCCCTACCAGTGACATCGTGCCATTCTTTCTACTTTGACATCATTGTAATAGCACATTCCGCTTGTATTCTGAATTAGATGTATGCTCTAAACATGTCATGCATCATCACTATGATTTCATTGTTGGCAGTTGAATATTATTTTATTATCTTAGTAGTATGTATTTAATTTTTACATTGCGTATTTATGTGCGAAATTTTATATGCATGTTTTACATGTTCTTAGCATATGCATTCATTAAATGGCTTGTGTCACCCTCGGGTATCGGCCAACACATGGCCATCCCGATGTCCCTCGAACATTAGGATCGGGGCGTGTCAATATGTGTTTTCAAAACAGGGGTTAGTATGTTCAGAAAGAAAATGGTTTTCTTATTATTAGTACTATTATTATAAACTTTGATCCACTCACTCTTTTGGTTTTGCGCCCCCTTCAGGAGTTAAAATCGGGACACATGATCCGGGCGTCAGGACACTTCCGATTAGGTATCTTTGAGTCTTCTCTGTGTAGGACCCATTACTCAGTTCGTACCTTTTCATAATAAATCTTTCACATTACTCTTGATTAGTTGTATACTCTGAACACGATTCTGCATTAGTATATTTATGTTTGAGCACATGTTTTTATTTGCTTGCATGTTAAAATGGCTTTGTCACCCTCAAGCAGCACGTGTCTCTCCTGATATTTAAGGATATCGGGATCGGGGCGTGTCACGTTTCTCTTACCTCGCCACCATTTTACTGATCTACAGAACTGAAGTCTATATCTCGCATAGCCAATTCTTGTCAAGCAAGAAACTGAAATTTCAAGCAATGTTGGACTCCCTTCCTCAGGAAATCACTCATGATATCCTATTTAGACTACCCACTAAATCTTTGATCCAATGCACCTCGGTGTGCAAGCCATGGAGATCCATGATCATAAACCAAAGTTTCATTCAGTACCACCTTAGGCGAACCATCAGTTTCAATAAACGGAATGACATTCACCTCCTCCTAGTCCACAGTGTTTCTGGTAATCGTACAACTTCTGTTAGAACCCACCGCCACACAACGGTCATGTCTGATATAAGTCAAGAGGTCTTTTCTGTGCATTATGATAACCAGGATTTTGACAAGAACTCCGAGATAGAATTTCCAAGTGCTCTCAAGGAAGAACTGCGGAATGATATTCTTCACGTTGTCGGTATTTGTAACGGTCTGGTATGCTTTGCAGAGGATATGCATTGTTATGGTAACAGCTTCATAATATGGAACCCATTTATTAGGAAGTCAGTAACCCTTCCCAACCCTGGTATTACTTTTCCCATGTATAACAGCATTCCCAATTATGGCGGATTTGCTGCGGCTATTGATTTCGGTTTTGATGATATGACAGCTGACTATAAGGTTGTTAGAGTTGCCACCCCTAGCAATGAACTTAGAGGTCCAACCATGGCTGAAGTTTATTCACTAGCCACTGGCTCGTGGAGGAGTCTTGGTTCCGTTGCTCCTCAATGTGCAATATATGGAAGAAAAAAACACCTTTTCTTTAATGGAGCTCTTCATTGGCCTGCTGTACGTAGGACAAGGGATGATCATTTTATATTGACATTTGATGTGTGCAGTGAGTTATTTCGCAAGATATCGATGCCAAAGAGTGTCATCTGGAGGTCCCCATTGGGATTGTTGTTGTCTGTTTCAGGAGACAGAAAATCTATAGCTCTATTCGTGATGGATGACACTTCTAAAGAATATCTTGATATATGGGTGATGAAAGAGTATGGCGTGAGGGAGTCCTGGACTAAATTGATTAGTCTCGGTCCACAAGATCCGGAAAAACTTTTACCTCGAGCGTTATGTTTTAGAAAGAATGGTGAAGTATTAGTAATGCTTCTTGATGGAGGCATGTACCTTAACTTCGGAACCGCAATAACAAAGGGTGTATTTGTTTCCCTAGACCTTGTGAGCAAACAGTTGAAAAACCTTGAGGTTTGTGGACCATATTGCTCTGTTGATTCCTTCGAAGAGAGCCACCTCTTGCTGGACAAGACCGATGCGGTTTCTCACTAAAAAAATAAATTTGTAAGGACTTTTTGTGAGATGTTTGAGCTGCCTGAAGTGTGCTGGTGTATTTTTAATTTTGGCATGGAACATTTTATCTGAAGCTCGGGTAGTTTTTCTTGAGTACTTCTATTATTGTTGTAAGCTTGAGCTTTTTGAAAACTAATAAAAACTGAAACTTTGGAAGAATCTCGTTACAATTTCAATTCGTGTTGCAGCTTCAAACTATGTACCCGTTATCTGTGGTAGTATCTATGAAATGCTTTTGCAAACTACAAGAACCAAATACAGTACAATTTAAAACTTGTCTCAGCTAAGAATTAGGGCAAACTTTATAAAAACTTTTTTGGGACTAAAAAACGTGTTTTGGCTAAGAAAAAAATTACAAATTATAGAGTTAGTTCATCGGACTACGTCATCCTTCAAATTGGAATAACTCCTCACTTTGATCCATGAAATTTAAAATTGATAGAATTGGTCCGTGAGTTTGTCTACAAAAATACTTTTTTTTTTTTTATGTCAAATTAGTTTGGCCTATTGTTTATTAAATTGAGTTTTTTTTTTTTTTGTTATTTTGGTCCTTATTAAATAGAATTTTTCACAGAGTGACCAAAGTGATTGATAATAGATAAACTTAGGGACCACTTCTATCTATTTTAAATATCACGAAAGTGAAGAGTTATGCAAATCTCAATAATTATTTTGGCTTGAAAGTCCACACAAAACTAAGGCTCCATATGGCCATTTACGGCCGGTCAGACACTTTTGAAAAGAAATAAAGAAATTGTATCCTCTTTTGTATTTTATGAAGGTGATTCGGAAGAAATTGATGGGTTAGAAAAAGGACAAAAATACAAAGACGGATGTTCTTATGTTGCTCATCTCTTGCGTTGACAAAATATGCTTTGTGCTAGCTAATGCACCTCAAAGAATCACAGAGAAGGCACCGCGGAAGAAGAAGATCAAAGTTGGAAAGAAGTTTCCAAAGTATGTCTCACTGAAGGTAAATATAGCATGAGATCATGTCATCATTTCGATCTTTGAAACAGTTTTTTGTATATATTTGCTGTGAAATTTGACTAATACAGACCACATATAGATTCCAATTTCCATAGTTCAATCCATTCATTTGAATCTAAACAATACACTTTACCCCCTCACTAAAATCCTGTCATTGTGGGGTAAAGTTCCATTGAACTTTAAAGTACTTCATCCAATGACTCCAAACACACAAATATGGTACATTTGGATGAAGGACTTTAAAGTTTCATGGGACTTTGGCTAAATTAATTAGGAATGCAGGGACTTGAATACGACTCGATGCTCTAAATTTAAAAGAACTTTCAAATTACACCGTTCTTTATTCTAGTAATTAGCAGCATGGTTGCATTACATCTAGTCATTTTGAAAGAACTTTCGAGTTCCATGGCGTTATGATTAGTAAATTTGTATTGCATTTGTAGTGTTTAGTTAGCTTTGTAGTGCATGAGTAATTAATTGGTAGTGTTCTTATAGTAATTTAGTAATAGCTTTGTATTTCTACTCACGCCTTTGTCTTACTTCACCACCATTTACTGATCCATAGAACTGAAGTCTATCTCTCACTGCCGATTCTTGTCAAGCAAGGAAACTGAAATTTGAAGCAATGTTCGACTCCCTTCCTCAGGAAATCACTCATGATATCCTATTTAGACTACCCATTAAATCTTTGATCCAATGCACCTCGGTGTGCAAGCCATGGAGATCCATGATCATAAACCAAAGCTTCATTCAGTCCCACCTTAGGCGAAAAATCAGTTTCCATAAACGGAATGACATTCACCTCTTCCTAGTCCACAGTGTTTCTGGTCATCTTATAACTTCTGTTAGAACCCACCGCCACAGAACGGTTGTGTCCAAAATAAGACAAGAGGTCTTTTCTGTGCATTATGATAACCAGGATTTTGACAAGAACTTCGAGATAGAATTTCCAAGTGCTCTCAAGAAAAAACTGAAGAATGAAATTCTTCGCGTTATTGGTATTTGTAACGGCCTGGTTTGCTTTGCAGATGATATGGCATGTTATGGTAACAGCTTCATAATATGGAACCCATTTATTAGGAAGTCAGTAACCCTTCCCAACCCTGGTATTACTTTTCCCATGTATAACAGCATTCCCAATTATGGCGGGTTTGATGCTGCTATTGGATTCGGTTATGATGCGATGACATCTGACTATAAGGTTGTTAGAGTTGCCACCCCTAAAAATAAACTTCAAGGTCCAACCATGGCTGAAGTTTATTCACTAGCCACTGGCTCGTGGCGGAGTCTTGGTTCGGTTGCTCCTCAATGTGCAATATATGGAAGAGAAAAACAACTTTTTTTCAATGGGGCTCTTCATTGGCCTGCAGTAAGTAGGGAAAGGGATGATCATTTCATATTGACTTTTGACCTAGGCAATGAGTTATTTTACAAGATGTCGATGCCATCGAGTGTCATATGGAGTTACATATTGGGATTGTTGTTGTCTGTTTCGGGTGACAAAAAATTTGTAACTCTATTTGTGATGAACGCCGATTCTAAAGATTCTTATCTTGAAATATGGGTGATGAAGGAGTATGGCGTGAAGGAGTCATGGACCAAATTGATTAATCTCGGTCCACAGGGTCCCGAAAGACTTTTTCCTCGGGCATTATGTTTTAGAAGGAACGGTGAAGTATTAGTAATGCTTCTTAAAGGAGGCAGGCAACTTGGGTTCGAGACCAATATATCAAAGCATGAACTTGTTTCCCTGGACCTTGTCAGCAAACAAATGGAAAGTCTTGAGATTTGTGGACCATATTGCTCTGTTGATTCTTATGAAGAGAGCCTTCTCTTACTGGACAAGACCGATGCAGTTTCTCTTTAAGAAAAGAAACAGATTTTGTAACAAGTTTTCGTGAGATGTCTGAGGCGCCTAATGTGCTGATGCTGCAGCTTCAAACTATGTACATGTTGTTGAACTATCTATCAAAAGCTTTATAATTTTATTTTTTATTATCAATGTATTTACATCAACTTAATATCAGTTGTTAATCTTGGTATAAATTTCAATTGGCGTTGCAGATTATGTACCAGTATGTGTTAAGTATCTATGAAATGTATTCGCACTCGAGTTTGAATTCCCCTCCTCATAATTTAGAATAGAATAACGCTCGTTTAAAAAGTTTCGTTTATCACGTGACTCGAAAGGAATTGCTGGGTTTGAATAACTAATAAAATACACAAAGATACAAGATCAAAAACTTTTGGCCCAAGACAAGTTCGATATATAATAATTCTATACAATAAACAAGTCCTTAGGCATTTCATCCTCCAACCATCTCTTTGTTTCTCTGTATTTTTCTCTCTGCTCTTCTTGTTTACATGTCACTATGAAATGAAGAAACGCGCAACCGAGTTTCCCTCTTTTTTTCATCTGTTTCTCTGTGAGGCTTCGGTCTGAATCTAATGGGCAGTGAAGATAGGTGGCAAGGCATTGCTCTAGCTCCAGTAAATACAGACAGAGAAGAGGAGAAATGGAGGAGCTTCAACAACTCAGTGAATGCAGTTTCTTTAGGTTTTGTAGCAACTGCTATTCTCATCTCAATGTTTCTTGTGATGGCTATTTTTGAGAGATTTTTCAAACCCAGATCATCACAGCTGTCCACTTCAGCTCGCAGTACTACAACTACTACTCATTTGGATCTTCAGCCACAGATTACCTACAATGATTCCAAGCTTGATCACCACCACTCTCACAAAGTAAGCTTTTCTTTCCCTTCAATTGTTATTACTGCACAGATGTGAGTTAGACCAGTTGGATAGGGCTATTTTTCCGGTTCTTTCCTATATCTAGAGTATTTAAAATAATATTTTCTCTTCTTTCTCTTTGTTTACTTTCCTGTGGGGTGCACCATACACGTATAGCTAAGAGTGTGAAATTTGATGAGATTGTGTCAAAATTGGAAAACTCATGTTTTTCTTTGGATACTGATTTTCACATTTACGTTTTCTCCTTCTGCAATCATTCTCTTGTGTTTACCGGTAAATTCTTCTTTAATTAATTAAATTCAAGAGCTAGAAACGAAATGAAAGAATGCATGAGAGAAAAGAGAGCGAGGAAATCACTTTCGTTTTCTATTTAGCATTTCCGTTTGTTTCTTTGTGTGCATTATTAACATTTAGGCACTTTAGCTAATTGAAGAGTTGGTGGTTTAGTTTAAGGACAGGTCACAATGATTTAAGAAACTAAACATCAAAGATGACAGAGTGTTATTTGGAGTTTTCAGTTTCTATAGTGGCTGCATTATATGTAAGATTTCATAGGATCTGCATAATTATGCTTTACTTGATTAATGATTAATATCCAAAATCTTATGAATTAATTGTTAAATCACTAAAAATTGGTCATATTTTACTTCATTTTTCATTACAAGTGTTTGTAATGCTTTATCCACTCTTCTTATTCCTTTGGTTTTGTCTTTTTGACATGACACGTCATATGAAAAGAGAGATATAATACATCTTGTTGCACCTATATGTCTCTGTTTACGTGACAAGAAGAAAAGAAATAGGCACAATATGCACCCAGTTGCACCTAAGTTTTAGCCATGATTCACATCCTTTGCATTTTAATGCTCAAAATTGTAGGCAATAGAAGAGGGTGTTAACTAACTTAAGCCTTCCACAGTAGACCGGAAAAAAGTAGTGTGATACTAATATATTGAACTCGTATAAGAATTACACTTTTACATATGTCGGAAAATTTGAATGTGAAACTAATTTGTTGAACTCATTACTATAGTAGTAGTATTATAGAAATCAAATTTAGACTGCCTGATTTCTATATATAGGTCGCACTCACTCAAATTACTATGAAAGATCTTAATTACGTAAATAAAAGATATTTACTAGAATTCATCAGTTAGCAACAAGTACTTTTTTTTCCTTTTAAACTATTACCATTTACCCCAAATTTAAGCATTGGAATGGCAAACTTAATCACATGCTACAAGTACCAATGTTAGGAAATATTTTAATTTATCACACTTTCAAGTTACCATGTCAAATATAATGTTTATGCCTTCTATGATCTCGAAAACAACATGCATGCTTAATCTTTTTGTTAATCTATACATTTTACATATATAATCTTGAGTAAGTTATATCTTAATCACTTCTCGTAGACCACGTGTCCACACGACATTAAGCGATTTGGAAATTTAAAAAAAAAAAAAAATTGGATATTGTTTATGTATAACAGTTGAATTTGGTGTGTGAGAAAGGCTTGATTTGTGGAGAAGGTTACGCTATTCTGCTGACAGCTTAGTATTTTGGAAGATATATAATTGAAGGAATATTTTATTTATTTACTTTTTATTAACCTGCTCGTGAAGGGATGATTATAATATCAGGATTTATGTTCTAATCTTGGATTAAAAAGCTTGTTTTTATAATAATTTTGATTAAATTATCAACAGCATGCTGCATTTGAATCTTTAAAGTTAATAGCCACCAACCACGCCAGAAAAGCATCTTCCTCATCAGAACCCTCTTTTGGTTTTAGCGATTAATTTGGACATTTCTTCTAATTCAAAGTTTCCGATACCACGTGTCATAAAATAAATGAAGAGACACGAACTTATATTATAATATGTGAAGTACCACTAGAATATCCGGTACTTGAAAATATTAGCCTTATCATTTTGCTTGCTACAATGTGATATAGAAAATTAATTTTGCTCACTTGGGTTGCTGCCATGGTAGCTTCCAAAAGGACCAAAACCAACACATACTCCAATTTATATGTTTTGTATCAAATTTGTGCAGATGAGAATTTATGCCAGAGAAGTATCTGTGATGATGCCTGGGGAAGATATGCCTACCTTCATTGCACATCCTGCTCCTGCACCGTGTCCACCGGAGCACATCGCTTGGCCTCTCCATCAAACACAAACCGTGCCTTAATCCTGCATCGATCTAAATTTCAAGCTGACACAAGACATGGACACTGACAAGAAAAACCTAGTTTTCGTTAGTCCTTTCAGTTTCGGACATGATCGAATTAGGGTCAGTTGACGATCACATCAGTCTGTTGAACGAAGGAGGAAGCCAGGAACCGAGACTCATCAGCAGAACAACAATCATATGTACACATTCCGTTTTATGTATAAAGCTTTGGCTGTCATATCAAATTGCTTTTCTTGGTGTTTAGTTTCTAAATATCAAAATAATCCTCTATTGAGTAAACCCGAAACAAGGATTCGTGATACATTAGTCCTGAAAACGATGACTGAATTTCCTTCATTGTGTGAATGCACTAAGTGCGGTACATGGTGCGAAAAGTGGTAACGTTTATGCTTGCAGTGGTAGTGCTTGAAATAGTAGTGTTGTGCTTGGAGTAGAACATTCCACCGCGATGGAGCAACGTACCACTCTAACGATGTGAAGTTTCACTTAGTATGGACACGTAACGAAGAAAAACCGAGGGACGACAGGAAATTTCCTAGAAACAGTGGGATGCCGGAAGCTTGTATCCCTCAAAGGCTTGCACCAAAACCAATTTTGAAAAGGAAAGTACTGAGATGTCTTTGTCTTTCCCATCCCATCCCATTCCAAGAGAAGATACCGATTCCAGGACAAACATGTCCCGACACAACTTTGCAAATCTCCAACATTTGAAAGAGAGAAAAAACAACCACGAACCACAATTTTGCAAATCTCAACACAAACCGTGCTTTAATCCTGCATCGAGCTACCAAGGTCCGTCCGTCGGAGCACGCGCATGGTCTCATCCGATTGAGGGAGATGCCGAATGCGGCAGCTGTCATAACTAATTCACACAAAAGTACGATGCTAGAGCAACTCGAACAACTTTTAGATAAAAGACTCAATCTTTATACCATTTTCCAGATAATTTACATTGTTTCAGAAAGCAAAACATGTTTTGCCAACATTTGCTAGGAAAGTGCTTAATTCCACAGTACTTTCAGAAAGAAGAAAAGCACTTTCGTTTTGACAAAATGCAACCAGTAAAGAAGCAACTTTAGACAAAGATGAAGCACTCTAATGAAACCAGAGGGTTGTCGATGGAGGACTCATTCCCCTGCTGCGCAACGCCACCGTGTGATTCGTCCTCCTTTCTAGTTTTACCTTCATTCCCCAGCTGCGAAACCTCGCCGTTTGGTTCCTCCTCCTTTCTTGTTTTACCCTCATTCCCTTGCTGCACGACGGCGCCGTTTGGTTCCTCCTCCTTTTTAGTTTTGCCTTGTTTCTCAACTCCTCCCACTCCCAGCTGCGAGGAACTGCCACCAGCTGGTCCAGTCACCTTAGACGCCGACGGGCTTCTTCCCCTGCCCCCTCGACCCACTCCACCGGCCGTCCGGGTAGCCGGTGACCTCGACCTGGACGACACCGTATCGCGCCTCACTCCAGTGGGGCCACCACTGCGCTGCTGCAAGGTACTCAGCTGACCCGATTCCCTCCCGCGAAACGAACTCGTTTCAGTTCGATTCCTCTTCCCTATCGAAGGCTCCGATGCCCTCGCCAGAGGTCTGGCTGCTCTTTCCCTCCGGGTGGCGAGGTCGCCGGAGTAAGGACGCTTACTACGCGCCGCCGTTGAAGAAGCGCCATGCACTCTGGGACCCGCATCTCTCTTCTGTTTACTCGTAACCTCGTCGTCTCTGGCGTCAGTTATGGTGGTGGCGGTGGTTGCCGTCGAATATGAGAAGCTCTCGCTGAGGGTGACCCCACAAGGCTCCGAAGCCTGGGAAGGCTCGGCGGGGACGGCGATGTCGACGGCAAGCTCTTTGGGCGGCTGCTCTGGTTGGAGCTTCGGAGGCGAATGGGTGTCTTTCTCTGGGGTTATTTTGGGGATTTGGGGTTTGAAAATTGGGGTTTCGGAGAGAACCTCTTTCACCGACTCTTCTTCGATTTCAACAACCGGCGGCCGTGAGTTCGGCGGTGCAGCGGCTCTGAGTTGGGGTTTTGGGATACGGGTCGGGTGGGGTTCCGCGAGGGAGGATCTGGCGTGGAAGTGGCTGTTGTTGGGGCCATTTGGGTGGTGGTGTGGTGGCGGTGGGTTTTGGGTCTTGGCGGTGCCGAGACAACAACCCATTTTATGATTTTTTTGAAAGCAGAAATTTTCAGCTTACAGAGAGTCCTTTTGTACTAGTGACTCGCTAGTAGTGAGTGAAGTGGAGGTGGGAAATAAAGATTTGAAAATTTAACGGTCCTAAATTGGAGAGAGTCTGAAATCTGAATGAAATTGAAAGGGATTGGGGGTGACAGTGACAGAGAGCTGCAGATAGACTAGGCTACACTCGTAAATATCAAATGCTGGACACAAAAGTAACCAGAAGGATTAACTCTCCTCCTAATCTCTCTCCCCTTCCATCTTCTCCTATTTAAACGGTTGTGATTACGCTACGTTTACGTCTTGTTTTGAATTTTTTATATAGAGAATAAGACAAAAAGAAAAATGTGAGAGAAGGGGATGAAAGGGGATGGTAATAGGAAGGGAGAGAATCATACTAAAAAGTAACCCAACACGCTCACAAGAAATTTTTCAATGCAAGGAGTATAGCAGTCATAATAAAAGTGGTTAGACTTTTTTTTTTTCCTCAAGTTTTCAACCATTTATATTATGATAGTTAATGCACCGTACGTGTTTCTACCACACTAAAAAGTATATCCCCGCTCAGTTATTATATGGTAAATTTAAAATTTTTGTTCAACTACAATATTCCGTAATATTGAGTGTATCAAAATATTAATGTTTAAAATGAATAATGAATGTGATGTAAATAATTTGTTCTTTTAAATCTCACCCGTTTATTTTACATTTTATTGAATACAAGAGGTGAAAAACTTGATATTAGATATCATTAAACTCAATCACCATATCGAAGCATAATCAGTTATCAACATATCGTAATATTATTGATAACACCGATACTTTAATCACACAAATGTCAATATCGCTGAACATTTACATAACAAGTAACATCTTATTAGTTGGCCTAACCAAGTTTTTATGAAATCTCAAATGGAAGAGAGACTTTTAGTACGGACATAAGTTTAAGAAAACAAAGCAGAAAGATAAGATACCCCATACACCACCACCATCAATATTCAATATGGACCCCAGATCAGATGCCTGTGAGCTTGTGACCTACAAATTAAAGACATTGGGCATGAAAGCCCCCAGAAAAAACATAATTTAGGACCACAGTAGGACCGGCGGTCCGGCACTAAGTACTGCTACCAACAAACAGGTGGGACTTATAAGCAAGGAATATATTAACTACCCTGTCCATTCCTTCAGCATGATATTGTATTAAGTTTTATAAGATGGATCATCGGAAGGCGGCTTCCAGCAAGCCGCATTGGACATTTCGTGTGTGTTTAGTGCCAAAACTAGAATCCGAAACAAAAAACGGAGCACGTATACATGATCTATTATCGAAGAACGGGCAATTATTCTTGTTATTAAGTATTAATTAGCTGATTAACAGCAACAATCACAAGAATATAAGACCTCAACACCAGAGGGATATCTGATAATTACAATGAATTGAGAACACAATTGGAACTGATATCGTAACAAGACCAGGTAAGCTAGGGCCCTCTATAATCAGCACTTGTACAATACAGAGAATGAGCAGGAGGGAAAAGAATACAGACTGAAACCTCATGGTAAGAAGACATGAAGATTTTATGTGTAGGAAACAAACCCACTCATCACGAGGCAGAAACATGCGAAGATGAAGCCCGGTCTGATTCTATCATAGATTTGATGTAGTATTCGCCAGCTTTGTATGACGACCTTACCATGGGACCAGATGCCACATATCGAAATCCCTGTTCCATACAAAATATACACTTATTAAACTGTTATGCATAAAAGAGGATCATATGATAGTATGCTTGATAAAGTGAGATGGTATTGTATTAATTCATGCCATGAGATCCTTGTGAACAAATTTATATAGGTGAGGCGGGCCAGAAGATCTTTTCTTTATCATGTTGAACTCCCAATATAAACAGCTTAACCTAAAATTCGGTATCCTATCTGAGTGATACGAAGTGAATACTAGTAATGAGAAAAGGAAACACTAAAGATTTCTCGAACAAAGCACTACCAATACTGATTGCTGATTTAATAAAGTAGAGGACATATCAAGTCAACAGGGAAAAGCAAAATATGGAGGCAATACTGCTACCCTAGCCAAATAAGACATTCCCATAGCCAGCTTGGTTAAAAACAAAGGGATAGAAGAATACCATTTCCATGCCAAGAGCTCGGTATCTCTCAAAGGCCTCAGGAGTAATGTATTCAGACACAGGCATGTGGCGCTTCGAAGGTCGCATGTATTGACCAAATGTCATAACATCAACACCTGCTGCTCTCACCTTCTCCATCGTCCTAACAACCTGATCAGGTGTCTCCCCGCAGCCTAACATTATTGAAGTCTTTGTAAGTGTTCCTGCGGGAGCATGGTCTTTGGCCATCATTAAAACATCTAAAGATTGCTTAAAATTGGCACGGTGATCCCGCACTGCCCTCTGAAGCTCTTCAACTGTCTCAATATTGTGAGCAAGGACATCCAATCCGGATGTTGCAACTTTCTCTACGCAGCTCGAGTCTCCCCGAAAATCAGGAACTACAAGAAAACATGCAAAATCAACAGCACATATGAACTCTAATCACATAATTGCCAAACTTCACATCTATTAGCTTAATACTCACAACCTCTTAATCATATAAGCATAAAAGGGCAATATTTTGTCAACTCAACGTAAATGTTCTGAATTCCATACCGAGCTGACTCTATCATCCTAATTCACACATTATACTAAAAAAAATTCATTAATTAAAGAACAAAATCATACCCAAAGCCTCAATGAGCATGCTGGGTTTGAGCACCTTCAACTTTTGCACGGTCTCTGCAAAATGTCCGCTCCCTTGATCGGGCAAATCGTCCCGGTCCACGCTAGTAATCACCACATAATCCAAACCCCAAGAAGCAATCGCCTCCGCCACATTCGTCGGTTCATTAGGGTCCGGCGGTGGCGGAGTCCTGGAAGTCTTCACATTGCAAAACCTGAAAATTTCAACCCAAAACCAAAAAACTCCCATCAATGCAAAATCCATTAGACACAGCAATTATCTCACATGCACATTTCATCAAACAAACTACCTGCAACCGCGCGTACACGTATCACCAAGAATCATAATCGTGGCGGTAGCAGTGCCGGTCTCGCCGCCGGACCAGCACTCGCCGAGGTTGGGGCACTTGGCCTCCTCGCACACCGTGTGAAGCTTCAATTCCCTGAGCTTTTTCTTGATCTGAGTGTACTTTTGGCCGCCGGGGATTGACTCCTTCATCCATTTCGGCTTCGGGAGAGGGTTCTTCTTGGTTCCGACTTCGACGGAATACGGGCCTTCGCCTTCCACGAAGTCCGTCAGAATCGGAGACTCGGCGGCGAGGCGGGCCCGCAGGCCCGCCAGAGTTTGGGGGAATTGGGAGGAGGATGTCGCGGTTGAGGGCGGGGTTTGGGTGGAGGAGGAGGAGGAGGAGAAGGACCGGGCGGTCGATTTTACGATCCGAGCCGCTAGGGCTGTGAACCGGGTCTGCATCTCTCGTTGGGTTTGCGAGAATGCGATCGGAGACGGAGGGAGATTCAGATGGTTCGACGATGGTGGGGACGAAGAAGGTGATGAGGATTTGGTGGTTGGTTTGGTTGGCGCAGACAATTTTGGATCTGAAATCACGGCCCACGTTTGATTTAATTACGGGCCTGATATTTTGATTGTGGATTGGATCAGTTTTGGGTCATTGGGCCTGAGAAATTTACAATCAAACATTGTGGGTTTTTGGCAATCACATCAACCCTAATGTTAATGAGAGGTTGTGAGTTCGAGTTTCGTAGATTGCTAGTTTGATATCAATTTGATATGAAGGTGCAGAAGTAAAAGAAGTGTACGAACATCATTTTTTTAACTAAAATGTAAATAATTGTCCAAAAATCGTAAACAAAATGTAAATAAAAAATGTTTGAATCATTGTGTAATGTGTGATTAAGAAAAAAAGGAACAAATCAACGAGGTTCAACCAAATAGAGACATAGAATATAATTTGGGATAAGAGTAGGTGCCTCTAAGATTATTTTTAAACTCTTTTAAAAGTTAATTATGCAAACTCTTCAAGCTACGTAACACAATTTTGATAAAAATCATATCATTTTAAGATTTTTACACCCAGTGAATTGTTATGAGGGACTTGTGGAGGTTTAGTTTAGTTTCGCTCTGTCAATATCACTAGTACAAGAAAATGGAGTGTCTAGTCGACAAGGAAAAATAAGACTTTATTGAAGTACTGAAAATGTTGGAAACAAATAAAGGCCCTTATTCCTTAGTTTGGAAGAAAGGGAAACGAGGGGATTTCATGTGATTGGAGAGGATGGGATCAATTCGTCAAAGTATGTAGATTGGTCCCAATATTGAGAATTTATTCTGTACTTTATAGTAGCTTGATTATGTCGTGACTGCAATCTGAGAGATTTTTTGTATGCCGAAAACATAGTCTAGTACACCAAAAATAATAATACAATTGGTGAGAATCTTGAAAAATAAATTTGAATCAATTGTATTATTACACTTAGTATATTGAACTCTGTTCCCGGACAGTGAAAAATTAGACGTTGTGTTTGGTGGGGGAGTTCATAAATTGAGCAACTTTTTTTCTTTTGGTCTATATAAATTTAGCTATTCTAATGTGACAAATATAACTCTCATCACAAATCCGCACTTGCATGCATATATGGCTATGGTTTTCTAACAAGTGGACCCCTAAATTTTGTTGGCACCAATAATTATTTTTATAAACTGTCACGTAATATCATTGATTTAGTTATTCAAATATAAATAAATGACAAAATCTTAATTTTATAACACCCGCATATTAGTAATATTATGTGACGATGTAGTCGTCTAAAATAAAACAGAATATTGTGAGAACATTTAATTCAATCGTGTCAACTTCTGATTTATTGATTTGAGCAGCCAATAAGAGCATCAACCTTTAGTCGTGAACAAGTAGCATCTATTCAATTCAATTGAAAGGTCCAGTGGATTGAGGAGGGCACCACCGAGGGTCCTATAAATAATAATAAACATTCTCAGAGAGTAACGGAAACGGTTTGACGATGTCAAAATAAGCATTTGGATTAGGTAATGCATGACATACATGCCTTCTTCGACCTTTTGATTATAAATTGACAACATAACGTTGACATAACTGTTGAAATATTCTACATTGATCCTTTTTTTTTTTCTTTTTTAAGAAAAGAAGAATTTAAATTCTTAACCTTCCTTCAACTAATACATACGTTTGTTGTCATAAAACTTCACAGTTGTCGGACTGTACAAGTGATAATTAACAAGTTAAGAATAATATCGATGTTGTTGAAAGTAGGCATTTGATTCGCCTCTCTGATAATTTGACAAGAACAACAAATGATGTAAGTCAAAATATGTTTATTGTAGCTATTTGGCCTATAAATAACTGTACAACAATGGAATATTTAATTAGCATAGTTTAACATGCAGTCGATATTTACTTAGTTTAGATTAACATGCTCAAATGTTTACTTAGCTGAGATTAACAAGCACTTAATATTTACTTAGCTTAGCTTAATAATTAGTATGAGTGTGACTTGGATAGCCTTATTAACAGCTAAAAATCGGCTTATAATGTTGCTTTCTATGTCTTTCTCCTCCAACTCCATTACCAGATATGCCCATTCATTAACATCATCTTAATTTGAATCTCCAAATTTATGCGCATGACCTAATTTATTTTGTTTGAAGAAAAGGAGATTTCATCTTGCAATCTTTCCGACCATTAGAAATAATAGCCATACAGTATTTATGTCACACTCACCCTTTCTCAAGTCAAAATGGTATCAAAATCTTATACCAAATCACTATATCGAAGACAATAAGCTTTGCTCCCTTTTTTTTACTTTTTATATATTGTATATAAGGAAATGGAGCGTTTTAACTTACTCTACATTTCGAGACAAATGCTGCTTTATCATCATCATAAATTGAGCAATAAAAGGATCTCGCACAAACGCGTGAGACGATCTTAATTTTCAAGTATGAATGGTCAGAATCAGCTCACGCGCGCATGCACGACTATTAATCCACACATTTTTTACGTAAGTTTTATGAATAATGAGTTAGATTAGAGAAATCATATTACGTTTGTACATTGGGACAAGTGATAAATTGATCAATAATTGGGCAAAATTAACTAATACAATTAGTAGATAATCACCTCTTAGTTACATAATCTAGTAAACTAACCATCACAGTTGCACGTTAGCAGACAAAAGAGGCAGCTGCAAGCCTGCAACACACCAATTTCAGCGGTGTTGTCGCCGTGGTACGTGCCATTCGCGTTGTGGCTCTCTGTAATATACTATTTCTTCCGGGGACAAAACAGACAACTGCAAAAATATGATCAAATCGGATGACGTCAGCAAAACGACGCAAGCGTTGGCGTATTCGGTAATTAGCAACTTGTAATTTAACTTTATGAGTGCTTTTTTTTCTTTTGATTATTTTACTACTTTGTCTTTATTTAATTAAATTATTTCACCAAATTTGTCTTTTTTGCCTTTATAGAATAATAGTCGGTGGGCCTTAATTGGCAATTGTCAGACAGATTCTGCGACGAATGACAGCTAAAACCCGCCTTTCACTTATCAGATACCCATTTTTTCTTCATTTTTTCTTACGACATGGGTCCTTTTTTCTCCAATTTCTGCTTTTTCCAAAAGCCGCTTTTCCTCACCTCCAATTTTATTCCACACTCTAACATTTATGACCCAAAAAAAAAAAAAAAAAGATTGACGCTCCACGTCATCCCAACTGGCTTCTGGGAAAGACCAAAATTTATGACCGTTTGCGTAATTTTGCTTTGCAGCGGCTTCTATATACAGAGTATTGATATCCATTCTAATTTTCAATTTTTACGAGTTTGTTCAATTTCTGTCGGGGATCAAACAAATTAAAGAATATTAACAGCTAGAAATCATCAAAAATATTTAGGAGGTAAAAATACGTGTTTAAATAATAGTATCCTATGCTACTGAGTACTACTGTCTAGTGTACTCCTTTTTGTTTAAAAATGAGAGATTTTAAGTATAACTCTTATTAAAAACGAATTTGAATCGATTGTAACGTAGATAATATCGCTTGTTAAATAAAAATAACAGTATCCTACGTAAATGTGTGGTGTTGCATTTTGTGGGCATTTAATTGGCTGGACGAAAAAGCCCATAACAAGTTAAGAAATCATTCGACAAAACACGTGAAGGCGATAGAAAACTGGCGGGTATTATTGACTGTACGGTGTTTTATTGTAAGAAACTTTTGACATTTAGTTTTCTCGGTTTCTCTTTACTGACCACGTTACGCGCGAGTGGGAAGCGTGGCAACACATTTACCATGCCAAATAGTTTTGTTCACCAGGTTGAACAATGAACTAATTTCAGTCCAAAGGAAACAAACATCTCAATGAATATTTATTATTTTTTTTCATTTTATTTCTAATTTTATGGAGAAGGATGGAAATCTGGAATTAAAAGATCGTTTTTTAAAGCACGTTCTCTTTAGTTAATTCAACTTTTAAAAACTTTGTAAATGATCATATAATCTAACGACATTTAGTCTTTACTTTGTTGAAAGAAATCTTAGGTTCAAATTTCGCATTTAACTGTTGTAAATAAAAACTTTAGAACAAGAGTTATTCAAAAAGGACTTCACGATACGTAAGATGATATCTTTCTCCAATAAATTCAATTGATTTTCTACTTAACTTGAAAGTATTTTGAGATCACATAATAATTAGAGGCATTGTACATTATATTTCAAAGAAGGAAAACTTCTTGAATAAAGCATATCAGTAATGCGCTCAATCTTTACAAAACTAACATGATAGTCATCCTATTGGAAATGCTCTAATAACAATCAAATACAATGTTAAATTAATTAGATATATTATCAATCGAACATAATAATAATTACAAATTTAGATATACTCACAAGATTTATCTTCCTTACATATTGAAGAAAAATGAATTCGAACCATATTATTTATCTCCAAATTTATGTGTTGCAGAAAAATAAAAATGATTCGAAATTTTACTATATTTAGAAAAAAAAAATTCCGATGTAAAAAATTATAACACGCGCTCCACGCAGAGCGTGGACTTGATGTTTATACTTTTCTTACAAAGAGATAAGTATGACTTACGCACACACTTAGACTGTTCCTCAGTTGAATAAGTTTAGAGAGAGAAAGACAGAGAGAGAGAGTGGGAAGAGAGAGAAGAGTTTCAAAGCTTCACAGCACGTCCTCCTTCTCCCTCACTCTTTCTCTTTCTCCGCCTTTCCGCATTTGCCTCTGCCTTTTTCTCCCACTCTTTCTTTTCTCCCAAGGCTTAAAAAACAATTTCCGGTAATTACCAATCCAAATTATGACGCAATAATTCTGTTGACGTCCCTCACTTCCGCAGCTACATTGCTTCTTAATTCGTTGAATCTTAGCTCTTAAGGTTTTTTTATTTTATCTTTTCCTGCTAAAATATTCCCAGATAAACAAATCACTACCTTTTCCAGAAAGCTCTCTGCATTTCTTCCGCATTATTTATTTCAATAATCTCCATTGATTTCACTCAGCGTTTGCTTAGTTATTATTTCACCTCTCCACTTTCTCTGTAAGTTCATCCCATTGCTTTTCTTTTTACGAGAATCACATGCTTCTGTATATTTGATTCTCTTGTGAAGTTGTTTATATTTGTATTTTGGCAATTGGGTTTCCATTTTCTGGGAAATTAAGATCATGGGTTGTTTTATTTTTGTATAATTAATAATTATGTTTTAATTACGTGGTTTTTGTTCTTGGATTAGTTTTCAGATTGGAAGATGATTTGTTAGTGATTGGATAGAGAAAAGGAGAATTGAGAAGTATTCCAAAACTTGGGATCAATGGGAAGGAAGAGATCTGTTTTGGAGCACAAGAACTTGAAGATCTATGCTGCGGTTTCAGTGGGGTTGCTTTTGATCTACTTTGCTCAAGTTTCTCTTGGAGCAACTAGTTCTACTGATGGTAATTCTCTACTTATTCGATAGGTTTTTCGCTGTAATGTGGCTTCGGTGTGGCGTTTTTCGGAGTTCATATGCGTTGGTTTAGTGTAATTTTGTGTGGAAACATGTTTACTTGATTGTAGTTCTTAATTCTTATGGTTAATTGGAGATGTAACCACTTATTGGATGTGTTTTACTTGTGGTTTGATCAGTTGCTGCAATTAACAACTTACACGCTGCGCTTGGCACGCCTGTGCTTCCCAGGTGGACTTCTGCTGGAGGAGACCCGTGTGGTGAAGCATGGCAAGGTGTTCAATGCAACGATTCTGTAATATTGGAAATGTACGTTAATCTCTTGCTCGCCTTCTTTTATTGATAGAAATTTTTAATCGTAACATGTAAATTGTCAACGGCTTATGGTTCTAATGATTTTATAGAGTTCTTAATGGCGCTAATTTGGGAGGAGAACTGGGTGAAAAGTTGGGAATGTTTGCTTCAATACGGGTTATGTAAGTTGTACTTGCTCACTCTCTCTCTGGTTGAACTTGATGTGTGTTTACGTGTGTGAGGTTGTTGGTTTGTTATATCTTTTGCTTCAAGTTATTTTTTCATTCACTGGCATTAAAATCCTTTATATTGTTCTTCATTTCAAGATAAAACTGGCAAAATGGGAGTGATATGCAAGAGGGGTTGATTGCGAGTAGATTTTTCTGTTTAAAGTTAGCTGCATGTTTTTTTACATGAAGTTATTTACATTGGATGATAGTGTGGGTGCCAAGCTCATTCCTAGATGGTGTTCGACATGGCTTATTAGGATGATAGTGCATTTGACAATGTGAATTGTTTCAATTGTGCATGTGCGCGCCACATATAGAATGCAAACTGTCGGGGAATAATCGTAGAATACTTGCCTCACATCATAATATGTAGCTGACCTTACGTTTTTTTTATACATTTGTGGATTATTGACATTGGTGTTTGTGTGCAGAAATCTAAGCAACAATCATATCGGAGGAAGTATTCCATCCAATTTACCTGCCACCCTGCGAAGCTTGTATGTTCAACCTCTTTATGGAATTATAATGTTGTACTGCAAATAATTAAATACTAGCCCGAGACTGCTGAAATATTTCTACCTGTTGTGCTCACATCCTTGTGCAAAAGATTTGATAGTCTTTACCTTTGGCAGTTTTCTTTCAGGTAACCAATTCACCGGAAGCATCCCAGATTCTGTAGCCTCGTTAACTGTGCTCACAGCAATGTAAGTCATCAATTTGCTAGCTTTTGGTACAGCACAGCAGCTCCCAGTTTTTTCTGTGACTGTTTCTAAGTTATGCTATTTCGCCAATCAGGTCTCTTAATAATAATCAATTAACCGGAGAAATACCAGATTCCTTCCAAGGCATTCCAGGGTTGACCAACTTGTAGGTTCTTATTCTGAACTATTGGGAGTTATACTTTCCAGACTACTATTGTTGTCTATTAGTGGCTGATATACACATTTACTGTTTGCAGAGATTTTTCCAGTAACAATTTGAGCGGCCAACTGCCACCCTCTCTAAGAAACCTAATAACCCTGACCACTCTGTGAGTATCTTGTGTCTGAGGTTTTTCAATAAGCATACTTTATCTCGATGAGTTGAGCTAACTCCTCTATTAGCAGACATTTGCAGAACAATCAGCTGTCTGGAACCATCGACGTTTTGCAGGATCTTCCCCTGAGTGACTTGTAATCCTCTAAACAATTCATGTTATTTGTCATATACAGTACTCAGAAGTTTATAATTTTATCTTGCCTTCTGATTATGTCTGCTGTTTCTTTCCCATCGTAAATGATTTTCTGCCTTGTTGAACAGGAATATAGAGAACAACCTTTTTGCTGGACCCATACCTGAAAAGTTGCTCAGCATCCCGAATTTCAAGTGCGGTTTCACACACTGTAGACTTATCGTTAAATGAAGCGTTAAGTTTTATTGTTATCAAGGAAAGAGATTCTGCACATAGCTAATTCTTATATTTGTAATGCAGAAAAGATGGGAATCTATTCAATTCTTCTCTTGCTCCAGTCGCTCCACCAACATCCCCGTTGACTCCACCCACATCCACATCGAGTCCGCCAGCAGCTCCACTGCCATTTTGGGGACCACCTACTGGGAAAACACCTGGCAGAAGTCCTCCAAAAAATGGGACGGTTGATGGACCATCTTCACAAGATACATCAAATTCTGGAAGGCCGAAGAAATTTCTAACTAAGAAAAGGGTGGTTGGAATATCAATTGGAGGGGCTTTCGTGTTTATTATTTTTATACTAGCGATTCTGTTTTTTATGCCAAGACGTAGTAGACGAAGAGAAGAGGCTGACGGAATTTCCAATCGGCATCAAATAGGTGCATATACTGGTGACAGGGAAAATCCTCCCGGGGACAATGGGTCCTTGGTGGTTCTACCGACCAATCAAATACAGAAGGGTAACTTCTCTCACTTTTTTCTTCAGTTTAATTTCTTTCTTCAGCCGTCCAATTTTATTCATCTTATTCTAAGAAACTCACTAAAATCTTGGTGAACAGTTCCAAAAGAAGCAGTTGTGAGGCCGAAAGAGGATGATGAATCAGAAACCAGAAGAACATGGGCAATTCCAAAGCCAAATGATGAGCAAGATAGAAAGGTACATAAAATGGCTGCAGCACCAAAGCGAGAGGATAGTTTGAGTGCACTTGATTTGTATTCGATGCCTGCTCCTCCTCCTCCACCTCTCCCTCCTCCACCACCGCCTGTTCCGAAGGTCATTGTGAAGCCAATTGTGCCTACGGAACTGCCTACGCAGAAGCCTGCCACCAAAAGTCCAAACCGTACAATTTCTGCAAAGCCGTTTACCATTGCTTCCCTTCAGCAACATACAAACAGCTTTTCTCCGGATAACCTTCTAGGATCAGGCATGCTGGGAAGTGTCTATAGGGCACAGCTACCTAGCGGAAAGGTCTGTGTTTTTATGATGGGTTTTGCTTTTATTGCATATACCTAATGGCTGAGTCGTTGAATGAAATTTATGTTTGGTGCTTGTTTTGTACCATTTTAGTAATTTCGTTATGCTAGGTCCACCAGCATTGCTTGATTGCTTTCAACAGCTTTCTTGTTTACAGTTTATTTATTATCTGCTATGTGTACTTCAAACCTGAGAGTTCTTTCTGAACCATAGGATCGATGAAATAACCATGTGGCATGGGTACATCCAATTCTTTATATAGGGATTCGGTGCTTCATGTTCATTATGTGATAAGTTTTTAGAAAACCAAAACCCATTTTTCCCTTCATTCCAAGAATATATAAATTGACATGTAGAGAGTTTCCATTTTCATTGACATCAAATGTCAAATTTGATAAGCAAGTTCAGGACGATCAAAATCAAGCTGTCAAACTTGATAAGCGATTTCAGGGAGACTTCATAATATCTATGAATTTCACTTTAAGCAGAAAAGATGTGGATATTTTACTTTATAAAGACTAAAGGTTAAATGAAGTCTTATCTACATTTGCAAAAACATCAAGGCATAGGACAGAGTTGCATGAAGAGAGTTATTTCATTTTTTCAGGTACTTTTGTATGCATGAAGATAATCTTCTCCCTTCCCGCGTCATGTGCTTCTATATCTTGTGATCGAGCAGTTTCTGTTATATGGATAGAATAGTTTAGAAACTGACACTATTCTTTTGGGATGCTTTTGCAGCTACTTGCAGTCAAGAAATTGGACAAAAGAGCTTCTAGTCAGCAGAAAGATGACGAGTTTCTTGACCTGGTAAACAGCATTGACAGAATCCGGCATGCTAATGCTGTCGAGCTTATGGGTTACTGTGCAGAGCATGGTCAAAGGCTTCTTATCTACGAGTATTGCAGTAATGGTTCACTGCATGATGCTCTGCACATAGATGATGAATTCAAGAAGAAACTCTCGTGGAATACTCGTATTAGAATGGCACTTGAAGCTGCAAGAGCCTTAGAGTGAGTACAATTTCCAAACATAGTCATGACACTTCTTTTTCCCTGATCAAATGGTAATCGGAGATACAGTGAGTCTAATCCGTTTTGTTTTGTTCGAGAAGGTATTTACATGAAGTCTGTCAGCCACCTATTGTACACAGAAATTTCAAGGCTGCCAACCTTCTCCTTGATGATGACCTTTCCGTGCGCGTTTCTGACTGTGGCTTGGCTCCCTTGATATCATTGGGATCTGTGAGTCAGGTGAGTCATAGTTCTACAATTTTTTTAGTTGCTTTTTTTCTACAAAGGGTCACGAGTCACAAGTTCATAACCAACATTGACGACTTAAGTGTTTTGGAGAAATTTATTTTATTTCTTCTTCATGATTTTAATTAGTAGGAGAATTTTTTGTGATGGGTGCTTTCTCCATTTTGATTGTATACAAGTATAGATAAATAGCCTGCAAATGAACAGTAACAAAGAAAAGTAGTGTAAGAACGGAAACGATTCCTTTGCATCTTAAATGGATGTAATTTTGCATTCTAATGTTAGCCAATATACATTTGCTTTTCCCTGATAGTTTTGTAGCTTTTGGTCATTCCCGTCGGTTTGATTTTCCCTTCCTGACCTCGAAGCTTGCTTATTGGACTATCAGTCTTCCTTGTTACTTTGTTTTTGAAAGACTTGCAGTTTCTTGATTGTCCACTTGGGCTTTTCAGGCACACTATTGTAGAGCCATTGAACTGATGATACTACTTACCGTCATCGCCAATGCTACTTACTAATACTAAATTGTTTCTTACTATCAGTTGTCAGGACAGCTTCTATCGGCCTATGGTTATGGAGCTCCAGAATTTGAGTCAGGAATTTATACTCATCAGAGTGATGTTTACAGCTTTGGGGTGGTAATGTTGGAACTATTAACTGGCCGGAAGTCCCATGACAGGTGAGAAGAATGACAAATTCAAGTTCTTAATTGCATTCTCACCCCCTTCCTCTCGACTCCTGCTTAATTTGTTTAGTATTTGAAAATTTTGAATTTACAGCACAAGGAACCGAGGGGAGCAATTCCTGGTTAGATGGGCCACTACCCAGCTTCATGACATTGATGCACTATCGAGGATGGTTGATCCTTCTCTAAATGGACAATATCCTACAAAGTCTTTATCGCATTTTGCAGACATTATATCTCGATGCATTCAGGTGAGCAACACCTTTTTGACTTCTTAAATTATGTAGTTAAGTAAGACTTTGTTTTATGGAGTTTGGGACATAATATTCTTCAACACGGGCATCAATCGGTCGGTAGACATAAATTACCTGGTATATCTATTCGGTCAAAATATATAACATGCTTTAAATGCTCATACGCATAAGTTTGATTTACCATATATGTTGTTTTACTACCTCCACTTCAAAACGAACCATATTCCTAACACGGATTGCATTCTACAGTCGGAGCCAGAGTTCAGGCCACCAATGTCTGGAGTTGTCCAAGACCTATTAGACATGATACGGCGAGAGCCTAATGGCAGTGGATCAAGTGAAGACTCACTCTCATGAAAAAAGACCTAATGACCACACTGTTAATGATGGGGATGCACTAGTTGCGGCTACTACTAAGAAGAGACATCCGCGTAAACATGCAGCAGATGATTGCCGGAACTGTCACCACCAACGTTTGCATCACAAGCGTTTCCAGAAAACTCACTGCAATCAACCAGACAAAGGTTCTGGATGTGAATAGCCCTACAGTCCGATTTTAGTGTTCGATATTTTGTGGTCATTCTATTATTATTTTAACTCGTGCAACGTCGTCTGTCCTGAAAAATTAGCTAACCAATTGTTTGGCAATTTGTCACTAGAAATTCTTGATAGTGAATGATTTTCGGCTTGTGTATATCTGTGATGCCTTACAAACTTGATTTGCTACCGGTTCAGGCGTTCTATTCCATTTCGTAACCGATCTGCACTGCGAATTTTCGACGGATTGAAATGCCGAATACCCGAATCACTTGTAAGGAATGGCAGGAATTTGATTCGTTCTGTCATTAGGTTCTTCACTCACAGGCTGATCTGATTGTAGTTTTAGCAACTTTTTGTGAATGCCTGAGTGAAGATGAAGTTAAAACTGGTTTTGGTACGACCAATTGGGCTGCATGTATTCCGATTTCCGCAGTATTTGATAAATTGCTCACATGTGAGGAGGTATACTGAAATATAAAGACGTTACATAGACAATTTACGTGTGTCGGAGAGTAAAAGTTAATAATAATTAGCGGTTGGTTGAAACCATTTTGATAGGTGTTAAATAGTTAAAACAAATTTGATAGCTTAGTGATTGTGGTTGTATTTAATCACCGCTATTTTCGTTCCCTTGATGCATTCCTGTAATGCAAGACTAGAAGAATTTGGAAAATATACATGTGAAGGTCCCTTGAGGACCATCCAAATGTTTTGTACAAGTTCCTTTTGTACCTACCAAGTATTTGATGTAATGCATTTTAGGCATATCTCGACAGGTTGCGTCGATATCACAGACAAATTTTTATCCAAACTTAAACCTTGAACATTGAGACCTCATAAGATTCAAATTCTGAATTTACAACTGAACGCACATGAACCATTTAAATAGTAATCAAATCCAATACATGACGATGTTACGCGCCTCTTACATTTAAATTTAATTTCTATCGATACACTAAATGAAAATAAATCTAGTGAGTGTGACAGTCTTAATTAAATAAATACGCCTCCAAATCTCACTGATAAGGAAATGACTGAAAACTACGATTTTTTTCTTTCCATTTTTTAATGTCTAAAATATGACACGTCGGATCAAACAGAAGGCCCCACACCGCGCTTCCCCGCCAAACGGTTTTATATAATATTTTCTCTGATTTTCTGTTTCAATTTTCCCAGGAAACAAACGGCTCCCACTAGAACCAAGGCCGTACGTACACTCTTTTGTCTCACCAATCAACCGCAATAACCCCTCTCTCTCCCTCCCTCTCTCTCTCTCTCTATCCCTCTCATTTTCCGTGATCGACGATTCCGATTCCCAAAACCTCTAACTCTCGCATTCCCGATTAGGATTCCCATTGTTGTCGCACAGTCACCAGAGCGTGGATCTCCTGGTTCGCCCCCATGAATCGATACGATCCGAACCCTTTCGCCGACGAGGAGGTCAATCCCTTTGCGGTGAGTGCCGTTACAGACCTACATTTACGTATACGAGTTTTCGGTATTGGAATTGCTGAAATGTTGCGCGAAATCTTCAATCTGTTTCCGTTTCTCTTTGATATTTGATTGCAACAAGAATTTGAAATCCGCAATGTAGCGTCCGTTTACGTTATTAGAAAAGGAAGAAAATGAAAGAAATAAAATGTTTTTGGGTATGTGAAATTGGAGAATTTGATCTGACTGGAGGGGATGTTCCCGCCCCCTTGCATCCGAGCTTGTATTGCTTCCATTCCTGTAGATTAGAGTAGTTTAGAATATCGCATTTGTAAAGAACGTTCCTTTCATTTGTAACTTTCCATTTTACTACGTTTTTTGTTTTGTTATATTTGTAGAATCCTGGAGGTGGAGGTGTTGCCCCTGCAAACCCAAGGCTTTCGCCCCTTCCTCCGGAACCCTACGATCGCAATGCAACAATTGATATTCCTCTTGATAATTCAAAGGTAGGTCAATACATGCAGGATGCTGAGTCACATTGTCAAGGCTTTTTTTCATCTGTTATTAACTTGTTTTACAAGCAATTAATGGTTTCTGTTTCCTTGTTATTTTTTGTTGCTTTAGGGTTTACAAGCAAAGGAGAAGGAACTCAAAGCTAAAGAGGCTGAATTGAAAAAGAGGGAACAGGTGCCTTCCCACAAACAAATTTCCCAGACCGTTACACGTAATTGTTGCAATGAGAACAAGAATAATCAACCACTTTTGATTGAATGTTTCGGTGAACAAAGTATTTGATCCAAGTTTTTTTGTTTGGACACCATTATACAGTCCTTGCAACATTGATTTAAATGAGATTTTTATGCTTTTAGACAAGTTACTCTTCTATTTAGTAAGTGGAGTTTATGATGTTATTATCCATTTCCAGGAACTAAAGCGGAAAGAAGATGCCATACAACGAGGTTCATCCTTTTTCTGATATGTTCTTGTGAAAAACTATGATACCCAAAGTCCAAATTTGTGATTCCCTTGTTTTGTTTGGCAGCTGGAGTTGTTATAGAGGAGAAGAACTGGCCTCCATTTTTCCCCATCATCCATCATGACATTGCAAACGAAATCCCAATCCATCTACAGAGGATCCAGTATGTTGCGTTCACAACATATTTGGGTAGGTTAAGTTTTATTTAATTTCTTTTGTGATCGTCCATACAGGTGCCTCAGTTTGCACATGATATTTGATTGCATAGTTTTCGTTGATCGCTTTTTTTGTTGTACATACTTTAGTAGTTTGAGATTAAAACTGCTTAAAAAAGTTATATCATTGCCAGAAAGCAGGATCTAGAGGCAATATAGATCGCATGCTTTGTTCAAACTTACTTCTTACAATTTTCAGAGCTGAGATTTGCTTTTGCTTTATTTGGTTGGGTTGAGTCGATCTTGTTGAACTTTTTACACCGTACCTTGTTTTGGTACCAAAAGATCTTCTAAGTTCAAACTATTAAATCAAATTGTTCTGTGGTTGCTTAAATTGACAAAGTTCATGGCATCTCTCAGGTTTGATTGTGTGTCTTCTGTGGAATTTTCTGGCAGTTACCGTAGCCTGGATCAAGGGAGAAGGTTTGATCTGTGACCTAGTGTAAACGTATTAACCATTATAAATAAACTCATAATTTAGTCTGAACTTGTATCCTCTTGCAGGTGTAATAATTTGGCTTCTGGCTATAATCTACTTCCTAGCAAGTGTTCCTGTAGCCTATTTCGTCTGGTATCGCCCTCTTTATCGTGCTATGAGGTAATTAAAATTCCATGGATATGACCTTGTTGTACATCACTATGCCAAAACTGTTACGAGATTCGAGGCCTATGCATTTGATGATTGTGCACTTCTCTGTCATTTGTCCAACCTATCTTATATCTTATACTTTTTTTTTCTGTTGTTTTTTCATCCTAACATATTAGGTCTCATAGTTGTAATTATGTACCATCTATTACAGGACTGATAGTGCTCTGAGTTTTGTTGGGTTTTTCTTGTCTTATCTGGTGAGTTTATTTTTGTTCTTCCTGCAGTTACATTTTCTGCATTCAAGATGTGAAAATTAGCTCACTTTCGTGCCCTGATTTTTTGCAGCTCCATATTTTGTTTTGTATTTACGCTGCAATTGCTCCTCCAATCTTTTTAAAAGGGAAATCTATCACGTAAGTTAAGTTTTCTTAGCTGTGCAGTCTACAAGGTTTAGTAATGGCTCAGTTACATTCATTCTTTCGTTTAGGGAGGAACGAGGCAGATATACAAAATGAATAAGGGATGCATCATTCAAAATCATACTTTTCAGCTTGACATTGCTCTAGTGTATAATTTGCATCCATGTGTGGGCTACTCCTATAATTATGATTTCGTGCAGATCTTGTTAGTTAAACTGTTCTCCCAATATTTGCTTCTTCTAGTCGTATTCCATTTGTCGTAATGAAATGATGTATATTAATCATATTTCCTCCTGAATACTGTTTTCTTTCTGTTCTGAAGCTGTTTTTTCTATGGTGATGATCTGTGATCATGTTGACAGGGGTATTTTGCCTGCCATAGAACTGCTGAGTTACAATGTTTCGGTTGGGGTAAGTTTCGGGCTTTCAGTATCCCATGTAGGCTTCAAGATAGAGACAAATTTGTTTTTCAGCTAGAAAGTAATCTAGCAGTGTTACTGACAAGAATTTCAATACAATCGAAAACCTTGAACTGTTATTCTGCTCTGTCAGTGGTTTGAATTTTTCTTTTGAGTTGATGACCTGGTGAAGACTCAGACTTTGTTTCTTCCTTTCAGATACTCTACTTGATTGGATTTGGGTTGTACGTCTGCGAAACCCTTCTCAGCATCTGGGTTATTCAGGTTCGACGATTAACCACCTTGCATTATTCTCTTGCCCTAACTCTGCATTTCCTCCCCCTCCCCATCGAAACTAATTCTTCGTGTGTCGCATTTGCAGCAAGTATACACGTATTTCCGAGGCAGCGGAAAGGCAGAACAGGTGAAGCGGGAGGCTGCACGAAGCACCATGATGGCAGGCAATGTGAAGTGGCGAAAACCTATGGATTTCGGGTAGAAACTTGTTAGGATTGTTTTTTTTTTTTTTTTTGGTCAATGGTTTCTTCACAAACCAGAAGATTTTGGGGATACTAGTATCTTGTTAGGCTGTGCAGTCAGATGGATGTTGCTCTTTGAGTTCCTACTTTTGTTCATTGAGTGGTAGTTCATGATTTTTAGTCACATAGGCCTTCCTTCGATTGTCTCTACAGTTTTGAATTTGCTTCAACTTCAGTCTCTGTATTCATATATAAATAATTGAAAACATTAACGTGTTTGGTAACTGTTTCGCTTTCAAGTGAAAATTAGTTCGAAAGTTATTTGATGAACGTTTTCGCTTTATGTATAACTAGGAAATGATTTTTTTTCTTGGGATCCTATTGTAAATTTTGTTGTCGAGAACATGTGACATAAAGTCCTGTGACACTTTTCGAAGTAAGGATGGATTTTAGTTGAATAGTAATTATTAAATTCATTGAATTTAATTTTCATACACTTTTATACTTCAAAAGTAATTATGAAATAAGTACTTATATTTAATGCTGACCATCAAAGTGCTTCTGACTCTAGTTGATAAGGAGTGTGATATTTACACATCATTTTTTACTTCTGACATACATTTTTAATTTTTGACTTATCGGATGAATTGAAGAAGATCAAGAAACAGAAATTCATAAGAGGTGTTTGAGAAGTGAAAAATTGTGTGTGGATAGCACATCCGTGGATAAAATATAACTCAGAAGTGTTTATACCTCACAAAAGCACACAGGCCTCGTTTGGCAGCTCGGACTGTACTGACTATTTATGTCGGATAGGATAAATAGCCACCAGATAGTAATGACTAAATTAGTCGGGTGTTTGGTGCAGTATCAGACTAGTGACCGTATTATTTATACTATATTTGATATTATACTAGATAGGAGGAATCAAACTTAAAAAAAAAAAAAAATTTAAAAAAAGTGAAATCATTTTTTTGTTCCCAGATCTCTCCGCACCCCCCAAACACCCTCCCTCTCTCTCCCTTCTTCTTCCCCGACTGCAGAAGAATCCCAAATTATTGTTCCCCAGCTCTCTCCGCCACACCCCCCAAACGCCCTCCCTTTCTCTCCCATATTCTTCTTCCCCGACTAAATAATCTGGACGTTTTGGTTGGTTTTATTAAGCGGGTGTATACCGTGTTATCCTATCCGACCGGTTAAATTAATCTAGCGCTTATTTAGTACGAGTAAACGTCAAACACCCGAATCCGTATAACTAATCTTATCCGATCCTTTATCCGATCTGCCAAATAGGGCCTTAGGCAGGTATCAAATGCTTTTTCAAAAAACTTGTAAGTGAATTTGTAATGAAAGTTTCAGAATATGTGGTCGGTTTTAGCCCCGAGGCTCATCTGGTTCCTACATGAGAGGACAAAGTTGCAGGGGGAAAAACCCTAATAACACACTCTGAGCTGAAAAAACCGGCGAGCCCCCACCGCCGAAGAGTCCGAGTAGAAAGCAGGCAATGATGCTCCACAGCCAGAGTTACAGCCCCATGGAATTAGGCCAAGAAAGTTTCCAGGGCTTAATTCACAGCCGCACTTTTTCACCAAGTAAGCTTCGAAACCCCCATCAATATCCTTTCAGAGCTAGGGCTTTTCTAGAATTTAGCTTATCCAATTCTCCGAATGTCGAAAACATTGGGAATTCACGAGCTCAGAAGCAGAATTTGAGAGGTTCTAGGGTTTTGGTAGGGTTTAAGCTTCAGTGTCATTCTAAATCGTTGGTTTTGCCCACGAAAGTTTCTTCTGTTAATGGTAAGAAGAAGGGGTATGGAGGCATGTTGCCTTCGATTTTACGGTCTATAGAGTCCGAAAACGATGTTGAAAAGACCCTTAATTCGTTAGGTGAAAATTTGAATCCGAAAGAACAGACTGTGATTCTCAAGGAACAAAAGAGCTGGGAAAGGGTTTTGCGCGTTTTCGAGTGGTTCAAGTCACAGAAAGAGTATGTTCCCAATGTAATACATTATAATGTGGTGCTTCGGAAACTGGGTAGGGCTCAGAAGTGGGATGAATTGAGGCTTTGTTGGATTGAAATGGCGAAAAGGGGTGTTCTGCCAACGAACAACACATATGCAATGCTCGTTGATGTGTATGGGAAAGCAGGCCTTGTGAAGGAAGCGCTTTTGTGGATTAAGCACATGAAACTGAGGGGAATGTTTCCGGATGATGTTACTATGAATACAGTTGTTCGGGCATTGAAGGATGCAGGAGAGTTTGATAGGGCAGACAAGTTTTATAAGGATTGGTGTACTGGGAAGGTTGAGCTCGATGAGCTTGATTTGGATTCTATGGGTGACTCTGTGAATGGTTCTGACTCAGAGCCTATTAGTTTTAAGCACTTCTTGTCCACTGAACTTTTCAAGACAGGTGGGAGAATTCCCACGTCAAAGATTACGACCTCATTGGATACACAGAACTCTGATCGAAAACCACGACAGGCATCTACATATAATGCTTTGATTGATTTGTACGGGAAGGCAGGGCGTCTTGATGATGCTGCTAATGTGTTTGGAGAAATGATGAAGTCTGGGGTGCCAATGGATGTTATAACTTTCAACACTATGATCTTTACTTGTGGAAGTCATGGTCATTTGTTGGAAGCGGAAACTTTGCTTGGTAAGATGGAAGAAAGGGGAATTTCTCCTGACACAAGAACTTATAACATTTTTCTATCTCTGTATGCTGATGTGGGGAACATTGATGCTGCTCTGAACTGTTATACAAAGATCAGAGAGGTGGGTCTTTCCCCAGACATCGTATCTCACAGGACTATTCTTCATGTGTTATGTGAGAGAAACATGGTCCGAGAAGTGGAGACTGTGATTCGGGATATGGAGAAATCTGGTGTGCGCGTCGATGAGCATTCTGTTCCTGGTGTCATCAAGATGTATATTAACGAAGGACAGCTTGTTCGGGCAAAGTTGTTTTACGAGAAATGTCAGTTGATTGGTGAGCTGTCATCAAAGACATGTGCAGCAATTATAGATGCATATGCTGAAAAGAGATTTTGGACTGAAGCTGAGGCGGTATTCTATAGGAAGAAAGACTTGGTGAGACAGAAGAAGGATGTTGTGGAGTATAACGTCATGATCAAAGCTTATGGCAAGGCAAAGCTTTATGATAAAGCTTTTTCTCTCTTCAAGGGCATGAGAAATCATGGGACTTGGCCCGATAACTGCACATATAATTCTCTCATTCAGATGTTCTCAGGAGGTGATTTAGTGGACCAGGCAAGGGATGTTTTAACAGAAATGCGGGAAATGGGTTTTAAGCCACACTCTCTAGCCTTCTCTGCTCTAATTGCATGCTGCGCTCGCCTTGGCCAGCTTTCTGATGCAGTTGATGTGTACCAAGACTTGGTAAATTCAGGGGTCAAACCAAATGAATTTGTATATGGTTCTTTGATCAACGGATTTGTAGAAACTGGCAGAGTTGAGGAAGCATTAAAGTATTTTCGGCACATGGAAGAATCTGGGATTTCTGCAAATCAAATAATTCTTACTTCCCTCATAAAGGCATATGGTAAGGTGGACTCCCTTGATGGAGCGAAAGTACTCTATGAGAAGTTGAAAGATCTAGAGGGTGCCCGAGATATTGTTGCATCTAACAGCATGATCGATCTCTATGCAGATCGTGGGATGGTGACTGAAGCTGAATTGGTTTTTGAAAAACTGAGAGCCAAGGGTTGGGCAAATGAGATAACATATGCGACCATGATATATCTTTACAAGAGTGTGGGCATGCTTGATGAAGCCATTGATATAGCAGAGGAAATGAAACTGTCAGGTCTAGTGAGGGACTGCGGTTCATTTAACAAGGTAATGTCATGTTATGCCATTAATGGGCAGCTACGAGAATGTGGCGAATTATTGCATGAGATGGTAACTCGGAAACTCTTGCCAGACATCGGGACTTTTAAAGTATTATTCACGATATTGAAAAAAGGTGTTTCAGTTGAAGCCGTAACGCAGTTAGAGTCATCCTACCATGAAGGGAAACCTTACTCTAGGCAAGCGATCATCACCTCTGTCTTCTCTATGGTGGGTATGCATGCTTTGGCGCTCGAATCCTGTGAAAAATTCACAAAAGCTGATGTAAAGCTTGATTCTTTTCTCTATAATGTTGCAATACATGCTTATGGGGCGGCTGGGGAGATCGACAAGGCTTTGAACATGTTCATGAGAATGCAAGATGAAAACTTGGAACCAGACATTGTAACGTATATTAACTTAGTACGTTGCTATGGAAAAGCTGGTATGCTTGAAGGTGTGAAGCGAATATACAGCCAGCTGAAATATGAAGAGACAGAGCCAAATCATTCCTTGTACAAAGCCGTTCTTGATGCCTATACAGATGCCAACAGGCATGACCTTGCCAAATTGGTTAGCCAAGAGATGAGATACGCCTTCTACTCAGACCAGCAGACGGTTTCCGAAACTAAAGACGAGTCTGATGAGGCAACTTCAGAGCTAGAGGATTTGTAATTATTTTGATGTGATAAACTCCATGCGGTGTTACACTGTACAGAAACACATTTGTTCATGCATCTAATACTGTATCGTATAAATGTACCAGGTTCGACGGAACATGTACTGTATTTCCCATTTGTTAAATTAAATATCAATAATATTCCAACACTAAGCGCAATTCTCTTATCCGATTTAGTAGGGAAAAATGGGAACCATTCAAATTTCATGGATTGCAATGAAGAACATGTATTGACTTTCAGATAATACCCCTACACAACAGGAAATTTGATTCTACTACGAATTTCCACATCTCCGACATGGAGATTAGAACCCAATTTACCGTTGGATTCAATCCAGCTCTTAGCCGGCATCTTTTTAACCCCTCTCTGTTGCATTATCCTCCCAATCTCCGAGGCGTCATTCCATCGGCCTACTTTTCTATACACATTAGCTAGAAGAACGTAACTCAGATGGTAGTCCGGTTCTAGTTCTATCATTTTCTTCGCTATGCGCTCTGAGGTAGCAAGGTTCAAACAGGTTGTGCTAGCACCTAGAAGAACTGCCCAAAGAGACGAATCGTTCCTGCAATCTGCATTCTGTATCAAATTCTCAGCTTCTTCCAGTAGCCCCGCACGGCCTAGAAGATCAACCATACAACAATAATGTTCAATGCCAGGTTTAATCCCGTACTCTTTTGTCATCGCAATAAAGTTGCTTCGTCCTTGGTCAACCAAACCTGCATGACTACAAGCAAAAAGAACCCCTATAAAGCTGATATAATCCGGCCTAATCCCATCGTTAATCATCTCATCAAATATTTTAAGAGCTTCTTCACCTCCCCCATTCTGAGCAAACCCACAAATCATGGAGTTCCATGTTATCAAATTCCTAACTGGCATCTTCACAAAAACTCTACGGGCAAAATCTATGTTGCCACACTTTGCGTAAAGATTAACTAAAGCTGATTCTACAATAACATCTCTCCAACCACAACTTCTCACATACTGGCAGTGAACCTCTTTCCCGTGTTGTACAGCTGCCAAACCTGCGCACGCACGAAGGACAGTTCCAAAACTGTAGAGGTCGGTCTCTTCCATTTCCCTGAAATGCTTAACGACAGATTCAAAGTCTCCAGCTTGACAGTACACCCCTAGTAATGCAGACCAAGAAACTGAGTTCTTCTTTGACATCCTATCAAAAACACGCCGAGCATTCTCTACTGACCCACATTTTCCATACATGTCAACCAAGCTACTCTCAACAACCACATTCCCATAAAGTCCATATGTAATGACCTTAGCATGCACTTCTCTACCTTGCCTCAGCCTCCCCAAGTTGCCACAAGCAGTCAATACCGTCCCAAACGTAAAACCATCCGGCGACAACCCATGATTTCTCTGCATCAAATAAAAGAACCCCAATGCTTCCTCAAACAAATCGCTTCTTGTGAAGGCAGAAATAACCGATGTCCAGCATATAGCACCTGGTTCAGACATTTCATCAAACAGCCGGCGTGCATCTTCCGACCTATAATTCCTCCCGTACATGTATATCAAAGCACTAACAATCACATCATTCGAATCGAACCCACGCCGGAAAACAACTCCGTGAAAGCACAGGCCAAGCCTCAAGTCCCCAACCTCCGAACAAGCTTTAACCACAGCAGACAAAGTGAAGGCATTTGGCTCAATCCCAAATTTCAACATCTCCCAAAACATTTCAATCGAATTTCCAGGCTTTCCAGCCCGAACGTACCCGGTGATCATCGACGTCCAAGAAATCACATCCTTAACAAAAAGACCATCAAACACTCTCCGAGTCTCCGACATATTCGGAACCAACTTGAAATACAGAGCAAGCAAGCTGTTCCCAACGAACCGATCGGTTTCAAGGCCGGACTTAACGACATGGGCATGTACTTGGAGGCCATGGTTGAATGAAACAGCTTTGGTGCAAGTCTGTAAGAGCGAAGCGTAAAGGATCGGTTTGAGGGTGATTTCGCCGGAATCAATGGAGTTGAGGACCCTAATCGCATCGGAGAGTAAGCCCAACTTGCAGAGTTGGAGGATTTTGGATTGTTTGGATGATGGGGTTTTGGTATTTTGAAGATTGAAGGAGGTGAGAGAGCTGCAATGGCGTTTGAAGACGAGCTTCATGAAAAAATGGGGACGACCGGCGAAAACGAACTTTTGAAATATATAGCCGTTTGAAAACTCTATTCGCCCATTGATTGAGCATGTCGGGATTGAGTTCATTCATTAAATAATCCGGATCATTAAAATTTGATCTAACAGTTACAAATAGAGACTCTTTAAATGTTATAATAATTGTAACCGTTTGATCAAATTTTAATGGTTCGGATCATTTAATGAGTGAGTTCAGTTCCTTTGGGTCCGAATGAGATCCGGTTCCTTTTTAAAATAGCTTAAAGGACTTTTGTTAAAAATATTTTTAGAACTAATTTTTGATAAAAATGGCAATAAATTTAAAAATACACTTAATGTGCTTCCTCCATTTGCATATCTCCAATCTTTTGAAGTCGAACATAAGATAATGTATATACATATATTAGTGTACCTACTTAATAAGTCAATTATAATTAAGTATCAGACTCGATATTGATCAGAATCGAACATAAAAATTTTCACTTATAAAAAGCAAAAAAATAAAATAAAATAAAAATAAACATCACTCGACTTAAACGTCAATGATAACAAAAAAATTTAGTACGACAGCAATTTTCCACATAAGTGTAAAATGTGTTATTCTATCACCATCTTTGTCACTTGGTTAAATTGATTTTATAACGAAAGTTATAAATGCAATTTGATGACACCATAAAATTAAAATGGACATCATCTTTTAGTTGTGAGTTGCTACATTTGACCTAATAAGTCATTTAATTGAAAGGATGGATCATTTGACGCATTAATAATGTTTCCAACCGCCACATGTGTAAAGTCAATTTTCCTTTCCAATTTTCTCAGTAGCCAAACAGAAGTTAACTCCATTTTTTTCCCACTTGGAAGTTGGAAGACAGATGGCCGTTGGATTTTCAAGGATTTGACCATTTAACTCGGCCAACCGAAAGAGTAATTTTTCGGTGTACCCGGCACACCAAATTTTTTTGGTGTACCCTCACTCATAATGGTGAGGGTGCACCAAAAAAATTTGGTACACCCTCACTTTTTGTACACCAAAAAAATTTTAATGAGTGAGGGTACACCTAAAAATTTTTCCAACCGAAAGACCTACTAACTGCCACCCACATATTCACCGTCTGACCCAATACTAATCACCAGATCATCGTCAGGCCACCACATGTACGGCCAAGATCTCATCTCCCATCACTCCCAGCCAGCTGGCAAAAATATACTGGCCTTGTTGCATGATCCATAATGCTTAAACGCCGAACTACTCTATTCCCCCAAAACCTAACGATCCATCATCCCCTACTCATCCAACGGTCAAAAACGACGCAATGCCAATAAAACTTGCTCGATGTATAACTTGTCTGATGCGTATATAAACAAATGTTAATTTCTTATTTTTCACCTCCAAAGCCAACATCTCACATTTTTGTTCTCTCTTCAGAAGTTTGTTAAAAAGCGAAACCAAAACCGAAACTGAAAGAGGATGGTGGTGTTTTGTTTTCTGGTGGATCAGAAGAGGCAAGTGCAGGGGAGCAAGCCGGCGGCGGGAATATGCTCGCGGTGCGGCGGAGGAGCGAGCGTGGCGGACATGAAGACCGCTACAAGATTCTGCTACGTCCCGTTTTATTGGAAATCTTGGAAAGCAATCATATGTACTTTCTGTGGAGCTATTCTTCGATCTTACCGATAGATTATTGGCTATTTTGCATGTTTCTCCTAGCAAAAGGGGTAATTCGTACTCTCTTGCTTGTTATGGTTGCTTTGCATCAAACTTACACATCATGGATAGCTAGCTAGTAAGGTCTTTAATTTAAGGGAACTTTAACGAAAAACTCCTGGTACTGTTCACTTTAGTGAAAAACCACATTTTTGTACTAAAAAGTCAATCATGTACTATTCACTTTACCCTTTATTTTGTCATTTTCGTTAAAACTCAAAGTTTTCAATCATTTTTCATTAGTTTTTCCTTAATTTAATGATTATTTTGATGGATATCCATAATTATTTTATTTTTCATATCTTTTATTTTGTGTTATCCACGTTTCTCAGTTCAATTCTCGTCAAATGCCGCTTAAACTTCTTGTTTTAGAGACAGTTTACTTACGCCTAGTGCAATGCGTCGGACTCAACTCAGCCTAATGACTATAATTGCGAGAATTAACCCAATGCGATACCTATAAGCAAATCTTTATTTGGTTAATTTTTTTCTTTTTATGTTTTATTGCATCTCTGTATTTATATTTGGTTTGCGGGTGGTTGCGTTCATGGTGTGGAATTTAAGTAGAGAGAGAGGTGAAGGCAGGCCGGTTGGAACTTGGAAGTCGACACATTCAAATTCGGCCAAACGAAATGAAGGCAAAGTTTGGTGTTAGGTTGGGGGGTGAAAATAAAACCATAAACCTTGTGCTACTCACTCACATGGCCTCTCATTTTCAGCGTAATCTGGCTCCTTCTGTATGCAATAAATACCATGCAAGATATTTTTTGGTGTGCTGTGAACACGGCCCAGTACACTAATTATCATATTATAAGTTATTGGATACTTGACAAATTTTTTCCAATCATTTGTATTTTGATACTTGGTATAATTGACTGTGTTTCTGACACGTTAAAAAACTTCTCCAAATATATAAGTAAAGGAAAATGTATACTAATCTTTTGACTTTTGATAGTGGGTAAGTGTCTTGAGACTCCATAAAACAGTTGCAAAGGTATAGGCGCTCCGGTTTAATAATGCGTTGTCATATTGATAAAACTTGCACATAATAATGTATTATTGGACAAAAACATCACATGACAATAGATTCGTTCGGTACATTTTAAATAAGGCATCGCAAAATGAAAATGGGTGTAATCAATGATGCAAGATTGTTTCATGGAATATACAAGCATGAAGTTGGAAAGAGCAATGATGGGGAGACTATTTATTTTAAATTATATTTTGTAAATCATATGACGTGTTTGTGGATGGTGGAAGTATTACTTAAATATTAATTAACGTGCTTATTTTCTATTGGTGACACATTACATGGTTTCAATTTGATCTAAAAAGTTGGTTTTCGGTGGGGGTTTAGATAAAACGACGCCTTATAAAGAAAATTGATCATGCAAGTTGTGGATGGAATCAAATGGATATGAAGAAAATTGATTCTACACTTGCACTTGATTTTAATGTAAATTGGATCTCATCCTTTGAGAAGTTTAGTATTGAGTTGTCGTGCTCTTATGCATTAAAGTTAGTTTTGTGAAATTCGACATATTTATAGTGAAATGAATTTTCTTACTAAGATTTGGCTTGTTTGGGTTATCATGCAATTTGAGTCTAGTCTTTTTAAGCAAGCCCTCCTTCTTGTTGCTGGTTGTTAGTTGCATATATAATTGAGGTCTTGTGGCTCTATGATGTTCTTATGTAAGTAATCTTTTATTTTCCTTCGAATTTATGCCCCGTTGTCAATAAAAAGAAAGAAAATTGCTTCAGTGGAGGCCTTCTTTTTTGTAGGGCAAACTGATTATACTAATAAAGTATAAAATATTGATTCTACAAATAGTTAAACTAATTTTACTAATAAAGAATACCAACTGATTCTACATATAATTTTGAAAGTGCTCTTGCAACAATGGTCAGAAAACGATTGGGCTAATAGTAGGGGGTGTAAATTCGTTGACGTTTATACTAGATAAACTTTGTTAAATAACAAGTATATCAGGAACATGAATTGAAATTTCAAAATTCTAGTTTGTTCGTTTTTGGATTTGGTTTGTTCGGATTTAAACTTTTGTCTCTCCATAAAGTAACTCAAAACTAGTGAAATTTTATGAAATATAAGTTATGTTTTTGTGTCTTTAGATAGAGGTCTCATTCTTTAACCCATATTTTAATCTAGGACTGGCTTTTTACGAAACCATGAAACGTTGTCGTATGAGCTCCTTCAAAATTTTAATTTTCGTTTAAATAACTAATATACCGAACACTCCGCCATCTTTATATTCTCGTCTGAAAAATGTTCAAAACCCTAGCTAGGGTTTAAGCGCACCTGACCGTTTCCAATCCAAAACCCCAAAATCTATAAATTCGCTCTGCTTTTCAGTTCCCATGGATTTTCACTCGCCTATTTTCCCCACCCAATTCCTTCTTTCGTACGCTCGCAGATGGTAGGGCTCATCCCTCAGCTAACACTCGAAGACCTCGAACGAGCTTCAAAGCCCAAGAATTTAAAGGACCCGCCCGACCCCGTTGATCCCCGAGACTTGTCGGTTGCAGATTCGTTCTTGGATTTTGATTCCATAGAGGATTGGTTCAAGAATATTCCGAGTTCTGATATGGCCGAAACAGGGCAGGTTAAGGCTGATGCTGTTGAAGCAGAGTATATTGCAGGTGGGTTCGAGCCGGCAGGTGGTGGGTCTGTGCCGATTGATTGTGGGTCTGGTTGTGTGGTGAAGTTGGAGGGTCAACTGTTGGAGAATTCGGGTTGTTCGATTGCGGAAGAGTTGGGAAAGGTTAATTTGCTTGGAGGGTGTGAAGAAAGTTCGGTTCTTGATGGTCGGAATGGTGTGAAGAGTGAAACAGTGACGCGTGATATCGTGGAAATGGAACCGGTGAGTAATGAGAATGAGAGTGAGGTTTCAAAGTCGAAGTTCGAAGGCGAAAATGGGGTGGGGAGTGAAATGGTGAGTGGGAATGGTGGGAAGAGTGGAGCAGGGAATAGTGAGTCCGAGAGTGAAAGCTCGGAGTCTGAGAGTGAGAGTTCGGAGTCATCATCGTCGAGTGGGAGCTCTAGTGATGATGACAGCAGTGATGATGATGAAAAGGAAAACAGGAAAGGGAAAATGAATGTGGAGGTGGAGGAGAGGGACGAGGGTGGTGAAATGGAAGAAGGTGAGATAAGGGATGCTGATGGAAGGGAGAAGGAAGATACGACATTCGATAAAGATAATGAAATTTTTGATGATGAAGGTGAAGATGAAGATGAATTGGTTGCTTGGACCGATGCTGAAACTTTTGATGAGGGAGACGGCGATGAGGATGATCTTGGAGATCTGAAAGGACCCATTAGGTCCAAGAATGAGCTTGAGGTAAAAATTAAAAAAAAGGAATTGTTCGATTCTCTCTTGCTTTGGAGAAATTAATGGATTTGTGCATATTTCAATTGATAAGCTGCTATGAACAATTGGTGAGAGGTAGACATAGAGTCCCTATTTGGTTTTGTTAGGTCGTCACTGATAGGCTTAGGTGAGGAGTACAGGTTTATTTCGTTTTAGTGCAAATAAGATAGCCAACCTCAACTATTATGGTGGAGGCTTTTCCGACTTTGGTTTGGGATCGGGGAAAAGAAAGGGTACTTAGGATCATCTTTAAGCAAGCAAGAAAGTCGTATTCTGGATTTTCGGTATTTTGGTCTGATATATAGAATACCCTTTAGTGAATTAAGTAGCTTGTTTGGTTACTCTGGAATTGTTAACGCATGACAAAAAATCAACTTTTTCTGAAGGTGCATTACTTGCAAATCCTTGGTGGAATTAGCTTTCTATATTTCTGTTTGCCATTTTCTTGATTCTTTGATATCTTAAAACATGCAATGCTTGCAAAACCTTTAGTGAAATTAGCTTTCTGGAGTATATATTACTGCTTCAAAATAGCTTGACAGGATTGTTTTGAATTTTGCAGGTGCTTCCCCCAATTCCTCCAGTGGAGGTGACCTTGCAACCACATCATCAGATGCAACCTGTGGGAGCTGTCTTATCGGTAAGCTCATAATGATGTGAAGCCTATTTTTTTTATCTTGATTGTGCAAGTAAGCCTATATCGGAACTTGAACTTCATCAATCTCTGGTGTCGTTGAAAATTTAGAATCTAGGTGACACTCCAGAAGGTGCATATTGTGATTTGTGGTATTGATGCCTGCAATTACATCAGTTTGATGACAATTTGAATTTTTACAGGTTCTTGGTACCCAAGTCATTGTAGAAGGGGTCGAGAAGCACAACCCTCTAAACGAGGGTTCAATTTTGTGGATAACCGAAAGCAGATCTCCGTTGGGGTTGATAGATGAAATCTTTGGACCTGTGATACAGCCTTATTATGTGGTGCGATACAATTCAGAAAGTGAAATCCCTAGTGGAATACAAGCGGGCATTTTTATCTCTTTTGTTCCGGAGTTTGCAGATCATGTGCTGAATAACAAGGATGTGTACAAAAAGGGTTATGATGCATCTGGTGCAAATGATGAAGAGATATTTGATGAGGCAGAATTTTCAGATGATGAGAAAGAGGCTGAATACAGGAGGATGCAAAAAATGTCAAAGAGGGGAATGAGTGACCAAAATGCTGGCAACAAGAAATACGACAGAAAGAAGGGTAAAAATAAGCCGGAACCTTGGAATAGTGGTCAACCTTCACCCCAGAAAGCACCAACGGATGCAGGTCAGCAACCTCCCAATCAACACCATCTTCATTTCTCTCCAGGTGCACCATCTTCTTCTGCAGTATCACAAGGATTGGCTAGTGGGACTGGATTAGTTCCACCATTTCCAGCTCCTACACTGCCTGCTGGTATCAACGCAACTTCAAATGGACTGTGGACAAAGGGAACGCCGTTTCAACCACAAAATACATCCTTCCCTAATGGATTTCTAAATAATAGTTTGCCATGTCTTCCACAGTATAATCCTCAATATCCGTATCAAATGTCTATTCCAAACAGAATGCCGTTGTATCAGCAGGCAGGTGCTGTCCTACCAGGTCAACAGTCGAATGTCTTTACAGGACCCGTATATTCACAAGGGATGGTGGGTCAACACGGCTTCAATCAGGAAGCATTTGGGATAGGTTTACAGGGCCAACCCATTCCAGGCCAACAATTCAATGCCTTTGCAGGACCCATGTATCCACAGGGGCTGGTGGGTCAACTTGGTTTCAACCAAAACGCATTCGGGATGGGTTTACAGGGCCAACCTACTCACCCGATGTTCAATGCAGAACAAGGAATGCCGTCGAATGGATTACGTGCTGAACAGAACCATAATATGCCACAACCTGCTGGAAATGCAGGCAACTTGGACAGCCGGCAATTTAGTCAGGGCGCATCTTCTAATCGTGGAAGGAGACCCTCCCATCGTGGGGGTCGTCATTTTGGAAGGGGAAGAGGTAGGCAGCACTCGAGGTGAAAGTTACGGCATGCTCTGCTGCACCAAGCACACTGCAGTTACAAATAGGCTTTGAAAAGAAAATTTCTTGGCTTTTTGTATTCGGTTTTTATCGTTTTTATATGGAAGAACAGATGGTGAACATGTTCCCCATTTAAAATGCCACATCCGCCTTGGTTGCGGTTAATTTTGAACATTGGCAAATTTTGGTTTAGTAAAAACGTAGAAAATTTTCGGTTAATCCTTTCAAGCGTACTCATTTTGTTGTGAAGTGGAAGCAAACTTTCAAGCCCCAAATTAATGAGAAAAATGGAACGAGTTCATCGTCAGATAGTGTCTCAATTCAATAAACACATTGCTATGTGAAGAAAAACTTACACATGACAATGCATTATTGAACAAGTGACGACACATAATGGTGAACTTCACCAAATTTATACTCTTGTTAGACGGTAAGAGTACGTTTACAAACAATGCAAGGGTCTCTCCTTAAAAAGGGGCATATCAATCTAAGTACACATCAATTCAAGGAATCTTAAATAATTTAAAGAAAATATAACAGAAATATCACCAAGTAACAAAATATTAATGATGAGAATAAATTATCAAATTAGAAGGTTCTAATCAGTCAAGAGAACAAGAGACATTGAACTTGGGAAACAGTCATTGGAAGTAGCTTTTTAATGCTTTTTTTGCTTCCCTTGAAGGTTTCCAAATGTGGGGCTGGTGGAGGTGCTTCCAATGCGGCGATAAGGGTACAAGTAACCCATATGATCAAAAGAGAATATCAGGACTGCAGACTGGAAATTCAAGTTTTAGCATTCCTTGTGAAGTCAGTGCAAGTCTGGCAGCCGCAATCCGAGAAACGACAGATTTCGCACCCAAAGCACACACAAGAAGTACAGCCTTGGCATGTCGGAGAACGGCTGCAGCCTCTGTATACCCTTCGACTTGCTCGTTCATCTTCATCATCACAAGTAATCCTGAAGTACAGAAACAACCATTCACATTATGATTACTGAACCTTTAAACATATATATTAACGACAACAAACCAACAGTGTTTACATCCTGGGTGTGCGCACTAGTTCACAGCCTACCGTCGTGAGCTAAAATGCCGACTGGTGAATGTAATGGAATAACATCAACATTTACATTTTACTCCCCCACCCGAAAAGTCCCTATCTGCTTCGTAGTGTTTTCTTAAATGCCTATTTGTTATCCTTAAGATAACTTGAATGGCAACAAACTACAATTATTAGATGTGTCTGTCCGCACAAACATCATCCACTCTACCCTAGAAAGTAACAACTAGAGTCAATTTTCCAGAAACGATGCTGCAATCCATATTTAAGCAGCTAGTCCGGCTAATTCCTAACTAAATCCATGAAGATGGATGAACAGTATACATAAACATAAAATAGGCGATCACAAAAGAAGCTACAAGAAGCAATCACTCAATTGTTCCAAAAACTGTCGATAGAACGGCATATTAAAACCAAACTAAATTATAAAATCATTAGCATAAGGATGGAACAAATAAGTTATTCATATATTTCACATCCGTGAGCTAAAACTAAAATTAGTGCATGGTTCATGAATGGTTGATGGCCTCTAGTATAAGAGAGAAAACAACTTGATCAATACCGAGTAGAAGTATTTGTTCAGTGTAAGAGAGGAACATACTTGTCATACGGCAGATCAGCACATTTCCAATTCACATCAGCCAAAGCGTCATGGTGAACCCGACACTCCTCTTTTGTCCGGAGGCGAAACCTGCGCTCCTTGTTGCATCTAGTACAGGAGACAAACTCATCGCGGTGACAAACACGTCCATTGTTGGACCTGTGGGAACCATTAGCACTTTTTGATGCCTCATTATGGTACTTGAGCAGCACTGTTTTACACAGCGGAACCTTCTTTCCATTATCAATTATCCAAACATTATTTTTCCATTTTCTAGCCGTCTCTCTTCCAGAATGTTTCTCAAATGCGGCAGGAGTCAGTTTTCCTAGTGATTGAAATACAAAGGGAAAATAAATAAGATGGTTATAAGCACGAAACCTCAATCTGAGCTTTCGTCATGACCATTAAAGTAGTTAAACAATACTTAAAACGCATGCATACCAACTTCTACCATTTTTTCTGGACACTATCAACAGATCAAACGAACTACATAAATAAATACTAATGTTTTCACCTCTAACTTGTTAGAACCACAAAAAGGGCTGACAGTACACAAAGGTTGTAAGCAGGTGGTCTCCATTATTGGTCAAGACTATGTCTTTAAAGGCAGCAATTTGCTCCACAGACAGAACAACTGTCCTTGATGGACTAAGCTGTCTTATATGAGAAAAAGATACAGGCAATTCAATGTACATAAAGACATAAGAGTCTTGTTATGAGATGCTCTAATGTTTCGGGTGTGTGCCAAATTCAGATTCAGGAAGCAATCTTGTGGAATTCTCTCATGAACTATATTATGGAAAAATGAGATATGGCACACCCAATATCTGCAACTAAAGTGAAAGAAGATGCACTACTTTCGGATCCTCGGTTGTCAGAAAAGAGGTAATCTTAAAATCTCCATGCCATATACTCAGTGCTTATTGATAATAGCACTGTAGAAACAAAACCAGATGCGCATAGAGACATCAAATAACACAGCCAAGCTTGAAAAGTTATAAGCTTGGTTGCTCATGAAATAACACATGGGATTATCAATGCTCGTAATCCAAGGATGAAAAAGCAATTCCATCAACCATATAAATACATGAAAGACGAAAGAAAGATATGCAAAACCCTACAATGACTAAACCATGCTATGCAACTTTACAACATCTTACTCTGTAGAAGAGAAAGAACAGAACTCAGGACATATTCGAAAGCAAAACCTCGAAAAACAATCTAATTATGAGGTTGTGATCGCCACGAAACTGGCAATGTAGGTTTCATTCTCAACACACCTACTTAAAGAAAAGCTCTTTACTCCACAAACAAGCCAGAAACCATCTGAACTCCACCATATGAAGAGTAGGCAAACATATAGCTACTGTATACCCAGCAAGGAGAAGGCATTCAGTGAGACAAAACAACATACACCTCAACTGTATACCCAGCAAAAATACTGTGAACAGCTTGCAAAGCAAAAGCAAAAGCAAACGCTCGTCGTCATCAAATACAAACCCAACAGATTAGGCAGACCGGAAAGGGACAGACAGACTGCAGCCATCAACGTCAAAACCTAGTCCACGATGAACTAAAAGAAGCTCAAAACGCAAACAACATGCATTAAAAATAAAAACCCTTTTTCCCAAAAAGCAACAAAGTGAGAGAGATCAAAACGGCAGAGAGAAAGACCTTCCTGACAGCCAGGGGTGCACTCGCAGGTGATTTCGAGGTCACCATTGACGAAAACCCTAAGCCTCCCGACTGCATCACCGTATCTGTGGCTGGTGCAGCCGCACGTGACCTCTATATGGTCCGACCCTCTATTCACCCCGCTCATCTCTTTCAGCTCATCGTCGCTAAACAGCACCAACCCACTTTCTCTCTCTATCCCATTCGCCATTTTCTCGATTCTCTCTCTAAAAAGGTGAAGTCTTGATCGAAACCCAGAAATCCCAGAAGGTTAAATCGAAGGAAGAGTCAGAGAAAACGGAAGAAAATCAAAGAAAATAACATGGGTTTTCTGGGCAGTATTGGGACCAAGAGGTAAAACTCGAGAAAAATAAGCCCAGAAAACCACAAAGAGAGAGAGAGAGAGAGAGAGAGGGAGGGACGGAGAGGCGAGTGCGGTAATTAGAAGGGTTTCTAAGAGGCACGCATCTCCATGGATTTATTCCGAGAGATCTGGTGGAGGAAAAAGTTGAAAGTTGTAGTCTTTTTGTAGGTAGAAAGATAAAAATAATGAGGAAAAAACTGGAAGCGTCAAAGAGTTTGTTAGAGAGAGAAAGTGTGGGTGAGATGAGAGAGATAGGGCGAGAGGTTTGTTGGTAATGGGGTTGAATGAAATATGAATGAACGAAATATGAGCTGGCTGTCGTGGGGTGGAGTTCAGCCGAGAAGAGTGAGAAGGAGTTAAAGCCCTCTCTCTCTCATCACTCTCTCTCTCCTCTCGCTTTCTCTCTCTACTAGCTGCCAATTGCAAGAGATGCATGATATGACATGAAAGAAAGGGAAAAAAATTGGGTCTTGGGGTCGGGGGCTTTTCGTTTATGGAAAATCCCTCTCGTGGGAAGCAGACGAGGTTTTCGGTTTCTGTTTAAGTCCTTTTTTTACTTTCTTCTTTTCTTTTTACTCTTGCTCGGAGATTTGAACTGTTTTCATAAAAATGGTATCTAAAATTCCAGCGATATTCTACATTAAATTATAAAAAATGAATTCAAGATTGACGGATAAAAGGGCATAATGATCTAGTCAATTTAGCGTATAAAATAAAGCTAAAATTATTCTTCATCTTTTTTATCTCTTACTCACTTTTCTTAATTTCTGATCGTCAAATCAAACAAGTTGATAAAATACATTAAACAAAATTTAATAAAAATGTGCAAAGAGTAAAATAAAATGGGTAAATATCATTATTCTAAATAAAGTCATAAACTTTGTTACTGTTTTACTGTGGTGGTGAAGTGAGGTGAGATGTGAGAGGTGCTGGCTGACGCCAGGCAACCTGAGAGACAGAGGTGTAAGGATTTGATGCAGAAAGTGTTGGGAAGAGATGAGTTTGGTGCTGGACATTTATCAGTTAAGTGGTCCGCAGACCCAAAATTGTGATCAGAAAATGGAGGTTTATACTTGGTATTCTCGAGAATCGGGATCGGAAAGCTGTAGCAATGACAGCGATTTTTAGTTAGCTTTAGGCTTGAGCAGTGTTTGGTTTCTGAGAAAAATTTCAAATATTGAACCCGACTGTTGTGTAAAACCCAACCCAAACCTAAACCCTTTTGACCCTTTTACCACACACATGAGTCAAATGGTTTAATATACGTTTAGTTTTTTGACCGTTAATTGATTGATCGCAAAGTACGAGCCAAACTAATATTTTAGACTTTTTTGGTGTTGCGAAGAAACTTTGACATAACTATCAAACTAATGTAACTCTCACATTAATGAGTGAGATTAACATGTTTTTGAAATAAGCTCGTATGGATAAGGTGCCAAACAACTCTATTCAAATTCTTGTTAATCTTGAACATAAATTTGAATAGAGCAGCCTGATTTATGTGTGCATAAAAGAAAAACAATGTTTGTTTAGAGAATGTCAAACTATAATGATTAATGACCATTTTAATCAAATTACACCATCATAAGATTTGCACTCATTGACCATAGAGATAATAGAATAATATGCAATTTATATGAGGAAGGTTCAGTTTCTAATATTACTGAAACTTTTTATTTGAATGGTCATAATTAAACTACGTCAACGTTTTGTGTTGACTTCTTTATAGAGAGGAAAATAAAAAGAAGAAAGTGAGAGAATAAGGGAGGTGAAAGGAGGAAAATTGTAAGGAGATAGAATTCTACTCAATGTATTTGCTAAAGAAACTAACTATTTAAGCTATATTTTATAAATTATATGATTTTGTTGTTGAAGAATGAACTCAATATTGATGAACGTTATTATTTTCTTTTTATGCTCATCGCACAAAATTTCACAAAAGTGCTTTTATATACTTATATTATAAGGTATCTCACCAACCTTGAATTTGTGGAGATAATTTTATATAATTTTAGTGTGTGGAGCCATTCAGTAAGGTACGTCATCGTTTCATAATTGGCACATGCATTCTCTGTTTTCTAAACATAATTAAGCTATTTAAAAACAAACTTAAAAGCTTTGTTTAAAGATGCATTATTGACGCCAAGCTGGGAATCAGCTTCCGAATTTGTTGACAAAGTTGGATACCACTAAACATCATCAACTGAGTTCTCAGTTGTCGTTCAGGCTAATCATCAAATTCATATATTATCCTTGTACAACTATAAAATTAGGTTTAAAATTGATCGATATAGATGTGTCGATTGTTTAAATAAACTTTATATATACTTAATTGATTACAAGTTTTCGTACCGTAATCGTTATATTGTGCACAAGTACAAAAAAGTGGCCTGCTTTTGTAAGTTGGTTTTGACATGCTTCCTGTGGTGGATCTAGAAAATATTATTTTGGGGGAAGGGGGTGGTTAGGTAATAAGAATAGTGCGTGTAATGAACAAAATTTTTTGGACGGTATAGTATGAAAATTGGTATTTCATCAAGTTTTGGCAAGTTTAAGGTCATTCTCCAAGTTACACGATTGTCGACAGATATTAACAACTTTCAAACGAGCATGTCAACTAATGTTAATGGTTTTTAAACGAGCATGCCAACAGATGCCAACATATATCGAGTGAGCATATTGAAAGATGCTCATAACAAAGAAGGCATGAAGCTAGCAACTTTCCTGCCCGGTGCTGCAGAGGCAATTCGTCAAATAGTTGGAGGCCAACTTTGAAGGGCATATCATATTTTCAAAATGTAGTACTCAGTTATTTCATAGAAAATTTCTAAGTTTTGGTTGTTAGTTGATTCACATTGTCCCAAAGTGGATTCACCTCTTTGCATACTTCAGATACACATAAGAAGTTATTTCTCCTTGTAAGTCTGAATTTTTGTTGGCACGCCATCTGTGTAATTTAATTCAAAGCCACATGAAAGCCTCGAAGAACTTTGATCATTTGTGAAGGGTTGTCTTGGACTTTCATGGTGCCCAAAAGCACAATGGTGGGAGTGATGACGGTGGTGGATGTCTACGTCGGACCATATCACAAGTCACAAGAAAGCCATTGCGGCGGGTGATCGTGAAGAGATTCTGGACTAGTACTCTACACAATGTAGCATAGTAGGACTGTAGTTAGTTTGGTTTCATCAATCGATATCTTCAACAATTTCAACTAGTTGATTCGTATACCCATCATTAGGTCATGACACAGGTGCAGCCACTAGGCAACACCAAGCCAGTTGGGATAAATGTGGGTATCTCAATTTACAAAATATCAGACGAGTACTATAAGATGAGCAGAGATATTTCGATAAATCTACATGACTGTGACAACACTCATACTAAATTACAATGATCTATAATCAAATTAGAATAAATACATAACTTCTCATAGTTATGTGAAACCAACCATTGTATGCAAGTTGTTATCCTCAACGTTGCATGATGCCATCATCATCGTCTTTGCCAAAAAGTAGGGGAAAATTTTCAGCATAGTCCCGTTGTAAAAAGCATTGTTACTGTGGCATGCGATTCGGTTTATAATTGGTTTGATATCCATTCAAGTGACTTGGCCGCACAGTCACATATAGAGAAAGGATAATGCTAACGATGTTTTTGTAAAAGTAAGATTGTCTATGAACTTTCTGATACTTCATAATTTAACTTTAATTTTTATACTAATATTATAAAATATTATATTAAAAACAACAAAGAATTAATAAAAAATTACATTTTGATAGAGTTCCCTTAATATTAATTTCTCATAACATATAGCTACGGCAACGACCTTCATCTCTCTCTGCATTCAAAAAGTTGTGCAGACAGCCAAACTCTCAAACATAGAAATCATTAGGGCTTTAAAATATAATTAAGGAAAAGTACACATGAAACACTGCCCTGAGCACATTTTATGCAACACGCAATGATTAACTATAGGATTTTCTTATTCCGAATTGTATAAATAAATTTAGATGCTATGATTAGGTCAAGCCCTCCTGCAGGAGAGAAAATGAACCAATAGTATATCTCTTTTGCAGGTAATTAGATCAAACATATAATTAATAATTATGAATCTTTTAGAGATTCGTCAGGTAATTAGACAGCTTAACTTCGTGAAGGATGCGTGCTATTGGTGCCCATTTTGACTTTTGAATAGCTAAACTAACTACGGTTGCTATTGGCAAAAGCCATGTTACATTGGATTCTCCGAAATGACCGCTTGGACTTCAAACTTTATAAAAGAGTAAATTGTAGTAATGGTTTCTCAACTAGAAATTTATTACTATTGGTCCCTTAATTTATCAAAATATGTAGCTATAGTCATTTTCATCAATTTCGTCAAAATTTTGTCAAAATAAGTTATGTTGGAATGACCATTTATACAATTAGGGTATCTCAACTCATCAAAGTGTGTAATTATGGTCATTTTCGTCAACTACGTCAAAAATTTTGTCAAAATGAGTTATGTTGGAAGGACCATTGCTACGATTGGGTTAAAGTTAAGGGACCATTTCTCTAGTTGAATTAAAGTTGAGGGACCAATGGTAATGAATTTTTAGTTGAGGGACCATAGCTACACGTTTTGATGATGGACCAATGGTAATGGATTTTTAGTTGAGGGACCATTGCTCTAATTGAGTTAAAGTTAAGGGACCATAGCTACAATTTACTCTTTATACAAAGTAGGCCTACCAAACTTGAAATGAATAATAGAGACATACGTACATAGTTGATACACACAACCTTCTCCATTTTTTTGAAAAAAAAAATGAAGATTTGTTGTGGGCTCATACCACATTAGACTTCAATGATCTAAATCGTTTATTTTTTAAGTTACACCTTATAGATCATCCTTACAAAATATTAATCAAACTAGAAATATTGGAGGCTTTTCATTGAGTTCAAAGAAAATTGACGAACACTATGTTCTAAAAAACGTAGGAAATGACAAATTAAATGAGCAAATGGTTTCGAATTGTATTGAATTTTTGCAAGTAAGACCTATGAATCGAGTCTTGCAAAATAGACGGTTTGGATCGTTGAAATTTAATTCGAGGTGACCACATATACAAATCAACTCTATGAAGGGTAGTGTTATTTACACACCTCTTTTTACCTCCTACATACTCTTGTTAATTTTTGTCCATTGATATTCTTCAATTCATTTGATATGACGGCCATAACTTGAGAGGGGTGTATGAGAGGTAAAAATGAGTGTGTAGATAACACCAACTATATATGAATTAGGATTTAGAGATACACATTTGATATACGATTTTGTAGGATTCACTTCGTGATGTATTTCAAGTATCCAACCGTTTGTCTTTTATGTCTTATCTTAAAGATCATGGCTATAAAAAATCACCAAAATATAAATCATATGATCATTGGATTAAATTTAATTAGTATTTCTTTGTAGATTCGTAATTATTCATTTTCTCATTACAAATGAATGTCTTAATAGTTTGGATTTATCTTTTTTTTTAATTTTTATTTTTATTATTTTTTTTTTATGTCTTTGCAAGGGAGATATATGAATGATGTACTAAAATATAAATGATTTGGATCGTTGAAATACATTACGAAGTGAACCCTACAAAAATATCAAAATATATATCAAAAGTGTGTCCCGAATCCAACCATATATATATATTTCTTGTGCCGCAGTCAATTGTCATTCACATTATTATCCAACCATATATATATATATATATTTCTTGTGCCGCAGTCAATTGTCATTCACATTATTATTCATGGGGTTTTTCTTAATCTTACGTAACATTTTTCTTCCCGTAATTAGACTTTCATTGGCAAGTCCAAAACTTCAATATTTTTGGTCCAAATTTGCCTAACTTACGTATATACTGAGACCTTTGGCGGTGCCTACTAACCACCAACTCCTGTAGAACAAGTCCAAAACATGCGATGCAAACAAACAGAATTCTAGGTCACCCGTATGGCTAAACTTAGGTTGGTTACTACAAAGATACATAGAATATTTCTATGCACCTCAGCAATATAGCCTAACCATGTGTTGTCACTATGCCCGTAACTGTAGCCAAATTTAAGGAATATGCATGCTAGTTGATGCCTGTCCTCTCTCATGTGCAATAACAGTGCATGCAGTTTTGGGGGGGAGTTTTTTTACAGAAACTTGGAACGGGATAAATTCTCATATTCTTGTATCTTCTTTTACGTTACGAGAAATGTATGAAGAGGAGAATATATTTTAAGTTGGTTATAAGAAATTTTCGTTGCTTTACTGCATGAATCAGTAATTTAGTAAAAAGGGGATTGTAGTTGCCATTTAGATTGAGACTTACCTATTTATGTTTGAATCATATAGCTTAATAACAATTCATTGGGCTACACGATTTCGTACTAGAGGCTGAAACCATTGATAATGAAGCAAAAATACATCGAAAATTCTCAAGTAGATTGGCTCTTTCATGGTACAAAAGTCTTAACTATTTTATCTTTAGTTAAAATTCTCACGATTAGAAATCCTATGCCATGGTATGGGTCGATCCATCCAAAAAAATCCCTAAATACGAGTTGAAGTACATATAAGAATAAAAAGATTGATTATTAATTTGGTCTTTTTGAAAAGATATCCCTAGGCATTATCAGCTCTATATTGAAGTGAGTTTGGTACATCATACAAATCAGCTTTTGACGCCTTCCAATCTGATGATCTGAAGCTTGCTAACATTGGCAAATACTTAATTATGAAGCTGCATGCATTTACCATTTTATAATTTTATAACCATTCACAAAAAAATCTATACGCTCTCACGCTTCAAAACCTTCAAATATTATTAGTGATGTCACGATAATAATATATAATCTCCAATTTTACCGCAACCAAAAGTAAAAATCCTATTCAAATTACATTTATGGATCACAGTAAAAGTGGGTAACAAAACCCTACCGGCATAATTTGGGTTAATTATTAGTAAATATTGTTCTACAAAGCTTGCCGATGCTACGGAAGTAGCCAGATAAAGTGTTTTTTATTTTTAAAATAAAATATATTGATGAGAAAAAGAGAATACAAGCAGCAAAGAGTAGTTGAAAATATAAACACGCAACAAAGAGCTGCAGCGAAAAGAAAAACAGATAGCAAGCATCAAAACAGCAAAAATAAGCACTAACTATTCATAGTTATATTCTATTCCCGTAAAGTAGAGTCATTAGCAGCGGAATGAGAGATTTTCAAAGAACTCAATCGAAGTCTAATGGTGGACTTAATTGAGTTAAGAACCACTGCAGCGGGTTGATATGAGTTCTTGAATCTACGGTTGTTCCGCTTTCTCCAAACATAATACATTGTAACAGCAAGACTTAACTTCAAAACTATCGAAGATAGAGATTTTCCTTACAATGGCAAGTAGCCCACATGACAAAAAAAAGCCAAGGTAGCCAGATAAAGTGTTACCAACACTAGTGCAGGTAAGTGATAAATAACATGTTACTAGCTAAATGCCACTTATGAGCGATACTGACAAAACCGTAACTAAACTATAAACTGAAAGAAGTCTATTAACGAATGAGCCTACAAAACTTACTAATCCAGTTCTAACGATCACGATTCATGAGTCGTGCATTAACACTGCATGACAAATGGAGGGGGACTTGTACTTGGGACGGAATATACCTACATAGTACACACACACACATATATATGTATGTATGTATGTATGTATGTATATCACAGAGATTGATGTTACAGGATTTCTGTCGTTGAATGTGAGTGTCAGAGTACCTAAGTTAAGAGGTATGCTGAGGTCTAATCCCATCTCTCCCCATACTGCTCGCTGCCTGGTACTCGTACCAACTATCCCCAAAACGACGCCGTACTCTATGAACATTTTCACAACAATGTCAACCTTTAAACATCTCTTCCATTTATCGACAAAATTCTTTTAATCTCCCGTTAATCCAGATCAATCTTCACTACGGTACTCATTCATTAATATCCAATGAAAAGAATGTTAATATCTAATACCCAAAAGGAAACCTTCATTTATCCCATTTTCCTTTTGTAGAAACAAAGCCAAAGTTTTTATGGTAAAGAATTCGTCATTTGTGAGAAAGGTGTTGTTATTAAAACCTCATTTATTACATTTCAAACATCGTTCTTAATTTTTAATTGTCTCATCGAATGAATTAAATAGAATCAAATAATAGAAATTAATAGGCAGTAGAAAAAGGTGTGTGTACTCTTGTGGGACTCAAACATGTGATTTACCACTTTAAAGTAAAGAAAAATGCTATAAGATCGTGGTGCTAGTGGCAGAAACAAAATAACGTGATGTATTAAAGCAATGTTTGTATATTCCAAGTCCAAAGGTATTTCTAGAAGGACATTGGTTGGCTTCTTATTAAATTTGTTTATATTTAACTTTAAAACTACAAATAGACATGTTTGCATAATAAAATAAAATAAAAAATTTTAAGACCAATAAATATACGAAGTTTAGGAATTTTCTCTGATGCACATGTAAATTTGAGATGAAGATTGAAGTTACGACTGGATCAACAAAACCCGAATGGCAAACCCCGTAGTCTCTTTCTTTCTCTCCGCTCAATTGAAATTCAGTATTCGGTCAAGAAAGTTGACACTATGTTTGGATGAGAGAAATAAATTTAGAATTTGGATAAAAGTCAGAATTTATAAATTAACGTGCACCAAGGTTCTACCATAAAACGAATTGATAATATAAGGAGTACCGCAATCTCTTATAAGCATGTATAAGGTTTCTTCTTTCACCTATGTGAGATTCTTTAATCATCACATCCACACATAGCTCATGTATCTGAACGACTCCTGTTACTTTTTATTTTTTTCAACTATTTCCTTCCCGATGACCGTGATGCAAATTAAAATTTTCTTCATTGGAAAAAAGGACGCCTTGGATTGCTGATAATTTTGCACGAGGGAGAGAGATGGAGTTTTTCGCAGTGGTGATTTGTTGTTAAAGGAAGGTGACATTTGGGTTCCGGCCCAAAGAGTAGCTCTTCAAACTGACGGGCTGGTGCCATTCTGGGCATGTATGATACTAACTAAACTGTTTTGGGCCTTTTTAGTTTACCTTAATACATTAGCATGGTCAGGGGCGGATCCACAAGTGCATGGACAACTCAGGGTCGATCACTTCCTAAATTGTTCAAGTTGCTTGCTGAAGATTGTAGTGCTAGAATTTTCGGGTGTTACAATGCAGGAATACTCACGCCTGGCTATAGTGCATACATGTACTTAATACATTCATCATCTAACGGTCATATGTACAACCAAAAATTTAAAAAAGAGAATATCATACATAACGGTGAATGCATACCATACATACATGTATTGTAGAAATTTCCGGGAGTCATAAACAACGTACAATGGATTATGGATCTGAACTTGCATTCCATTATTTTGTTGAGCAATGTCATCTGTAATTGGTTTCAATTTTAAATGATTTCGTTTTGCTTATGAACTTTGGCATGCAATTTCTTCAGTTGTAGAGGTTTGGTTGAAGGAGAAGAGTTGGAAGAAAACCCGCCATCGATGCACTCAAGCGGAAGATGCAACCATGCATTAAACCAACGCATGAATCAAAGACTTTCGACCAACATTTACAAATAAAATATACATATGAAGAATGACATATGACATCATTTAACAGTTGCACATCCAACATTAACAATAGATTAGCTGCATTGACAATATGTTAGTAACTTAGTATTACTTTGTGAGGAATTTTTTTTTTAATTTTTAAATTTTAAATTTTTTTTGTGAGAACAGAATTTGATGCCTATGTGAAAGATAATCTTGGAATTTTAAAAATAAGTGAGGATACAATAGGGAGAGGGAAAATCCATTCTAATGTCTAGTAATTTGAAATTCATTTACACTAAACTATAGGAAATTTAATTCCTCCAAATTTGGGAGTTACATTCTAAAATTTGCATGGGTCCCACTAAATTTTTATTCAGCGGAAAGAGATCCTCTCCGGATTTCTTCCTAATCCACCAAACCAAGGGATTTGGACCATTGAAATTTAATTTAACGGCTAAAGTTATTATAACTTTTAAAGTGGGCTCCTATTTATAGCCGTTAGATCAAATTTTAATGGCCTGAATTTGTTGATTTGGTGATTAGGAGGAAGGGATCCGGAGAGGATCCCTTCCTTTATTCAACAACTATCCTACTGCCTGCACAACATTGTTATCCGCTACTCTTTCCAATCTTGGTGTTCCACAAGTTGATTTTAATAAGGGATACTTTGGATGCAGTCCTTAGTCCTTAACATTCTTTGACTAAAACCTTAATGGTATTCAAAGTTTGATCAAAGTCCTTTGACTTTGTACACCTCATTATATTACTATTAATATTTATATTTTTATAGTTTTGACATTAATTGTTTGATATTTTATAAGATTTATAATCCTATAAATTTAAAATCCCTCATTATAATACTATTAGAAATGGCTACAATAAAAAAATTCAAACATTTTGATTGAATAAATGGATAAAAACTATGTAACAATAAGAAATAATAAATGGCAAAAGAATGTATCCATAGTGTTAAAAAAATTGGTACATTTCACATATAACAAAGTGGTACATTAATAAAGAAGAATGGGTACATTATAAATAAATTAGGGTACAAATAAAAGATTAAAAAATTATGAGTACAAATGAAATTTTAAAAAATATGGGCGCAAAAAGAAATTAATACATGGGTACAAATTAAAACTAAAAATAAAATACTACAAATTAAAAAAAAAAAAAGGCATTTTTATCATAAAAGTGTCACATCCCGGCCCGGGTGGGACCACTTCCCGGGCCCGACTCTACTACTGTAGCACGATATTGTCCGCTTTGGGCTTACCATTCCCTCACGGTTTTGTTTTTGGGAACTCACGAGCAACTTCCCAGTGGGTCACCCATCATGGGATTGCTTTAGCCCCCTTCTCGCTTAACTTCAGAGTTCCTACGGAACCCGAAGCCAGTGAGCTCCCAAAAAGCCTCGTGCTAGGTAAGGATGAGAATATACATATAAGGATCACTCCTCTGGGTGATGTGGGATCTTATAATCCACCCCCCTTAGGGGCCCGACGTCCTCGTCAGCACACCACGGCCAGGGTTAGGCTCTGATACCAAATTGTCACATCCCGGCCCAGGGCGGATCACTTCCCGGGGCGATGTGGGATGTCACAATCCACCCCTCTTAGGGGCCCGACGTCCTCGTCGACACACACGCGGCCAGGGTTAGGCTCTGATACCAAATTGTCACATCCCGACCCGGGGCGGATCACTTCCCGGGACGATGTGGGATGTCACAAAAAGAATTCCATTTTTAAAAATTTAAAATTAAAATTTTGAATTTATTAAATAACTTATTAATTAATAATACAATAACTTATTAATTTATAATATCTTTATATAAACTAAAATCTTTAGAATATATTAGAATATAAAATATATTTATTATATATAGATATTTATTATTTTATATAATTTTATATTAATTTTATATTAATTATGTATATTTATTTATATTATATTTATTATATTTATTTATAAAAAATGGGTACAAACTAAAAATATAAGGGAAATTTTATTTAAACTCATGTAACCTCTTTTTACACCCAACTTAAAATTTTAAATTGTCTATTTTACCTTATTGCATAATTACTATTAAGTACAAAATGAAATTAATAATAAAACTCAAATTTATCAATAAACCCAAACACCATAATTAAACCTTACGATCACTCTTTGTTTATCCTACGTTCATTCCGGCTAAAACCGTAATAGATCTCATAGAGAAAAATAAGTTTTTTTTTTTATTGATGGATGATGATTTTGAAGTTTTGAATCCTCCAACCAAGGTATGACTCAATTTATGAATTATTTGTTCGTTTGATTTCAATTTTTTAGAGTTTAGAAGATGATTATTTTGGTTTAATTTTTTTTTTCAATCAATCCTGCATAGTTTGTTTATCTTTCTGCAACAGCAAATTGCTACAGTCGGTCTCCCACTGTCCATTTGCACCCAAAAAACCAAAAAAACTTGCAGATATTGCAAGGACCTTGGATTCCATTTGCTTCTTCTGTTTTTATATTATTATTTTTTTCTTCTCTGTCGGTTTAGTCTGACTACACCCCAAAATCATGGCATCAATGTAGCTATTGGTGCAAATAGTATTGCCTAAAAGTCCTAATACAAAGACCGCACCCCAAAAAACCAAAAAGACTTCTAGAACTCCCAAGGTTTGTTTCAAGATTTGTGAGAGATGGCATTTTCCCTTCAATTGCTGAATCTAGCGAAAGTCCATATACATCATAAAATCCATCAACCACTTTCTCCTCATAGTCTAGCGCATTAAACTCCTGGAATGAACAAGAGAATCCAATCCAAATCAAGATGAGTTAAAAAGTAAAGCAACGTCTCTTGATAGTAGTATATACAAGCAAAAAATAGAATTAAAAATCAAATGGGTGTAAAAATAAATTTACATATTGAATTAGGTTTATGGGGGTATATTAGGTAGTAAATTAGGGTTTAAAGAGATATTAATAATTTAGTTAAAAATCAAATGGGTGCAAAGTGTAAGTTGGGTGTAGAAATATGTTACATAGGTTTAAATAAAATTTCTCAAAATATAAATATATGATACAAAGTTTAGCCATAAAATATAAATATACCATATGTAATTTTCTATCATTGATTAATTATACAATGTCACTTGACAACACATGGGCACAAATACAAATAAAACTTTAAAAAATATGGGTACAAAAAGAAATTAATATATGGGTACAAATTAAAATTGAAAATTTGTACAAATTAAAAAAAAAGGTTTGCAAATTAAAAATGGGTACAAACTAAAAAATATATATATGATAAAAAAATTTAGCCATAAATATAAATATACTAATCGTAACATTTTTAACACTAAATGAATATATTTAAAAATAAAAAATATTTTATTATTGAAATAATTAATGATGTTAATAATGTCTTAGGACCTTGATCAAAATTTGAAAAGGAATAAGGTTTTAATCAATTGAGTAGCAAAAGGAAGGATGAGAACCTAATTTCTCCTTTTAATAATCTCACAATATTCTACTCTTGTTTCGCCTAGTCTCGGAAGACTGACAATGCATATGCGAGCGATTGTCAATAACATTTGTTTGAGTTAATTGAATCATACAATAATTCATATCACAATGCAAAGGTCATGGACCAACTAACTCAGTAAATCATCACATATAACATGCATGCAAAATGAATTTCACGGGTAAATATAATAGAGGAAGGGAAAGAAATGTTCAAAGCACTTGAAACCTACCAAGTGAATAGTGAGATAGGGGAGGAAAGGTGGTGGTATAGAAAATTTGATGTGATTCAATGGAAGTTGGTTCAATTGGATGAGTTGTGGAATTGGAGATACTTTAAGACATTGGAGGAAATTAAAAAAAAGGTTCTTTAGATTTAAACCCTTGCAACTCTTAAACTCTAGACAAAAACCCATATATATTATAACTTCTAAATAAAACCCAAATTTTAAAGATGATGTCATGTTAGATAAAAGATGTCCATGAATTTGTGTTTATTTACAAAATCATGCCACCAAATCTCTTATACATTTCTTTTTGCTAGACATTTAATTTGTTTAGTATATTTTTTATATTGTGTGAACTCCTCCAATCCAAAATCTAATTAGATCAAATATATACGGACATATATTCTACATTTATGTATACTAATACCATAAAAAGAAGTAGGTAAATTAATTTTGTCACAAATTTAAAAAGTAGGCACATTAATTTTCATGTAATTATACAGTAGGTAAATTGTCACATCCCGGCCCGGGAAAGACCACTTCCCGGGCCCGCTCCACCACCGTAGGACGATATTGTCCGCTTTGGGCTTACCATTCCCTCACGGTTTTGTTTTTGGGAACTCACGAGCAACTTCCCAGTGGGTCACCCATCATGGGACTGCTCTAGCCCCCTTCTCGCTTAACTTCGGAGTTCCTACGGAATCCGAAGCCAGTGAGCTCCCAAAAGGCCTCGTGCTAGGTAGGGATGGGAATATACATATAAGGATCACTCCCCTGGGCAATGTGGGACAATCCACCCCCCTTAGGGGCCCGACGTCCTCGTTGGTACACACGCAACTAGGGTAAGGCTCTGATACCAAATTGTCACATCCCGGCCCGGGGCGGATCACTTCCCGGCCCCGCTCCACCACCATAGCACGATATTGTCCGCTTTGGGCTTACCATTCCCTCACGGTTTTGTTTTTGGGAACTCACGAGCAACTTCCCAGTGGGTCACTCATCATGGGATTGCTTTAGCCCCCTTCTCGCTTAACTTCGGAGTTCCGATGGAACCCGAAGCCAGTGAGCTCCCAAAAGGCCTCGTGCTAGGTAGGGATGGGAATATACATATAAGGATCACTCCCCTGGGCAATGTGGGACAATAATTGTCACATCCCGGCCCAGGACGGACCACTTCCCGGGCCCGCTCCACCACCGTAGCACGATATTGTCCGCTTTGGGCTTACCATTCCCTCACGGTTTTGTTTTTGGGAACTCACGAGCAACTTCCCAGTGGGTCACCCATCATGGGATTGCTCTAGCCCCCTTCTCGCTTAACTTCGGAGTTCCTACGGAATCCGAAGCCAGTGAGCTCCCAAAAGGCCTCACGCTAGGTAGGGATGGAAATATACATATAAGGATCACTCCCCTGGGCAATGTGGGACAATCCACCCCCTTAGGGGCCCGACGTCCTCGTCGGTACACACGCAACCAGGGTAAGGCTCTGATACCAAATTGTCACATCCCGGCCCGGGACGGACCACTTCCCGGGCCCATTCCACCACCGTAGCACGATATTGTCCGCTTTGGGCTTACCATTCCCTCACGGTTTTGTTTTTGGGAACTCACGAGCAACTTCCCAGTGGGTCACCCATCATGGGATTGCTCTAGCCCAAAAATTGTCCCACATTGCCCAGGGGAGTGATCCTTATATGTATATTCCCATCCCTACCTAGCACGAGGCCTTTTGGGAGCTCACTAGCTTCGGATTCCGTAGGAACTCCAAAGTTAAACAAGAAGGGGGCTAGAGCAATCCCATGATGGGTGACCCACTGGGAAGTTGCTCGTGAGTTCCCAAAAACAAAACCGTGAGGGAATGGTAAGCCCAAAGCGGACAATATCGTGCTACGGTGGTGGAGCGGGGCCGGGAAGTGGTCCGTCCCGGGCCGGGATGTGGCAATTTGGTATCAGAGCCTTACCTTGGTTGCGTGTGTACCGACGAGGACGTTGGGCCCCTAAGGGGGGTGGATTGTCCCACATTTCCCAGGGGAGTGATCCTTATATGTATATTCCCATCCCTACCTAGCGCGATGCCTTTTGGGAGCTCACTGGCTTCGGATTCCGTAGGAACTCCGAAGTTAAGCGAGAAGGGGGCTAGAGCAATCCCATGATGGGTGACCCACTGGAAAGTTGCTCGTGAGTTCCCAAAAACAAAACCGTGAGGGAATGGTAAGCCCAAAGCGGACAATATCGTGCTACGGTGGTGGAGCGGGCCCGAGAAGTGGTCCGTCCCGGGCCGGGATGTGACATAAATTATTTTCATAAAATCAAACAATAATAGATATTGTTTTCAAAAAATTAATTTTCATAGTAGGTAAATTTTTTCATGTACTTATACAGTAGGTAAATTATTTCATAAAATTAAACAATAGATATTGTTTTCAAAAAAATTAATTTTCATGGTAAGTAAACTATTTTCATGTAATTATACTGTAGGTATAAAATTAAACAATTGATATTGTTTTCATAAAATTAATTTTCATAGTAGGTAAATTATTTTCATAAAATTAAACAATAGATATTGTTGAAAATAAACACTAAATTAGGTATATTCAAATTGAAATTTATTGTAGAAATTAAAAAAAAAATTTCAAATTAATTCCTCTATCTAGACCCATATTTCATGGCTACAAGGCCTTGCCAAATTCAATGCACGTGATCAATTAAAACAAAATTACAAGAACTTTCCATACTAGCTTAGAAGGGGTATATTAGGGATCCAAAAAATATAAAAACGGACATACAAACTTAATTTGGTAAGTTGCTTAGTTAGATCCTAATCATTGGGTTTTATTCGAATAAATATTTTATGATGGGCTAGAGGCTAGAAAAAATGAGTTTGGAGGGGGAAAGTTAAATTTTCAGTTAAAAAAATCATGTGATCGAATCCATGTCAAAAGTTGAATCTTTCATGGATGGGGCAGATGGGGCGGCGAGGGAGATTTGGGATTCCGATAATGGCGGAGGTTTTAGGGTTTTGGAGTCTAGGGTTGGCAGAGAATCCATGTCGAGAGTCCGATTTTTTGCGGCGGTGGTGGCGGTGGTAGGTGGGTTGGCAGTGGTTGGGAATTCGGTCTGTGGTGGTGGTGGAAGAAGGCTTGGATGTTTGGGTGGCGGGGAACACATCGATGGCTTTGAAGAAGAAGACTTTGTCATTGGGGGTTAGAGAGAGAGGGAAAAATGATTTCAAATTCCAGGCACTCCACGTCCAAGTTCTACGTCTTCCCTATTATTCAGTTACACAACCAATCTTCTCCTCTAAGCTACCAAATATCAACCAAAACTTATCCGACCAAAAAAAAACAAATATCTAGTAACTACCCATCTCAACCGTTTATTTGGCTAATTGTGATGATCCCACCTGGCATCATAACAAGCAGGACAAACAAGAGGATTTACTTACCTTAATTGGAATGTAATGATGGAAAGCTTGAGTTTTAGTGTGGGAGGTTTACGAATTTGATAGAGCCATTTTTAATTGAGACCCCAAATGTTTTTGAAGAGTGAAATAAATTTGACTCTGGCAATCAAAATGAGATTTTCGACCAACATTTACCAATAAAATATACGTACAAGAATGACATATAACATCATATAACAGTTGCACATTCAAGTATCGACTAATAAAATCTTGATGGTGAGAACCAATCTCCAGTGACATTTTATTTGGCGTTGTTGTAAAAATATTCTTATGGTGAGAACCAATCTCCAGTGGCGTGGGGTTCGATTGGAGACGTCTTGTCCACACTGTGGTGTTGCATTGGAAACACAGGTTCATATTTTCTTGAAGGGCTCGTTTGCACGAGTTTTTTGGTCTGGGACACAAATTCAACTTGATCCGAATTTGGTTGAAGGGGATGATTTTTTTGGAGTGTTGGGTAGCTTGTGGCCTTTGGAGATTGTGGAAGTGTACGAATAGTTGGATTTTTGAAAAAGCGTGGAACCTATGGAGGCATTGAGATTAGTACAACAGTGGCTTGAGATTGATGAGTCACAAAGTGAGCATAAGATGAGATGGAACGAACCGCGACGGCAAGCGGAGAGGGTGGAGGAGTATCCTACGTGTTGCGTGCTGCCTCCGTTTCGTACAATCAAAGTCAATTATGCTGGTGGTTGGGTTAAAGAAACTGGGAAGGGAGGATATGGTTGAGGCAGATTGTAAGAACCCGTTCCGGGATTTACGTAAGAAAATAGGTATTTTTGTATTTTCACTAAGTTTGGGGATACCTTTATTTTTAAAATTGTTTTTGAACCTTAATTGGTGAGCCCAAGGGGCCCACCCCCTGTTTTTGTCCCCCGTTCCCTTTCCCTTTCCCCTTTTCCTTTTTTCTGAAAAGTCTCTCTCTCCTCTCCTTCACTCTCTCTTCTCTCTGTCTTTCTCTCCCTCTCGGTCCGACAAGAACACACACACACACACACACCCAAGCCCGCACCTATAACTCTTTTCTAACCCCGTGGTTGTGTTTTGGACGTCAAACCACGAAGAAACCACCTCGGAAGACATTTCCCAGTTTTCCGGCGAGCACCGTCCCTTTCGAGGCGATTTCCGGCCAAACCACGGCGAGTTGGCCGGCGTGCGAGGTATCAATCTCTTCGTCTCGCTGAGTACTACAACTTTCCTTTTTGTTTCACCTAATTTCATTAAGTATTGAAGAAGTTACGCTCATTTGAATCTTACCCAGTTTCCGGCAGACATCCGTGGCTTCCAGGCTGTTTTCCGGCCAACTCCGGCCACAATGACGGGAACCAAGGGTATATTTCGATTCCTTACCTTCGGGGCTTCAATTTGGTATATTGAATGACATGTTTTGGTTGAGTTTTGAGCTCCAACGGAGCTTGGGAATTCTCCGGCCGAAATCCGGCCTTCCCCCTCCTTGGAATCCGGCGACCACCAAACCCAAAGGCCTTAGGGCCTTGGTTGCAGCCCAAACCCATTTTCTGTTAGCCCAAAACCCAAACCCATTTTCCTTTTTACCCAAACCCAACCCACTTAAAAACCTAACCCAAAACCCTAAAACCTAAACCCAATTACCCTAACCCAAACCCTTAGGCCCAAACCCGGATCCATTACCCAAACCCTACACCGGGTTGACCCGGGTTGACTCTGACGGGTTGACCCACGACCCGTTGACCTTGACCCGTTGACTAGTCAACGGTCAGCGTTGACCAGTCAACGTCAGCGTTGACTTTGACCGTTGACTTTGACCTCGGGGTTGACTTTTTCGGTTTTCGTGCGGGACCCCTCCTAGGCTAATTTCGACGTCCTGAACCCGTTTCCGATGTCCGTTTTTCCAAATTCAATCGTTTGAGTAGAGTTTGACTAAATGTACCGTTTATGTGCTTAGGGGCGATTATCTGTGGCGTTTCCTTCTTTGCTAGATGGCGTGGCTTTTCGACGGCGAAGTACTGTGAGTGGACCCCTTCTAAAAATGCATGTTTTAATGGTAGAATTGCATACACAGAAAAGCATGACTTTATGATTATGTTTTATGAAACGTTTTACGAGATAACATGCTTACTAAGGCTAGTTTGAATTATTACTATTTTTTCTATAACCCATGTTCTTATAGAATATCTGATGGATGACGATATGATATTTAGAACATGTTTAGAACACTTCTTTATAGTATAGATGATGGATGACTTTATACTATGAAGTTGATTTTCAATATATGTATGTTCACTGGTTTTGTACTTACCTAGTGGTCCTTTCCGCTACGGGACGTAGGGATAGATCCGGTCCGTCCCGGGCGACGGTTTGGTGTTGGCATAGGGCCTGGAGTGTGTTTTCCTCTGACTGTCTGCTCAGAGACGGGGAGCCGGCACGGGGCCTGAAGTGTATTTTCCTCTGACTGTGTGCTCAGAGACGGGGAGCCGGCATGGGGCCTGAAGTGTTATATCGGACATTCACTAGTGTTTATTATTTATGCGAATTGTGATTTGAGACATTGCACGACATGCTAGGTTTCGGAAAATCTCTGCCCCTTCCACTTTTCGTATCCTCCTATTTGTGTGATCACAGTTAAGTCACGTCAACATTTTATATTATTACTATTCATTTTTGTCTTATTATCTCTATAAAAAAAAATATAAAATGTTGATGTGACTTAATCATGACCGTACAAAACAGAAAGGCACGAAAAATGGAAGGGTAAAGAATCTGCGTCCGGATATGGTTGGGTTGCCTGTGATTTTGCAGGAATCTTCAAAGCGGCATGTGGCTTGGGAAACATCCTCTGTGAGTCCAATTTGATGGCAGATGCCGAAGCAATACGGGATGTTGTGATGGCTTGCGTGGAGCGAAATATTTTAATTTTGTTCAATTGGAAACGAACTTCAAAAGCCTTATGGAAATGCTTAATGGTGTTATTGGAGGTATTCTCTTTGATATACAATGTATGCAACAAAGGTCAGTAGAGTTTACTTTTGCTTCTAAAGTATGTAATAGTTGTACTTGTAAATGAATGGGGATGTTGTAAACTTTTCGGTGATGGAAATTCAGTTCCATTTTTTTAAAAAAAGTTGTATGGATCTTCCCCATTCGATATTATTCCCGTCTCGAAATCAGATAACTCAATTAGATATTTTGTTGAGTATGATTTGGAAAGATCATTGGACACCAAAGGTGATTCCAAAATGGGGCGCCTTATGTTGTGTACAAAGGGTGATAGTCATAGGATGACGAGGACTTTAAAAATAAAAAATTGAACTCTACGGTGAAATGGGACGCCTTATATTGACGATGAAATCTAGGACGACAAGGATATGTGGTGACAAGATGAAGAAAATATTATAAAAAAAAAATATGTTAGTGAATAATAATTGTTCTTGCCCTTTCTTTTTTCAAACTGATAGACTTGCACACAAGCAAGTACTGACTAGAGAGTAAAAGTAAGGACAATTTTATTGCCATTGCCCTCGAATTACCATTGCTCTTACCAACTGGTTGAGATGCTGTTCTGCTACCAAATTGTCAATGCATATATTTTTTTGTTAATGTCGTCTATATTGAATGCGCAACTTTTTTTTTTTTTTTGTCAAAATTGAAATGATATTAAATCCGAATAGAAACGTTCACATCGGAAGTTAGAGTATTAAAAAACCATTATGGTTCAACACAATCCCAAATATGGATACCACCTGTTCGAGAAACAAAAGAAGTCACTAGATGTGCGGCCCTATTACATACTATAGGAGCAAAAATAAACTCTACTGAGCTCCGTTGTTGTTGAATACATTGTATATGAAAGATAATACCTCAATAACACCATTAAGCATTTCCATAAGGCTCTTTTGAAGTTCGTTTCCAATTGCACAAAATTAAAATATTTCGCTCCACGCAAGCCATCATAACATCCCATATTGCTTCGGCATCTGCCATCAAATTGGACCCGCAGAGGATGTTTCCCAAGCCACCTGCCCCTTTAAAGATTCCTGCAAAATCACAGGCAACCCAACTATATCCTCCCTTCCCAGTTTCTTTAACCCAAGCACCAACACAATTGACTTTGATTGTACGAATCGGAGGCTGCACCCAACACGTAGGATGCTTCTCCACCCTCTCCGCTTGCCGTCGCGGTTCGTTCCATCTCATCTTATGCTCACTTTGTAACTCATTAGATTACACAAGGTGAAGACTCGAGGCAACCACCAACGACCGGAATTAAATTTTTTCGGGAGTTTAGTGATTTGCTATTCTCTTGGTAGCTATTTTTCATTCTATTTGATCACTGTCACATTTAGGTCACATAAGGTTGAGACTAGACGGAACCACCAACGACCGGAAACAAACTAAAACTAAAAGAAAATGAAACATGAATCACCTAATGTAATTTATTTGACAAAAAAACCTAATGTAATTTATGTAACTAAGCCAAAATGCAGCTCTTAAGCAGAAACATTCGAACAAATTGAGACCAGCATGCCAAATAAGTCAAATTTTCAAGAGAACTAACATGAAGCCTAACGGACTAATTGTATGTCAACTTCAAGCCGGCAAGTTTATTAATTGATCGAGTCAGATGGTCTAAACACAAGAACCACAACTTCACAAGGCATCGAAAAGTCTAGTACACACTTTTATTTTATTGATGGAGGCAGAGATTCGAACTTGAAGCATCGCCCATATGAAACGCTAGTTGGTATTGAAAAGTTTAATACTCACCCTCACACAACCTGTGTGGCCAAACCTACAATTCTGAGAATATGGTGGAACATGAGATTTTGGAAAGGCAGCCAAGGAGTGTGAGAGAAATAACAATATTACAAGTGTGATAGAAATAACAAATATTGCAAGTAAGCATATAATATTGATAATCTTTCGTGTTCGATCAGTTTCTTATTTGTACACACTAAAATTAGAGGATATATTGTTCATTTTAAGCTTGAATAGAATCAAACAGCACCGTTTAACTGTTGATTTGATAATTCGCAATTTGAAAATAAAACGATCTGCCCCTATAATGTTATTTAACTCAACCTGTTTGTTATTATACGTGTTCATGCCATCTAAATTAAGAAAGCTAGTGATTGATGGTTATGACACTATATTTTCTTAATTTATGCAAATTAATAATTTTGATTAACAAAATACCAAGCAACGACCACACTTGACTTCGGTTGACGGCGTTAGTTCGCAGGGCTACCAAATGACACAGATTGACGACGGGGATATACCTAACGACAGTAAAGCTGTGCCGTCAAGTGTAACAGTAACAAAACAACCCTAAGAAAATGGCGGGACGCCTTAAAACCAAAACCAACTGTTTTTCAAAACTATTCCCAGACGCATACATTTCCCAAAATTAGTGTCTCTCTTCAATCTCTCTCTCTTTCTAGCATTCTGCCTCTCTCTCCCTCTCTCTCTTCCCATGGGATCGATGTTGCAGATTTAATTGACCAAATTACCCCTTCCTCATTCCCATGGGAAGCTGCGTATGCACACCTGCGAAAGCAGGTTTCCACCACAGACGAAGAGACATCATCAAACCTTTACCTCAAAGCAGTGTACACGATTCGTCACCGCGCAGGTCGTTCGTTGCTCCAGTTGCCCACCACAGCACTATTATATGGGTGCTGGACAAGACTGCCGGTAATGACATCTTCGGCAAGTACCAGTTTGGCAATGAATTAGGGCGAGGGGAGTTTGGAATCACCTACAGATGCGTCCACAGGGAGACGGGGGAGGCTTTTGCGTGCAAGACCATATCGAAGAGCAAGCTGAAGACGGAGATTGATGTCGAGGATGTGAGGAGGGAGGCTGAGATCATGCGCCGTTTGCCTAAGCATCCGAATATTGTCTGCTTCAAGGAGGCTTATGAGGATAGGGAGGCAGTTTATCTTGTCATGGAGCTTTGCGAAGGCGGCGAGCTCTTTGATAGGATTGTGGCAAAAGGGCATTACACGGAGCGCGCTGCCGCCACTGTTACCAGGACAATACTTGAGATTTGCCAGGTATCGATATATATAATATATATATATATATATATATATATATATATATCTTTGAGTTCCGTTCTCTTGAAGTTGTCGGGGTGTTTCATCTAATTGATTATTTTTTTTAATTTTTTTTAATTTTTTTGCAGGTATGCCACAAGCATGGAGTGATACATAGGGACCTGAAACCAGAGAATTTCCTTTTTGCAGATAGTAGTGAAAATGCAGAATTGAAGGCAATTGATTTTGGCCTCTCTATATTTTTCGAACCAGGTATCTTCCAAAACATGACCTCTCTTTCTGATTGCTTTTTCGAATGTTGTTGATTTCGAATCTTGCCAATATTTTGGTAGGTCAGAGATTCAACGAAATTGTTGGAAGTCCATATTACATGGCTCCGGAGGTGCTACGGCGTAATTATGGGCCAGAAGTTGATGTTTGGAGCGCAGGGGTTATCCTATACATCCTACTTTGTGGAGTGCCTCCATTTTGGGCAGGTAAATTCGTTTTAAATTTGGGTTGTGGTTGAATTTAATTTTTTTCTTCAATTCTCAAGAATCTGGTTAACTTCAGTGCATATGATTTGCAAAAAATGAGTGAAGATATTGTTTCCCAGAATGCTTTCTAATGTTTGGTTTATACCTAGTCCAGAAACTGAGGAAGGAATTGCACAGGCTATTGTTCGGGGTACAATAGATTTTGAGAGGGAGACATGGAAAAACGTTTCGGAGGAAGCAAAAGAACTAGTGAGGAGCATGCTTGATCCAAATCCTTGCAACAGGCTCAAAGTTGAAGAAGTCCTAGGTACGTATGTTTTTACAGATGCTTGAGCAAAAAATATCGTATACAATGGCTGTGTTTCTTTCACTTAGCATGTCTTTGAAAATGCAGTAGTTGTTCTGAAGTGGAGTACATAAAAATTGTACTAACCATTCCCTATCATTTTATATGAAGATCATCCGTGGATACGAAACGCGAATCAAGTTCCTAATGTTCCTCTGGGAGAAAATGTCACATTAAGGATCAAGCAGTTCTCGTTAATGAATAAGTTCAAGAAGAAAGTTCTTAGAGTATGCAATTTCCCAAATCTCTGTTCTTTCACTAATTGTTAAAGGTGGTTCTTTGATGCTTTCACAAGCCTTGTTACCAGCTGAATTATTCATAACTTCAGGTGGTGGCGGATAACTTGCCAGAGGATCAAATAGATGGAATCAGACAGATATTCGAAATGATGGACATTGACAACAATGGAACCTTGACTTTTGAAGAACTTCGAGATGGTCTTGTGAAGATCGGACACAATGTCGCTGATCCTGATGTGCAGATGTTGTTGGATGCTGTGAGTTTATTTTGCTCGACGCCTTTTTTTTATTTTATTTTATTTTTTAAATCTCTTTTCATTTTCACATTCTACCATATCTAACAATCTCTCTGTACATATTTAAAAGGCGGATGCTGATGGAAATGGCACACTGAGCTGCGATGAATTCGTTATGGTGTCTGTTCACTTAAAAAAGATAGACAGCGATGAATTTCTCCATCAAGCTTTTGGCTATTTCGACAAGAATAACAGCGGATATATTGAGTTCGATGAGTTGAGAGAAGCATTGCTGGATGACAAACTTGGTCCAGATAACGAGCAGGTTATCCAAGACATCATATTCGATGTTGACTTGGACAAGGTAATTAATTTTCTAGTATACCATTTGAATTCTTACAAATCCACCAACTTAATATGCTTTCTGATTTATACTATTGGTACCAACTTAAGTTTTCTGCTTTTCGATATTACTAACACAAGTTTTAGAGTTTAAGATTAAGTTCGTAGCAGTCTGGGAACACAGTACGAACGATGTCCAGAAAATGAAGAGTTAAGTTGGTACCGTAGTAGTGTACTTGCAGACTTACACATTTTAACGATTTTGATGTGTGTTTTAATAGGATGGGCGAATAGGTTTTGAAGAGTTTAAAGCAATGATGAAAACTGGCATGGACTGGAAAATGGCTTCTCGTCAATATTCAAGAGCATTGCTAAATGTGCTTAGCCGTAAGTTGCTGAAAGACGAATCGTTACAAGCGAACTAACGAGGAATCAGAGCTGCTTTTGAATCATGCATCTTCGTCCTCCCAAAAATTTATGACTGAACAAAATTGATTGTCGACTATTAGTGTTTTGAAAAACTTGATCATTGTTTAACTTGTGTACAGTGAAATCCTTTCATACAAAGGAAGTGGCAGATGACTTTTGGGAATGTAGGTATTAGTGAAATAATGAGCTTTTGTAGTCTAAATGCCGAGCTTAATTTTCTCCGTTGTTCCAAACATATATACTTTCATGGGAGTTGAAATACTTTATCAAATCTTTTCTTTATTGTATCTTTTGTTTCATTTTCTTCGCCAATCCAAACATATATACTTTCACAGAAGTTGAAATACCTTATCAAATCTTTCCTTTACTGTATCCTTTGTTTCATTTCCTCTTAAACAATTAATGACACACTTTTTTATTATGGTACGACCAAGACAGTGATGGGTTTTCACCCTTGCGGGTGCGGGGTGGAGCAACAAAAGTTTTGAGGGTTTACGAGAGTGCTTTGTGTGACTTGACTTCACCCAAATTGAACAAACTAAGACCACAAATTATGTTCATGACCTACTTAGTTACAAGTTCAAGTTACTAGGTTATGCTTAGTTATAAGGTTACTAGGAATAGTAATATCTTTAAGCATATATGCAAAGTATATATATGTTCTCTTATTTTTCGATGAGGGGTTTTAATTAAATTAATAATCACAATTTCCGTATACCAAGTGGTATTTTTATTTCTAATTGAAAGACGTTTGAAATTTGATATTTTTGAATAATCATTTTATTAGAAGCATTCTTTAATTACGAAGCAGAATGTAAATATTAATGTATAACCAGAACAAAAATAGAGACTTCAATTTTTTATTTTTGGTTGTGGATATCAAGGATCCTCACTACAACATGTATCATGTATGTGAGTCACACCTTACAATATATAGATTTTATTTACGACATAATCATTTAATATAGTTAAGGTGATCTATAGTAATCTGGAAAAGGATCCGGCAGTTATCTATGGTAATCTGTAAAAGGATTTTTGCCAGATTCTTTTCTTGGGTACCATAAGGATTTTGTGATCGAGGTTGATTATCGTATATCGTGCGGTTAAAAATCATTTTAAAATTTAAAATTAAATATATAAATAGTAGGCCTGGCAAACGGGTCGTGTCTGTCGTGTTCGTGTCGTTTTCGTGTAACACCTGTTATCTTAACGGGTCGTGTCGTGTCACACCCGTTATCTTAACGGGTCCTTAACAGGTCGTGTCACTTTACCCAACGGGTAAAGTGACCCGACCCGTTATGACCCGTTATGACCCGTTAAGAAAAAAATATATTTTTTTACAATTTGCACATACCACACATTGCGACATAAATATTACTTGAAAACATTAAAACATTTCTCGTTCAAGTACTATATCTACACTCGAAAATGAAAGCCTAATAAAAAAAATAATACATACACTACTAATCTATTACAAATATTAAATGTGCAAGGATAAAGAGTTTTTGTTTTTAAGATTGTAAGTCTTTCTTAAAAGTTTACACCTCCATTTACAAAATCTTCAATTTACATCGAACATCATGAAATTATATTGGAACTTTGGCTTGATCTATTGCCTTCAAGAGTTATGTTGAAGATGTTTTCAGTAAGATTTTCCACGTCAGAACTCTCTTCTGCATAAAATTATTAAATTAATGTATATAATTATTAATATGATAGTTGATTCATACTTTTATTAAGTATATAAATTCCACTAGTATAAATATTTTAAATTGAAGATCGAATTCATTCATTGTATTCATATAGGGTCAAGGAGTGTAGTTAAAAAAAATCATCAAAATCGGAGTTAAAATAACCGTTAAATCTTGATTTTTCGTTTATAACCGTCGAAAAGCTTTGTCCCGTTACTTGATCTCTGAATGTTTTTTTTTTTGTGATTTTTTACTGATGTGATCTCCAAGCATATACAAACAATTTTGACGGTTTTGATCGTTGAAATTAGTTTTGGAGAATTCGTAAAATGATTGATTGACTAACACTTAGAGTTTATTTATACTTTTATTAAGTATAACATAAGATTTTGTGGTATCCACTTGTGTAAATATTTTAAATTGAAGATCGAATTCATTCATTATATTCATATAGGGTCAAGGAGTATAGTTATAAAAAATCATCAAAATCGGAGTTAAAATAACCGTTAAATCGTGATTTTTCGTTTATAACCGTTGAAAAGCTTTGTCCTGTTACTTGATCTTTGAATGTTTTTTTTTTGTGATTTTTTGCTGATGTGATCTCCAAGCATATACAAACAATTTTGACGGTTTGGATCGTTGAAATTAGTTTTGGAGAATTCGTAAAACGATAGATTGACTAACACTTAGAGTTTATTTATACTTTTATTAAGTATAACATAAGATTTTGTGGCATCCACTTGTGTAAATATTTTAAATTGAAGATCGAATTCATTCATTATATTCATATAGGGTCAAGGAGTGTAGTTATAAAAAATCATCAAAATCGGAGTTAAAATAACCGTTAAATCGTGATTTTTCGTTTATAACCGTTGAAAAGCTTTGTCCCGTTACTTGATCTTTGAATGTTTTTTTTTTTGTGATTTTTTGCTGATGTGATCTCCAAGCATATACAAACAATTTTGACGGTTTGGATCGTTGAAATTAGTTTTGGAGAATTCGTAAAACGATAGATTGACTAACACTTAGAGTTTATTTATACTTTTATTAAGTATAACATAAGATTTGTTGTATCCACTTGTGTAAATATTTTAAATTGAAGATCGAATTCATTCATTGTATTCATATAGGGTCAAGGAGTGTAGTTATAAAAAATCATCAAAATCGGAGTTAAAATAACCGTTAAATCTTGATTTTTCGTTTATAACCGTCGAAAAGCTTTGTCCCGTTACTTGATCTCTGAATGTTTTTTTTTTGTGATTTTTTGCTGATGTGATCTCCAAGCATATACAAACAATTTTGACGGTTTTGATCGTTGAAATTAGTTTTGGAGAATTCGTAAAATGATAGATTGACTAACACTTAGAGTTTATTTATACTTTTATTAAGTATAACATAAGATTTTGTGGTATCCACTTGTGTAAATATTTTAAATTGAAGATCGAATTCATTCATTGTATTCATATAGGGTCAAGGAGTGTAGTTATAAAAAATCATCAAAATCGGAGTTAAAATAACCGTTAAATCTTGATTTTTCGTTTATAACCGTCGAAAAGCTTTGTCCCGTTACTTGATCTCTGAATGTTTTTTTTTTGTGATTTTTTGCTGATGTGATCTCCAAGCATATACAAACAATTTTGATGGTTTTGATCGTTGAAATTAGTTTTGGAGAATTCGTAAAATGATAGATTGACTAACACTTAGAGTTTATTTATACTTTTATTAAGTATAATATAAGATTTTGTGGTATCCACTTGTGTAAATATTTTAAATTGAAGATCGAATTCATTCATTGTATTCATATAGGGTCAAGGAGTGTAGTTATAAAAAATCATCAAAATCGGAGTTAAAATAACCGTTAAATCGTGATTTTTCGTTTATAACCGTTGAAAAGCTTTGTCCCGTTACTTGATCTTTGAATGTTTTTTTTTTTGTGATTTTTTGCTGATGTGATCTCCAAGCATATACAAACAATTTTGACGGTTTGGATCGTTGAAATTAGTTTTGGAGAATTCGTAAAACGATAGATTGACTAACACTTAGAGTTTATTTATACTTTTATTAAGTATAACATAAGATTTTGTGGTATCCACTTGTGTAAATATTTTAAATTGAAGATCGAATTCATTCATTATATTCATATAGGGTCAAGGAGTATAGTTATAAAAAATCATCAAAATCGGAGTTAAAATAACCGTTAAATCGTGATTTTTCGTTTATAACCATTCAAAAGCTTTGTCCCGTTACTTGATCTTTGAATGTTTTTTTTTTGTGATTTTTTGCTGATGTGATCTCCAAGCATATACAAACAATTTTGACGGTTTGGATCGTTGAAATTAGTTTTGGAGAATTCGTAAAACGATAGATTGACTAACACTTAGAGTTTATTTATACTTTTATTAAGTATAACATAAGATTTTGTGGTATCCACTTGTGTAAATATTTTAAATTGAAGATCGAATTCATTCATTGTATTCATATAGGGTCAAGAAGTGTAGTTATAAAAAATTATCAAAATCGGAGTTAAAATAACCGTTAAATCGTGATTTTTCGTTTATAACCGTTGAAAAGCTTTGTCCCGTTACTTGATCTCTGAATGTTTTTTTTTTGTGATTTTTTGCTGATATGATCTCCAAGCATATACAAACAATTTTGACGGTTTGGATCGTTGAAATTAGTTTTGGAGAATTCGTATGCCATCAATCAAGTTCCGTGTGTGTGTGTGTATATATATTTATTAAGTAGATTTAAATCTATTTATTTTGTACGTATAAATTATAATTGACTGGTACACGGAATAGTACATACATCACGTGTCACGTGTTCATTATAAAAATAGTGAGATATGTCATGACAGTCATGTGTGTGATAAAAAGTTAATAACTTAAAAAAAAAAAAAATTTCTCACCACTTCTATTAATTTTCATTTTTCCCTCTCTTTTTTGTTTCCTTTTCAACTTTTTCTTATCATTTTCACTTTTCCCTCCAACATCTTTCCCTAATTCCCTCACTTTTTTGTTTTATTTTCAACTTTTCTTAACATTTTCATTTTCCCTCCATTTTTTTTTCCAAAAAGGACGGCAAGTTGGCAAATGCATGATCATGCATATTAAATTATTAATTCATATGCATTATAATTTTTATAAAATTTAATATATATATATATATATAATATAATTAGTATAGATAGACTTAATATTTTGGGGGTATAATTATTATAGTATATATAATTATTATAATTATTATAAATTTTATAGTTAATTTAATATATATATATATATTTATTATAATTTTTAGGGGTATAAAATTGTAAAATTAATGTATATAATTATTACAATATTTTTTTAGGGGTTATAAAATTATAAAAATAATATTTTGCTTATCGTGTATCGTGTTTACCCACGTGTATACCCGACCCGACCCGTTATCTTAACAGGTGCTTATCGGGTTACCCGATAAGACCCGATTCGTTATCGTGTCGACCCAAACACCTGTTAATTTCGTGTCGTGTCGTGTCGGGTTATCGGGTCGTGTCAGAAATTGCCAGGCCTAATAAATAGTATCTAACAAAAACTGACCGTACAATATACGATGAATGGTTGTAATCAATAAATTCCTAAGATCTCGAAAAAAAAATCCAACGAGATCCTTTTCCTCAAAATCTCACCTAACTTTTCATTTCAATTAAGTATGGGGTCATAGCTTATTCACACGGAGCTCAAATCATTTGCACTTTATTATTATAATTATTATTTAATTTTTCCGCTCTTATTTTGAATGTGATTTTTTTTGTAACACTTATTATTCATTTATACATGTATATAAATTTAATTCTTCTTAATTCTCGTGTTCATAAACTTAACACGGATTAATAAATAATAAAAATCACAGAAATACCACACATAAAATAAATGCAGAAGATTTGAACTCATCTACCCCGTATGTAAAGGTATAATGTCATAATTCCTCAAAATAAAAAACTACGTGAACAATAATTACAATAATGTATAACGTTTTTAAATAGGGATTAAAGTAAGGGAGTTTTAACGAAAAACTTACGTTACTGTTTAATTTAACGAAAAATCATATTTTTACAGTAAAAAGTCAATCTTGGTACTATGTATTTTACCCTTTATTTTCTCCTTATCATTAAACTTCAAAGTTTTCAAATTATTTTCATTAGTTTCCTTTAAATAATGGAGGTGGGGGTACATCTCTGGTGTCATCACTTGTAGCTTGTACATTCATTTTCCTATAGTCAATATACTAATTTACTATAAACAGTTATCAATTGTGATTAATTAAACTCTGCTTTTGCCCACAGTTAAAGCAAAGTATTCATACTTAATCACCCATTATTTCCCCTCTCTCTCTCTCTCTACCCTAATTTTATCAGAAAGCTGCCAAAATTCATCACTTGAGCCTTTTGATTTCTCAGTCCCTAGCTTTCTCTTGTTTCTGAATCTTTTGTGGGACCTCTCTACCTGAGTAAGCATTTCCCTCTTTCTCTATCTCTCACTTTCTCTCTCTGCCAAACTTCATTGCTTGAAGCTTCTATGCTTAGAACTTTGGTTTTGTCTTCAATTTTGGGTAAGTTAGATCTGGGTTAGTTAAGCGAAGGAGACGTTTTCCATTCATGGAAGTCTGAACTAACTCCCATGGATTTAAATTCGTTTTGACGTTACTCCTCGGTGCCAACGTATCACTGTAAGCATCTATTTTCTCTCTGAATATAAGAAGTATACATTTTTTCACATGCCCTTTTGGCCATCGTAGCTCCTCAATGCCAAAAAGTTCTGTAATTTATGCAATTTTGATCGGAACCCATGTTTTTATTGCTGAAAATTGTTAACCCCCAGCTTAGATGTTATTCATTTGCTCATTAAAGTGGCGTTTTTGGGTTCGGTAACCGAACCTCTTTGCTCCTCTTTAGCTCTAGAATCTTCAGAATATGTCGGTTTTGCTTTGAATTTGATAAACCTTTCTGGGTTTGTGAGCTGATAGAGTTTTAGGGTTCTTAGCCGAAATTTTGTTGGATAGGAACCCGTAAACGAGTATGAGGAAGTATGTAAATCATCACTCCGGAAGGGTGATTGGTGATAGGATTTGGGCTATTCCATTCATTGCTAGCTTTATCATATTCATTACCCTCTTTTTCTCTGCCATTTCCGGGATCTTTACCGCTCCACACGCTGGAGAGAAGTTGTCATTCGACATTATTCCCTTCTCAAAATCAGATGACTCAACCGGGTATTTCGTTGAATCTGATTTGAAAAGATCATTGGACACCAAGGGGGGTTCCAAAAGTGGGGCACCTAGTTTAGCGTATCTTATATCGGGTACAAAGGGTGATAGTCATAGGATGATGAGGACTTTAAGCGCAGTGTATCATCCAAGAAATCAATATATCCTGCATTTGGATCTTGAGGCTCCGCCTCGTGAAAGGTTGGAATTGGCAAGTTTAGTGAAGGCTGATCTTACTTTTCGTGAAGTAGAGAATGTGCGTGTTATGTCTCAATCCAATTTGGTGACTTATAAGGGCCCTACGATGATTGCTTGTACTCTGCAAGCCATTTCCATTCTATTAAAGGAGAGCTCAGAGTGGGACTGGTTTATAAACCTCAGTGCATCAGATTATCCTCTCATGACACAAGATGGTTAGTATCAGACTTTTCTCTTTGCTCGTTGTTACTTTTGTTGATCATGAATCATGATCAATGTTGTAGTATGATTGCATAATGTTTCCTGCCTCGATAGTTAGAGGAATTTGATACATATTTTGTGCATTGAGTAATGGTTTGGATAGCAATTCCATTGCTTGTGTTTGAGTTTCTTTTCTTCTGTATGGCCTGGTAATACGTTGCTGGCCACATTCTTCATTTTAAGAACTTTGTTTTTTCGCTTGAATTGTGAAGCAATAATAATTGTCGCAGTGTGGATTTGTGTAGCTGCATTACTTTTAATTATGACGGACTTTCTCAGAAGGGAAAGCTGGATTCTGTATTTGGTAATGGTTATAGTGAGTTTATTGTTGAGATTGATGGGTTGGGAATTTCGAAAGACAAAATTTTCAACCCTCTTAGTGTGGTAGCAGACTGAGTGGCTTGCTGCTGATTCAATATATTCTGTATCTCTTAGTATGTCGCAGTTGTTGATAATAATTATTGCTTGCTAATGAACCCTATGTATATAACTAAGTTTTGCCTGCTAATACACAATGCTCTATTGGTACCCCATGAATTGACATTTTTCTTCGAATACCTGATGAAGTCTGTCCTCATTGACTGTTCATCTATGAAATAGTTCTTTAAGATCCTATGTTCTAGAGTCCTTTAAGGCAGTTATCGAATATGTACAGTGTACCATATTTTTTCGAAGATATTAGTTTGGGACATTAAGTTCTGATGCCTATCTATGCTACCTTTCATTTATGGGAGTGTTTCTGGTCCTAGGAGTGAAAACTGCTCCGTCCTGTTGGTTTACCACTGCAATCTCATGGTGCTGTTTAATTAAGCTTCACCCAGAACATTTGTTATTTAGCTTTGTGCCTGTGATACAGTCTACTCTATGTTACTTGATCGGTTTCCTAATGGTGCAGATTTGCTTCATGCTTTCTCCAATATTTCCAGAAACATCAACTTTATTGAACATATGCAGCTCACTGGATGGAAACTGTAAGTATAGCCTAGCAAGAGAGTATTTCATTTTTGCAGTTAACCATTACGTAATCATGGTTATGCTATAATGCCTTCTTTTGCAGGAACCAAAGAGCAAAACCTATCATAATTGATCCAGGCCTGTACTTATCAAAAAAATCTGACCTTGCATTGACTACTCAGCGCCGATCACTTCCTACATCATTCAAGTTGTTCACAGGTATTTAGAATTATATATACATACATATAGAGAAAGAGAGAGAGAGAGCACCTTTTATATATGCACACTGTATAGAGCACCCTGGATAACTGTCAGCCCATTTTCATTTATATGAAGTTTTTATTGAATATTTATATAACATTACATATCATAAACATATTTCCAAACTTATTAGTGTTAGAATGGAAATGCTTATTTTCCCCGCTCGTTTAAATCCGACCAAGGGAGTTTTAATCATTATACTTGGGGCTAAAGTTACACCAGATTCACACTGATAGATCATAGATTGGATTGGACAGTAACCCGGAGTGAAGGTGATTCTAGTCTAATTTGCCGTGAAAAGAAATCACATGCAATTCAAATATACATATTTCAACTACAAAGCCAATCTAAAAGGATCAGCTAAGACCATATATTTCTGTCGAATGTTCCACCAAAACTTTCCGCCTCCTTCAGCCCTGACAAAGGGGGGAAATAGAACAAAGATTGAAAATTTTCCATGTCAAATTCCGTTTCTTCTGCAAGATGTGATTTGCTTTGCTGATTAGAAATATTCTTTATGACTTCAATCTTCATGTTGCAATTAGCAATCAATCTCTGTTTAAATAAATAGTTTCTCTCATTTTGCAATTTTCTTTGTGTGCAGGTTCTGCGTGGGTAATGCTAACGCGATCATTTCTCGAGTATTGTATATGGGGATGGGATAACCTCCCACGTACAATGCTTATGTACTACACAAATTTTGTTTCTTCTCCGGAAGGTTATTTTCATACTATTATTTGCGACAATGAGGAATATCGCCACACTGCGATAAGTCACGATCTCCACTACATTGCTTGGGACAGCCCTCCTAAGCAGCATCCCATCTCTTTGTCAATGAAGGACTTTGACAAAATGGTGAAGAGCAATGCTCCCTTTGCTCGAAAGTTTGCAAAGGATGACCCAGTGTTGGACAAAATTGATAAAGAGCTTCTAGGTCGCACAAACCGGTTTGCACCTGGGGGGTGGTGTATAGGCAGCCCTGAAGGCGGGGCTGACCCATGCTCCCTGCGTGGTAACGATTCAGTGTTTAAGCCAGGTCCTGGTTCGGGGAGGTTCCAAGTGCTGCTTCATACTCTGTTGTCCGAAGATTTTCAAAAAAAGCAATGTACATGACAGAGCAGAGGTAAGAGTTGGAAAAAAACCGAAATGTAGATTAATGCATCCATAGATTTACAAGCGCTGATGTAAAAAGACATTGAATTTCCCTTGGAAATATAAATAGAAGATCCAAGTTCACAATATCCACTTGCCATCATTGTTCTGCAGATGAAATTAGTTTCATGTATTTTTCAATAATCATATCTGGTGAGTAATCAGTGAAGTACCCCTTCTCCACATCCAACCCTTCTTGTGCCGCAAGCATCTCGACGTAGTTCTGGACGTGGTCTGCTCCGACTTGGTTGGGATCTAAGAGCATGCAAGCTATCTCCGTCGAGTCCTCACCGTGCAATAATCCTAGTGTTTGCACGGTTGGGAGTCCGCCCCCTCGGGCACTCACCATCCGCGCAATCCGTTTAGTGGCCGTGACATCCGTCGACATTATGGGAATGTTGTACATGGCAACCCACTGACGTGCACCGATCATTGCGATGCCTCTTGCCGGGGTTACGCTAGTTGGGCCTTCGTCGGGCTTTTCTTGGAGAACGTCTGGCATAAAATTGGGCCTGTAGTAGCCCAGCTCACGCCTGATCGTGTCTAGGGCCTTGCCTGTAGGGTGTGCTGCATCATACAAGTACACTGGAACTGCAGTACAAGTTAAAAAGATTAGCTTTTTATGTTTTTAATTTTTTTTTGTCTACGCTAAATTAATCTAAATTACAGGCAGAAAGATTCAAACTCAGCATAAAAATGGTGTTCAAAACCTTAGGACTAACCTTGGAATCTATTACCAATATCCACGGCCACTGCCTTCGCAAGCCAAGCAGCTTCATCCAGAGATGCCCTAGCCAACGGGTGGAAGACAATGTCATCGACAACCCCCAACCGAGGGTGAGCGCCGGAGTGCTGCTCAAGGTTGATGGCTCCAAAGGCTGCCTCAGTCATGGCCATGACAGTTTGCTGCAAGGGGCTGTATATGGCACTCCCTGTGCTATCATGCACGACATATGACACAATAGTGTACCGGGCCCTATTGTATGCTCGGTCTTCAAATTTGTTAACTATGACTGACTCCGGGTCGAGCCTAGCGGCACGCTCAATGGCGTTGAGGGCAGCGAGGTTTCGTGATTCGGATATGAAAAGCTTGCAGCAGAGTAGCATGGACTGGTCTATGGTTTTCTTCTTCTTGTCCTAGTGTCAATAACATCTCATTCACGAGTTTTAGCGAGACAAAATGAAAACGTAAGTAAAACAATGTTTTAAACTACTCTAATTTATCGAAAAGAAATTTAAATTCAAATGCAAAGGAACGGACATGTTATTCGAGTCACGTCTGCATAATGCAGTGGACTTTTATGTCAAGTAATATGTCCAAACATTATCTAGAAATTAAAATGGTCTTAATCACTTGATAATTTAAAGTCAAGAAACATTAAGTAGGAAGATCGTCTTCACGCGAATCACATCATGTCATGAACTTCCACTAGGATACTGACAAGTGTATGGCTATTATTGTTTATTAATATTAATAATTTAATACAGTTTCTTCTGGTTGATCCTGGTTTCTCCTTCCCAGCAGGTATTAACCCACAGAAAGCTCCTTCCCACAGGTATTAACCCACAGAAAGCCTTGATTAACAGCTCATGGTTTTGAGTGTGACATAAATGTTGCTCATTATTCATAGTTATGAGTGTTTAAGTCGTTAAATTTGATTTTAACAATTGTTTAGGTCTTCTATTTTCAATCTCAATCTTTCATTGTAGTAGTATTGAAGAAATTGCCATGAGTTTTCTTTTGTAAGAAATATAATTTGTTTGTAGATCATTACAAATAAAGCCAACATAAATGATTTTCGATGTATGGTTCTTGTTCCTACAGATTAACAAATCACACATATAATCGGCGAGAAATTAGAGATAATCTTGCATACAACCGGAAAAACTTACCTATCTCTGGTCAAAGAACACGTTACATGATCACAGTGATTAAGTAATGTGACCACGTGACTTATAACGAGAGATACAGAAAGAGGCGATGCATGCAAGGCGGGGAAAGCCGAAGAATCTACACTCAAGAAGAAGAAGAAGAAGGAGTTGTTACCTTGCAACCTTGGCTGAAATCCATTTTCTTCTCTCTCCAATGTTTAGCCTTTGCAGCTGAAAATTATTTTCTGCTTCTTTAGATCTGATAGACTGATAAGTGCTTTTATATAAAAGCTAAGTTGACGAGTCAGCATTGACGCGGCATACGTATCCCCGTATGTCCGCACAATTTGACAAGTCCATTCTCAATATCTAATAAATTAACAAACCAAATGAGTGAATGTGATTATAAGCAGCTTAGCACAAAAGCTTTTTTCAAGCTATCTCTAAAGATATTCTTATATTTAGCCTCCATTCTTAAATATAGCACGCTAAAATTACAGAATGTAAAAGCATGCATTTTTTTTTGTTATAATTTGTCATCTTTAAATCGCTGGAAGGGAGATTCGAAAGTTAGATAGAGATGATATAGCACGCTTTTCTATTTAACTTGGAATAAGTTTAAATCTGCATTTTTCTGGAAACAACTCCAGAAATAAGGTTCTGATAAGGTACCTTGTATCTTTTTTTTTATTTTTTATTTTTTATGTTTCCTTTAATTGAAAGGTCCTCAAAAGCAGTTTTGGAGGTGGGGCTAAAACAGCCTAGGGTTAGGTAAACGTGAAAACCTAACCCCCCCGGCGCAACTATTAACATTATCCTACAAATTATTAACCCCCACAGCCTAGTGGTTGGGAATATGTGAATCAGTAACTGTTAATCTCTAAAACGGACTATATAAAGTACTTTCTACGTTAGATTACATATAAATTTTTTTATCAGAGATTTTTAGTATATCAATTTGTTGTGTGCGATTCGTATTGTAGTGAATACTCGAAGATCGGGCGCTTTTAACAATTTCAAAGCAAATTTTCTATTCTTTAAGTTTTACTAATTCTATAGAATTGCGCGTCTTTCTTTCTTATCATTTGATTATTCACTAAAAAAATAAACATATAATTGAATACAAGTAGGGATACAGAAAACTTCCTCCAAACTTGACTTGATGACCTATCATCTCTGGACTGTTCTATAAAAGCCGAGCCTTTTCCACTTAATTTATGGCATCGAAACCGAACTATAAAAAACCAACAATTCAACTATCGCGGGTATCCCAGTAGTTGGAGTGAATTTTAATTCTGCATTTCATACAATTGGTCCTAAATTTCAAGTTCGTAATTGAAACGACTTTTAAAATAGTAGATTGTCATGGCTCTATTACTAGTTGATTCCTTTATATATATATATATATATATATATAAATAAAAAGATACAATTCTTTCACAAAATTTCAACTACCATTCAGAATGTTATCATGTACTAAGAGATGAAGGATATGTGCACCGAATTAAATATACGGATATGCATAATTGCCATGCTTTGTCGGATGATGTACTAAATCATTAAGCACCAAATACAACTTCCATAATTATATTGTAAAAAATATATATATATAAGAATAAGAAATAAAATACATAGATTCTATCCACACACCAAGAACAATGACAAAGTTTCACGTTACTTGAAAAATAAATACTAAGTAACCAAAGTTTGGATGTTGTGTTGACAACGATGGATGGGGAAACGTCAACCAAACAAGTTATAAGTCTCATCACGGGATGTAAGTAATTGACAGTGACTAGGAGCTTGTTTAAGAGTGCTTCTAGACAAAAAAAAAAAAATGCTAGAAGCACTTTTTTTAGGAGTAATATGTGTCCTAGTGCACATTAAAAGTGCTTTTACAATCTAGAAACACATTTTGTTTGTACTGAAATCCGACTTCAAGTAACTTTCAATTAATCTTTCCTGAGAAAAATCAGTGAAGTAGCCTTTCCCAACTCTCATACCCTCTTCCCTTGCAAGCCTCTCAACTTCAAGTTGAACCTTATCTCCTCCCACCTTCTCTGGTTCCAACAAATTGCAAGCGACTTCGATGATGGATTCACCGTGCGCAAGTGCCATGGCTTGGACCGAAGCAAGTCCGCCTCCCCTGCCACTCACTCGTTTTGCAATTCTACGAACAGCAGCAATATCAGTAGAGATGACCGGGACATTATAGTTATCAACCCACCGGGTTGCTCCAATCACAATGACACCCCTTCCTTGAGTCACTTGAGCGGGACCCTTGTCCGGCTTCAGCGCCAAGTAATCTGATTTCGGTCCCCCAACCCATTGTTCTCCGCTAGAATTCGGCTTGAAATAACCTAACTCTCTTCTGACTGAATCAAGCGTTCTTCCCTCTTCGTGGGCAGCTCCATAGAGAAAAGTAGGGACTGCAGGCCACATTTAAGATATTAGCAATTCATATATTAGGTAAACTGTCGCATATTGTTCGAATTCGACTGTTTCTAAATTATCACATAATTTGTATATAGCAACTTAGGGGCATTAACCTTAAGAAAAGAAGAGAATAAAAGCAAACCTTGAAGACTAGAGCCAACTTCTGCAGCCAAAGAGTTTGCAACACCAGCCACTTGCTCCAAAGAAGCACCGAGAAGGGGATGAAAGCATATATGATCCACAACTCCTAGCCGCGGATGACTTCCACAATGTGACTCGAGATCAATTGTTTCGAAAGCAGCCTTGACCATGGCAAGCGCTGCCATCTTCAAAGGACAAGGATCGACAGACGGCTTTGGAGCCAACTTAGAGACAAGTGTGTAACCAACTCTGTTGTACGTTTCATCTTCGAACTTATTCACAATCGGTGCTTCCAAGAAAAGCTTAGCAGCCCGTTCGATTGATTCCAGTGCTGCCCTGTTTCTGCTTTCGGATATGTAAACCTTGCAGCAACCAAGCATCGACTTCAACATTTTCTCTCCCTCCTGCTCATCACCAACTGCAGAAAAACCCTACAGATTACGATAACGAAAAAGACACCACCAAAAAACAATGTGGCCATTGTTCTCATCTGATCACAATCTCCTCTAACCTTAGCCACAAGTTCACCGAGCTACTAGTGGCTGATGATAAAAGCATCTCAACAAAACCGAAATTCGAAATAAACCATGCTCTGCTGATAAAATTTTCAAAGATTTCTTGCACAACAAGTGCAACACAACAAAATTCATAACATTGCCACAAACAAAATGACTAAAAAATCGAAAGGCGAAAAAACTGTACAATTTTATTCTAATTTAGACTAAACTAGTCAGTAGTCACACACCAGAACCAAAAGCAATTTCAATACATATCAAGAACACTAACACTCCCCCATAACCAAAGTTTCCACCTTTAACCCTAATTCCACCAAAACGACGACAACCCTCTCAAAACGACGTCTCCGTAGCCTCAGAAGCACCTTTTGGGTACCCCTTATACTCCAATTTCACACCCAACGAAGCACAAACCGCCCGGAACTTCAACCTCAGAGCCTCCATCACATCCCCCACGCTCTCGTCCTCCGGTTCCATGATCGGGTACTTCTCAATCAGCTCCTCCATCTGCCTTACCGCCTTCTGTACCCGGTGCGTGAACCGCGTTGGGTCGACCCGGATCGCGGAGTTCCAAACATCCACGCATCCCCTGTAGAACCCGAGCTCCTCGCCCACCTCGAACCCGGTTTTGACACCCGTCGGCTTCGCCTCCTCCTTTCCGGCGACCAAGCCGTCTCTGTAGCCTTCCTCGAAACCTTCCTTTTGGTGGGTCGCTTCCAAATTCAGAAAATCTTCGCCGAATATGTCATCCGCCATGGGAGGCAATTTCGGAGGGAATACAGATAAAGGTAGAAACTTTAGACGGTAAAGTAGTTACCTCTGTGTGTGGCCCCGGAAGCGTCCGTCGACACTGCAAAGAGCTGCACGCGGACGAATGGATTTGGCGGTAGTGGCGTTGTGGCGGGTTGTGAATTTGGATCGGGTTTTGGAAGGTGGTGGGCCGCCCAATTTGGAATCCAAGGTGATAGGGACTTCCAGTAAAATTGTAACCTTACAATTTACATTCAATAATTTGGGATTCTTTATTGACAAAAATAATTGGCGTGGCTTTTTATCTGTCATAATATTTTGTAATTTTTTTTTGTTGCATAAATTATTTTTCAGTAATCAATTTTTTGTGGGACAAAAGTATGGCAATCCCCATAATTTTGGATCAAAACAATTTCCATTTACATATGGACATAGTGTGACTTGTTTGGATAATGCGTTTAAATAATCGAAAGAGTTTTCTTTTTTTTAAAAAAATATTTTTTAAGTTTTAAAAGCACTTAAAATGTTTATGCAAAAAATTGATTCCCAAAGTACTTTATTTTAAAACGCTTTTAGTTAACCACGAGCTGGTGATTCGATGATAAATGAAGGATTACGAGACTTTTTGTTAAAACTAAAAACTGAAGATTTCGGATTCGAAACCTGCTGCTGGTGTAGAAGTCAAACTTGTTAGGCATTTCAACCTTCTGAAAAGATGGATAACTATAACTTACAACCAATTATCTTTCTTAAAAAAAAACTTTTAATCACTTAAAAATATTTTTCATACGAGCATTTATTCGTGCAAGACGAAAGGAAACATGGAAAATCTCAAATAAATAAATAAAATAAAATAAGCCAAAAAAAAAAGAAGAGTGGAGTTTCCAGAATATGAGTGCCCTGAGCACAGTTCCCATGATTCCTCACTCCCACTTCGTCCTTGTTAACTCCGCTCTCCCTCTCTCTCCTCTCTCCTCTCTGTGAGTTATATGAGAGAGAAAAAGAGAGTTGTATTAGATTAGTTGGAGGGTCCATTTCAGATGACAAGCAACCAAAACATGCATTCATACACTCTGACCAGCCTCTTACTTAATTAGAGAGGGAGAGTGAGAGAGATATTCCGTTGAGGGTGATGGGAATGGGATCTTATAACAATCACAGCAAGGGGAATGGAAGTGGTGGCAGCGGCAGCGGCGGCAGCAGAGGGAATGGGAAGTCATATGGATTGATGTTGGTGTTGGCATTCGGGGCAGCGCTGCTCGGAGTGTTGCTCCTCCACAAGCTCAAGGAGCGGCGCATCTTCAACCTCCTCCTCAAAGAGAAGGACTCCGACCTTCTTTCCCTTCAACACCTCCTCCAGGTCTAATTCCCGATCTATCTTTCTTTCTCTCTCTCACATGCAACTCAAATTTTTTTATTTCAGTTTTAATTACATCCCTAAATCAGCCACCGAAGCCGAGTGTCTACAAAGGGACTACATGCAACTCACTTTTATATAATTATCTGTTTTGAAATAGCTAAAAGCGCTTTCTGATAATCGAAAACGGTTTTTGTGGTGAATTGAGAGTCGTTTTGAGCGTTCAATTTGCATGCATTTGTTTTGTTGTTTCAATATCAATATGCAGAACCAGACGCCATTGAAAATTAAGCATTTTAATCCCAGGAAAAAGATTGATGACCGAGTTATAGGTTATGTTTGGAAATGCTTCTTTAAAAACCACCTTACTTGAAGTGCTTCCTAACCAAGGTACTTGAAGCACATAAAAGTGCTTCTTTCAGAAAATATTTTAAGTGTTTTCTTAAACTTAGAAAAATTTTAATATTTTTTACCAAATATAAGCTTTTACCGACCCTTTAATTTGACCAAACTCACATGTTATGTGCTTGTGACGTTACTTATTCAATCAGTTACTAATTATTTTAGGACAATTAGCAGAAATGATCACTTTTTGACATTAGCTGTCGACATTAGTTGTAGAAATGATCAGGTATCGTTATATCATCGTTGTGTTGTCGATATATCATTAATATGTGAATATACATTAAAAAAAAATATCATTTCTACAATCAAATGTCAAAAAATGATCACTCCAGCTAATTGTCCATTATTTTATTAGGGATTCATTTTTCTTAATTTCTTGGTTGCCGTTGAAGGAAGAAGACAAAGTGCGATGATTAAATTTATGATTGTTTATTCTTTTATTCAATGACCTATTGCTTCTACCCATGATTAAAACCCTTAGACTAATGAATAGGAGTCTTAAAATTTGAAGCAGATGTAATGGGGATTTCAAGAATTGTTACTCGTTTGAATTACAAGTCATCCAAAAGTCATTTAATAGTGTGGAATTTCAAAGTGCAGACTAATCTAATTATGTAGATGATTGCAAGAGGCTTGTAGCTCAATTCTTTTTCGTGCACTTAAGGTTCCGAGTTTGAATCTTCCCCTCCCCTAATATCACTTGTTTTTGAAGCAAAAAAAAATTATGTAGAAGACTAAAGTCCATGAATCTCTTCCCAATGAGCACACGAATGCATTTACACAAACAAGTTGTTGAATCATGAAATGCCTCACAAACCAAGTGTGTGACTTAACTAGATTATATATATTTAGTACTGTTTTTATTAATTGTTTAATATCGCAGAAGGAGAGAGACTACACCAAAGAATTGAGAAGGAAGAACGAAGAGATTAAAGCAAAGCTATACCCAATTAGAACCCAGAAGATGGAGCTTGACAGGAGAATCTCGGAGCTGAAATCCACCATTGGTTCGCTTAAAGAGGAACTACAAACCGTGGAGGCTGTGCTTGAGGAGAAGCAAAGTGAAATCAAGGTGCTGAGACTGAGACTGAATGCCAATAATGGAAATCCACAAGCGATGCAATTGGTAGAAAGCTTGAAGCGCAAGGAAGCTGAAATTGAGGATTTGAAACACCAGGTTGAAGATCCGGTTAAGGTCAGGGTCGGTAAGCACCGATGATCCATCAAATTCACTTGTAAATTTAACAATGTATGACAGTGTGTCAGGAAAAGAGAAAACAGAGGTCATTGAGAAAAAAGAAGAGGGTGATCGATTGCAGGAATCCACCGGAAACAAGGACGTTGCGGAAACAATTTCAGGTGCGCATGGAAATGGGAATAAGTCCATTGGACAAGAAGATCAAATTGGAAATGGAGAGAAAGAAACTGATAGGAGGGAAACGAATGGTGGCACAGAAGAAGTTGAGAAGATTACTAACACAACCGGAAAAGATGGTGGTTTTATCACTGGTGCTAAGGAAACTAATATTGCAAGTGAGGCTGAGACAATTACCAACACGACCGGGAAAGATGTTGATCATGAAGTAAATGATGGTGAAGAAAATAAGATCACAAGAAACGGGCATGTTGGACATATTGAAAACTCTGAACTAGGCGAGAAGCAGAAACTTTATGCGGCTCCTAAAGGTGGCGACAGACGGAAGAAAGGGAGATTAGTGGCTAGAAACAGGAGACTGGAGAATAGGGGAAGTCTTGAGAACGAAGGAGTGGGAAGTGTGAGAAGCAGAAGATTCTTCAAAGATGATCAGGTTGGGTTAATGGGAAGAGAAGATGAAGCAGGTTCAAACGGGAGACTAATAGGGGATCACGTCATTAATTCGTCAGATGTCAAAGGTTTGGAGCTTCAAAACTTTGAAAACACCGAAGAACTGAAGAACAAACTTGCCCACGTCAACACAAGCGAAGCAAATGGTAAATTCGACAGTGTAACACATAATGATAGAAAACAGAAAGTTGAAGTTGGAGAGTTGGAAGAGCACGAAGCCAGAAACATCCAACAACAGAACATGAACAGCAAGGATACCAAGAAACTGGAAGATAGTTTTGAAGAAATGAATACTGACGATCCACAGGACTCAGATTTGGAAGTTGCGGATGCGGAGGAACAAGAAACAGACGTGACCGATGACAATATCTTTGACGAATCTGGTTCCACTTTGGATGAAGACAAAGAAGAGTACAGGGAGGAAATCGACGAGTCTGAGTTTTAGCGGATTTAACAAGTTGTCAAGACTTCTCTGCAAAAAGTGTTAGGTATCTGTTTTTGCAAGTCTGATTTTCTAGTTACTTTTGTTTAGCGTGTTTTAGCTTAATCGAGAGCTGCTGTATTTAGCAATAATCATCCCTAATACAACCACGTATAACGGTTGGTCAAGAAATGCCAAGTAAACGAATTGCAGAACCCAGGAGGATCCTCGCCGGATCCTCCAGTCACATCCGTTCATCGTACATCGTGCTGTAAAAAATTATTGTAAATTTTTTTATTTAAAATTGAATATAAACAGTACCTGACAAAAATTGACCGCACGATGTACAACGAATGATTGTGATTGGAGGATCCAACGAGTATCCTCACTCCTGCAGATCGAAAAAACAATGACTGTTCCGAACGTTTTAACGAATGACTCGACAGTTTTTATCCATGCCACATAGATGTATAACTTCACCTGAATATCATACTATCTTAGTCAAAATCGACGAAACGGTAAATACAAACTATGAAGAATAAGTTAAGCCTGGATTACTCCTCAAGAGCATGATAAACTGGTCTTTAAAGATAAGCCGAAGAAAAATCAAACTAGGAAGGAGGATGGCAGTATATTATTGAAACATGGAACGTTCCTGCATCGAATCATACAAGTGACTACAAAGAGAACACAATCGAAAGGGGACATAAACTCCCAACAAAGCCATTAACCTCGATTTGTTTTCAATGTATCAATCTCCACAGATTGATCAGAAATCATTTGCTGACAAAGAAAATGAAATATGACAGCACGTTATATCCAAGAAAACTCATTATTTCGAAGAAGTTCTGGGAATATCTAATGCTCCAAACCTCAGTGCGATGCTTCCACCAGTTTCTGAAAAGAAACAAGAATTAGTCAGCAAGGGCTAACATTACAATACAAAATAAACAAGAGTAGCATCAGTGACTCGTTAATGGAACGTTAAAATACCTAGGCCACTTCGAGCGATGTCGACCTAGTTCAAACCAATTTTTTCTTTCTCCTCCCCGATGCTAGAATTACTATGACAGTCCCAGCCAACAAAGTCGAACACATTTAAAAAAAAAAAGGCACAATGTAATGGATGCTTGACCACATAATAAAGCACTCTATACTAACCTAACCCAACCTAAATTCACCTAACCCGATTTGATTGATAGCTCTATGTGGGGCATTAGGAGCAAAGCAACACCGGTTGACAATTTGATCAAGTGGCCATATGTGAACAACTTGAAGATTGCAAACAAGCCTGTTGCCCATGGTTCAATATCATCTGATGATTATTTTGCAAATTTTCTTGGAAGCAAACCACTAACAACTCAATACCAAGCCATCTCTATTCTACAGCCAAAAACGTACAAGGAAGAAAAATACGATGAAGAGGCAAATGTAGGACAACCATTTATTGTAAGAGCATGAAGTGGGAGATGCAACGTCAGTGCTCAAATTATGTTTTTGGCATCACAGTTAACAAAATCTATACAAATGCATATCTGATTGATTGCACCAAAAAAATGACCAGGAACCACTGTAAACAATGGAAAACAGCACTCACTCAAGTAACACAAAAAAGTTGCCTTGCATGTCTAACGCCTAGGCCGGTACCCAACCACAACAAATCACTATATAATGGATGAAATCAATTTTACTGGAAACTAATGGGTGAAAGAAATCCGAAGTACCTCTTCCTTCTTGCCTCCAGAGAAAAACTTGTAACTGCTATAGATGAGTATACCCCAGCCAGATAGAGAGACAATTACGAACTGAAAAAGTACAGAATCCAGTCAAGACAAGTTCAAAACTTTACGTGCTGACTAATTTCTATTATACTAGTGGTTCAAGAACAACACAAGGAACTTCAACGAGTAATGTGTAAAAGCACTAATCCATAGCTAAAATCCTCTCGTTAGAATGTCTATATTCCATGAAAATCATGACTCGTTTCATCACAAGAGAAATCAGTAACATCGAAGCTGTGAAAATGTTCACTTTTGATCTAATTATAAAACATGAAATGAAATGTGGTTCATTAATATTGAGGAGATAAGGGCCAAAATAACCAAAATCCATTCTTTTGATTACATGTTGTTCATTAAGCCATAAAGATTCTTGCTTTTTCTTCATGGTTTTCAATTCCAAAAAATTGGCTAAAAATGAAAACCTAGAAAAAAAGCACCAAATCATCACAACCCATTAAATTTCAACAAGAAACTTAGTTCATGAAATTGAATACCACGACAATATATATATATACATATATATATATATATAATCATGAGATCGAATACCACAAAAAATGGGGGAGAGAGAGAGAGAGACTGACATGCTCTTCCTTCCATTTAGATGGGCTCAACGGGTCTTGCCAGACATTAACCTTTGGGGGTCCATGGTGATCTGCAAATTTTACATTTTTTTCATTGAAATTAAAATCAGATCGGAAATTTACAATGCACAAAACACAAGACTGAAAATTTGGGATTTACCGGCAGCGCCGGCGAGGCCACGGCGATGGATTAAATTGGTAGTCAGAGACGAGGTCCTCGCGGTGGAGATGCGACTTGAAGTTGCAAATTGACGAGCTGCCGCCGCCGCTAGAGTGGCCATGGCTTTCAGGTTTCAGATGAGAGAGGGAGACGAAGAGGGAGAGCGAGAAGAAAGAGAAATAAGAGCAAATAGTTTTGCTAGTGAGCTACGGGTCATAATCATATGATGAACGGTTAAACGGGCAGAAACGCTGTCGTTTTGGCGTTAACGAGAATATTAAGCCCTGTACTGACCCATTAATGAAAAACTACATTAATGAAATCCTATTTGTCAACTAAAAGAGGATGAAAAGACATATTTATTCTCTATCACAACAAAAAAAAATTAAAGGAAAACTAATAAAAAGGGCTTTAAAACTTTGACTTTTAACGATAAGAACAAAATAAAGGGTAAAGTGAATAGTACCAGGATTGACTTTTTAGTGTAAAAATATGGTTTTTTGTTAAAGTGAACAGCACCGTGAGCTTTTCGTTAAAACTCCAAAAAATTAAGGACAATAATCTAAAACTACAATAACGAGATATTAAGCCCAAGACTGACCCATTAGGCCCATCTAATATAAAACTACATTAATGAAATCGTTTTTGTCAACTAAAAGATGATGAAAAGACATCTTCATCTTTTATCACAACAAAAAGTTAAAACAGTAATCTAAAACTACATGAATGAAATCTTCTTCATCAACCAAAAGATGATGAAAAGACATCTTTGTCTTCTATCACAACAAAAAAAATTAAGAACAGTAAAGTAATTTCACAAAACAAAATTTTCTGTTTCTTTTTTAACCTCACTTACATGTAAGTTTATCATCTCTAATTTAAAATAAAAATAATAATCTTTCTCCCTCTCTCCCCCTCCTCACTCCCTCTTTCTCACTCTCTTCCTCTCACCTTCAATTTTAACAACTAAAGTAAAAAAATTTACACACTTTGTGTGTGGGCACATACTAGTGTTTATTGATGTTTGAAGTTGAACAAACCATCTTTAAAAGAAATGTCAAATCTTAAGTAGAATGTCACGCAATTAAATTTGACAGCAGAAAGAAGCTCCAACTAATATAATAATCTTACGTGGATTGATATATGAATTTTTTGCTGCCAAATTTAACATATAAAATATTTTTTAAATTATTACTTTATAAGGGTCCCATTGCACCAATTATAAATCTTGAAAATTTATTTTTAATCGATTTCATTTTAAAAATGGGATCCTACAAATATTATTTACAACAACAAAAAAATATATGGGTTAGAGGAAGAAAAAATCTGACATTAAAACGTCGGCCATCAAATTAACATTTAACATATATCTTTTGTCATATACATCGGAGATGCTCTTAGTACTCTAGCCCTAGTGCCTAGACTGAGTGAAGCAAAATAAGCAAAAGAAGAAGGCAATAACACAAGTGCATATAACTATGGCAATGCAAGTCGACTTCCTGCTACTCTTCTGATAGTCCTTAGCCGCCTCTAGCTGCAGCGCTCCTCGCCGAACGCACGAATTCACAAGCGCAACGTGGCTCTCGATGTTGTTCAGCTGCTGCCCTTGTGCATCTCCAAGTGCAGCCATGTCAAGGAACACTTGGTGGAGCTCAATGAGGTTCTTCTCCATCTTCTTCACAGCACCGAGCCTCTGTTGGATTTCTTGAACCGTGTCCAAAACTTGGCCACGGCCCTACTCCTCTCTCCTTCAGGAGTAATGTCTCTCCCTCCCCGCTCGATATCAAATTCTCAATCGTTTCTTTGTAGGCCTTCTCACCTGTGATTGTGAAGGACCTCCACTGAACAATCTCTTTGTATTCGCACGCAATTTTGGTCCTTAAGCGTTGAAAATCAGCTATCGTGTCCATTAGCTTCATGGCCAAGCCATAGAACACTGAAGTTCTAAGATGACCCTACGCCGCACCCTGCAACTTTTCACTGATCGGCATTGGAATGTTCCAGCTTTTCCAACTTCCCCTTGATGAGTTTAACCAGCTTCAGGACCTGCTCAACATCAGAAACCATCCTCACGCGAAGCTGTTTCATGGATTTGGCATCATGGACGAGCTTGCTCTCCTTGTTCGCTCCCTCTAACCGTTTGTAATGCTGCACCACGCACAGCTCTCTCGTGTTGGACATTCTCTATCTCCTTGAAGAATCCATCACAATCGACAGTTTCTTTCCATACGTCGCCACCATCCTGCATGTCACCGATGTAGACATGGCGCTCGACGTCCTTGTATCTCTTGGACGAAGGCAAATCACTCAGAAACAAATCGTTCATCTTCGCAGCTCAGTTTCAGGTTTGGAATAGTGAGAGGCTCATAGCAACCTGCACTTTTATGAGGACGGACATCGGAAAAGAAAAGAGGTGTTGATAAGGATAACTAGATATTTTATTGTTTCTCCTTCTGCTGTTTATTTGAAATTCAAATGTATCATAGTTATCTTAGGACTCCTATACTGATAAGGATGCTTCTTGTGTAAAAACATTGTAACAGCTTACATTGAAACGTAAGTACGTGTTGACCACTGGATTACTCAAATAGAAGAAACATGATGAGCACTAAATTGTTGCGGCAGCTGCCGGCCCAAATGAAGTTCTGAGTGTAACGGCCATACAGTCACGGAAATTTGTGGCTTGAGAAGTGAAATACAAAAATGAAATACACTGTACGGGATAGATTTTCAATTCATCTAGGATTAGCAGTGTGAGCAGTGCCGTACAGTGAAAAGTAGCATAAAAAGCGGATGTTATCAACGATCTATGTTTTTCTTCCTTTTTACAAGCGATATTTCTACTATAAGCAACATAAGAGGAAGGCTTTATCAACGTAAAGTAAATGAGATTACACGAAAGAATATGTTCAATCAGATAATGACCAAAATTGTCTTGCTCATTTACAGAAGCTTATACTCACATATACACTACAAAGGCAAGTTTCATGCATCAATCATCTTCCAAGCCAACAATTTCTAGGATATACGATGTCACTTGGCGCCCGTGATGCAAAAATTCGTTGCGAATCATGACATGATATATTTTGTCTTAGTTGCTGCTAATTAATTTGTACATGTTTCCAAAAATCCAACTGAATAATACTGCACTTCAAACTCCTCTCTTCAATCTGTTCGCATAAAATCAGAATCAACGTCAGTTTTCCAAGTTTTGCGTGGTTCAAGTCACGTGACATTAAGCATTAGTAGGCGTGGTTTGGAACTTGATGGAAAAAGAATTAGCGTCCGTTTATTACCTCTAGCGTGGCTATGTTTCTGAAAAGCTCAAGACACTCCTCTAAAAGCAATTTTCTTGTGCAACGACATCTGCTAGTTCCGACAGTGAAGGAGCAGCTTGATCAGCCTGTTCAAGAATTGGCTTCAATGTAAGTCCACATTACATGAATCCCGGGTATACAACATTACAAAACAACTGAAGCATACCAATGGCGAAAAATTAGCAAGCAACAACTTAATGGAATTTGTGAGATTCGAAGCATGTCGAAGAGCAATGGAAGCAGACTGAGTGTCCACCTGCATACGCACTCAGTTTCGTTAGAAAAAAAAAAGACATCTATCTTGCCCAAGACAAAAGCTTAGAGTCAGTTTCCTTTGGCCTACCTCTGCACCGTCAATGAGGGGCACCCTGCAAACAACAGAATGCAAACACTCTTTCATCGTGCAAACCGCTGCCATATGTTGCCTTTCCATATCTCCCCAAGACTCCAACGACTTAAGCTACGCAAATTACAAACAAATTAGTCACAGTAGTAACACAGGTTCGTTTGAGTCAATCCAAACGTCTATACACCATCAAATCTTTTAACGAAAATCTGTATGTATCGTAGTTTGCTACTCACTTGGGAATAAAGTATAAAGTTCAGCTTCATGTCAAGCTTTTCTTTATGTAGCTTCACTTTCTTTTGTAGCACGGAATGTTGCAACTTCATCAAACCGTCCCAAGCATATAAAACATTGATCTACAAAATGTTTAAGAATGTAAAATGACTTTCATCGGAAACCTGACCGAACTAAATATAACTCCTATATCGAGTGCTTCCACTTCTAATTGAGCCGAGACATACCTGTGCTTGATTTGCTATGTTCTGATTCACAACATCAGCTCTAGCATTCGCAAACTGCCACTGCAAGATTCGATTATGAAGCAACCGAAGCTGATGTCCCATCTCTGTCATACTTGACCCTGAAGAAACCGAATTAGACCTCACCAACACACTAGACGGAGAAGATGAAGATTTTTTACTCTTGAACAAGTTCAACCCCGAGTTGAGCAACTTCTCCACCCCTTTAGTTTTTGAGGGACTCGTAGGAGGCTTCATGCTCGAAGACGACAATTGTACTCCCTTATTCTCCACAGACATCGTCGGCGACCCTGTTCTTCCCGGTGAAAGCGCCCACTGTGTGGTCGCTGTCAGCGAATGAGCCCTCCTGATCACATTTTTAATGGTGAATTTGTTCAGCTTCGGAGACTTGTCTCCAGATATCGGATTTGCGATGTTAGAATCAGATGTCCGTCTCCGATGCCTTAAAGTAATCTCATTCATGTACTTAGAAGAAACCTCCACACCCGATTTTCGAGCACTCTGACCAACATTTGGAGATCCCATGGTCATCCCTGAATAGATGTCACTGCACTCCGATCCCGAATCAAGAGCATCCGAAAAACCATCCGAAGTTCGGCGAGACGACTTCTGATGCAGAGCATTTTCGTCCACTGAAAATCTCCGAGGAGCAGCCACATTTGAATTGCTCGAAGACGACGAAGTACAAGAAGAAGACGAGTTAGATTTTCCGGGAAACCTGAATTTTCCAGTGAATCTCATCGACCCACCAAAAATGGGTCTGTGATTTTCTTTAGCGTTTTCTTTCGGATTATCCAACAAACCAAACTCACTGTAGCTCCTCTGTCTGTCAAAGATTGAACCTTTACGTTCGATTCGATCTTCGCTGCCCGTCGTTTCCGAGGTGATCGGCGAGAGTGTCGAGCTTCTTGTGCGACGACATTGAGGAGGGCCATAGTTCGCGGTTGGGGCCCGAATCGTCGATTTTGGGTTTTCGGGCATCGGAGAAAGATGAAATGGGTTTGCGGCGAACCGGCGAGATGGGGTGGTTCGTAGATGGGAGAGTGGTCGTTTCTGCGGTGGTTGGCGACGATAGAAACCGAGAGCTTACTTCCCGGGATTTGCGTCTTCTGGGTTTGTGGAATTGGTCTGTCACCACTTGATCATTCTTCATTGCCTGTAAGTTTTGAGAGAGAGAGAGAGAGCGGGGGGGGGGAAGCGTTTTGACTACTTGTGTGTGTGCGAGAAATGGAGGATTTGAGAACTTTATTTTCTCTGCGTATGTTTGGGAAACAGATGAGACCCAAAACAAACCACCACATTCGAAATGGCGGCAAACGAGGTCATGTGCCGGCATATGAGGGGACTCTGTGAGATATTGGGGTGGAATTACTGAAAAGCCCTCGTGGGGGATGACTTGGTTATGGTCAAACAAACAAAAAATATTGCATTAAAGTTTTTCCTTTTTAATACTATCATGATTAGGAGAAATTTTTAGTTATGATGGGAATACGGATAGTACAATACATGTTTTTATGTAAATGGTGGAAAATTTTATTTTTTAAATTATTAACATTTTAACGCACATATATCACTATTTATATAACGACGCGTGGTATACCACCTCATATGACAATCACATTAAAAAATCTCTCCATTATTTGATGGTCATATATTTTTCTTGTATGTCATTACAGTATATATATTCTTTTGTCAATGGTTGAGCTGGTTTCTGAGAAGGGAAGAAGGAAAGGAGTGGGGAGCTTCGACCCAAGTGAAAATGTTAGCACCACTTTGAATGAGACATTTTAAATAAAATTTCTCAACTTGTAGTAGTAGGAGTGCGGTAGGTTAAACAAAGAATGGTAAAATACTAGTTATTACGAATCTTGAGATAAACTTAAAATACACAAAGTCACTATAAAATATAGATAAATTTAGAATAATTCTTACACTTGCATCATTTAATTATAACGATACATGTAACTAAGGGCGGATGCATTGAGGGGTAGGGTGGGTTAGCTGACTTCTCGAATTTCAGTGAATGTCCACGGATAACTTAAGTGCTGACCTTCGAACTTCGGTGAATGTCCATGAATGACTTGGGTGTTGCCCCTTTAAAGGTTGGAGTTGTCTTTCATATATGCCTTTCAACTGCTTGATAAAATGCATTAGGGAGGTGTTGCCCCTTTACAGTCTATTCCTAATATTATTTACCTCTAGCTTGCTTGTTGGTTGTGATTACAATTGTAGGCAGAAAAAAAAGAAACAAGTAAAAAACTATCCAAAAATGCAAAGTAAATGAAATGTGATCTCAAAGAATAACAAAGCATCATCATTCTTGGACAAACATATTAATGGGATGCAGTGATATCAAACATTGTTAGTGTGTTCAAGATAAGTGTGTTTCTTTGTTAAGCATTCATATGAGAGCAGCCGTGGAACATGTTAGATACCCACGCAAATGAGGCATTAACAAGTGTGCAGTATGTCTTTCCAAATGACTTCAGACCTACCAATACTCGATGAAATGACGATACGCATGCTATTTCTGTTAACAAAAAATTTGTGATACGCGTAGTATTTTTACTGATCCCCCTAATATTATTTCCTGAATCCGCCACTGCATGTAATATATTTATGTATTGAAATTACACGCCATTTATCAAACTAGTAATTACCTCATGCACTTTATTTAGTGTCACATGAAAAAGAGGTTAGATGAAACTAATTTATCTTTGGAAATTTAGATGGTTTTGTTTTGGGTGGTGAAAGGAGTGAACATATAAGAGTTAACCAAGGGATAATATTGTGTTAATTTAATTGAGCCCGCAAAGTTAAGATAACGAAGGGTTTCATTGGAATCTGCCATTTGTCAATATTTGTTTTTGTAAGCTTCCGCAAATAAATTGGTATTTGATAATTTGTTATTAGTTTAAAATTTTTGGTTTAAAGTTGTTATGTCCTTTGTTGCTTGATATAAAAAATTGCAAAATTGAACGCCGTTGCCGGGGATCGAACCCGGGTCACCCGCGTGACAGGCGGGAATACTTACCACTATACTACAACGACCTTGCTGTCCTAGTCGACTATTTTATTTTATTTATAGTCTTAGGCCTGTGACCATTTTTCTTCCCAATTCTGATTTCTACCCTACCATACCGAGTACCATAATAGGCAGACAAAAGTATTATGGGTTCAAACATAGACTTTACATTTTCCCACCCGTTTGTATTCCATCAAGCGATAATTTAATTTAATCCACAAGCATGAAATCTGAACTTGAGCATTTGAATTACGTGTACGAGAATTTGAACTTGAGCGCAGAGGAGGGAGTTCCTAGCCTACTCAGCTACTCTCACGTCTCCAATAATGTTCGTCAATGGTTGTACCGTTGTAGTTAAATCTTGAATTTTCTCTAGAACCTGGCCAACGAATTGACCAAACAAATTATAAGGATACAACAAAGGTTATGCAGTTCAACCTACACCAACAAATACTGCAAAAGAAAATAAATGTTGAAGAATAGTGGTTAGCATTAACAATTCTGAATGACTTATATGAAGTAAAATCATCATCTATACTCCAACACACCTAGGAAGATCAAATGAATACCCACCCATCTTACAACCACTACCCCATCCATCCATCCATCCATCCATCTATTCTTTCATCTAGCAAGAATCATGCAAGCACTCGTCCATGTCGTGGTAGAGTCGAAACTTCCATGCCTGAAAACTCAATGGAAATTGCACCGGTGCAATAACGAATGACTATAATCAACGTATTTCTCCCAGAGGGGCTTGTACTTTTCCATCCCGATCTTCAACCATGGTTTTGAGTTGCCGTTGTAGTGCAGCACAGCACCTTTCTCTATTAAGTGAGGGTCGACGGTTGTGTAGCCCAAACCCAGAATATGCCACGAGGCATCCAAAGGCTCTGTCAATCCGTAGAATGTCAACAATCCAGGTGGTAGCGTGCCAAGTTTCCACAATGTCCGGTCTACATTTCTTTCCTGCCAGTAGTGGTAGATGCCAGTGACATTCCTTTTCCTCCATTGAACCAAATCAAAAACATTCATCCCAAACGCCCATCCACAAGCATCAGGATCAAAATGCGCTCTTATGAGGGGGTGAGAGTAGTTCAGATATTTATGGAATCTGTGAAATGTCTCCATGCATGTCTCCACCGCACCATTGACATTACCGTTCAAACTAATGGAGAACAGGTCAGATAGATCCTTCTGAACCACAACATCATCATCCAGAAATACCACCTTCTTCAGGGCAGGAAAAACTTCCGGAATATAAAACCTCAGATGATTAAGCATAGAAAGATACTTGGGGTTCCGAAACTTGATTGGTGTCCGCCCATCATCACTATTTCCAGAGAAATAGTAACTCTGAGTATCAGAGTCTTGGAGCTGCTTAAGTACAGGAACATAAGAAGCATTCAACCATGTAAAATCCTCAAACTTTTGAACCTCGACGGCTACACCTCTGAAGCTGTTTATGGAAAACCAGGCCTTCATTGCAGCATAGTTGATTTCATCAGTTACAAGATGGAAGACAATCTTATCTGGATTTTTGGAATTTATAGAAGTTGAATTGACCACAACTGAAGTTGCTAGGATGTTGTCAGAGAAGACGCAGAAATGGTAGAGATTGCTATCCTTTAGTTTCATTTCTATTTGCTTTCTGTCCTTGATTTTCCTCTGTATATTCGGCTTTCTGAACCATTCACTAGTCAGCTGAATACCAAGGCAGTAGAGACTTTTTGGGACTTCTTCAGCAGCTATTTGTCCATACTTTGAACTTTTGTCACTCACCGAACTCATTTGTTCTTCCAGAGTTTGGATTTTGGCTTTCAGTCTCATGATCATGGTTGCACTATCATAATGGAGCTGCTGTGCTTGGTACAGTATAAGGGCCATATCACTGATTGCGGTTTCCGATTCTCTAATAGTCAGAGGAACTCGCCTGGTTGCAGCATTTGACAGCAGGATCTGCGAACTGCGAATCTGGGCACTTAATTCCCAGGCAAACTGAAGGTTGTTACTTTCTTTGGCGATCACAACAAAAGCTTTTGCAAGAGCAATTTGGTCATTGAGTTGCCTTGCAACTGAGTGGGGGCTCAACATTTCGTCGGTAATATTAAGGCCTTCCATAATTCTATCACTCCCGAACTTCTGTGGAAGGAAATCAAGCACAAATTTTGTTAAGTTCGCAAAATAAATCGGAAAAGGTAAAGGGGAAAAAATGCATATTTATCACTTCCTCCAGAACAGAAAAGAAGAAAACAAATAGTTAATTCGTTTTCCAATATCTGGAAGGATGATATTGGTGCCGCCATATAAGAGCAGCTTCCCAGCATCAAGAGCATATGACTTTTGTCATGATACACTTCCAATACAGAATGTTAGGATTCAGCGAGCATTTTTAACATTTTACGTTTAGATTCCATTTATTGAATATCAACATCAGTCGAAAGTAGATTATTAAGTCGTATAAGTTATCTATGAGTTAACTCTGGCCATACCACAGTAAATGTGTTGTCTTAAAGTTTCTGTTCTGGAGACTGGACCTATAACATTCACTCCTCCGCGTACTTAAAAATGACATCTACCTTGACTTTGTGATGACAATAAAATCTCTAGATTGTTCTATGGATCTATCAACCCTAGACATTTTACAAGAATCCACAACATGAGCAGAAATAACCTGAAAATTTTGAAACACTGAAAAAGACACAACCAAGCACATCCATATCATTTTTTATGATTCAGCAAACATTACTACTCCCTTTCGAAATACATTAACTATTCGTTTCCAGAGTCTTCAGCCCCTTCGACGAAATCATTGGAAATAATAAGATCATATCAGATGACATCTACCAACTAAACAACACTTCATTTTCTCTAATCAAATCGAACCCAAGCATACAAAATCAAATATTTCCTCTAGTAGCTAACAACTCCAACTACAAGACAAAAATATCATTGAATCCTAAAGCTTACATCTTTTTGTTGTTTTAGCTCCCAAAACTGAGAAACTCAGAACCCAGTTCAGCATTTTTTTTACCTCAGCTCCCAAGTTAAACAGAACCCCAACATCCCATACTCCAATCCCCTCCATTTTCCCACAGTTCCCTACACTTTCTAGGCAACCAAACAGAGTTCAGACACCCAACTAAACCAAAAAAAAAAAAAAAAAACAACACAAAAGGGCAGAGAAGTAATATACACATACCATGGGAATGACAGGTCTGGACTCCATCTGATTAACTCTGCTCAAAGTAAAAATGAAGAGCAAAACCGCAGCCCCGCACAGCGCCCACCATAACACATTTGGAAACCGCCGCCGGAGCGGCCTCCGGAAGTCCGCGGCTCTCCGCCTCATTACTCCCCACCGGTTCCAAATCTGAAGCGCCCAATCCAATCCAGAAAACCCGTTTGTTTCCCGAGAAAGTTGCAGCCCCTCTGAACAGAGATCGCAATCCGGATCAAAACATGGAGTGGCTGGATCTTGTCACATAAGGAGAATTGGGAATGGGAATTTAGGATTGTGAGGGTTGAATTTGTAGTGGGTTTTTGGATTGGGTGAATATTTAGTGAGGAAGAAAGGAGCTTTGTCTGTCGTCTTCTTTCTTCTTCTTTCATAGAGAGACAACAATAGTTGGTCGGTTAGTTCGTGTGTTGTAATTATGTGTGGAGAGGAGTGGCCTCTGCTTCTCTGTTTATTTTTTTTTTTTTTTTGTATTATTTTTTTCCCAATCCAAAGCTCTATAATTTTTTTTATTTTTTATATGAACGTAGTATTAAATGATCCGAAAAATTAACGGTCCTTTTATAAAATTCTAATAAACTTTTGCAACAATTGGATGTTCCAACTATAATTTTATGTTAAACTCAGTTAATTGAAATTTATACAAAATTTAACTGTCTCAGAGTTTTATTAAATTTCTAATGCAATATCTAATAGTTGATTATCTAACCGCATAGTGGTATGTAATTTAATTTGATTTTTATCGTATTTATTTGGTTTTATTGAGATGGAAATAGCATAATTGAAGCGGAACAAGCAAAGGTTAGTAGAATAATTAATTCAATTTGGTGATGTCATTTTCGTTTAATCCCTAAAAGTCTCTTTCCTCTCGGACGAGACACAGCAACCCCCATCCGAAACTCAAACTCACATTTCAGATTTATGACAATTATTGGTAATTGATGACTGCCTTCACATTATTGGCAAAAAGAACAAGATGTCGTTACGATAGTATGAAATAATTTTGCATTATTATTTTTAAAAGTTAAAACATATACCAACACGTGATTGACTTATGATATTGCCACAATAATTGATTTATGATACAACAGTTTTTTTATTCTTTTTGGAAATTGTTATTAGCACTCAAAAATCTCATTTTACACTCCGAACTTTCTATATTATGAAAGAAAAATATACTTATGAGGAGTGTAGAATGAGATTTTTAGGAGTACCAATGACACTTCCCTTCTTTTTTTGACCAAAAATAAAAAACGTAAGATAGATTTCTTTGTTTGATTGGAAATGGTCTCAAGTTCGTCCTCACATCACCTCTCAGTAATTGTGAGGATTAGCACTAATTTGTGAGTATATGTAATGAAAATGAACTAAAATTAAGTTATATTAAATGCTAAAAAATGTGAATCAGACCGGTTGAACAACATAATGTGTCTACTCAACTTGCTTTAGAATTTTGTAAGAGAGAAAAAAAGAAACCCTTAGATAGAGTTCAATGCCTTTTTTTTCTTTTTTTTTTTTGGTAAAAATGCCTTTTTTTTTTCTTGATCCAAAGGTAAGTAACGTGCTTAAAACTTGGGATTCGTTTTTAAAAGCTTGGTGACTTTTACCATATTTGAACATTTCTTCCATTAACATTGTTAAACAAATCCTACCGATTTGTTGCCAAGTTTTGGACTTTAATTTGTACAAACCTAACGAAAACAGACACGGTGGTTCAATAAAAATGTCTATAAACACTGTCCACAATTCGTAAGCCAGAGGATCGTATGTCATAAGTGTTCGTGCGACAGACAATCTTGTATAATAATACAACGGAAAAAAAAAGCTAAATAATCAATGTATAGTAACACAACCATTTACGAAAGTAAGCCGATTCATCCATGGTGGTGCACATGAAAAGTGAGTGTGCGATACACTCTTCAGAACAAACGATACACTCTTCAGAAAGGTTTATGGTACACTCTTCAGAAAGGTTTATGGTAGCCTTCTACTTGAAAAAGAGTATGGACTAAAGCAGGAGTACTAAAGAAGGGAGTTTAACATACTTGCCGGCAAGAGCACACCTTATACACTCGAGCATGACTGAAACGTACACGAGTGCCACAACTGCCCAGTATTCTATGCCGAATGTGCCATTGAAGTGTATAAGCGGGAAAAAATTGCTTGAATACCAGACCACTTGCAGCATTGTCTCTAATAGCATTGCCATGATTACATGGTACCTAAAGAAGTGAGGCCACTCCTTTTTCTTCACCACTCCAAAATATGCCAAGAAGAAATATATCATTGTGAACCAATATGGCAACCTCTTTATTGCTCCTGGGACGTAATAAACCAAGTCTCCAAACAATTCATAGTGTTCTATGAAGGGTTGAATATAAAACCCGGTATCAGACATCTGCAGAGCGATTAAGTAGGGGAGACATGCTAAAGTTCTCCACCACCATTCTGGCTTCTCTTTCATTTTCGGAAAAGGTATACTGATGGAGTTACTCTTCTTTGCTTGTGTCAATGTTGAAGATTTCCGTTGTCTTGGTAACATGGATATGTTGTGTGACTGATCGCCTTGATTCCCTCTTAACAGTCTCGATGACGTAAAAGAAAATTGCAAGTTTGGCAATCCTGAAAATTACATGTTTGGGATTATAAGGACAAACAATCTCAATGATGCTCCTATCTAGAAGGCATTGCTTCTGTTATACATAACATTAAGCAACTGATTAATTTCAAATCAGGTTATATGAGAAACACGGATGATACTTGACACGAAACTTTGTATACCTTTCGGAGCCCACTGAATGCAGATTGTGATTAGGTTGTTGTAGACTCCTGCTACTTGACAGTATAGGCACTGCATTGATGTTAGATCTGCATGCAACCCGGTTGGGCTTGTTCTGTCTTTTTAGATTCACATCCTTGTACCTAGTTAAAGACCATTATAATGTAATTAATTAACATGAGCTGGGAAACATTCATATAAACTTAGCAACACTCCGTTCATTACTCAAATGCTGCTAATAATTTCCCTATTCCAGACCAGAAAAAGAAAAGGTGGATCTCAAGACTATCAAAACTAAATTGTTGTAATCTGTAAAAATAGTCGGAACAAGAAAACCAGTTAAAATCTGTCTTCCAAGGCTCAGAAAAAGGGACTCATACACTAAAATTCCAACACAATATATTTGTCATTGGAAAGTCATTTTGATCCTCCAAATAATCTCAATTCTCAAGTGAACCAACTTTATGAGTTTTCGAAATTAGCTATGGCTTCCCTTAGCACTTACAAATAAGTGATTCACGAATGTCACACTCTGTGCCAGATTAGAGGTTCAAAGTGTAACTCTACCATAATCCTTAACCAAAGGCAAGGCTACTCAATACTTAAAAGTGTCCCCCACTCATACACTTAAAGCACTAACTACTGATCGATAATGCAAACAATAAATGATGAGTTAATGGAATGAAAAAATACTTAAAAATCAAATATCGAAGAATGTTAATCCTGCAAACATGACAGGGGAGACAGGGGAAGAAGGCATCCCACACCATAACAATTCAGTCAGCACAAAATTGCCAATAAAATCTGCCAAATGCCATACAAATCTGATTCACACACACAACTAATCACATTCCATTGCCTAGAATATCTAAATCCATACCATACTCCTACAAAGGGATTATCGATAACTAATTTCTAATCAGACCTACTTTTCGACCTTGAATTTAAAGTTGAGCTTACAAGAAGAATGCTAAAATTACGAACCAAGATTCAGCTTATGTAACAAACCACTAAACTACATTCAGAATTTCATAAATTCCCAATTGTTCCCTCTTACATAACATCAAAACTATGAAAATTCGAATTAAATTTTTCGTTCCTAACCTCCGAAAATCCGAAAAGTATAATCTACCACATTATGCACACCAAATAATCCAGAAACGACCTACCACAGCATAAACACTGGAATAATTAATTTAGAAGTATTACAACAAACACTATTAACTAATAACAACCCTCAAAACAACCAAATTCTCCACTTTTCCAGGAATTAAGAATTCGAAAAGAGAAAAACGCACGACGCCAACAAAACCCAGAAATGGTTCCCTCTTCCGAATCTACTTTTCCAAGAAAGAAACGATTTTTAGCATAATACAACGTTTTCTCCGGCGATTTTACATAAACTATCAGGTTTTTAATTTTTGGTTTCTAAATTTTGTTCATTTTCCCTTTGTTGTTGCCGTTGTTTGTAAATTTTGTAATTTTCGGAGAACAAAAGAAGGTGTAGCTGCGAGGAGGAAGAAAACGTACCGGGACGCAGCCGGGGAGGCAAGAACGCTGAGGCGGCAGCCCAAGGCGGTCGCCATGGCTTCTTGAGATGTGCTGTGGGTTCTCTCGCACTCTTTAGAAACTCGGCGCAGGCTGCCTTTCTTTCCCCGCAAGTATATGGCCCACCATCTTTTATAGAATTTCCACAGGGCTTCGTTGTAATAACCAAAACTTCAGGGGTCTCTGCGTACTTTTCCATTTTTAGTGGTGTACTTGGTTTTGTAAGGGAAAATTATCATATTCGTTTTTACGATAATTGTAGCTCAAGTGGGTCAAAACATTTATGAAGTTAGTTTGATGCTATTTGGTTCTTCCCTTGGAGTAACCATTATTGGTGTCCTGAAAGTCCAATTTTTGGATGGTAAATTATATATATTTTTTAATATTTTGAAGGAGGTAAGGGTAAGTTAAAGACAATAGTTGTTTCGAGAAAGAATTATGGAATTGGTCTAAAGAGAATATCAACTTTTTTGCACCAAATGATTGATGCCAATTAAATTTGCACTTTAATTTAAGTTGAAATTGATTAATAATTGTAGTAAAAATTTATATGGTGCAAAAAGTGTCACATCATTTAGTGCAAAAAATGGTGCAAATATTTGGTGTAAGTAGCACAACCAAATAGTAATGCTCGATACACCAAATTTTCTCACTAAATTATGTACTAAATGATGTGAAACTAATAAAATTTATACTTTAATTCAAGTTGGAATTTGATTACTAATTGTAATAAAAATTTGCATTGAGATAGCAAAGGTTAAACAAACGGTATTACAACGTCAGTTCGTAACAATTACATCACATCCTTCAAAATCACATCGGCTATGAAGCCAAGACGTATATCTAACCAAAAACACGGACTAACAACTCCAAGGGCATAACGAGCAAGACGATGGGCAATGCCATCAGCTTGACGACGAACATGGTATACAAGTTCGGTGCATGAATTTGATGTATGTTAGTCTAAACTATTCTAATTTACTGACAATGTCATCAACCTCAGGTATAGAATTACAAGCACGCGTTTACATGAGGTTATTTATTCGATTCCCCTCTTCCTCAGTGTCATATTTGGCTTCTACTTTTTATAGTTGAAAGGATAGGTGAAAGGGCACTTGCTCTGCCAAATATTCTCACCAACTAAAAGGGTAACTGCGCAAGTTAGCAATAAATTCTCATCTCATTTTAAATATGGAAAATAATGGGCACCTTGAGAAATTTAGAATATCGAGTCAATTGAACGTTTTGACATTCTGGACCCTTCTTGCTAAGAGTTACAGTAAATAGATTAAATAAATATCAACCAATTTCAGATATTAAATAATTCTTTCCATGAAACGCTGCGTTTCATCCGATGTTCGACCAAGAAGTCCTATGCAGAGAAGGGGAGTTCTGAGATACGCTTGCACGACTTAGACGCTTCTTCCTGTATCTCCATGCTACTTGAATTCTCTTTGCCTGCAAGACCTCTTCAATACGGTGACTCATACCTATCAAAACAGAAGAACATCACCTCTCACTACTAATAATAGTTCGACAATGAGACTGAGCGTTTGTTGTTTATTAAAGAACAAATTGTTGATATGTTACAGCTAATCTGTTTATATTTTTTTGGCTAACAAAACGTACCAACATGTTAATGATGCATGAATGAGTTCGATTTTGCTTAACATTCCGATTAAATGTTGCCTCTAATGAATATTTCACGGAAGGTAAACAAGAGCAAAAAGCTATATTTGTTGAAACTTGAAATAGATGAAACCTTATGGCTCCTTGAACGCTTGCATTCCGCAGGAATCTTGCAAAACGGCTAGTGAACTCTTCAAGATCTGCAGCTCGCAGCAAAAACACTTCAACGTTACTTAAGCACCTTACCATCCTATTGCTCAACAATTTCCGACCAGGAATCCTGACTTTTTTTCCATCCACGAAACAAAACCATGTCGGATGAGTATGTAAGTTTAGGAATGTTACTACTAATTTGAGTCAACAAGATGTTAATGAACTAGAGTAATTTAAAAACCAGTGATAAATGAGTAAAAGTGAAAACCATTGTTTACTGAAGGATGCTCGAGACACCATGTGAGAAGTTCCTCGCGCAAACATCTCCTTCGCATAACGAAAAAACAATCCCATTCTCCCAATGCTCTCTACTCTTCCGCGCACGATAAAAACCATCTTCTCAACTAGACCTCCTAGGATAGAAAATCTGCTTCCTTTTATGTATGTCTTTTGTTTTAGTTTCTCACAGATTGCATCCAAAACCGGGTCTCTAGCAGGGTAAAAATCCGAACCTGCAAATTTATTTTGTAAGTTATGGGACAATACACGGTGCATTAACAAAAATTTGGTAGCATTTTATCCTAAAACCATGCCAATATTGTCTTATACGAGTGCAGCATCTAAAAGCAAAGAACGCGTAAGTAATGTAACCTCAGATTGACTACTCTGTTAGAATATATGGTAGAGATCTTACTTTTTTCACAAATTTGAAGAGATGGCGTCATATATCTCTTTGAAGGTCTTCGGGCAGATTCTCCAAAAGCATTTCTTCATTTACACCTCTAGTGGCAAACCAGTTATACCGCTCAGCTTGCCTTACTTGCCTACACAGACGACGCAATACATTGGGTAAATTGCAGACGATTCATAAAAAATTATGATAAAAGTTCTCATGAACGTACATTACTATGTAATCATTGTGATTACTCTCAAAATCTTACAAGGTGCACGCTATGACTATTTGGATCGAAGTTGAAGATATAATAATTACAGAATGTTCTAGCTGATCTGCAAATCAGTTACAGTTTTTATGAAATTTGTCGGGGATGCCAGAACGGTCTGGAAATTAAGAGCGCAGATTTGCATATATCCGGCAGAACAATGATGCCAAACTTTAACGTACGAGGATATATTTGCATTACTTGGTGACTAGAATTTAAGCAAATTAGGTTATAATACAAACATACCTTCTCAGTTCTTCTGGCAAGTGGCGATAGCTCTCATCCACCATTCTACATCACGACGTCGCAATAACATCTCAAATCTCCTGAAAGAGAAAAAAAAAAAAGGCGATCGTCACATGTGTAGGTGATGCTTTTCGGTATTGGTATTATGTATGTACATCTAATCCAAGTCTCACAAACTTGTTGGTACTATTCTTACATGCCCTACATCAATACTTGCAAAGATCTCCTTATTTTCAGTAAACGTCTGTTTTTATGAAGACATTCAACGAGCAGTGTGGTCGATATTACCTCTATCCCTTTCAAGCAGCTTGGGTATGTAGTAGATTTATGAAGTGAAAATAATAGTAAAAGTAGTACCTCCGTCCAAGAGACTGAAGAAAATTCTGCATATTTCCAATTAGAAGAGCAAAAGGCAAGACGCCAAGTCCGATAATTGCCATGGTAAACAGGACTTCCGAAACAAAATAGCTTGGAACTTGATTTCCCGCCAGAGTGCTGATTTGCTTCATAAAACCACATATGATAATATGTTAGCAGAAGGGTAAGTTCATTTCGCCGGAGCGGAGTTGCAGCAAAAATTGATCAAATCATCAAATAGACTAACTATCCAATTTGAAAATTAGTACAACGGAATAACATACCTGGAATCCCCAAAACAATGAGTATACATATTTAGTTATTACGCTATCTGCAGTAGTGAGATCGACAGCTTTAACATAGATTCCATAGGCAAAACCCTCTTCACTAAAACAAGTAGTAGCATTCTCATTGTCTGTCCAGTTCGCCCATTTCCATCCTTGCTCACCAAACCCACAGTCTATGAATTTCATGCACAATTCACTGGGGATATCAGAGTTGTGACATACATTTCGAAGACATTGATTAACCCTCTGCGACAAGAAATGAGAATAAAAGGGGGGAAATTAAACAAATAATGAAACTCTTCATGCATGCAAGGGCCTCCAGACACCTGTAAGCCAAGGAGGTACCAGCAGGACCCAACAACGTGGCCAGCCAACATGAAAGTGAGGAGGTTTATTACGAAGTTTGTCCGTGCTGACTCAAGCACAAATCCATATGGGGACTGACCAGCAAGCAGAGGTAGAAATCTATACAACCTGGGAATGTACTGGAAAAGAACTGCCATGCGTAGGAGATTCTTTGCGTTGTTTGCTCCAGATGATCCGAAAAATTGCGGTAAAATAGCCAAAATTATGATCTGAAAATAATTCAAACTCGCTAAATCATAGAAACAAGACAGTAGCAATATGAAATGAAGCAGGTACAATCACATGATGGCGTCTGTGGAAAAAGGGAGAAGAACATCAAGCTTTACTTGAGGAAGCGGTAAAACGATAAACAAGTCAACGAGAAATTTTCCCTGGAGATAATGGAGAGCAATTTTCTTTGGTTGGTCCACTATCTCTGCAGCACCAACTACTCTAGACTCAGGAGCTACATAAGCCAACCTAAACTGAAAAGAATCACTTTCAAAAAAATTAGTCGGACTCAAATTAAGTTAGACTGTAAACAATCTTGGAGGAAACTTCCCCGTCATAAGCTTCTATAACATATGATGAACCAGAAGAGGCTAGTAAAGCTACCGATTTAGAAACAACGGATTCACACAAAAGACTTGTCTCAAAGCACGGTAAAGCATTTACCTGGAGAAGCATGTGCAAAAAGTATATTGAATCAGTTATTGTTCTGAAGAACACCATTATTGTGGTCAAGGGCTTGCTGATAACTAGGCACTTATATTCCTGTATTTTAAGAAAGTAAACACCAGACTTAGAAGAATTTTGCTTTATAATTCCAAACATCAAACAAATCTTTTATGGAAAATGAGAAGGAAATGAGACGAACTTGTTGTGTAGGAATCAGGGAAACAAACCTTCCGTGCAGATAACACGAAGAAAAACAAAGGGTCTATAAAAATCGCCACCAAGCAAGCTAAGACAAAGAATTTGTTCCATTGTTGCACACCTTTAGTGTGAGGGCTCATAACTCCTGGAATATGTTGGTTTAGAAAAGAGAAACATCTTCTAAACCAGCCTTTAGCATCGTCATAGAAAGAGATATGAATCTGCAGGAATCAAAAGACTTGAAACTGAAAATGCATAAAAGTTTTCAAACTAGCATTAGAAAGTTCCTACAAGTATACAGATAACAAGACGGCAATCAACTGAATCCACTCTATAAATATTTAGATTATAGAACCAATCAACAACGAAACTCCTTGACTTCACGAATTCTCTGCACTCAAAATATGACATCTGACCTGCAGTAAGAGCAATAAAGCAGCCAAATAGGTGTGTATGTACGTACGCGGTACAAGAAAGTCCTCTCCTTTTAACCATTCTGCCTATAGTAGAGCATTCAACCTCAAATGAAAGACTAATGTGCCTCTAACAAGTTACATTTTCTACATTAGCTCACAATTTTCAAATAGTATTGGGCTATAATAATCACAACAACAATGCAGTTAAAAAGAAATAAATTTGGTGTGAGAATACAAGGTGAGAAAAACAAAACCTTAGAATTGAAAAGCCTTGAAGCTTTTCGGTTTTCCTGCTTAGATGATTTCAGACTCTGACGTGTTGAGCAAATTGTGCAATAAGAATCTTTGCACACTCGTATATTCTGGAACGGAACGAATGCATGCATGAATGGACTTGAATGGTCTCCAAGTTCAGTTTCAGTTGCATTGGATCCCATTGAACTCATAGAAATGGAACTTGGCACATCCAGGGAAATGGATTCAAATTTCTGGAACTGAGAATCGGCATATTGATATGAGAATTGCGAATGTAGCATTGGTGCCTCGTCGTTTTCTGAAGCAGCCATTTCTCTTGAAGAAAGCATACAAAGGTATCAAATCAAAATTTAGTAATATACATATGCAGATTGGTTAGAGGAAGAGAGGAAAGTTTTAGATAGAAGGAAGTTTTATGCCAATACGTGCAGATTGTGGCAGCACAATCTTAGACAATTTACTTGAATTCAACAACCCTAAATCAAACAATATAATAATAAGTTGGTTGTTCTTGTCCCCTTCACTCGAGTTCGGACCTCCCTCCCTTCACCCGAGTTCGGATCTCCCTCCCTCTAGATCACAGTAATTTAGAAAATGTTTCATACCAAAAATTAAAAACCCATCAGAAATTGACTTCATAATTTTGTTTGATTTCTCAGTTCTCACTTGGTCTTATGTATTAAGAAGAATAAAAGTGAACTGATCAACACCCTAAACCCTAAAACCAAGTACAAAGTGATTGCATGATATCCAGAAAGTTATAAGAACATAATTTTGTTTGATTTCTGTTTCCACACAAACAAAGTACCAAATCATTGAAAATAATTACTAACAAACATAAAATATTTGAAAAATTAAATTAAACAATTAAAAACAAATTATTAAGCACAAACCCAATCAGAGCTGAATTCTCTTGACTATGGAGTCCAAGGCAATTGAAAAGTGGAACTTCCGATCTTATGTTTTTGTTTTTGGATCAAACATATGTGATGGGAAGCAAAAGCAAAGAAAACAATTCATGGTCTCGTCGTATCCAAAATAGGAAAGAAAAAAAAAAGTAATTGACAACCTAAAAATCGTATATTTCCGGAATGAATCAGATTATATCCATTAATCTACAAGATTATTAAAAATTATGTTTTCCTTTTTAAATTTCTCTTTGTATCTTTCACATGACCAAGTCCCATCTATGAAAATGGAAGAAATTTGAATTCTTTTATTTTATTCTACATATGGCCTTTTTGCTTTTTCTGGCCTGGTTATCTGTGAGTTTGACAAAAAGTAAAGGGTGAGATATCAAATGGGTACATTCATTCCTCCCTTAATTTAAGGAGTTATAGCTTTAGGGTTAACCCGGTTAGTAGAGTTTGTCAAGAGAAGGTTGCTTGTAATCATCTCCCTCACTTTATATATACTCTTTTGTACATTCATTCAATCTATGAAATATACATTCAAATCAACTTAAATTTCCAGAGTTTTCTTGGAGAATTTGATTGCTCTAGAAAACTAAGTTTATCCGTCAAGAATACTGAGGTATTATGTAGGCAGACTCGATTTTTACTATATATTGTTATTTCAAGTGATGTGTAATTTTTTTATGGAGAAGACTGGGCTGCTGAAGAATTCAGCAGCCAAGTCCAGTTCTTTTTTTATTGTTATTAATTGATTTCTGTTTTTTGAATGGTATAGGCTCTTTATTTTCCAAGGGGAATGAGAAGGACGCATTGCTCACCATTACCTAGTCTCCATCATCTCAAGGTTGTGATGGTAAATTCTGCAGCAGCGGCGAGAGATTTGGTTTTGAGGGATTCCTTGCAATGGACGGCACCAATCTGCAGAGCCTACATATCAATGAAACAGAAATCTTCACAGATGGTTGGTGAAATTAATAGTTGACTCTACCTATTAGTGATGTAATAAGAACATATATACATTTATAGCCGTGAGGCTTATCGTTTTGAAGCACCAGAATTCAGCGTTTATTTTCTTCGGGATGTTTTATTGATGCTTGAAAACAAGTTTGATCTATTTAAGCATGTTTATTTTCTTTAGGTCGATTTTTAGTTCTTATTCCTCCACTGAAAACAAAAGGAAAGTAGTTTCCCGAAAGGAGAAAAGGAATTGAAACAAGCAAATTGGCAGGCTGGCTATACCGTTGGGGACAAAGCAGGAAAGGCTTTGTGTTTATTGATTGAAACAAGCCTTTGGCTTCTTGTATTAGTGATTTTGGAATGAAAGAGGACCTTATCTGCTAAGCGAGAGTGCAAATCACGACAGTGGTTCATATTCTCACTGTATGCTATAGGCGAGTTTGATCGCAGTGAGGTTGATCTGGTAGCTCTACTACTGGAGGTCAGCTGTTTGAGTTTGTTGAGTCTATTATTAAATGGCGCTTTGGGATCGTAAGGTAATTTGGTGCCACAATGACCTTCTCTGTAGTGTCCAAGTAGAAGCATATGGTTGCTTGAGAGTTTTCATCTCTCACATAATATGTCACAAATATTGTTTCCCTGTCCTATATATCGTTGTATTCTTTGGTTTCTATCGATCCTCTTCCTTTTGTGTGTTGTGTTTTGCAACATTGTTCATCATGCGTATATAAGCTTGTATCATGCGTGTGTGTACGGTCGCTGTGTATTCTTCACATTTAATTAAAAAAGTATGATCGGCTTTTTGGCTAGGTTAAATGACAATTAAACAGGGCAACCGAACCATAGACTGGTCTAGTTTGGTTTTATTACCAAAACATGAAAAATAAAATTGAAAAGCAAACCAAATGTGATCAACCTTGGTAGGTTTTGTTAGTTTTTGACAACAGATTTTCCCACCCCGAAAAAAAAGAGGAAAGATGAAAAATTGAAAATTTTCAAGGCAATATCCTGTTGCTCTCATACTGCAACAATTAGTAAACTAGGTAAGGTTAAATCACAAGAACTGAAACTACAACGACTCAAGTAGAACTTGCTCAATCTACGTGGACCAGTACCACAGTCGGCCTTGAGAATTTAGGGGCCCTATGCAATATTTAGATGGAGGCCCTTCATTTTTTAATACTCTTTGTTATTTTTTTTTTTCAATTTGTATCTATAAAATTTAAATACTACAAATTAGAGCACCAAATTATAAGTATTATTTGAGTGGACAAGAGTGTTTTCTGTCTTGAAGGGTCTTCAGTTCGAAATATGTTGCATGGTTCTCGAACCCAGCCATGTACAAGAATATTGAAGGCCTACACCACTAGCGCTGGTATGGTAATTATTATTATCTTGCACATTTAAGTATATAATATGTATCTGTTTACATGTAAAGAAAATTTGGGGCCCTTCCGAATTGCGGCCTGTGTGGCGGTACATTTTGCACACCCTCAGGACCGGCTTTGACCAATACCTATTTTATTTAGGCTGACCCTCCTTTACAAAGAGAGAATAAAAAGAACAAAGAAGGATAGTAATTTTTACTGCTCTCTTCTCAACTTGTCCATTTGCTTTGTTCTTTGATTCTCCATTTCGTAAGGCTTCGAAAAAGGAAGAAGTGCATGAGAAAAAAAGTGCGCAAACTTCACTTTCCATTAACAAAGATTGGCCTTTTCTCCTTTTGGACCAACACCATGATGAAATTAGGGTTCCATATAAGCCCTTAGCTAGCCTTGTCTGTCACCACTATCCACACATATTCAACTTTCAACATGCCCCCTCACGTGTGACGTGTGGCTGATTTTCAAGCCCACACGTGGACAACAAGTGGGTGATGCATGAGCACGTGTGGAATTCTTAACTATGTCCCTCGAAAATATGGTTTTCAGTAACTTGGAATTCTTAACTCTTTAACTTCATGTGCGTTATGAAACGTAAAAATTTCAATTTCGACCCTCAAATCCTAGGAGTTTTTAGGTGTCACAAATCCATGAAATAATAGAAGTCATAATACTGTGAGTTTTAACTTAATCCCGAATCCCTTTGCTTTCTTTTCGTAAATAATGGCCTAACCACTATTGAAACCATTTTCTTTTTCTATTAGGATTTGGCCATGCATCAGATGATTAACTCTGTACCTTCTCCTGCATCCAAAAGGATTACTTATTGATTGTATTGTATTTATTTCTTATCCGCCATAGAAAACCAAAGGAGAGTTGTTTCGATTAGGAACAGGAGTTGAAAACGATTGATCTGTTAAAAATTGGCCTTTGGAAGGGAGTAGGAAAAGCCTTCTGGTTATCAATATAGAAGCTTTGTTTCTACTAAAATCGCACAATATCAGGTTACTCAGTGTCCTCTTGTTTTGATCTGATCACTACGAGCGACGTTTTGCAAAAAGAGACGCCACTATGATTAAGAGAAAAGCCGAAGCTTGTAATGATATCAAAAGCATAAATAAAAAGACCAAAAGCCAGGATCAGAATCATGACATTCAAAACCAACATGGTACGGCCGTGGTCACACGCGAGTTCGAATTACCCGACCTTGTTGTCTCCCAAGTTCTCCTTCTCCTCCCCACCAAACTCGCTGTTCGGGCCAGCATTCTTTCCAGGCAATGGGAACGGGTGTGGTCTTCGATCCCAGTCTTAGTTTTCAATGAGTATGAGGAGCCAGGCAGTGATTGGCACACCCTCGAGCACAAATTGTTCATTGACTTCTTGAAAAAGTGCTTGAAGTGTCGTGAGAAAGATAAATACACCAGTGGACAAGCTTACGCTTCACATGAGGTATGGTGGAGGGAGAGGAAGCACGGCTATCATAGATAAGTGGACGAGTTTTGCTGTTGAGAGAAACATTAAAGAGATAGACATCATTCTTAAGAGAAAACTTGGCCCTGATAAAAATGCCATATACAAATTATCGCAAACCATTCTCAATGCAAAGTTTTTAACTACACTAAATTTAGAGAATGTGAGAATAGTGGACAATATGAGTCGTATAAACCTTCCGTCTTTGGAATCTATGTCCCTCACGACCGTAGTGTTGAGTAAACTTGGATTCATCCAACTAATTTCTGGGTGCCCTTCCATCGAGTATTTGTCATTAAATCAATGTAGATTAAAGGATGATGTGAAGATTTCGAGTTTGAGCATCAAATCCTTGAAAATTGTTGAATGTAGCATTGTCGGAATGGAAATTGAAGCCATGAATCTCAAATATTTTTTAAGTTGCTGCACGTTCATGAGCAAAATCAATATTGCCTCTTGTCGAACACTTAGAAATCTGAACTTCTCTGATAGATGCTTGGAAGGTGCCTGGTTTGAACATGGCCTTGATTCAAGATTTCCACTCTTGGAGAGTTTAACAATGCATAGCTGCATCATCTCATCGTCAATCATTAACGTCAATAATCAGCAGCTGAAACACATTGCACTTCATGGATACGACAAAAATGTAGCAAAGGTCACGCTTAGTACTCCAAATCTACTTTCTTTCGAGCTCAGTACTGCAGGTTATTTGTCTTCAGCTGAATTCAGTACTTTGGTGTCCAACTTTTCTATCAGTGCTCCAAAGTTGTTAGAGGCTACGATCATCATCAACTTCGATCCAATTGTCGATTCTTATTCGTCTCCTATGAGAAAATTTCTTGGGAACTTTGATTGCTCTAGAAAGTTAAATCTTTCCGTTAATGCCGCCGAGGTATTCTATTTATGCAAGCATGCAGGCTCTTTATGAGTAAATTTTCTGTTCATATATATATATTTATTCCAAATTCCACATTTGTATTGTGATTGATTGATTTCTAATTTTGGTTATTCTTTTTTTTTTCTGGATTGTTTTAGGCTCTTATATTTTCGGAAGAAACAAGAAAGACATGCCGGCCACCGTTACCTACTATCGAGCATCTTGAGGTACAAACATATTCTTCAGCAGACGTGAAAGAGGAGGACTTGGGGAGCTCTTTGGAGTGGTTGGCACCAACTGTGGATAGTCTACGCGTCACTGTGTATGAAGAAAATGAAATCTTTATTCATGGTTAATTAATAGTAGTTTAAAATTTAGAACTGTAAAAGTTGATTTACCAAGTTGGATTATCAGATGAGTGCATTGTGCTTGCTTATATTATTTCACAATCGTTAGAATGATTGAACGTTTTTGGTTTTCTGAATTGCGAAACTTATGAAGGCAGATGCTTTGAGCTACATCGGGTTAAATTGCAGAGATAACTCATCCGACTTATAGGCTGTTTGAATGAGAGATTTTAAATTTTCATTAAACTAAGGCTAATTTGTTAGGAACGTATTACAAAAACTAGTAAGGTGACTTAAAAATAAGCGATACATTTGGAGAACTTTCAATTTACATTTTGAATGGTGTCATTTGAATGTCTTTTTGTTTGGTGCACTTGTAGTGCTTTAGTAGTAGTTTTGTAGTTCTTGCATAGTTAATTGGTAAATGAGTATTTTAAATCCAGGAAAAAAATTTAACAAGGAATAAAAGTGGCAAAACCAAAATCCTACTTTCGTGGTTCCGCCTCCACGTGCTGCTTGGGAGAAATTTTTTAGTGTGCCAAGAGTACGGGCCATGTAATAATACAATTGGTTTAAAACAAAGGAAAAAATTCCAACTAATTGTATTATTACACTGTTAGACTAAGTCGTGATTCTATTGCAGTCAAACACCACTTGAAGTGTTTAAGTTAATTTGTAATTCTTATCTCATAAGAAGTTGGGTGAGTCTAGGACTTGTTTCAAACGTTTGTTGTATGGTCATAGATTCTGTAACTATCTTTGCGTTTTGAATTTCAAATACTCCATGTAAATAGGGTTTATCAAACCCTGGATGTAATCTTCAACTTATTATAAATACATGCAACCGACTGTTGAATGAGTATGCAATTGAAGTGAAACACCCAGTTCCTTAAGTTTTAATGTGCATTGGGCCATGTTCCCGGCACACTGAAAAATCTCTTTCGCCCTGTCCGGCAGGTTGAGGTGGATGCGGTTTCTGATTTTCCTATCCATCATAGAACTCTACAACTCTTTTTTTATTTATATTTATTGCAGTGCCTAATTTTAGGGTTTAGGGAAGACATATTCCTACATATAATAGGAGTTCCAATTGCATTGCATTTTTTTTCACTAGGATTCTTCCATAGTAGAGGAATTAACTCTGGAAAACAACTTCTGAATCCAAAAGGAAAGTACATACCTAAAAAGAAAGGGAATTAAAAGAGATTGGGACGTTGATTGCTTAGCAAGCAATTGACCTTGTGGGTATAAAAGTGTACTATTCAAGCTTTTAGAGACAATATTAATTCTCTGTTAAAATTGCAGATACATATTGTTGTCTCTCTTGTTCTCTAAATTCATTGATTGATCGCTACATGTTATATATGTCTATGATGACTACGAAACGAAAAGTCGCAGACTGCGATACAAGCGCAGACATTATCAAAAAGATCAAACGGCACGATGAAGGTACGTCCATGAAGATTACTAAGAAAAGAAAAACTGAAGATTTTGATACCAGCGCAAATTTAATAAAAAAGATCAAAAGTCATGATCAAGATCAAGGTGATACTCAAAGCCAAGAGTGTGATGCCCTGGCCGTGGACAGGTACGGACCTGAATTACCTGAGTCTGCTATCTACCATATTCTCCTACTCCTCCCCACCAAACTCGCTGTTCGGGCCAGCATTCTTTCCAAGCAATGGAGACGCGTGTGGTCTTTCTCCTCCCTCCCGGTCTTAAATTTCGACGAGGATCTGCAGCTGTTCGAATGTGAGTACACACCCGACAGGAAAAAGTTCCTCCAGTTCCTTCGCAGATGTTTGAAGTGCCGTGAGAATGATGAGCAAGACCTGAACATATTCAGGCTTCGAATGAGGTACTCTGGAGGTGCCGATATCATAAATAAGTGGTTGAATTTTGCGGCTGAGAAAAACGTTAAAGAGTTAGAAATCATTCTCAAAAGAAAACGTGGTGACAGAAGCATATCCTACTGCTTACCGTGGGCTATCCTCAATGCACAATTTTTAACCACTCTAAGTTTGGAGAAAGTGAAAATAAAATACAACATTGGTTCTATAAACCTTCCTTCCTTGAAAACTATGACCCTCAAAAATATGGATTTGGGTTACAACACTAACAGGGGATTTGTCCAGTTATTTTCCGGGTGCTCTTCTCTCGAGTCTCTGTCATTAATTTTATGTCCGTTATTTCTTTGCAAAGTTTCAAGCTCAAGCCTCAAATCCTTGCAAGTTATTTGGTGTTCGAAAGTGGTGAGATTCAAAGTTGAAGCTACAAATCTCGAATCATTTAGATTTTGTAGCGGTGATTCAAGTGCTGTGCACATGGATGGACACCTCGACATTGCCTCTTGTCGATCGCTTAGAAATCTGGAGTTCTTTGATACAATTTTTTCAGGTGTATGGTTTGAAGATGACCTAAGTCCAAGGTTTCCCCTTCTTGAGAGTTTGACGTTATATAAATGCAGCAACTGGTCATCGGATACAATTCAAGTCAACAATCCGCTTCTGAAACGCCTTGCATTTTGTGGGCGCAATGCCTGTGCTACAAACGTCAAAATTAATACTCCAAATCTAGCTTTTTTTGCGTTCAGTACTGGATATTTGCCTCCTGATCAATTAAGTGCCTTTGTGTCCAAATTTTCTCTGACAGCTCCCAACTTATTGGAGGCTAACATCAACTTCAACTTCATAGAGAGAGATTTTTCTCCTCTTAGAAAGTTTCTTGAAAGGTGTTTCCCTCGTTTCAGCACAAACAGAACGTTAGATTGCTCAAGGAAAATGTGCCTGTCCCTTAACGAAGCTGAGGTATTTACGCATGCATGTTCGATTATGATTTAAGTGTTATTCCAAATTCTGCATAGTGCATATACATATTCATCCTCTATGTTACTGATTGGTTTCTATTTTTCTGTTGAATGTTTCAGGCTCTTATTTTTCCAGATGAAACGAGAAAGACATGTCTTCCGCCATTACCAATTCTCGACCATCTTGAGGTAGCAGTAGATTCTTCAACGGTGGTGAGCGATGATGTCTTGAGGGATTCCTTGCAATGGATGGCACCAAATCTACAGAGTCTATACGTCAATGAAACAAAAATCTTTTCTTCGCTATAATTAAAGAAGCCCACATCAAACCAGAGCTTCAGGCGGTCCCAACCATAAGCGCGAAGAGGCTCACAAATCATTGCGTGTTTGTTATCTTTGATGTTAGAAGACAGTCATGTTATGTAACAAGTTTTTCTCTTCATTGTGAAAAATTCAAGGACTCATGGATTTTTAACGCACAAACCGAAACTCTAATTGAGCTAAATTTTAGTAACTTTTTTTAGATGTACTCGAAACACAGTGAAGCACACAGACATGCAATAATATAAATAAACGACATGTTGATATGCTCCACTTCACCTAAATCAGGGAACAAAGCTATACCTAACTTGCTGTTTAATGCCAAATACTTGTATTGATGTTGTTTGATCCCCAAAACTCAAACCAACATGGGGTCCTACAACCGTTCAAACTTCCAACGGTTGCTTTCTTTCACCAAGCTCTTAACCTCCCACGTCAGCCAAGGCCGTCATGACAAAGCCCTTTCCCTCTTCCACCACATGCAGACCTCGCTGGCTCTATCTCTCGACCCCCATGTTTTCTCTCTTGTTCTCAAGTCCTGCTCCGCCGTCCATTGCCCGCAACTCGGCGTCTCCGTCCATGCCCATGTCACCAAATCTTCCATCCTATCAAACCCATTTGTGGCTTCCGCTCTCGTCGACATGTATGGCAAGTGCGTGTCATTGCCGACCGCACGCAACCTGTTTGATGAAATTCCTCACAGGAACGTTGTTGTGTGGAATGCTATGGTATCGCTTTATACGCGTAACGGTAATGTGTTTGATGCTTTGAGATTGTTTGAGGCAATGGATGTTGAACCTGATGTGTCAACTTTTAATACCATTATATCTGGGATGTCGGGATTGGATGATGGGTCGTTTAAGGCTGTCGAGTTCTATAGGAAAATGACAGCGCGTGGATGGAAACCAGATTTAATAACACTGCTTGCTTTGTTACGTGCTTTTGTTGGTGTAGCGGCTTTAAGGTTTATTAAGGAAATTCATGGCTATGATGTGAGAAATGAGATTGACTCGCATTCCCAATTGAGTAGTGGCCTAGTTGAGGCCTACGGGCGTTGTGGTTGTCTCGCAAATGCGCGTAATCTGTTCCGCTATATGAAGAAAAAGGATGTGGTTGCATGGAGTAGTCTGATATCTGCGTATGCACTTCATGGGGAGGCAAGAGCTGCGTTGGAAATTTTCCAAGAGATGGAATTGGCGAAAGTAGAGCCTGATGAGATTACTTTTCTTGCAGTACTGAAGGCTTGCAGCCATGCTGAAGGATTAGCAGATGAAGCACTGCATTATTTTGGTCGGATGTGTGAGGATTATGGTGTGCAAGTAAATAGTGATCACTATTCTTGTTTAGTAGATGTTCTGAGCAGAGCAGGGAGGTTGCATGAGGCATATGAGGTCATAAGGAAAATGCCAGTGAAGGTTACCGTTAAAGCTTGGGGTGCTCTTCTTTCAGCATGTAGAACTTACGGAGAATTGGAGCTTGCTGAGATTGCAGGGAAAGCTCTGTCCGAAATTGAGCCTGATAATCCTGCCAATTATTTACTATTGGCACGAATATATTCTGGCTTAGGAAGGCACGAGGAAGCACAACGAATGAGAAGGGAAATGAAAGAGAAGGGAGTGAAGGCATCATCTGGAACTAGTTGGGTGGTTTATCAAGACTAATATCGGGTGTTGGAAAGTTATCAGGTTTTGCCTACAGCGAACAGCTATCTTTTGGCCTGTTAAATATCAGGCCAAAAAATTTAGTTGAAAGCTAGAAGGGGTTCAGTTCTGAAGGCATGATAATGCAAAACAATGCAGCAGATTGTAACGTTGAGCAGTGGAGAATAATGCAGTACTTTGTGACTCGAATCTTCGACATTGAGAGTGGAGAAGCAGCATTTTGAGAGAGATCGGATGATGAGGAAGGAATTTATTTCGAACCAGTGGCAAGCTTCAAGATGTCTTCAGAGATGCCTTGCTTAAAAACATGCCCAAAAACACATGTACAATATTCTCATTCCCTCTTAATTTTCTGTTTTGACTGAATTTTGAAGACGGTGAAGAGTGAAATGCATTGAGTTGCTTTAGGTACCAGGATGTATATGTAAAAATATATTACTGAGTTATTTTGGACTCCATGGATGAAGCACGCATGCAGTTACAACGATCTGGAGGAAGTGCTTTTGTCAAGAATTGTTCATCATTTTTTCACTACTGAATTTGTGAATAACTCAACTCAACATTGTGTCTGAGCTGCCTAGTTGAATCAAGGGCTTTCATTTCGTCTTAGAATTGTTTTCCCCAATGTGTTCGTACATATCAGGTATCATCCCTAACAACATAAGAGCCCTTGACTCATGTATTGGGATTTAAAACAACTGTGTTGCAAATTCTAATTTAGGGAAACAAAAATTTGCACAAGAGTTAATCTTCAGCATCACATAGTTAATCGTGCAGTGATCGTCCAATAAAAAGCTGGCACAGCCTGGATGAACCAAAACAAGGAGACATTATTGCGTTCATCAGATATACCACATGGCAATGCCACTAGCATTTCTAGCCTATGATTCAACACATGTAATTCAATGAGGTTGAATACTTTTTTTTAACATTATGTGATTTAACACGTGCATTTCTAGCCTATGATTTAATGCATGAAAATTTTCTTCTAAGATATAATTTTCGAATAATTTTTTTTACTTTATGCATGCGATGTACCTTGTCTATATTTTTTGTGTTTAATTTATTCAATCTAAAGGCTATAAATATGATTAAAAAAAAAAAAAAAAAAGAAGAGGAGAGCGGAAATTACTTCCATTTTTTCTCGGTGTTAGTGGGCCGGACCTAATGGTGTGCCATGGGTCAATTGTGAAGTTTTTTTGGGGTTATAATACAAAAAGTCCAAAGAAGAAAAGTCCAAACCTTCAAAACCCAAAACACCTAATTCTGCAGCTCCACCGCTGCTACCGATAATGGCAGCAAAACCTCTCTAATCCCAAGCCATGTCGACTTCCATTCCCACCATCTCCGCTCCAACCCCCTCCATTCTCAGACTCAAAGTCGCTTCTTTTTCTCCCCCCAGAATCCGACCTCATATCCAAACAATCTCTTTTCGCAATTCACTCAAATTCCAATGTTTGAACCCATACAAGCTCAGAAATTTCCTGGGTTTTCCGGGAATACAAATGGGTTTTTGTTTGATAGAAAGCTGAGGGTTTGTGCGAGTGCGAAAAATGAGGGTGTTGATGCAGCTGAGGACGAGAGTAAAGGGGAGAGTACTATGCCAGAGCGGTTCAGGTACTTGACCAAGGAAGCTCCTGACCCTCCTGTTAGGTGGCCTTGGTTTGTTGGTAAACTGTTCTCCTCTCTTTCTTCTTCTTTTTACTATCTGTTTGGTTGCTGAGAAAATGTTGGTAATGAAGGAGAGAAAACAGAGAAAGTTTGAGTGTTTGGGATTGTTGTCAATTACAATGCCCTTTGAGCGCGGAGAATATCGTTTTGATTAAGGAACCTGCTTTCATGTATAAATACAGCTTGTTTGGTTAATTTCTTGTTAGAAATTATATTGAAATTTTTCACCATGACTTTCCTCAAATTTAGAAACGTTTGATGCATATGCGAAGAACATTATATGAATTTGTCACCAGCATCTGGAAAATGAGCTATCAGGTTATAATAAGTGTAGGCATTACAATGTGTCTGAAAAGAAGGGTTCTTCGGCTAATTTGAGTATTCTCATAGTTTTAATTTCCGTCTGATTGGGCATATCATTAGGGACTAAATCTTGACACGATGTAACACCATTAAGTTTATTGATTTATCTTGAATAGTGCCGTTTCTTATGAGTTGGTGGGAGATGATTTTGACTAGTGCTCTGATTAATGTTTCATAGTTCTTCATGCTTAACAGTATTCTCTCGCACAAATGGTTTTTCATTGCGATTGTATGAGTATAGAACGATTTGGTGAATCGGGGATGCTTATGAAATTTAGAAACTAGTTGGGAGAGGTAATGTATTGGTTTTAGACTATTTAGTTCCTGATACATGCACGCATTCGTGGTATTACAAAACGTATTCTCATTATAACTTTTTGAAGCCTCAATGGAAGCTCAAACAAATTGTTTTATTATTTATTTGCTGTTGCACATATTAGTTTTACAACTAAGGCAACTGGATTTTATTAACTTTCTCAAAATACTTCTCTGCGAATACAAATTGCACAATAAAAAGCTTATGCAGCTGACTAAATACTATATTCATTGATCGTGCAGCATTGGTGTTCCTTATCTATGCATGGAGAGCTGTCTTGCTGGAATTAGCTAACTGGAGAAAGGCTGCAGTGGGCGTTGTCCGTTTTGTGGGATACCTCTTGAAACTTATCCTGGCGCTAATCTTCCATTTCATAGGTGATCCCATTACTTCTGTGATCAGATTCATAGAAACAACACTCTATGCCATACGCTCTTTCTACTCTGGCATAGTGGCATACGCTCCAATTCCAGAGTTGACAACAGTGATCATACTGGCATCCATTGTTCTTGCTATCGCAGAAGCTGTTGTTCCAAACACCGTAAACTGTCAACCCTTTCTTCTCACAGCGTCTGGCGTGGTAGGCTATGCAGCAGTGGCAGGTTACATCTCAGAGCCTTTCTTCTGGACGATTCTAGTGGCGTTCTACGGTTACTCACGATTAGTTAAAAAGAGGGATGATGTTACATCCGCATTGCCTGCGGCAGCTGTGATGGCTGCCATAGGAGAACCATGGGTTAGAGTTTTGGTAATCGCATCTTATCTGGCCTTGGCCATTTTTCACCACTCAAAGAAGGTATCAGAGAAAAAGGAGGAAATTGTAGTGACTAATAGGAAGCTTCCAATGCCCTTGCTCGGTGCAGGCTTAGCCATTGGAATTCGCCTTGCTGCTAAGTGGGCCGGGTACCGGCATTTGACATGGATGATAGTATGAACGTTAAGAATACCTTGTTATGCCTGTTGGACTGCAAAGGCAGTGGCATTGTGCCTTCTGTGTCATCTCTCTGTAATTTCGATTGGTGTAGTGATCCTGTTTTGTTCTTCCTATTTTTGACTTACTAGAATTCAATTCAGTGATTCTTCAACTTCAGAAATTTCATGTGGCTAGGCATCCATACAATTCAATCTGAAAATGTTTCCTGCAGAATTCGATTTTTCTGTCTTCTCATCTATAGATATTCGCAAAGGAAAATACTTGGCTCGTTACATGATTTCTCATTGGCAAGTAAGAAGGCGCCAATTTATGATTGTATTCATGTTATGAAGTTTTAGCCGAGTTCCGTTTTGGTACCTATAGTTTCAATTGTCAAAACAAATTAATCCCTTGTAGTTGACCAACTATTACAATTTAAAGACAACAGCAAGTTGTTGATTTCTTCATCATAAGTTGCTCGCAAGTGAAAGACTCATAGTGGGGGAAAATCAGACTTCATTGAAGTGTAAAAATGTCACACGCACGCCTCTCACGTGTTAATCTTGTATAAGTAGCGGAATTAAGCTATTGTCCTTGAATTGCAAATTCGCAAAGGAAAATGCTAGCAACTTTTGCACTAACTTAATGACATATGTGTTTTCTTGTGCAAACAAATGATACATAATATTTGAAAAGTGAAAAAATGCTAATGCAAAAGGTTTCCATCACACTCCATTTGCAAAATGGGTTTTAAAAGGACCAAAACGCAACGACTGAAATTGAGAGGACCGAAGTGGAACTTCGCTAAAACTACAAGAACAAAAATCATAGAGGGGTAAAATGGTAATAAGATGCCTACGAGACCAATGGGTCATGAAACGACGCCGTTAGCACCGTAACAGGCTTGAATAAAAAGCCCTAGGGTTTCTGTAGGGCTTTGGATGCCTATATAAAGAACACCTACCCACCCGCTTCCTCTTCATACTCTCCAGCCTCTATCCAAGCTTTCCCATAATTCCCCCAATTCCCCATCATACGGTCAAAACCCTAATCTCTAATTTCTGCAATTTCCAGTTTTAACCACGCATGATGCACCCCGGGCTTCTCTGAGAGTACTTTCACTGAAGAAGAAAGCCCCAATGCTCGTGCTAAAACGTCGCCGTCAAGTGTTGCAGTTTAGCCTCGCTTTACTCCACGGCTTTTCTGTGTCAAATCGACCGCTACATCTCTCACAAAAACCCTAAATCTTTTCGTCAGCTTTCAGTAGCGGACGATCCGAAGCGCCTCGACACACCTTAAGCCTGTTTTTGAAAAATCTCCGAAAACAGAGCTAGTCATGGAGGCGCAGATCCAACTGCGGTGTCAAACGTGGGGGTTTTTCTCTTCTCATAGTTTTGCCTCTAAAAACGTCCGCTAAATTTTCAGAATTTCGATCTTTTATTTATTTATTCTGATATTGTTTTGTGAACTTTTGGCGATGATTACAAATTATCCGCGCTTCTGAGGGCAATCGATGAAGTAGAATGTGATAATCAATGGTTGAATTTCTTGATATGAGCCATTCAAGTTTTTCATTTGCTGATTTGGGTTGGTGATATTTTTAGGTTTCGTTGATTAATGTTGGCGGTGATGACTAAATTTTACAGCTTTATGCCAGTTCTGCTTCAGAAAATTCGTGATTGAGAGAGCTGTTTCATACTCTGAGCCTTCTGTTTCTTAATTTGATTTTATTTTTCTGTATTATTTTGGATTTCTGTGTTCTTTGTGTTGCCGATGACGATTCAATCCGCTTGTTCGAGGTGCAGTGGAATTGAGACCCTGTTTTCAGGGAGAACCCCTCAGTGAAACTGCATTCATATGAATTTAATGGATTTAACTGAGGTTTTAATCTTACTTACCCTCCTAGTAAAATGTTTTTGTGTTACTTGTTTGGTTTGTTGTCTGTCAAAGATTAGATTAGTTGTTTGGTATGTTATTAATTGAATGTGATCGGTGTGTTAAATTTTGGTGATATCTTCTTGTCATTTGGCCTGTGATGATTCAATCCGCTTTTTTGAGGTGTAGTGGAGCTGAGACCTTGTTTACAAGGAGAACCCCTCGGCGAAGCTACATTGCATATGACATTAATGGATTTAACTGAGGTTTAAGTCTTAATTACTGCATCAAAAACCATTGTTTTTGTGTTAATTGCTTGTTTTGCTGAGCAATGTTTATTATTTTGTTAGGATTAAGTAATGTTTAGGCGCCAATGATGTTACAATCCAACGTGTTTGAGGCGTAGCGGAAGCGAGAACCTGCATTTGTGCAGGTAGAGCCTACTCGTGGAAACTACGATCCCTTGACAGAAACGATGTAGCTGAGGCATTGCAGTCATATGGTTTTGTTGTGTATCGTGTTGAAATGTTGGTTTTGAGTTTCAACTATACCCTTATCCTTTTTCGATCAGGTTTAGGGTCTGAAATAACTCATAAATTAGAGTGTTGTCATCAGCTTCATCTTGTGTTACTGGTCAAGACTGGAGTTAAACAACAACACTACATCTAATCGCACTAATTTTGTTTCTTTTATTTTGTGATTCGTGTTAAATTTCATCTAAATTTCGGTTGGCATCGACTCTGGTGATGAATTGATACGTATGCAGTATGCTCAATAGCTTCGGCTGGATGGTTCTATTAATTGAATTGGGGCTAAGTAATTTATACAGTGATAATAATTTCTAAAACCTACGGGCCTCAGCCTGTTTCCATTAGAGCAACTCCACCTTTGAAAAAAAATGCATCAGCAACTAGTCTATTTAGTTCACTTTAAAGAACATTGATAGATTTTAATGAACAGTAATAGATTAAATGCATCTTTATTTCTAAAACTAAATACCCTGTTAATTTATTAAAATATTATTAATTTTTATTATAAAATAATAAAATTTAATAATTTAATTAATAATTTCTGACTTTATAGTTTTGAACTCCTAAAAATGCTCCTCCAATGAAGCAGACCAGAGCATGCCAACCCACCAACCATGCCGTCAATCCCCACTCTTTCTACGACGAAACGACCCTTCTCCTCCCTTACCACCACCACCTTCATTATCATCACCGCCACCATCCTCTTCACCATTATGCCACCACCAGCTCATGCCTTTGGTTCCGATTCCACCCTTGCTGTTATCTCTGCCTTCGGATTGGAAATTCTAGCAGGTTGGAAGATCAGTCAGAGGTGGTGGCAAAGACTGCGGCAACCCATCATCTCCTATCGTCGCAGACAAACAGTCGCAGTCGAGCCCAACATCTCCTTCTTCACCATCTTCGGTGGACGGACCTTTTCTGGGATCTGGCGCGAAAAAAGATTTCAGATTATGACGTCATCCTGACGTCATGTAGGCTGGTCTCTAGCTCAGCACATTTTGGGTTGGCCAATGAACTGGAGCAAATTGGCTGGATGCCGGTCTAATGGGCTGGGCTGGAGCAAATTGGCTGGATGCCGGTCTAATGGGCTGGGTTGGAGCTGCGAGCCTAATGGCTCCTGGTGGACTTGCTTTTAGGGAGTACCCTAAGAAAAGCAACCCTTCCTTCCACACAAGAGGATGATTGGTGGAGAAATGGCGTGCGGACATCGTTACCAAATTCATGTGTGGATGGGTTTATGTTGTAAAATCTTTTGATTGGAATTCAGACCAAAAACAGACTTGTAAATGTAAATGAATGCTATTGTAAGCTTTGTGGTAAATGGGAATTTGAAAATTAGCAACGTATCTTTGTTTTTGTATCAATTTTTGTTATTAAAACTTGAGTAAATTACATTTTCATACTTCAGGTTTGATTCCTATTTCAATTTCTTACAACATCTTCAAAACATTTCACTTTCATATCTTAAGTACTATTTTATTTCAAAATAATAGATCTGTTAACCATCCATGGATTCGTTAAGTGTTGACGTAGTTGCCACATATATGCCACGTGGCTGCCATTTATGTGCCACGTGGCAAAATTTTTTATTTTTTTATTTTTTTACAAAACTTGAATTTTCTCAAAAAAAAAAAAAAACGGTAAATTACATTTTCATACCTCAAGTTTTGGGTCTATTTCAATTCCTTACAACATCTTCAAAACGTTTCACTTTCATACCTTAAGTACTATTTTATTTCAAAATAATACATCTGTTACATTTTCTATCCATCAATCTATTAAGTGCTGACGTAGCTGCCACATATATGCCACGTGGCTGCCAAATGTGTGCCACGTGGCAAAAAAATTAAAATTTTTTTTTTAAACTTGAATTTTCTCAACAAAAAAAAAAAAAACCATTATCCCTTCCCCCCAACCCACACCCCCAAAGAACCCACAAACCTGAAGAAGAAGAAGAGGGAGGGAAAAAAAAACCAAACCCATTTCCCCACCTGTAACAACAAGAAGAGGAAGAGGAAGAGGGAAAAAAAAAACTGCAACCCAGTTTATCCCCCAACACTCCACCACGGCGCCCCCCCCCCCCACCCCCACAGGCGCGCGCACGCCCGTGACCCAGCGACCAACCTCCCCTCCCCCCCCCCCCCCCCACCCCCACTAACACCCCCCGAGACCCCGCGACCCACCTCCCTTGCACAAAGACCTGAATCACACCTAATCTTGGGTGGTTTGTGGTAGATTCATCTTAGGGAGTTTGAGATGATTTTTGGATTGGTTTTGTGGTAGATCCACCTAATCTCGAGTGGGATTTTTGAGGGTGGATGATGGGGGATGGGAGAGAGGGGTGGCTCGGGTGGGATTTTGGGGTGGGTGATGATGAATGGGAGAAGGGGGTGGGTCGGGGATGGGTTTTTTTAATTATTTTATTTTTATATTTTTAAATTAAGGTTTTAAAAAAATTTTAAATTTTTTTGTTGTTTTTTGCCACGTGGCAGCCACGTCAGCACTTAACGGATCTATGGATGGAAAATGTAACATATGTATTATTTTGAAATAAAATAGTACTTAAGGTATGAAAGTAAAATGTTTTGAAGATGTTTTAAAGAATTGAAATAGGCTTCAAACCTGAGGTATGAAAATGTAATTTACCTTTTTATTTTTTTTATTTTGAGAAAATCCAGGTTTAAAAAAAAATTAAAATTTTTTTTTTGTCACGTGGCACACATTTGGCAATCACGTGGCATATATGTGGCAGCCACGTCAGCATTTAACGGATCCATAGATGGAAAATTTAACAGATGTATTATTTTGAAATAAAATAATACTTAAGGTATGAAAGTGAAATATTTTGAAGATGTTGTAAGGAATTGAAATAGACCCCCAAATCTGAGGTATGAAAATGTAATTTACCCTTAAAACTTGTATTGCTTGAAAAAGGTTATGATAATTAACAGGTTATGATAATTAACAGGGAATCTTAATGAAACACTTATGGTACTGTTCACTTTTAACGTTAAGAGCATTTTGACATTGTACTTCTTGGGTTTTGGGATATGAATTTGAACAGATTCCAAACTGGAGGCATTGTCACGAAAAGTCACTCCTCGTATCTGAGATGAAATTGAACACAACCGTAATACTACTAGAAGCTTTGACAGAGGAAGAACAATGTTCAACCCCTTTACATGCATTGAATTTTCTAAAAAGTACAAAGTCTAATATGTATTTTCTAAAATGTAAAGTCTAATATGCCAGCTAAGGAACTCTATGTGATGGGTTGAATAGTCGACTCAAGGGCATATATAGGTTGAGTTCCAGTAACATGCATACGTTAAATCTTTGCCTGCCTGCTGAATTCTTTGTGCAGCCATGAATACCAAACCAAACTCAAAGTTCGTGTTCTCCGTTATTTTATTATGTGCATTTCTCGAGTCCCATGTTTCCATTGCAGCGGACACCATCAAGGAAAACCACTCTCTCTCGGGCGATCAAACCATTGTCTCTGCAGGTGGGATGTTTGAGCTAGGTTTCTTCAAACCAGGTCAGCTTTCAAACTACTATATAGGCATATGGTACTCCAAGCAAGTGGTATCTGAGAGTACCGTTGTTTGGGTAGCAAATAGGGAAATACCAGTATCTGATAGATTTTCTTCGGTGTTGAGCATCTTAGATGGTAATTTAGTTCTCTTTAACGAGGCCAAAACCCTGGTTTGGTCAACAGATTTAAACTCCGCCACCAGTTCTGGTTCGGTACAAGCAGTTCTTTTGGATAGCGGAAACCTTGTCTTGAGAGCCGGCTCTAGTAATAATACATCAGAGCCTTTATGGCAAAGCTTTGATCATCCAACCCATACTTGGCTACCAGGAGGTAGACTCGGATTCAACAAAATTACCGATCATGCCCAACTTCTCACTTCATGGAAGAATTTGGAGGATCCTGCGCCAGGTCTTTACTCTCTTAAGCTATCCCTGGATGAAAGCAATTCATATATCTTACAGTGGAATAGGTCTAAACAGTATTGGACCAGCGGATCATGGGATGAAAGTTCACATATTTTCAACCTAGTTCCTGAAATGAGGCTAAATTATATCTTCAATTATAGTTATGTTACGAATGAGAACGAAAGTTATTTCACCTATTCTCTTTATGATCCGAGAAGGGTATCTCGATGCTCCATATCTGCCTTGGGGCAGATTCAGCAACTAACATGGTTGGATTCTTCCAAGCAGTGGAATTTGTTTTGGGCTAAACCAAGACAACAGTGCGATGTTTATGCTGTTTGTGGCGGGTCTTTCTCCAGTTGCAATCCCACATCCTCAGGCAGCTGCAAATGTTTGAAGGGCTTTAAGCCAAACCGGCAGAGGGATTGGGACTTGCAGATTTATTCTGGTGGGTGTTCAAGAAAAACCAGTGTACAGTGTGGGAATGCTACTAGTACAAATGGGACAGGAGACGGGTTTCTAGAAATACATAGGCAATTATTACCTGAAAATAAACAACAATATGGATATGCTCTTAGTATCAAAAGTTGTAGATCAATCTGCCTGAATGAATGTCATTGCACTGCTTATGCTTATGACAGCATCGATGGATGTTCCATATGGCATGGAGATATCTTGAATCTGCGTGAACCTGAAGAAAATGACGGCTATGGAAGAACTATATACATCAGAGCTGCAGCTTCCGACATTAAGAAAAAACGTAATAAGAGAATGATTATTCATGTCTTACTTGGAGCCGTTAATATTAATGTTGTCCCAATGATCTTTTTTCTTTTCTTTGCAGGTTTAATTAAGCCGTCCCTTGTGATTGCAATTGTCTCAATATTCACAGGTTTGCCTCTTGTCATTTTTGGCTATTACTTATGGAAGAAAACATTGGGAAGGAAAAGAGAGCATAGGAATAGATATGGTGTGACTATAAATAAACTTGCTGCTGGAGGTGAAAGGAACGATGCAGAACTGCCGATCTTTGGTTTAAGAGCTATAATAGCTGCTACAAACAACTTCGCTGAAGCTAACAAACTCGGAGAAGGAGGATTTGGCCCTGTCTACAAGGTGACACTTCCACTGTATACTCTAAATACTAAATAAAACATTTTTCTCCTTGTGCACACTTCTTGTTTATTTATGACCTTTGGATTGAATAATTCCAATGAGATGAATCACGGGACAAAGTACACATGGGTGTGCAGAAGGACAAAGAAGAGTGTTCGAAAATAATTTCTCCTTTCAGAAACATGACCGTTCCTTTGTACTTCTCTAACAATTTTTTTCTCTTGTGCGATTTTCTTCCTATATGCAGGGAATTTTGGCTGAAAATCAAGAAGTAGCCATAAAAAGGTTATCAAAAAAGTCAGGTCAAGGACAACAGGAGTTCATGAATGAGTTAAAACTTATTGCCAAGCTCCAACATACCAATCTCGTTAGGCTCTTGGGTTGCTGTATTGAAGACGAGGAAATGATATTGATTTACGAGTACATGCCCAATCGGAGCTTAGACAAACTTTTGTTTGGTAAATACACGTTAATGACTTATTACGAGTACTGCAAGATGCACATTATGCACCGTGTCCAATATTTTATCTAAAATGAAAAGAAGAACACTTGCTCATCTTTCTTCGTGGTTTGTCCTATCAGATGCATCTGAAAAAACAGAATTAGATTGGGGAGGACGTTTTCGAATTATAGAAGGCATTGCTCAAGGAGTACTTTATATCCACAAGTACTCCAGATTGAAAATCATCCACAGGGACCTAAAAGCAAGTAACATACTGTTGGATGGAGCCTTGAACCCCAAAATTTCAGACTTTGGAATGGCAAGGATTTTCGGGATAAATCAAATCGAAGCAAATACAAATAGGGTTGTTGGCACATAGTAAGTCTACATATATTTGGCACATGTTTTCATTCAAGTAATGTTCTATTGCTTACTTCTCTACATACTGTCAACTCATGCGCAGCGGCTACATGTCACCGGAGTATGCGAGATATGGTCATTTCTCTGAGAAATTAGATGTATTCAGCTTTGGAGTGTTGTTGTTGGAGATTGTAAGCGGAAAGAAGAATGCTGCTTTTTATCGTTTTGAACATTCACCAACTCTTGCTGGATGGGTAAGTACTGAAAAACTATTCCAACTCATGATCATTTTGTTTTTAAGCCTTTCAAATTCACAAATGACCGTAAGTTCAACATTTTAATTAGGCATGGGAGTTGTGGAAAGACGGAAGAGGAATGGAGGTGATTGATGAATCAGTAAGGGAAACATGCCGGCTTGATGAAGCTTTGAAGTGTATCCATATAGGGTTTTTGTGCGTTCAAGAAGCTCCAGCTGATCGACCAACAATGTCTTCGGTAATTCTTATGCTACAAGGCACCGACTCTACATCTCTTCCACCTTTCAAAGAACCTGCGTTTTCAACACACAGAAATTCTACTCCTGTTCGTTCTTCTCAAACGCCTACCATATTTTCCCACAACACGGTCACCATAAGTTTGCCAGAAGGTCGATAGGTTTATACAACACTTTGAGGGTTCAATTACACATTACTGGAGCTCTTTGTGCGGTTTATGGTTTTTGCCCATCCAAACTAAACCTATAATAGCAGCAGATTAAATTTATGTTATCTATTTTTCAGCTGCAAATGTGGGTGTAACCATACTTCAAGATATGTTTCCACCGCACCCCTTGGTGCAACCGTATTTATGTTAATTTAAAATGGAATGTTGCTTGTATCAAAAGAATAAAGTGGAGATTTTTTTTACATCTTCCAACTTTCAGAAGACAAAAACTAAAAACAAAATTGGTCTAGAACAAAGGATTTTACATCGGTATATCCATAATTGGCAAGATGGGTTTTCCTATGGTTGGAATAGAAAATTTGACAATCAGCATATAGAATCTACCGAATGCAAGTTTGGCAACTAGAACTACAAGTAAACTATGTCCCCGATTAGTTTTTTTTTATAGATGAGGTTTCGAACTTGATGCCTCATTTAACATTGAAAAACAAAATTTCACTAGAACAATTGATGCGCCTAATCATGTTAAACTCAAGTTCAGCAACTAACATGGTTGGAGCCTTCCAAGCAGTGGAATTTGTTTTGGGCTCGACCAAGACAAGAGTGTGATGTTTATGCTTTTTGTGGGGCTTTCTCCAGTTGTAATCCCACACCCTCGTGCAAATGTTTGAAGGGCTTTAAGCCAAACCGGCAGAGTGATTGGGACTTGCAGATTTATTCTGGTGGGTGTTCAAGAACAACCAGTGTGCAGTGTGCGAATGCCAGGGGAGACGGGTTTCTAGAAATACATAGCCATTCATTGCCTGAAAATATGAAATATGAATTTGCAGTTAGTATCGAAAGTTGTAGATCAATCTACTTAAATGACTGCCGTTGCACTGCTTTTGCTTATGCCAGTAGCTATGGATGTTCAGTATGGCATGCAGATGTCTTGGATCTGAAAGAACGTGATAACAATGGCGGTGTTATATACATGCTAATAACTTATTGATTCTATGTTTCTGCAAATTGTTTTCCTTGTGTTTAAATGCCATGTATTGCAAGATCAAATGCACTGTGTCCAACTTTTGATCTAAAATGAAATGAAAAACATGCTAATAACTTATTGATTCTATGTTTCTGCAAATTGTTTTCCTTGTGTTTAAATGCCATGTATTGCAAGATCAAATGCACTGTGTCCAACTTTTGATCTAAAATGAAATGAAAAACATTTTCTCATCTTTCTTCATGCTTTGTCCAATCAGATGCATCTGAAAAAAGAGAATTAGATTGGGGAAGACGTTTTCAAATTATAGAAGGCATTGCTCAAGGAGTACTCTATATCCACAAGTACTCCAGACTGAAAATCATCCACAGGGACTTAAAAGCAAGTAACATACTGCTCGATGGAGTGTTGAACCCCAAAATTTCAGACTTTGGAATGGCAAGAATTTTTGGGATAAATGAGACTGAAGCAAATACAAATAAGGTCGTTGGCACGTAGTAAGTCTACATATATTTGCACATGCTTTCATTCAAGTAATGTTCTATTGCTTACTTCTCTACCACCTGTCAATTCATGCACAACGGCTACATATCACCCGAGTATGCGAGATATGGTCATTTCTCTGAGAAATTGGATGTATTCAGCTTCGGAGTGTTGTTGTTGGAGATTGTAAGCGGAAAGAAGAATGTTGCTTTTTATTGCTTTGAACATTCACCAACTCTTGCTGGATGGGTAAGTATTGAAAAATTATTCCAACTCAAGATCATTCCATTTTTAAGTCTTCCAAATTCGCAAATGACCATAAATTCAACATTTTAATTAGGCATGGGAATTGTGGAAAGAAGGAAGAGGAATGGAGGTGATTGATGAATCAGTAAGGGAAACGTGTCGGCTCGATGCAGTTTTGAGGTGTATCCATATAGGGTTTTTGTGTGTTCAAGAAACTCCAACTGATCGACCAACAATGTCTTTAGTAATTCGTATGCTGCAAGGCAATGAATCTACATCTCTTCCCCCGTCCAAAGAACCTGCATTTTCAACACACAGAAATTCCAATCCTGTTTGCTCTTCTGAAACGCCTGCTAGTTTTTCCCACAATGCAGTCACCATGAGTTTGCCAGAAGGTCGATAGGCATTGGAAGAGTAATGACAGACATGCAGTTGAGAAAATAGTATACTAGTATTTTAGAAAAAAAACACCCTGACAACTAGCAGTTTTATACAAACACTTCAAGGGTTCAATTACACATTACTGAAGCTGTTTGTGTGTTTTATGGTTTCTTCCTGTCCAAACTAAACCTACAATAGCAGTAGATTAAATTTATGTTAAAGTATTTTTTAGTTGCAAATGCAGGTGTAACCATACTTCAATATTCCCACCGCATTCCTTGGCACAACCATATTTATATTAGTTTAAAATGGAATGTCGCTTGTATCAAAAGAACAAAGAGGAGTTTTTTATTTTTTATTTTTATTTTTTTTAACATCTTCTAGCTTTCAGAAGACAAAAAATAAAAAAAATAAAGGGCCTGGAACGAAGGATTTTACATTACTATATCCATAATGAACATCATGGATTTTCCTAGGGTTGGAATTGAAAAGTTGACAATCATTATATAGACTCTACCGAATGGCAAGTCGATCAAATTTTTATCGAAGAGAATTTGAACTTGATGCCTCTTTCAATATTTAAAGAAAATATCAGTAAACACTTGATGGGTTCGATCATGTTAAACTCAAAAGTTTTTTATACAAGAGGATTGGGCTGGTGATGATGGGCTTTCGGCAAGAAGAGGGGTTGCTGGCCTGCAAGAATAATGATTTGAAACCACCTCCCCGCGAGCGCGCGCCGGGGCAAGTTTTTTTTACAAGAGGATTGGGCTGGTGATGATGGGCTTTCGGCGAGAAGAGGGGTTGCTGGCCTGCAAGAACAATGATTTGAACCCCCCCGGGGGGTCCCTCTTCATACTCTCCAGCCTCCATCCAAGCTTTCCCAGAATTCCCCCTATTCCCCTTCATAGAGTCAAAACCCTAATCTCTAATTTCTGCAATTCCGGTTTTAACCACGCACGATGCACCCCGGGCTTCTCTGAGAGTACTTTCACTGAAGAAGAAAGCCCCAATGCTCGTGCTATAACGTCGCCGTCAAGTGTTGCAGTTTAGCCTCGCTTTACTCCACGGCTTTTCTGTGTCAAATCGACCACTACATCTCTCGCAACAACCCTAAATGTTTTCGTCAATTTTCAGTAGCGTACGATCCGATGCGCCTCGACACACCTTAAGCCTGGTTTTGAAAAATATCCGAAAACAGAGCTAGTCACGGAGGCGCAGATCCTATTGCGGTGTCAAACGTGGGGGTTTTTCTCTTCTCATAGCTTTGCCTCTAAAAACGTCCGCTAAATTTTCAGAATTTCGATATTTTTATGTATTTTGGTATTGTTTTGTGAAATTTCGGCGATGATTACAAATTATCAGCGCTTCTGAGAGCAATCGATGAAGTAGAATGTGATAATCAATGGTTGAATTTCTTGATATGTGCCATTCAAGTTTTTGATTTGCTGATTTGGGGTGGTGATATTTTTGGGTTTTGTTGATTAATGTTGGCGGTGATGACTAAATTTTACAGCTTTATGCCAGTTCTGCTTCAGAAAATTCGTGATTGAGAGAGCTGTTTCATACTCTGAGCAATGTGTTTATTAATTGATTTTGTTTTTCTTTAGTGTTTTGGATTTCTGTGTTCTTGGAGGTGCCGATGACGATTCAATCCGCTTGTTCGAGGTGCAGTGGAATTGAGACCCTGTTTACAGGGAGAACCACTCAGTGAAACTGCATTCATATGAATTTAATGGATTTAACAGAGGTCTTAATCTTAATTACCGTCCTAGTCAAATGTTTTTGTGTCAATTGTTTGGTTTGTTGTCTGTGTAAGATTAGTAGTTGTTTGTTATGTTGTTAGTTGACCGTGATTGTTGTGGCCTGTGATCATTCAATCCGCCTTTGTTAGGTGTAGTGGAGCTGAGACCTTGTTTACAAGGAGAACCCCTCGGCGAAGCTACATTGCATGTGAAATTAATGGATTTAACTGGGGTTCTAAATCTTAATTACTGCATCAAAGTCCGTTGTTTTTGTGCTAATTGCTTGTTTTGTTGATTAGGGTTTATTGTTTTGTTAGGATTAAGGAATGTTTAGGTGTCAATGATGTTACAATCCAACGTGTTTGAGGTGTAGCGGAAGTGAGAACCTGCTTTTGTGCAGGTCGAACCTACTCGTGGAAACTACGATCCCTTGACAGAAACGATGTAGCTGAGGCATTGCAGTCATATGTTTTTGTTGTGTATGGTGTTTAAATGTTTGTTTTGAGTTTCAACTATACCCTTGTCCTTTTTCGATTGGGTAAAGTGTTGTCATCAGCTTCATCTTGTGTTACTGGTCAAGACTGGAGTTAAACAACAACACTACATCTAAGCAAACTAATTTTGTTTCTTTTATTTTTTTGATTCATTTTTAATTGTCATTTTAACCATAATGGTTCTTGAAATTTGTTTAACTTCTTATTTTAGTTTCTGAGATTTGAAATCAATAGAAGTGGTTTTAATTTTAGATCGGATCAAAATGATAAAATTACCTTTTAATATAATAAATAATAGGCTGAAATGATTTGATAAAAAATTGTGGGTATTTTGTTATTTTATTCTTATTTTATGGAGATTTTTATAGAATTATTAAAATGATTGTTTGTGAACAAACTTAATGATTAATTTTATTAATTTCAAATCTCAATGACCAATTTTATTAATTTCAAATCTCAGATAGTACAATTTTTTTATTTGAATTAGACCAAAAACAGACTTGTTGTAAATGAATGTTGAGGGAGAGTGATGTGGTGAGGTCGTTGTTGCTGTTGTGCGTTTGTATGTGTGTGTTGCTCGGGAATGGAGAGGGAGAGGATGCAGAGAAGAGAGGTGAGGTAGAGTGTTTCCAGGGGAGAGACAAGGAGGAGGAGAGGGGAAAAGAGAGTTCTAGAGAAAGAGAGATCATGGCAAATGGGGAGAAATCTACCACGTGTTGCCATCCTAATGGTCTATGATAGAGAAATATCTCCAATTGTAAAATTACCAAAATACCCTTATTATTTCGAGTCCCGTAAAATCTTCGTTTAGCTTTAAATTCACTTACGCTTGCACCTACGCATTGTAACGACGAGTATTACGAGACTACTCTAAGGGAATGAATCTTACGTGATATGATAATGTAGTCAACAAAAGTCAATGTTTTTGCTTTGGAGGGTATTTTTGTAAATTTGTGCATTAAAATTATAAAAACAGTATTATTTGAAGACGGCTCGTTACAGTATGGATGGGTTCAGATTATACAATCTTTTGATTGGAATCAGACCAAAAACAGACTTGTACTTGTAAATAAATGTTGTTGTAAACTGTGGTAATGGGAGTTTGAAAACTTTCAACATATCTTTCTTTGTTTTTGTTAGTTGTGGATTGGAAAAGATTTTATTATAATTAACAACATTTAAGCTCAAAACCTCGTAAACGGAAGCTCCATCTCTTCCCATAATTTGTAGTGAGCATTAGTGCTTAGCTTGGTACATTAGGTTGCAGGCGAAGCGATCTAACTTGAACGTGTCCTAATCCTTAACTCGAAGCTCCATCTGTTTACACTATCTATATTGTCGAGTATTGGTAAATTAGAACGGAACTGTAATACTGCCAGAAGTTTTGACAGAGGAAGAACAATGTTCAAACCCATTCCATATATTGAATTTTCTAAAGAAAGTTGAGGTCCCTCACGTGTGGCGACTTTTCGAGCCTAACAAGTGGACGACACAATAAGGTGACGTGGAGCACATGTGGTCGTTTGAGTTCACACATGAGACAACCTGCTTTGTTACCATGAAGAAAGTTGGGGTTCCACCATAAAATCAAATGACAATATGGAAAGTAGCCCAAGATCGTATAAGCCCATAGCAAGACATGTCCCTCACCAAAGTGGGACAAACTTTTCCTCACATCATCAAATCTCAACACGTTCCCGCAAGTATGACCAATTTTCAAGTCTACACGTGGACAACAACTGGGTGACGCTTGAGCACGTGTGGCTCATGGACTTTCACACGAGAGGCAACATGCTCTGATCTCATGAAGAAAGTTGAGGTTCCACTATAAAACCCAACCTCTTATAAGCTTATACAAGGTCCCTCCTTTCATCAATGTAAGATTCATTCTTAACATTTTCTACAAATACTTTGTTTATAGAAAATACGAACAATGTTCTAGCCCTTTCCATACATTGAATTTTCTACCAAGACTTTGTTCAAATGTGAAGGGTTGAATAGTTGACTTAGTTGACTTGCAATGATCACCACAAAAAAGGCATTTAGGTTAAGTTCCAGTAACAAGCATACGGTAAATCTTTGTTTGCCTGCTGAATTCTTTGTGCAGACATGAATACCAAACCAAACTCAAAGTTCGTGTTCTCCGTTATTTTACTATGTGCTTTTCTCGAGTTCCATGTTTCCCTTGCAGCTGACACCATCAGCAAAAACCAATCTCTCTCGGGCGATCAAACCATTGTCTCTGCAGGTGGGATGTTTGAGCTAGGTTTCTTCAAACCAGGTCAGCTTTCAAACTACTATATAGGCATATGGTACTCCAAGCAAGTGGTATCTGAGAGTACCGTTGTTTGGGTAGCAAATAGGGAAATACCAGTATCTGATAGATTTTCTTCGGTGTTGAGCATCTTAGATGGTAATTTAGTTCTCTTGAACATGTCCAAAATCCCGGTTTGGTCAACAGATTTAAACTCCACCACCAGTTCTGGTTCTGTACAAGCAGTTCTTTTGGATAGCGGAAACCTTGTCTTGATAGCAGGCTCTAGTAATAATACATCAGAGCCCTTATGGCAAAGCTTTGATCATCCAACCCATACTTTGCTACCAGGAGGTAAACTTGGATTCAACAAAATTACCAATCATACCCAAATTCTCACTTCATGGAAGAGTTTGGAGGATCCTGCACCAGGTCTTTACTCTTTTAAGCTAGCTCCGGATGAAAGCAATTCGTATATCTTACTGTGGAATAGGTCTAAACAGTATTGGACCAGCGGACCATGGGATGAAAGTTCACATATTTTCAACCTGGTTCCTGAAATGAAGCAATTTAATAACTTGGCCCTTAATATCTTCAATTATAGTTATGTTACGAATGAGAACGAAAGTTATCTCACATATTCTCCTAACAATCCTAAAATTGCATATCGAGGCTCGATGTCTGCCTCGGGACAGATTCAGCTACTAAGGATGGAGAATTCCAAGCAGTGGGAATTGTTTTGGTCTCAACCAAGACAGTGTGCTGTTTATGCTTCTTGTGGGGCTTTCTCCAGTTGCAAACCCACACCCTTGAACTACTGCAAATGTTTGAAGGGCTTTGTGCCAAACCGGCAGAGTGATTGGGACTTGCAGATTTATTCCGGTGGATGTTCAAGAAGAACCAGTGTGAAGTGTGGGAATGCTACGGGAGACGGGTTTCTAAAAGTAAATAGCGAGTCATTGCCTGATAATAGACAATATGAAGGTGCTCTTAGTATCGAAAGTTGTAGATCAGCCTGCTTAAATGAATGCCAGTGCACTGCTTATGGCAATGACATTGACAATGGATGTTCAATCTGGCATGGAGACCTCTTGAATCTGCATGAATTTGAAGCAAATGGAGGTGATGGAAGAACTTTATACATCAGAGCTGCAGCTTCTGACATCAAGGAAAAACGTAATAATAGTAATAATAGAAAGATTATTCGTGTCGCAATTAGTGATCATTATTTTGGCGCCATTATCTTGATGTTGTCAACAAAATCTTTTTCTTCTCTTTGCAGGTGTAATTAAGCCGTCCCTTTTGATTGCAATAGTCTCAACAATCACTGGTTTAATTGTTGTCGTTTTTGGCTGTTTCTTATGGATGAAAACTTTGGGAAAGAAAAGGTACTGCTACCACTCGATCTCACCTCTCTCTGTCTTTTTCTCTCAGACGTGTTCTAACACTATGACTAAAGCAGAGAGCATAAGAAGAACCATAATGAGAGTAAAAGTAAATTTGATGTTGGAGGTGGAGGTGGAGGTGGAAAGGATGATGCAGAACTACCGATCTTCGGTTTAAGGGCTATAGTAGCTGCTACAAACAACTTTGCTGAAGCTAATAAACTCGGGGAGGGAGGATTTGGCCCTGTTTACAAGGTGACACTTCCACCATGTGCTTTAAATACAAGTACATTTCTCTTCTCCTGAACACTTTTGTTTATTTCTGACCTAAACAAATATCCAAGGAGAATTAAAGGACAAAAATAAATAGGAGTGTGCAGGAGAAAAAGGCTGTGCAAAAATCATTCCCCCTTTCGAAAATATGATTTTTTTTTTTCTTTGAACTTCAAAAAATATTTTCTATTGTGCGCTTTTCTTCCTCTGTACAGGGAATTCTGGCTGAAAATCAAGAAGTAGCCATTAAAAGGTTATCAAAAAAGTCAGGCCAAGGACACCAGGAGTTCATGAATGAGTTAAAACTTATTGCCAAGCTCCAACATACCAATCTCGTTAGGCTCTTGGGTTGCTGTCTTGAAGATGAGGAAATGATATTGATCTACGAGTACATGCCCAATCGGAGCTTAGACAAACTTTTATTTGGTAAATACACGCTAATGACTTATTAATTCTTTGTTTCTGCAAATTATTTTCCTTGTGTGCAAATGTCATGTACTGCAAGATGCATATTATGCACTGTGTCCAACATTTTTTCTAAAATGAAAAGAAAAACACTTGCTCATCTTTCTTCGTGTTTTGTCCAATCAGATGCATCTGAAAAAATTGAATTAAATTGGGGAAGACGTTTTCGAATTATAGAAGGCATTGCTCAAGGAGTACTTTATATCCACAAGTACTCGAGATTGAAAATCATCCACAGGGACCTAAAAGCAAGCAACATACTGTTGGATGGAGCCTTGAATCCCAAAATTTCAGACTTTGGAATGGCAAGGATTTTCGAGATAAATCAGACTGAAGCAAATACAAACAGGGTTGTTGGCACATAGTAAGTCTACGTATATCTGGGACATGTTTTCATTCAAGGAATGTTCTATTGCTTACTTCTTTACATATTGTCAATTCATGCGCAGCGGCTACATGTCACCCGAGTATGCGAGATATGGTCATTTCTCTGAGAAATTAGATGTATTCAGCTTCGGAGTGTTGTTGTTGGAGATTGTAAGCGGAAAGAAGAATGCTGCTTTTTATCGCTTTGAACATTCACCAACTCTTGCTGGATGGGTAAGTACTGGAAAATTATTCTAAAACTCATGGTCATCCTGTCTTTAAGCCTTTCAAATTCGCAAATGACTATAAGTTCAACATTTTAATTAGGCGTGGGAGTTGTGGAAAGATGGAAGAGGAATGGAGGTGATTGATGAATCAGTAAGGGAAACTTGTCGCCTCGATGAAGCTTTAAAGTGTATCCATGTAGGGTTTTTGTGCGTTCAAGAAGCTCCAGCTGATCGACCAACAATGTCTTCAGTAATTCTTATGTTGCAAGGCAATGAATCTACATCTCTTCCGCCTTCCAAAGAACCTGCCTTTTCAACACACAGAAATTCCAATATTGTTCGCTCTTCTGAAATGCCTACCATTTTTTCTCACAACTCACTCACCAAGAGTTTGCTAGAAGGTCGATAGGCGTTGGAAGAGCAGTGACTGACAAGCAATTGAGAAAATAGTATAGTATATTAGAATAAACATCCCGACAACTAGCAGTTTTATACAAACACTTCAGGTTCAATTACACATTACCTAAGTTGTTTGTGTGTCTTATGGTTTTTGCCCATCCAAACTAAACCTATAATAGCAGCAGATTAAATTTATGTTATGTATTTTTCAGCTGCAAATGTGGGTGTAACCATACTTCTGGATATGTTCTCACGCGCACCCTTTGGTGCAACCATATTCATATTAAGTTAAAATGAAATGTCACTTGTATCAAAAGAATAAAGAGCAGATTTTTTTACATCTTCCAACTTTCAGAATACAAAAACTAAAAACAAAATTGGTCTAGAACAAAGGATTTTACATTCGTTTATTCATAATGGACAACATGGGTTTTCCTATGGTTGGAATTGAAAATTTGACAAACATCTTATAGAATCTACCGAATGCAAGTTTGGCAACTAGAACTACAAGTAAACTATGTGCCCGATCAGTCTTTTTATTGATGAGGATTCGAACTTGATGCCTCTTTCAACATTAAAAAGCAAAATATCACTAGAACACTGAATGTGCCTGATCATGTTAAATTTAAGTTTTATTGACGAGAGTATGGGCTGGAGATGATGGTCTCTCGGCAAGCAGAGGGGCTGCTTGGCCTGCAAGAATAAATGGATTCGAACCATCAACATTCTCTTTGTCGAGCTGAAACACAGGCACCAGTCTCCTCAAACTATAGAGGAACTGAATGCACCCTGCAGATCAAGTCAATAATAAATCAATTAAACAAACAGTTAGTGAATATCACTTCGATCTAGAAAATTTGAGGACCTTGGATAGTTTCACTTACAAACTACAACAACAAAACAAACCAAGGTAAGAGTGTTGATCAACCAGCGAATGCACCATTCTAACGGCGTGAATATCATCAATTTGAGTCCGATTACCACCAATGTAAGTATTGATAAACAGGTCCACGTCAGCACCACCAAAGGAATAATCCCAACCTGCAACCGAAGGAATAAATCCAACCTGCACAATCACATGGCTACTGCCACCCCTGCACAACTCTCTCAACTATCTGCTGTACAACCTGGACAACAGATCGCACCACCAAAGGAATAATCCCTGCACATTCACATGGCTACTGCCACCTTTATTGTTGTTTATCTGCTATCTTTATTATTGTTTATTGCATGCTTGTATATGAAATTGTATATAAACCATGCTGCCATTGCAGCATCGGGTTGTGAAAAATATAAGTGATCAGAGCAATATTCTTTATGGTATCTCAGAGCTGACAGTCTAACGACCAAAAGCTTTATTTTTTTTTTTTATTTTTCTCTCCCATGGCGTCCAGTTCAAGTCCCTCCCATCTCTCTCTTCCAAATGCTTCCAACTTTCTGACTATCAAGTTGGATCGTACCAACTATCCCCTATGGCATGCCCAGATGTTGCCCTTGCTTCGCAGCAGGAATCTGGTGTCTTTTGTCGATGGAACCAACCCATGTCCTCCTGCCTTCTTAAAGGACGATGATGGCCAACTCACTGATAAAACCAATCCTGACTTTGATGCATGGATTCAGCACGATGCTATGGTTCTCTCTTGGATCAACAGTTCGGTTCATCCCACAGTTCTTGCCTCTCTTATTGGTAAGACCAGTTCTCTTTCTGCATGGACTTGTTTACGTGACAAGTATGCTTCTCAGTCTACTGGCCGCCTCCTCTAATTGCGTAGTGAGCTTATGAATACCCATCGTGGTGATTCCTCTATTGCTGAGTTTCTTGATCGTATTAATTGTCTTGCTGACACTCTCTCCCTCTCTGGTTCTCCTGTGACTGACTCTGATCTTGTTGCCATTATTTTAAATAATGTTGGGCCTGCTTATGAGAGTACTGTTGCTTCTGCACAAGCACGGGATGAGGCCATCAATTACAGTGCCTTGGAGGCTCTTCTTCTTGGTGCAGAGAGACGTCAAAAGCTTCATACTATGTTTGAAACTGGGCCCACTGCCCTTGTTGCTGGAAGAGGTCGTTCTGGCTCTTCCCGTGGTCGTGGTGCTCCTCGCGGAGGCCGTGGTCACTTCAATGGCAGCCGTGGTCAGTTTCCTCCTCGTCCTCAAGCCCAAGACCACTATGCTCCTCCACCCCGACAAACCCATGATGGCGTTCTTGGTGCTCCTCCTTCTCCAACCCAATCTGGTGGCCGTATCCAATGCCAAATATGTCGTCGTCACGGCCATTCTGCAATCGATTGTTTCAATCGTCTTAATATGGCCTATGAAGGACGTGTTCCTGCTCCACGTCTCCAAGCTTATGCTGCTGCTGCACCGTCTCCGGCATCTGCCTCTCCCTCTGGCATTCAAAACTGGCTTTTTGACTCTGGAGCCAATGCACATATCACCAATGATTTACATCAGGTTTCGAATCCTCGTCCCTACAATGGCACTGACAATGTTAATGGCGTGGTGGATGGATCAGGTTTGCACATTTCTCATGTTGGCACTTCTTTTCTTCACACACCCAATCACTCATTTACCCTTCCCAACACCCTTCACTGCCCTAATGCTTCTACTAATGTTATTTCCATCAATCAATTTACCAAAGACAACCATTGTTCACTGACCTTATATCCCAATTCCTATCGTATTCAGGACCTTCAAACGGGGAAGATGCTTTTGCACGGCCGGAGTAAAAATGGTTTTTATCCATTTTCAAGTTCTTCTGTGGTCAACCATGGAGTCTCTGCATTTGTTGGTGTTAGAGTGTCGGATGCTATTTGGCATTCTAGGTTAGGTCACCCTGCAATTTCTGTTTTGCGTCGTCTAATTTCCCAAAATAAATTACCTTTAACTGGTAATGCAACCTACGACTTTTGTTCATCCTGTCCCCTTGGCAAAAGTCATAAGTTGCCATTTAATTTATCTTCTTCCCAGTCATCGTGTCCTTTGGAATTAATACATTCCGATGTATGGATTTCTCCTTCTTATTCAATTAATGGTTACAAGTATTATGTTGTTTTTGTAGATGAATTTTCTCGTTATGCATGGCTCTATCCTTTAAAATTAAAATCTGATGTTTTTCAAACCTTTGTTCATTTTAAAAAGCTTGCAGAAAATATGTTCAACACCAAAATTAAATTTTTTCAATCTGATGGTGGAGGAGAGTTTGTCAATTCCTCTTTTAAACACCTTTTCTCTCAACATGGCATTCATCATAGGCTCAGTTGTCCTCATCATCCCGAGCAAAACGGTCTTGCAGAACGTAAACATCGTCATCTTGTTGAAATTGGCTTAACTTTACTTGCTCATGCGTCTCTTCCTCACACTTTCTGGGATGACGCTTTTCACACTGCAAATTATCTCATTAATCGTCTTCCCACCAAAATCTTGAATGGCGTCTCCCCTTTCCAAAAACTGTTTTCAAAATCACCCCAGTATGATTTTCTCAAAGTATTCGGTTGTGCTTGTTTTCCCTATTTACGTCCATACACTGATACTAAACTTAAGTTTCGATCAAAACAATGCATTTTCTTAGGATACTCATTAAATTATCAAGGTTATAAATGTTATGATCCTACCACTGGCAAGTCTTTTCTGTCTCGTCATGTCATTTTCAATGAGAAGAGTTTTCCCTATACAGACCTTGCTACTCCGACCTTGTCAAAACCGAGTCAGTTGGACCATGTCCTGCCCATTGATACCTTCCAGTACACCCCACCACGTTCGACCCCACGGACCCCTCCTTCCCTTGTCGCCACCTCACCCTCTCCCATGCTCCCTACCCCGGCCTCCCATACTATCCTTCCATCCTCTACCCCAGACTCCCATTCTCACCCACCAACTCCCACTACTCACGTGAATATTGAACCTGCCAACACCACTTCTCACACTGTTCCATCCACTCATCCCATGATCACGCGTGGTCAACAAGGAATTCGAAAACCAAATCCCAGATATGCTTGCATCACTACTGTTACTAATACTTTGGTTGAGCCCACATGTTTCTCCCAGGCCAATAAGTCTCCCCAATGGCGCCAAGCAATGGCAGATGAATTTAACGCTTTACAGCGTACAGGCACTTGGACTTTGGTACCCTACAAGTCTTCTATGAATGTGTTACCAAATAAATGGGTGTATCGCATAAAAAAGAACTCTGATGGTTCCATCGAGCGTTTTAAAGCTAGACTAGTTACAAATGGATTTCATCAGCAAGAAGGCATTGATTTCTGCGAAACCTTCAGTCCGGTGGTCACCCATGCCACCATTCGGCTCATTCTCTCTATTGCTCTTCATTTTCAGTGGCCTATCCGCCAGCTTGATGTTCAAAATGCCTTCCTTCATGGCACCTTGAATGAGGAAGTTTATATGCGCCAACCTGCAGGGTTCATTGATCCACAGTTTCCCTCTCATGTGTGTCGACTTCGAAGGTCCCTATACGGTTTGAAACAAGCACCCCGTGCTTGGTTTCAATGTTTTTCCCAGAAACTAGAAGACTTGGGCTTCACTGCTTCCCAAGCTGACTCGTCTCTCTTCACCTATTTTGATGGCTCAACAATCCTTTATCTTCTCATCTATGTGGATGACATTTTAATCACAGGGAACAACACTGCTCACTTGTCTCAGTTTATCACGCAGCTTGGTGCTCATTTTGCAATGAAAGATCTTGGTCCCTTACACTACTTCTTGGGGATGGAGGTTTCCCGGACGCCTTCTGCCTTCTGCCTTCTATCTCACTCAATCCAAGTACATTTTGGAGCTTCTACAGAACACTAATATGGCTGACGCCAAGCCCATCTCAACGCCAGTTCCCAGTGGTAAACGCTTGAGTTTATATGATGGTGAGCCCCTCTCCGATGGATCTTCTTTTCGCAGTGTTGTGGGCGCCCTTCAATACCTTCTCTTTACCCGTCCTGATATTGCTTACGCTGTCAACCAAGTATGTCAGTACATGCACTCTCCAACTACTGCACATTGGGCTGCAGTCAAACGCATATTACGGTATTTGAAAGGCACACATGATCATGGTTTAATTTACAAACCCAGTCCTCTCACCCTAACTGCCTTCGCCGATGCTGACTACGCTGGCGACCCTGATAACCGTCGTTCCACTGGCGGTCACTGCATATTTCTTGGCGATAATTTAATTTCCTGGAGTTCGAAAAAGCAACGTGGAGTGTCACGATCTAGCACAGAGGCGGAGTATCGTCAACTTGCCTATACTTCTGCCCATCTCTCATGGTTTCGCAATCTATTTCGTGATCTATATCTTCCATTACAGCCACCTCGTCTTTGGTGTGATAATATCAGCGCCATTGCTGTTGCTTCCAATCCCGTTTATCAAGCTCGCATGCGCCATGTTGAAGTGGATTATCACTACATCCGGGACAAGGTCATTCGCAAGGAAATTGATGTTGGTTATGTGGCTACCACAGACCAAATTGCCGATTTTTTTAACCAAAGGTTTGTCATCTGTTCGCTTCCATTATCTTATCTCCAAGCTTCCTGTTCGTCAACGCCCTGTCAGCTTGCGGGGGCGTGATAAACAGGTCCACGTCAGCACCACCAAAGGAATAATCCCAACCTGCAACCGAAGGAATAAATCCAACCTGCACAATCACATGGCTACTGCCACCCCTGCACAACTCTCTCAACTATCTGCTGTACAACCTGGACAACAGATCGCACCACCAAAGGAATAATCCCTGCACATTCACATGGCTACTGCCACCTTTATTGTTGTTTATCTGCTATCTTTATTATTGTTTATTGCATGCTTGTATATGAAATTGTATATAAACCATGCTGCCATTGCAGCATCGGGTTGTGAAAAATATAAGTGATCAGAGCAATATTCTTTAAGTATCAGTTTGGTTATAATTAGCACCAGTAAGGACATCAGTTTAATCTCAAAAAAAGCTCCGCTGCCAGTTTCGGCATTATTGTTCTCCAGATCCTTGAAACCCATGATTCTGCTGATTCTTTATCGGGATGAGCCCAAAAACACAAACGGCAAAAAAAAAAAAAAAAAAAAAAAAAAAAAGAAAGGTCAGGATTAAACTTGTGTTTGAGAGAGACAACATGAGTATAGTATATATATGGAAGACGTACATATAAAATGTGTCCGTTTTGGGGCTTAGTTTTTGTGCTTCAAGTTTCTTCTTTTGAGTTCCTCTCATATTTGTTTCCTTTTGTGAGAAGAAAGCATAGACGTGAAAACCAAAGGGGAAATTAAAAGGAAACTGTTTAGCATTCCTAATATGATTGTTGATTCTCTTACCAGTTTTCGATCGATTGGCTTTGGACAACTTGTGATCGATTGGCTTTGGACAACTTGTAAACTCATATTCTTTCTCTTTTCTTTTGGTCTTCAGTCATCAAACATTCATATCAATTTACGATATGAATGGTCCAATCGCTAATAGCACTTTAGTCTCTATATAAGGTGCGGTTGTTGCACCGGACTATCTTAGATTAGATTTGCTTAAAGGACTAAGCTGTGTTGGCTTGACATGGACTAACTGGTACTAAAATTATTTCATATGACTAGAACACACACCTCATCATGACAAGTGGTTTTCCCCACGAATAACCTATTTGAGCTTTGAAATACGTCTAGACGCTTAGTTTCCCGGAAAATGCATAAACTCTTGAACCTAAATCACTAAAAACAACAAAACCCAGAAGAAAAAAAAAATGCTAATTAAAATCCAAGAGATAAAGGGGAGGAGGTAGAGAAGGACCAAATTTGAAGGGTTTGTGGGGAGAAGAACATACAGAACGATTTCAAAAATGGCATTTTTTTTTAATATTACAAATTTGGCTTCTTTTCAAAAAAAAAAAAAAAAATATTACAAATTTATTTTCATAATTTATGTTTTTTGGGTTTTGATTTTCTGATCTTCCACACTGGATTTAGCTCTGAAATCTTTTGTTCGAGCTCGCTCGTGTGCAGCTCACAGTATACGGAGGCCCACAGGAGGGTGGGGGAAGGAGGAGATAGACGGCAAACCAAAAGGTCCGGCCAACTATCCCTTTGGTTCCATGTCGAAATAAGAGGGGGAGAGAACGAGAAAGGATAGGAGAGAAAAAGAGGAAGAGAGAAAAGAGAGGGAGCGTCCCGGGTGAAATCACAGGCGATGATGGAGGTGGGTGGTTTAATATTTTGCCATCATCGACCTTTGTTTATGATTTTGCTGGTAATAATTGTAGGGGGAAGTCAGGAGGAGATGGGGGCGTCTTGGGAGATTGAGACTAGAAAGCAAGTTTTGGGAACAGTGCGGGTCTTGTTTATTTTGATTTTTTTAATAAAATTTAAATGTATTAAATTGTTATGCTATAAGGATACAGGTGTTCATAGGTTATTTGACACGCTCGACCATGATATTCTCCAAAAGACCATTATAAGCACGTGTTGGCCGATCTTGTCCCTTGATCAGCCTCTCAATTCTAATCAACTTTTCCCAAATGACGATCTTGTCCCTTCTTCACCAGAGCTTGAAGAGCTTTCAATAGCCACCCTGTTGCCTCCAAGCTTTTGGTGCTCTTTATACTGTTAGGTTCTCAATTTTCTTGCTTACCGTGTTATTTTCTTTTCCATTTGTTTGGCTTTTGAGAAAATGCATGACCAGAAAATGAGTTAGGCCGAAATATTTTCTATCATAGTATATAAAGACACATTCTTTTTGGGTTTTGGTTATATTTCAATGAAGTATCATTTTCTAAAGGCCAGTCCGGTTTATTGAATTTTAGATGTCAATGATGTTACAATCCAACGTGTTTGAGGCCTAGCAGAAGTGAGAACCTGTTTTTTGTGCAGGGAGAACCTACTCGTGGAAACTACGATTGCTTAATAGAAACGATGTAGCTGAGGCATTGTAATCATAGTTCTAGGATTTGTGTTTTTGTTTTTGTTTTTTGGTGTTGAAATGCTGGTTTTGAGTTTCAACTATACCCTTGCCTTTTTTCTCTTCTCACTTGATCAGCCTCTCAATTCTGGTCAACTTTTCTTAAATGACGTCCTTCGCCAGAGCTTCAAGAGCTTTCAATGGCCACCTTGTTGCCTCCAAGCTTCTGGTGCTCTGTACTATCAGGTTCTCAATTTTCTTGCTTACCATGTGTCCAGGCAAAGATTTTTCTGGAGAAGGATCCTCGGACCTCAGCACAGCTCCCCAAGGGATTGACACTTTAGATGTGCAGTCGGGCTCTTGCTTGTTGATGTGCTACAAGAAGAGGATAAAGTTAGTTTTGAAAGGTGTCTTTGTGGGGTCTTAGGTGTAGGCCTTAAAGCTCGCAATCAAAACTAACTAAGTGCTAGGCGTGCCACTACTATCTCAGTATAGTAGATGTAGAACAAGTGTGTTTTTAGTCGATTACTTATGTCCCAAGTTACTCGGACTTCTTGTTATCAAAGGATTGTCGTGAATGAGTTAAGTTTACATTATCAAATATCCTACAACATGGGTTCTATAGAAAATATGATAATTCAACATATTCTAAGTAAGCATAATATATCGTAAAACGTTTCACAAAACGTAATCATTAAATCATGTTTTTCATGTATGTATTTCTACTATTAAAACATGCATTTTAGAAAGGGTCCACTCACAAATATTTCGCCGCTGAAGAGCCATGCAAACTAACAAAGACAGAACGCTGTAATATATGCACCTAAGCACATAAAGGGTCCAATTAATAACACTATATTCAAACGATTGAATTTGGGAAAACAGACGTCAAAAACGAATTCAGGACGTCAAATTACCTAAGAAAGGTCCCGAGAAAATTTCGAAAAAGTCAACAAAAAGAATATTCCCTAACAGAATATTCTCTGACGAAATATTCCATCAGTTGGGTTGGTGGGTTTGGGCCGAAAGGTCCTAGGCCCAAAGGCCTGGGTTATAAAGGTTAATGGATTGGGAAAAGACCTAAAAGGGGTTTTGGGTTATTTGGGCCTCAAGGCCTGGGTTCACATGGCCCAAGGGCCTTTAGGTTCCAAAAAACAAATAAAATAAATAAATAAATAAAAGGGGTTCGGGCTTTGGGGCTTAAAGGGTTTGGGTTGGTTCCGGGTTGGGCCTAAAGGCCCGTGGGTTTTCAGTTTGGCTAAGTGGCCCGAGCGTCTTAGGTCCAAAGGGTTTTGGTTATGGGTTGAAAGGCCCTAAGGTTTGGCTTCGAAGGAAAAAGGAAGCCGATCTTCATGAAGGAGAAGGCCGGAGCTTCCAAGCTCTGGTCAACCCAAAGCTCGACTACACTCATCAACCTTTATGCCAAAATAAAGCTACGAAGGAAAAGATTCAAAATATAACTTCCTCGTGGCTAGTCGTGGTCGGAAGGTGGTCGGAAAAGGACTTTGAACTCACGACATTCTTGCCAGAAAACTGGGTAGTTCTTCATCGGCAGTTTCTACGTTCAAACCACCCAACGTTCATAAATTAACCTAATCTAACCTAAAATAACAACTAAAGAGATCTAGGGTGCTTACCATGGCCGAAGATTTAAGAAACTCGCCGGAAAACTATTGTTAGTGCAAAAAGAAATTGAGCTCTGTGAGATGTTACTCACAGATTCTAACAACAAATGGAAGAATTAGCAGTACAAAAATGATGAATATGATGCAAGAGAGAGAAAGAGAGAGAGAGAGTGAATGTAGAAGAGAATATGACTCTGCAAATGTTCTTCACACATTTTCCATTCATCACACAAAGGTAGTGAGGAATATCTCACTCATCTTAACCGTTTACATTTATGATATTTGGCAGTATTCAAAATTACATCCAAGCAATCCTAGCCATCCATCTTACACCCTATGAGATGAAGACATATGTACATTTACTTACTTAAGGCCTATGAGACTTAGATAAGAAAACATACAACCAATTTAGCTAATCATCCTAGCAATATGAGCTAGAAATACAACTGCCACATCAGATCACAATTTACACACTAACAGCTCCCTTTAAATTGTGAACTGATTTAACTCCAAGAAGTTCCCTAAGATAGGTGAATCGCTCCCTTGCCAATGCCTTTGTAAAAATATCAGCAACTTGCTCTTTTGTAGAACAATGAACCAAGTCAATCACTCCTTGATGCAATACTTCCTTTATGAAATGATATCTTCTATTTATAGGCTTGGTCTTCTAATGAAAAATAGGATTCTTAGTGAAAGCTATGGTTGAGGTATTGTCACAATTCATTGGTGTTGCGACTGTTTGCATTTCACCAAAGTCTTCCAAGAGAAATCTTAACCAAGTAGCCTGTGCTGTTGCTTCAGATGCACTGATATACTTTGCCTCGGCTGTGGATAATGCAACACATTGTTGCTTGACTGAAGACCAAGAGAAAACCCCACTGCCAAAGGTAAAAGCACACCCAGATGTGTTTTTCATATCATCCTCTGAACCACTTCAGTCACTGTCACAGAATCCCACTAAAATTGCTCCTTCACCTTTCTTGTATTCCAAGCCAAACTCAAGAGTTCCTTGAACATATCTTAGTACTCTCTTTGCTGTCCCATAATGCTTGTTAGTAGGACAATGCATAAACCGTGATAATAGACATACAACATACATTATGTCAGGCCTAGTTGCTGTGAGATATAGCAAACTGCCTACAATTTGTCTATACTGAGCTTCATCTGCAGCTCCACTTCCATCTTCATTTTTCAGTTTATCACTTGGAACCAATGGAGTACTCACAGACTTACAATCCTACAGTCCAAATTTCTGCAGTAGAGATGAAGCATACTTTCTCTGATGAATGAAAATACACTCCTCCGTTTGTATAACTCTCATACTAAGAAAATGATGTAAGAGTCCCAGATCAATCATCTCATATTTGTGCATCATATTAGATTTAAAATCATCCATTAACTCTTGACAAATTCCAGTGTATATTATATCATCAACATAAATTGATATTATAATCCTTTCTGAGTCTCCCTTACATTTGGTATACAAAGTTGCCTCAGTGATGCTTTTCTTAAACCCACAGAGTGTAAGATATGAGTCTATCTCACCATACCAGGCCTTAGGTGCGTGTTTTAAACCATACAATGCTTTATGCAACCTGTAAACCTTATCTTCCTCTCCTTGAACAATAAACCCTTCTGGCTGATCAACATACACTTCCTCTTCTAACACACCATTCAGAAATGCTGACTTTACATCCAGTTGAAATAGTTTCCATTTGTTCTTTGCAGCCAGTGCAATTAGTGTTCTAATTGTGTCTAACCTTGCAACAGGTGCAAAAGTTTCATTATAGTCTATTTCGGGCTTTTGTGCATAGCCTTTTGCAACAAGTCTAGCCTTGTTCTTTTGAACTGACCCATCCAAGTTCAATTTAGTTTTGTACACCCATTTCACTCCAATCACAGGTTTATCAGATGGTCTTTTCACTAGTTCCTAAGTTTGATTTTTCTCAATCATACAAATTTCATCTTTCATTGGTTTCTTCCATGCTTCATCATGTGTAGCTTCATTATAGCACTCTGGTTCAATGATACACACATGACATCTTTCATAAATTCCACTCAGATTTCTATATCTCAAAGGAGTATTATCAAACTGGGATGTAAAAATTGAGCCGCTTGATTCACCAGAGTTAATAGGTGGACAGTTTGCAATTTGAGTCTGAGAACTTCCAGGAATAGTTGGTTCCATGGAATCTGAACATCCATCAACTTCATTTATTTCCATGAATTCATTTGTAGAAAATGGAATGCACACTTCCTTGACCTTATGTTTTTCCCAATCCCATTTGCCATTTTCATCAAAAATCACATCCCTTGAGAGTATCACCTTCTGTGTTTCAGGATTTAGTAATCTGTATCCTTTCTCACAAGTACCATATCCGATAAAAATACCAATGACACTAGTTTCTTCAAGCTTATGTCTCAGATTTCCTGGAATAAGAGAATAACCCACTGAACCAAACATTCTCAGATGCTTGATCCCAGGTTTCCTTCCACTGAACTTCTCAAAAGGTGTCACATTCTTCAATGCTTTTGTAGGGCATCTATTTAGTAAATACACAGATGTAATCACAGCTTCACCCCAAAGATTATAAGGAAGACATTTCTCATGAATCATGCATTTAGCCATTTCTACTATAGTTCTGTTTTTCCTCTCTGCAACTCCATTTTGTTGTGGAGAGTAGGCAATAGTGAGTTGCCTCTCCAAACCCAAAGCCTCAAAAAACTTTTCGAACTCATTTGAGATGAACTCTCCTCCTCTATCTGTTCTCAATTTCTTCACAGAATAGCCACTTTGAAGTTCCACCATAGCCTTGAATTTCTTAAATACATGGAATACATCTGACTTGTGTCTCAAAAGATATATCTAGCACATCCTCTAGTAGTCATCAATGAATGTAACAAAGTATCTATTTCCATTTATTGTTGGTGTTTGCATAGGGCCACACACATTTAAGTGTATGAGCTCTAATGGCATACTTGCTTTCCAAACTGATTCCCTTGGAAAAGACTCTCTACGATTCTTTCCAAATGCACATCCTTGACACACATCTTCACTATCATGCATTTCAAGTAATCCAAGAACCATATCATGCTCCTGCAATAGTTTCAGACTCCTATAATTCAGATGACCAAACTTTTTATGCCATATTGTACTACACTGATGCACATTGGTTTTCAGTACCAATTGATAGTCTGATTTGAATACAAGTGGAAAGCATATGTTCCCCTTTTGCTTCACACTAACCACTAAATTTGTCAGAGTTCTATCATCAAAAATGTCCACCTTATAATCACCAAACACCAAAAAGTACTCATGTTCAGTCATTTGTCCAACATTAAGAGATTCTCTGCCAGTCCAGGTACTAATATAACTTCTCTTATGTACCTCTTCCCCTTATCAGTATCAATAACCAAGGTTCCTTTGCCTTTCACATCAACCAAAACCCATGTGCCAACTTGCACTTTTGTTTGAACACCTCTATCAATGTCCACAAGTAACTCCTCTCTGGAGGTCATATGATTACTGCACGCACTGTCTATATACTAGGCATCACTCACATCTTTCACTTCATTTGATTGCTTCACCATGAAAAGATTTCTGGGTTCTCCCACTTTGTTTGCGAAGTTTCTTTGCTCACCCACCTTGTTTGCAAAATTCCCTTGCTAAACATTCTTGTTAAGATTGCAAACTCTGGCAATATGCCCAAGTTTTCCACACTTGTGACATTTAATCTTCCCTTTCAGCCAGCATTCTCCATAGTGAAGTTTATCACAGTATTTACAAGCATCTCCAGTGTTATTAGCTTCATTCCTTACACCTGGAGTAAACCTGTTAGTTCACTGCTTCCCTTTGAACTTGAAGTTCTTCTGAGATTTTGATCCACCAATATTGGTATGTTGATTACCAAATTTACTGTTCTTAGATGAAATATCTAAGCTAGCAAATGCACGTTCTGTGCTACTCTCTTCATGTCTGGTTAATCTCAGTTCATACCCTTTCAATATGGCAACCACATCTTGTGCATCAATTTCATCAATATCTTTAGTGTTTTCTATAACAGAAGCAATACTGTCATATGTTCTGGGTAAACTAATCAACAACTTTTGCACAATTCTCTGATTACTAAGGTCTTCTCCATAACTTCGCATCTGATTTATCAAATCAAACAACCTAGCTAAATATGCAGCTAGAGATTCACTCTCACTCATACGGGTATACTCAAAATCACGACGCAAACCTTGTAATTTCACAGATCGTACCTATTTGTCCCCTACATACTCTTACTTCAAAATATCAAAATATCCCAATCTGCTTTCACAGTTTCCAAAGTTGTAATACATGGAAAAATTTGAACCGATACCGCTCCCTGAATGATTCCAAGAGCCCTTGCATCCTTGGCCAGATTTTCACTATGTGACTTCTTTTCCGCCTCAATGAGCTCTCCTTCCTCCTTTGCTGAAGTAGGAAACCCTCACTCCACAATGTTCCATAACTCGTGGGATCGGAAAATTGTTTTCATTCGAATCTGCCAGAAATAGAAATTTTCTCCGTTAAATACCGGAGCGCGAAGCTCCCCTCCACCAGATTCGGCCATGTTAGACTTAGATCACACCTCTCTCTACTATTTCTTTGCAACGATGTGTTGCAAACACTCGCTCACTATCTCTCACAGAATCGACGCCCAGAGATTTTAGACCTAACCTGGCTCTGAGGCCATGTTAGTGCAAAAAGAAATTGAGCTCTGTGAGATGTGACTCACAAATTCTAACAACAAATGGAAGAATTAGCAGTACAAAAATGACGAATATGATGCAAGAGAGAGAGAGTGCATGTAGAAGAGAATATGACTCAGCAAATGTTATTCACACATTCTTCATTCATCACACAGAGGTAGTGAGGAATATCTCACTCCTCTTAACTGTTTACATTTTTGATATTTGGCAGTATTCAAAATTACATCCAAGCAATTTTACTTACTTAAGGCCATCCATCTTCATTCACACAATCTTCATTCATCACACATAGCCATCCATCTTACACCCTATGAGATGAAGACACATGTACATTTACTTACTTAAGGCCTATGAGACTTAGATAAGAAAACAGACAACCAATTTAGCTAATCATCCTAGCAATATAAGCTAGAAATACAACTGCCATATCAGATCACAATTTACACACTAACAACTATGTGGGTGGTCTCGGCCTTTGTACTCGCAGAGAGAGAAGAGGAAGGAGGGGGTCCGAGGGTGGTATGGTCATCGGAGAGTGACTCACGGTGGTGGTGAAGATGTTGTGGGTGATGTTGCTGTGTAGTTCTCGGGGTGGGAATGAGGGAGTTGCACAGAGCGTTTCGGGGGAGAGAGTGAAGAGAGAACCCAGAGAGAGAAAAGAGAAGGAGAGAGGTGCCACTTGGCAAACGGGGAAGAAGGGAATCGGGGACACAAATCGGGGGTGGGCCCCTTGGGCTTCCCAATTAAGATCCAAAAATAATTTTTTAAATAAAAACCAAAACTTAGTAAAATTATAAACTAAATTTTGGGAGGGGGGTTACAACTCCTATGGCAATGAATCTACATCTCTTCCACTTTTCAAACAACCTGCTTTCTCAACACAGAAATTCTAGGCATGTTCGCTCTTCTGAAACGCCTACCATTTTTTCCCAAAACACAATCACCATGAGTTTGCCAGAAGGTTGATAGGCATTGGAAGGGTAGTGACTGGCAATCAGTTGAGAATTTTATAGTATAGTATATTAGAATAAACACCCCAACAACTAGCAGTTTTATAAAAACATTTTGGGTTCAATGACACACTGCCCAAGCTGTTTGTGCGTTTTATGGTTTTTTCTCGTCCAAACTAAACCTATAATAGCAACATATTAAATTTATGTTATGTATTTTTTTAGTTGCAAATGTGGGTGTAACCATACTTCTAGATATGTTCCCGCCGTACCCCTTGGTGCAACTGTACTTATATTAATTTAAAAGGAATGTCGCTTGTATCAAAAGAATAAAGAGAAGATTTTTTTACATCTTCCAACTTTCAGAAGACAAAAACTAAAAACAAAATTGGTCTAGAACAAAGGATTTTACGTTAGTATATCCATAATTGATAACATGGGTTTTCCTATGATTGGAATAGAAAATTTGATAATCATCATATAGAATCTACCGAATGCAAGTTTGGCATCTAGAACTATAAGTCAACTATGTGCCCGATCAGTTTTTTTATCGATGATGATTCGAACTTGATGCCTCTTTCAACATTGAAAAACAAAATATAACTAGAACACTTGATGCACTGATCATGTTAAACTCAACTTTTATTGACGAGAGTATGGGTTGGTGATGATGGGCTCTCGGCAAGCAGAAAGGCTGCTGGGCCTGCAAGAATAATTGGATTCGAATCCTGCACCAGGTCTCTACTCTCTTGAGCTGGCCCCTAGCCCCAGATGAAGGCAATTGAGATATCTTATTGTGGAATAGGTGTAAACAATATTGGACCAGCGGGTCATGGAATGAAAGTTCGGAAATCTTCAACTTGGTTCCTGAATTGAGGCTTAATTACATGTTCAATTATGGATATGTTACGAATGAGAATCAAAGTTATTTCACCTATTCACGTTATAATCATAAAATTGCATCTCGATGTTTGATGTCTGTCTCAGGGCAGATTCAGCAACTAACATGGTTTGAGGCTCCCAAGCAATGTACTATGTTTTGGTCTCAGCCAATACAATTGTACATGCTTTTTGTGGGGCTTTCTCCAGTTGCAATGTCACATCCTTGAACAGCTGCAAATGTTTGAAGGGCTTTGAGCCAAACCGGCAGAGAGATTGGGACTTGCAGATTTATTCTGGTGTGTGTTCTGTTCAAGAAGGACTAGTACGCAGTGTCAGAATGCTGCTACTATAAATAGGACGGGAGACGAGTTTCTAGAAAAACATAGCGATTCATTGCCTAAAAATAAACAAATATGAACATGCTCTTAGTATTGAAAGTTGTGGATCAGCCTGCTTAAATAAATGCCATTGCCGGCGATGGAAGAACTTTATACATCAGAGCTGTAGCTTTTTGAAGAAAATTAAGATTCCACCGTAAAACTAATTGGCAATTTAGAGTATGACCTAACTACATATAACTATATAAGCATATATAAGGTCTTTACTCTTATCAATGTGAGATTCATTCTCAACATTTCTAATGACACACCCCGATCCCGATGTTCGTAGAACATCGGAATGGTCATGTGCTAGCAGACATCCGAAGGTGACGAAAGCCATTTATTGAATGCAGTGGTAAGAACTAAAAATATGAATAAGAATAATAGAAGTTTAAATATAATTGTTACGCAAATGAGGAACATGTTCAGAACATACGACTAACTAGAATATTAAAAAGAAATAATATAAAATTGAATGAATAAAAAGATGGGTCCTACACCAAGAAAAATCGAAGATGCCGATGCAGGAGTACCTTGATGCCAGGATTGTATGCCTCGATTATAAGTCCTTAAGGAGGTGCAAAACAAACATGAGATGACCAAATTGATATATATATATATATATATTGAAACAGTTATCAATATACTAACTCATAAGTTTTATGAAAACTAATATCATAATAAGTAGTAGGTTTTCTGAAAATCCTAGCATGCCATAAAACCTTCACAAAACATATTTTGCATATAATGTGCTAACTAGCAGTATCAGTATCAATATCTATTCAATCAGAACCCTTCATTTGCCAAACAGACCATTTAGAACACTTCCTTCATTTGCGAAATAGGCGCAACCTACGCCTGACACGAAGCTAATATACATATCATTGCCAAACAGGACCAACCTACACCCGACACGATCATTGTCAAACAGGCAAAACAGTGACCACTAGATATGCACAAAACATTGGATATAGTCTTTCTAAACACAAGTACATATATCTCAAAAGCATCTTCATAGTATACAGTTATCCATCATCTATACTATAAAGAAGTGTGTGAAAAAATGTTCCAAATAGTATATCGTCATCCATCAGATATCCTACAAAAACATGGGTTCTATAAAAAATATGATAATTCAACATATTCTAAGTAAGCATAATATATCGTAAAACGTTTTACAAAACGTAATCATTAAATCATGATTTTCATGTATGCATTTCCATTATTAAAACATGCATTTTAGAAAGGTCCACTCATAGATACATCGTCGTCGAAGAACCACGCAAACTAATGAAGACGGAATAGTCACAATAAATGCACCTAACATATAAAGGGTACAATTAAAAAAAACTCTATTACAACAATTAAATTTGAGAAAACGGACGTCAAAAATGGATTAAGGACATCGAATTACCTTAAGAAAGATCTCGATTAATTTTCAAAAAAAATCAACAAAAAGTCAACAACTGAATATTCCGTCAGGTCAAAGGCGGCTAAGTCAAAGGCCGGTTCTGGGCCTAGACTTTGGGTCGATTCCTCAAAATGGGGTTTTGGGTTTTGTAAGGGCTTGGGCTCAGTAACCCGGCACAGGGAGAAAAGGTTTAGTTTTCAACGGGTCGAAGGCCTTACTTTGTTCGGCCCAAAGGCCTCGTTTGAATGGGCTCTGGGGCTTGAAAGCCCGGCCCGAGTTCTAATTGTGGGTCGCCGGACCCATTTGAAAGAGAAAGCCGAAATTCGGCTAGAAATTCCTCGAGCTCTAACCAAAGCATGCGATTTAATACACCAAAATGAAGTCCAAACGATAAGGAAGAGATCTATACCAATTTCGAGGCGAGTGGTGGCCAGAGTTGGCTGGAAAGTGGCCTGAAAGCCACGGGTATTCGCCGGAATCTGGGTTTTTCTCCTCCGAGTTGTTTCCTCGTGGTTTTGTCGTCCAATCCACACCCACACGATCAGAATTGAAATATGGGAACCAAAGGGGAAAGTTAAAAGTGTCTTCGAAGCTCCCCTACAACGATGCAAGTCGGGGAGACAATGAACAGTGGCATCCGCCACTGTTGAGCTTCAGGGTCATCGGTCCGAGCTTCGTGGTAACAAGGTCCAGGTGGTGGACCGGTGGTGAGTGGTTGTTGTCCGTGTGTACGTATGTGTGTCGTGTGAAGCTCGAGGAAGGGGAGGGTGCAGCGAGGGAGAGGGAGGGAACCGTGAGACAAAGACAGAGCTTTGAGAGAGGTGTAGGGTGCACGGGAAAAGGGAAGAAAGAGAGGGAGATATACTTGGGCCCCGGAGGAACAAGACTAAAACACGTGGGCCCCACGGGCACACACATTAAGACCCAAAACAATTTTTAAAATTCGGGGGTGGGATTTTTCGTCTAACACCAAGAAAAAAAACATAGTAAGAGAATGATTATTCGTGTCTTACTTTGTTCCGTTACTCTTAATGTTATCCCGATGATCTTTTTCTTTTCTGTGTAGGTTTAATGATTGTTTTGCTCATTGCTTGTTTTGTTGAATAGGGTTTAGTATTTTGTTTGGCTTAGGTAATGTTTAAGTGTCAATGAAGTTACACTCCAACGTGTATGAGGCGTAGCGGAAGTGAGACCCTACTTTTGTGCAGGGAGAACCTAGAACCTACTCGTGGAAACTATGATCCATTGACAGATTTGATGTAGCTGAGTCATCATAAGCATAGTTTTAGGTTGTGTATTTTTGTTGTGTCTTGTGTTAAAATGTATTTTTGAGTTTCAACTATATTCTTATACTTTATCAATCAGGTGTAGGGTCTGAAATAACTCAATGAATTGAAATGTTGTCTATCAGCTTCATCTCTTGTTACTGGTGGAGATCGGAATCAAACAACAACACTACACCTAATCACACTAATTTTGTCTCATTTACGGTTTTGCGATTCATGTTAAATTTCATCTAATTTGGGTTTTGTTGTCAAAGGATTTAGATTGTGTAGTTATTAATGAGTTTGTAGGATAATCAAGTTGTAGAAACAAGGATTGAAACAAGATCATGATTGGTGGAGAAAATGGTGTGCTGAAATCATTACCTTAGATTAATCATGTCTGGATGGGTACGGTTTGTAGGAATTCAGACCAAAACAGAGACTTGGAAATGAATAAACTTTGTGGTAATGGGAATCTTAAAAGTTTCAACATATCTTTGTTTTTGTGATTACTTTTGTTAGCTAAACTTGTATGGATTGGAAAAGATTATGATAATTAACAACTTTTAAGCTCAAAACCTCTTGAACCGAAGCAATCATGATCGTAGGTAGCCTCATTGAAATAACACATGAACCACAATTTATAGAAAGCATGAGTGCTTAATTTGGTACAGTAGCTTGCAGTTGAAGCAATCTAATCCCTAACTCATACCTCCATCTCTTCTCGGGTTTTGGATATGTGATGCCTCAAGGGTTTACACTTTGTAGACTGTAGAGCATTGACGAATTTGAACAGAACCGTTATACTACCAGAATCTTTGGCAAAGGGCTTGACATTGAATTTTCTACAAGGTCTTTGTCCGTCCATGTGCCAGCTAATGAACCGTAATAATTGACTTAGTTGACTTACTGATCACCATGAAAAGATGTAGGTTAAGTTCCAGCAACGTGCATACGGTAAATCTTTGCCTGCCTGCTGAATGCTTTGTGCAGCCATGGATACCACACCAAACTCAGAGTTCGTGTTCTTCATGATTTTATTATGTGCATTTCTCGAGTCCCATGTTTCCCTTGCAGCTGACACCATCAGCGAAAACCAATCTCTCTCGGGCGATCAAACTATTGTCTCCGCAGGTGGGAATTTTGAGCTCAGTTTCTTCAAACCAGGTAACTCTTCAAACTTTTACATAGGCATGTAGTACACCAAACAAGTAGTATCCGAGAGGACCGTTGTTTGGGTGGCAAACAGGGAAAAACCAGTTTCCGACAAATTTTCTTCAGTTTTAATGATTTCAGATGGTAATTTAGTCCTGTTTAACAAGTCCAAAGCCCCTGTTTGGTCAATTTAACCTCCTCCTCCGCCACTGCACTTCTTTTGGATACCGGAAACTTCTCGGTGTCCAGTAATAGTTTATCAGAGCCGTTATGGAAAAGCCTTGATAATCCAATGCATACTTGGCTGCCAGGAGCTAGAATTGGGTTTAACACTGTTACCCAACAAACCCAAATTCTTACTTCGCGGAAGAGTTCGAAGGATCCTGGACAGGGTCTTTTCTCGCTTGAGTTAGACCGAACGGAAGCAATGCGTGTCTCATACTGTGGACTCCACAGTATTGGATATGCATTGCATCCGTGACGCATACTTCACCCACCCTCTTTATGATCCAAAGATATTTTCTCGATTCGTGATGCTTACTTCGGGGCAAATTCAACAGTTGTCATTGTGGGACATACCGTGCAATTTGGTTAGGTCCCAATGGAGAAAACAATGCGAAGTTTATGATTTGTGTGGTAAGCAACGTCGCCTATTATTGCTTGAACGTTTTTGAGCCGAAGGCGAAGAGGGACTGGGATTTAAAGGACTACCCTGGTGGGTGTTCGAGAAAAAACGATCTGCAGCTGAGGCAATCTAACTCGAACATTTCCTAATCCTATACCTCCATCTCTTCTTGGGTTCGATATGTGAATCCTCAAGAGTTTACACATTATTGTAGAGCATTGATGAAGTTGAGCACAACCGTAATACATTAAATTTTCTACAAAGACTTTGTTCATATGCCAGCTAATGACAGAATGTGATGGGTTGAATAGTTGATTTAGTTGACTTGCTATGACCACCATGAAAAGGGCATATAGCTTAAGTACAGTAACATGCACACGGTAAATCTTTGCCTGCCTGCTGAATTCTTTGTGCAGCCATGGATACCAAACCAAACTCAGAGTTCGTGTTCTCCGTTATTTTATTATGTGTATTTCTCAAGTCCCATGTTTACCTAGCAGCTAACACTATTGGCGAAAACCAATCTCTCTCGGGCGATCAAACCATTGCTTCTGCTGGTGGGATGTTTGAGCTAGGTTTCTTCAAACCTGGTCAGCTTTCAAACTACTATATAGGCATATGGTACTCCAAGCAAGTAGTATCTGAGATGACCGTTGTTTGGGTAGCAAATAGGGAAATACCAGTATCTGATAGATTTTCTTCGGTCTTGAGCATCTTAGACTGGTAATTTAGTTATCTTGAACCAGTCCAAAGCCCTGGTTTGGTCAACAAATTTAAACTCCACCACGAATTCTGGTTCTGTACAAGCAGTTCTTTTGGATAGTGGAAACTTTGTCTTGAGAGCGGGGTCTAGTAATACAGCTGAGCCTTTATGGCAAAGCTTTGATCATCCAACCCATACTTGGCTACCAGGAGCTAAACTTGGATTCAACAAAATTACAAATCATACCCAAACTCTCACTTCATGGAAGAATTCGGAAACTCCTGCACCAGGTCTTTACTCTCTTGAGCTAGCCCCGGACGAAAGCAGTTCATATATCTTATTGTGGAATAGGTCTAAACAGTATTGGATCAATGAACCATGGAATGAAAGATTCACATATTTTCAAGGTGGCTCCTGAAAATCAAATGTTCAATTATAGTTATGTTACGAATGAGAACGAAAGGTATTTCACCTATTCTCTTTACGATCCAAAAACTGTATCTCGATGCTTCTTGTCTGTCTCGGGGCAGATTCAGCAACGAACATGGTTGGAGAAGCAGTGGACTTTGCTTTGGTCTCTACCATTACAACAATGTGATGTTTATGCTTTTTGTGGGGCTTTCTCTAGTTGCAATCCTACATCCTCGGACAACTGCAAATGTTTGAAGGGCTTTGAGCCAAACCGGCAGAGTGATTGGGACTTGCAGATTTATTCTGGTGGGTGTTCAAGAAGAACCAGTATGCAGTGTGGGAATGCTACTAGTGCGAATGGGACGGGTGATGGGTTTTTGGGAGACGAGTTTCTAGAAATACATAGCATTTCATTGCCTGAAAATAACCAATACGGATACGCTCTTGGTATCGAAAGTTGTAGATCAGCCTGTTTACATGAATGCCATTGCACTGCTTATGCTTATGAGAGCAACAGTTATTGTTATCTATGGCATGGAGATGTTTTTCTGCCAGAACTTGTAGCAAGTGACGGTGGTGGAAAAACTTTATATATCAGAGCTGCAGCTTCCGACATTAAGAAAAAGGTAATAACAGAGTGATTATTCATGTCTTACGTGGAGCCGTTAATCTTAATGTTGTCCCAGTGATTTTTTTCTTTTCTTTGCAGATTTAATTAAGCCGTCCCTTGTGATTGCAATTGTCACAACAGTCACAGGTCTGCTTCTTGTCATTTTTGGCTATTTCTTATGGAAGAAGACATTGGGAAAGAAAAGAGAGCAAAGGAATAGATATGGTGAGACTAAAAGTAAATTTGCTGCTGGAGGTGAAAACAACGATGCAGAACTGCCGATCTTTGGTTTAAGGGCTATAATAGCTGCTACAAACAACTTCGCTGAAGCTAATAAACTCGGAGAGGGAGGATTTGGCCCTGTCTACAAGGTGATACTTCCACTGTGTACTCTAAATACTAAAACATTTTTCTCCTCATGCACACTTCATGTTTATTTATGACCTTTAGATTGAATAATTCCAATAAGATGAATCATGGAGCAAAATACACAAGGGGGTGCAGAAGGACAAAAAAGAGTGTTCGAAAATAATTTCTCCCTTCAGAAACATGATCGTTCCTTTTTACTTCTCTAACATTTTTTTCTCTTGTGCGATTTTCTTCCTCTGTGCAGGGAATTTTGGCTGAAAATCAAGAAGTAGCCATAAAAAGGTTATCAAAAAAGTCAGGTCAAGGACAACTGGAGTTCATGAATGAGTTAAAACTTATTGCCAAGCTCCAACATACCAATCTCGTTAGGCTCTTGGGTTGCTGTCTTGAAGACGAGGAAATGATATTGATCTACGAGTACATGCCCAATCGGAGCTTGGACAAACTTTTGTTTGGTATGTGTGTGTGTGTGTGTATGTGTGTGTGTGTGTGTGTCTGCTAATGACTTATGATTCATTCTGCAAATATATTGTTTTCCTTGTGTCTAAATGCCGTGTACTGCAAGATCAAATGCACTGTGTCCAACATTTTATCTAAAATGAAAAGAAAAACATTTGCTCATTTTTCTTCATGGTTTGTCCAATCAGATGCATCTGAAAAAAGAGAATTAGATTGGGGAAGACGTTTTCGAATTATAGAAGGCATTGCTCAAGGAGTACTTTATATCCACAAGTACTCTAGATTGAAAATCATCCACAGGGATCTAAAAGCAAGTAACATACTGTTGGATGGAGCCTTGAACCCCAAAATTTCAGACTTTGGAATGGCAAGAATTTTCGGGATAAACCAGACTGAAGCAAATACCAATAGGGTTGTTGGCACATAGTAAGTCTACATGTACCTGGCACATGTTTTCATTCAAGTAATGTTCTATTGCTTACTTCTATACATACTGTCAATTCATGTGCAGCGGTTACATGTCACCCGAATATGCTAGATATGGTCATTTCTCTGAGAAATTAGATGTATTCAGCTTTGGAGTGTTATTGATGGAGATTGTAAGCGGAAAGAAGAATGCTGCTTTTTATCGCTTTGAACATTCACCAACTCTTGCTGGATGGGTAAGTACTGAAAAATTATTCTTGCTCACAATCATTCTATCTTTAAGCCTCCAAATTAGCAAATGACCGTAAATTCAACATTTTAATTAGGCATGGGAGTTGTGGAAAGAAGGAAGAGGAATGGAGGTGATCGATGAATCGGTAAGGGAAACGTGCCACCTCGATGAAGCCTTGAAGTGTATCTATGTAGGGCTTTTGTGTGTTCAAGAAGCTCCAGCTGATCGACCAACAATGTCTTCGGTAATTCGTATGTTGCAGGGCAATGAATCTACATCTCTTCCACCTTCCAAAGAACCTGCCTTTTCAACACACAGAAATTCCAATCATGTTCGCCCTTCTGAAAAGCCTACCAGTGTTTCCCACAACGCAGTCACCATGAGTTTTCCAGAAGGTCGATAGGGATTGAAATAGTAGTGACTGGCAAGCAAATGAGATAATAGTGTATTAAATTAGAAAAAAAAAAAAAGACATTGCGACAAATAAGTTTTATACAAACACTTATGTTAAAGTGTTTTTCAGCTGCAAATATGGGTGTAGCCATATTTTAAGTTATGTTCCCACCCCACCCCTTGGTACAAACGAAATTATATTCATATAAAATAGAATGTCATTTGTATGAAAAGAAAAAAGAGGAGATGTTTTTACAGTTTTCAACTTTCAAAAGACAAAAACTAAGAACAAAATTAGCATAATTGAAGGATTTAAGCGCTTTCCATACATTGATTTTTTCTTCAAAGACTTGGTCCATATGGCAGCTAATAAACAATATGCGAAGGTTGAATACTTGACTTAGTTGACTTGCAAGCGGGCGAGAATATCTATCTATATATAGATAAGCGAGAGGCTCACGGATGGCGACAAAATTTTGGGTCATCCCATTTAAAACCTATCCAAAATAATATATCAAATTATGTAAGGGTAATTTGATAATTTGATCATAATAAAATATAAAGTATTGGATTGTTGGACAAAAAAATAAGATTAACAAAATGTAAGGGGTTCCATCTGTTCCCCCCACCCCTCACCCCTCACCCCTCACCCCTCACGTCTCTCTCCTCTCTCTCTCTCTCTCTCTCTCCTGATAATAACGTGATTAAACCCCCCCTCTCATCTCTCATCCCTCACCCCTCACATCGCTCTCTCTCTCTCTCTGATAATAACGTGATTAAACCCCCCTCTCTCATCCCTCATCCCTCACCCCTCACATCGCTCTCTCTCTCTCTCCTGATAATAACGTCATTAAATTAGTTATCAAATGATTAATTTTTTCTTTTTCACAAACGACATTATTTATACTAAGGAGGAGGGAGTGGGCTTAGCCTGACAATGAGTTAGCAATAATGTGATTCAATTAGTTATTCTTTCAATATTATTTTCTTTATTTTTAAACATGTTCAAAACATCTTAAGAGGTGTATAATGCTGGTTATAAAAAAAGTCTTTCGCACACAGATAATAATTTCTCACGCAAATAATAATGTAATTAAACTAGTTGTCAAATAATTATACTTTTTTTAACAAACGATATTATCTACACTAAGGGAGATGGTTGGGTTTTAGCCTCACAATGGGCTAGTAATAATGTGATTCAATCAATTGTTCATTAAATATTATTTTCTCTATTCTTATTGTAAATTCTATAGAGATAAATTTTATTATGTAAATTCAATTGGTTTAATTGATTTATGAGGAATTTCTTCTAGCATGATCTAAGATTATTCATTTACTTCAAATATTTGACTTTCCTTTTGTCAATTTATGCATATAAATACATTTAAAACGTGTAAGTCGCGCATAGCACGCCGTGATTTAAAAAATATCTTCTGCACGCGAATAGAACTACCCTGATAACTATAAGTTTTATACAAACATTTAAGGGGTTAAATTGGAATGCACCCTGCAGAAACTTCAAAGAATAAAGTTTATCTAGAAAGAAAATGACGTGTATACCAAACGGAGTAAAAATATGATGACGGTGTTCAAATAGTTAAGACACTAGCAAATGTACCAGCACGTTGCTACGGAATTTGAAGCATTGTTGAAGATGTGGAAAGTTGCTAAAACATATATGCTAAGAAGTGGGGTTTATATACGTGTTACATCCATATGTTAATCAAGTGTTATTTACATTCGTATATTACATTACAAAAATTGGTGATGCTCAAGAAAAACAAATTGGGGATGCTCAAGGACTGTTTTTCGTAAGATACGGCTCTATCTCGTCCTAAATTGCATATGTTTACAACTATACAAAGTTAAAAAAAAATCCACTTTTATTCCACTGAAGACATCCAAATCCATAACTCCATTAATGGTATCTCCTTTATTTTGTACGACAACATTGAACTGAAAAATCAAAAGAAGGAAATAAAAAACAGAATTTGATCACTCAGTGAATTGAATCACCTTAAATTGCATATAAATTGAATTTCAATTAAATTGAATAAAAGTATAAAGACGAAGGGAAAGTTGTCATAACTTTACTACGAAAGATTTTACTATGCCCGATTTCATTTGCATGTACCAAAATCAATTTACGAAATTAAGGTTGGAGTTTTCATATTGTCTATTGGGTAATGAACGTCATGTGAAAAGTTCAGAAATAACTAGGGGTGGAAAAAATTCCCGAAAATCCTGAACTGAACCGAAAAAATCCTGATCCCAAACCAAAAATTTCCCAAATCGAAATTCCCAAAATTTTCGGGATGCTATCCCGAACCGATCCCAAAATTTCGGTATGGGATTCGGAATTGGCTTCTCAATATTTCGGGAATGCCATACCGAACCGAAAATATATAATATTAATTATTATATATATATATTTATACATATATATATTATTCTTTTATAATTGATGCTAGTAGTTTCTAATTCATGCTCTGCAACCTGGAATGTCCTACACTTTGCATATTTTTCATGTTCTGTTTGATATTCGTGTGGATTTTATTATTGCTGCTGCCATGACTGATGATTTCAGAAGGCTTGATTCTTTTGTCTCTCAACAGATTGCAAAAAAGGTTTAATTAATTTGAATTTTGACTATGATAAAAACAGTCAGGCATGCCAGTGTTCAATTAAATGGTAGTGTGAATGAAATGAAATTCCTAGTTCATGAATGTGTTCTTGAATTATATATTTGAAGAACAATTCATAATTTCATATTTTAATTTGGGATTCCCGAATTGTCCCAAAATCCCGAAAATATTTCGGGATTCCCGAAATTTGGGATTCCCAAAAATTTGGTTTGGGATTGGTCTTCAAATTCCCGTCCCGAAAAATTTCGGTTTGGGATTCGGGATACTAGTTTTGGTATGGTATCCCATACCGAACCACCCTTAGAAATAACCAAACCAACATCCAATTTAGTACACCTAAGAAAAACATAAGCAAGAAACTATTTCCAACTCATCATTCATTTATCAAACACAATAATACAGTCTTAGAAACACTCTTAACTCACTCACCAAAATTGAATTAATTAGATTGGATGTTGTGGTCAAAATTTTATGTCCGCCTAAGGATATTTGAGACTAAAAATTTAACTCAAATTAGTTTAGCTTCCAAGTCATTTTTATTTTCGGTCTTCATATTTAGACTAAATATTTAACATTCCGTAGGTAGTTTCAATTTTAACTTTTCCATGAGCGCTTGTCTACTGGATTTATCTTCATTAGCCTTTTGTTTGCAATTTGAATTACATGACTCAAAATACAGCCCAATTGGAACACAAATGGCCCATAGAAAACAAAATGCGAAATATTTACTAATCACTATTCATGGTTTTGGTCAAAGAACTCAAATTTTAGAGATGCAAAACAAAGCAGCTCGTCTAAATCATTTATAAAGGTTACCTCCTTTTGGTTGAAAAACTGAAGGGTGACGCCAATTCTTCTTCAGCTTCCACCTCCTTATGGAACTTGATCCGCCGCCAGTCACATTTGCATGTGAACCTGAAATCAGCAACTAGTCAGTACCTTTGGCAAGCTCATTGGGGTATGACAACATGTTAGGAATATTATTGCAACTCTATTAAATGAAGAAGTATTCAGTTGAGGATGTCGATGAGTGAGAGAAGAAGAAGAAAAGAAAAGCTAGTTGAGGAACAAAAGAATTTTGATGCTGCGTTCGGTTTGGATGTATGGTCTAAGAATTTACAAACTGCCTATATGATTCGCTCACTTCAGTGTCTTCATCATATCTATTTCTTTTTTACTACCTCTTCTTTCATGAAGGTATAATTGTCACATTATTTTCTAACATAAAATATACACCTAACAGACATTTAAAACATTGCCCATAAGTTAACTGAGATGGGTTTTGTTTGAGTAGTTGGTGACCTTCACAGTTGGCCAATTGCGGCTGACATGTGATTGATCGTATAAGGATATCTATTTAAAATAGTTAAGGGACTTCAAGGATGCCTCTAGATTTATTCTGTTTAGAAGATCGGGTTGAATAACAAGTTTTGACTCCAACGGATATTTTGCATAGAAGACTTCAGAAAATGTGATTCACAAAATGATGTCAGATTTCAAAATTTAAGGCATGTTTTAAGTGCACTAAGAGATCTCGACACGTATCCTGAACTGATACTATAATTTCGTAGAAGGAAGAAGAAAGAATAGTCTAAAATTTTCCTGTTAAATAACTCCATCACGCCCATCTCCAATCAGAGCAATGATATCCTCTGTAACAACCTGTCCGGGGATTTTCGTAAGAAAATTGATATTTTTGTATTTTCACTAAGTTTGAGGGATACCTTTCTTTTAAAAATTGTTTTTGAGTCTTAATTGGTGAGCCCAAGGGGCCCACCCCCCTGTTTTGTCCCCCTGCCGTGTCCCTCCTTTCTTCTTTCTTCTTTTTCTTTTTTCTTCTTTTCCTTCTTTTCTTTGTTGTCTGCACCTTTTTCCTTTCTTTTCGAAAACTCTCTTTCCTCTTCTTCTTCTTCTACCCGTGACAACCCACACACACACACACACCCAAGCCCGCACCTATAACTCTTTTCTAACCCCATGGTTGTGTTTTGGACGTCAAACCATGAAGAAACCACCTCGGAGACATTTCCCAGTTTTCCGGCGAGCACCGCCTCTTTCGAGGCAATTTCCGGCCAAACCACGGCGATTTGGCCAGCATACAAGGTATCAATCTCTTCGTCTCGCTGAGTACTACAACTTTCCTTTTTGTTTCACCCAATTTCATTGAGTATTGAAGAAGTTATACTCATTTGAATCTTACCCAGTTTCCGGCGACCTCAGTGACTTTCGAGGTGTTTTCCAGCCAAACCACGGCGATTTAGACGTCGTTTGAGGTACCATTCTCTTCGTCTTTTCGAGAGCTATGATTTTTATTTTTGAATCACTTGATTTCGTCGAGTATTAACAAAGTTATGGACGTTCAAAGTTTGTCTAAATTCCGGCCGAATTCCAGCCTTCTTCTCCGGCATGAAACCCAGCCCAAGAAACCACCCAGGCCTTCAGGCCGTTTCCTTCCCCCACGGGCCTTAGGCCCGTTTGGTCTCTGGCCCAAAACTCTAAACCTTTTCCTTTTTAATTTTATTTTGTTTCATTTTAAAAACCCAAAGGCCTTAGGGCTTTGGTTGCAGCCCAAAACCCATCACCCTTTCTGTTGTGGGCCTTTGGGCCGTATGGGTTCAAGCCCAACCTAACTCACCTAAAAACCTAAACCCAATTACCTAAACCCAAAACCCTAGGGCCCAAACCCGGATCCAATACCCAAACCCTAAACGGGGTTGACCCGGTTGACTCTGACGGGTTGACCCACGACCCGTTGACCGTTGACCCAGTCAACGGTCAGCGTTGACTTTGACCTCGGGGTTGACTTTTTGGGTTTTCGTGCGGGACCCCTCCTAGGCTAATTTCGACGTCCTGAATCCGTTTCCGATGTCCGTTTTCCCAAATTCGATCGTTTGAGTAGAGTTTGACTAAATGTACCCTTTATGTGATTAGGGGCGATTATCTGCGGCGTTTCCTTATTCGCTAGATGGCGTGGCTTTTCGACGGCAAAGTACTGTGAGTGGACCCCTTCTAAAAATGCATGTTTTAATGGTAGAATTGCATACACAGAAAAGCATGACTTTATGATTATGTTTTATGAACGTTTTACGAGATAATATGCTTACTGAGGCTAGTTTGAATTATTATTATTTTTCCTATAACCCATGTTCTTGTAGAATATCTGATGGATGACGATATGATATTTAGAACATGTTTAGAACACCTCTTTATAGTATAGATGATGGATGACTTTATACTATGAAGTTGATTTTCAATATATGTATGTTCACTGGTTTTGTACTTACCTAGTGGTCCTTTCCGCTACGGGACGTAGGGATAGATCCGGTCCGTTCCGAGCGACGGTTTGGTGTTGGCATAGGGCCTGGAGTGTGTTTTCCTCTGACTGTCTGCTCAGAGACGGGGAGCCGGCATGGGGCCTGAAGTGTATTTTCCTCTGACTGTGTGCTTAGAGACGGGGAGCCGGCATGGGGCCTGGAGAGTTGTATCGGACATTCACTAGTGTTTATTATTTATGCAAATTATGATTTGAGACATTGCACGACATGCTAGGTTTCGGAAAACCTATGTTTATCATTATATATTTGTGTTTTCATAAAACCTGGGGGTTAGTATGTTGATAAATGCTTTATTATATATATATCAACTTGGTCCACTCATGTTTGTTTTGCGCCCCCTTTAGGACTTAGAATCGAGACATACAATCCCGACGTCCAGGCACTTTCGCATCGGCATCTTCGAGTCCTCTCGGTGTAGGACCCACTCCTTCGTTTCATTCAGTTTTATATTATTTTCTTTTAGTGTTCTAGATTAGTGGTGTGCTCTGAACACGGTCCTGATTTGCATATTCATTATTCTTTTATATTTATAAACCTTATTTATCCTTTATTTTCAGCATTTGCACTTAATAAATGGCTTTCGTCACCCTCGGGTGTCGGCCAGCACGTGCCTATCCTGGTATTCGGGGAATATCGGGGTCGGGGCGTGTCATCCTCAATAGACAGAATTGTTTTATTTTGGGTACATATCTAAACGCACAAAAATTAAACATTTTCTCATCCAACATATAAAATGGTCCAAAAGTGCATGCAGTGGTTGAGTAGAAACTAATGTTACTTTGAATTGATGAAGTGTTTATCCTCTTGAAGATCTACATATCTATTATAAACCAATCTTTAGTCTTGCAGAAAGTGATATGCTGACTCCAAATTCCCATACTATTCAAATTGATTTACAGTACAATCTGCAAATGTAGTTAAATTTAATGCTTCCCATCATTGCCATTATTGCAAATCAAATCGTATGTGCAGATTTATGGTACAACACATGATCGAATGAGATAGTTGTATGAATACATGTTTGTTCTTTCCCTTTCAACGTGTTTGGATCCTCACTTTTCTCAAACAAAAGATTAGACTTTTATGACTTCTTAGCATAGGGCTTAGGAATTTATGACTTCTTAGCATAGGGCTTGGGAAGTTTAACCACTCGCAAAACCACTAATAACATCTCTTGAACCATTCATTGTGCATATTCATGTCATTTTAATATCGAACCTTTTAGGAATCTAAGCTCATCAAAGTGTAACTCCGACAAAACATACATAGCAAATTGACACTTAATTTCCCATGATACTTTTTTTGAGGAAAAACAACGAAGAAAGCCATTGGGTTACCATAGTCAAGGGCTCTCATTTGCCTTGAAATGGGGGTACCACCATAGACACATATCCAAACTAGACGCAACGACTCGTATTCTCTGAATCCATTGGTTTATCAAACACAAATCACACAGCCCTAAGATAATGTAGTACGATTTGGATTTTTCTTACGCATGCATACCGTACAAATGTAATATACTTATTTGAAAAAAATACTCCAGCTCATCACTTGTAGCCATGTTTCTAACTGCTTCTTGTGTTTTATTAATTTTTCTTCTCTAATCAAACATAAAATCACATACATACTCCAAAAACCAAAAAGAAATTTCTGCAAAGAGAAAATTAGAACATCATACCACCATCAAACATTGCACAGAAGTCATCTGAAGAAAGCAAGCATGAAAATTCTTTGAGCATAGAACCGTCTATCTGCAATTAGTCGATACACAACCAAAAATTTAAAGAGGTCCTTTATGATAGCAATACAATCACCCATGCTAATTGAATATTCTGTAATGTCATCTAATATAGTATACGTAGAAAAAGCTTAAATACAGATAAATGATTTAAACCTTCGACTAAGAAAATGACATCATACAACGTAGGATTGTTTACATACTGCTCCCCTAGATAGACCTGCATGAAGATTTATCCACCATCACAGGCAATTCATACCAAATAAATGCTTTAATGCCTAAGATGACAGTAATTTTAAATGCAAGAAAGCAACCATTTAATAAGCATGTAGAATTCAATTTCTTTTCACAAAACTGTATTGAATCAAGCAGATGAAATAGACTTCCATTTTGTTCGAGCAGAATTCAAAACCTAAAACTGGATATAAGAAAAGTTTATTGACATCTCAACTAACAACCTTTAGCTCCTATTCAAACATTGTGGATTCAGTTTCTACAATAAAACCCGCTACATGAGAGAAAATTTTGACTCAATTGGGTGATATTACATCTAACTAAAGAAACAAAAACAAAAGTATAGCAAATTATATAACTTAAAATGTCCAGCAACCAAGTTGTTCCTCGAACGACCCAAAGTTCTAAAAATTAAAAAAAAAAGAAAAAAAAAAGAGGGTAAATCTATTAGCAATTCGAAGCCTTTTTAAAAATTATTAAAAAACTGGAATAACAGTAAAGAAATTGGCAAAAAATCAAACCTACTAGTCATTGGTGACTTTCATATAATAAGCAACGTCCCATACCGCAGCCTCTGACGCCTATCCCAAAAATATGGACCTATAATATTCATTCCCACAGGCACCAAAACCACCATAGTTGTCTCATCCGTCCAAGCCGCAGAGCTATTCCTGAAAACCCATTACACCATTTTCCTAGCCGCCCCCTTTACTGCAACAAACCTCATCAAAATGCCCAATAACTGTTCCGGATGGCACACACCAATTTTTATCATGAGAAAAAAGCAACCCCAGACCCAAATTAGGCATTTCATAAATCCTATTTACTGAAAAGAATTTTTTTTTTTTGAAAGGTAAGGTCACCAATGCTATCATAGGGCATGAGGAGAGAGCGGTTCCAAAACTGCAAACAAAAGCCCCCAAAAGAAAAATCAAAATCACCCACATACACAATCCGAGGCTACAAATTAAAAACAAAAAGAAAATTTGAACAGAAAAACCATTTTTAAATCCAAAGAATTTCCATGTCCAATGCATTCTTTCTAATAATAGACACAAAAGAAATAAATATACAGCCCTAAACCCTAAATCAGTGGAAGCAAACAGAGTAGGTCAGGTCAGCCCTAAGCCCTAAACCCTGTTTTGCAACTAAAACTACAAGTAAACTATGTGCCCGATCAGTTTTTTATCGACGAGGATTCAAACTTGATGCCTCTTTTAACATTGAAATGCAAAATATCATTAGAACAGTTGATGCGCCCAATCATGTTAAGCTCCAAGTTTTGTTGAGCTGAAACACATGCACCAGTCTGCTCCAACTATAGAAGAACTGAATGCACCCTGCAGATCAAGTCAATAATAAATCAATTAAACAAACAGTTAGTGAATATCACTTCGATCTAGAAAATTCAAGGACCTTGGATAGTTTCACTTACAATTACAAGCTACAACTACAAAACAAACTAACGTAAGAGAGTGGATCCACGAACGAATGCACCATTCTAAATCATCAATTTGAGTCCGATCATCACCAATATAAGAGTCAGTTTGGTTACATTTAGCACCAGTAAGGACATCAGTTTAATCTCGAATAAAGCTCTACCGCCAGTTTCAGCATTATTGTTCTCCACAACCTTGAAACCCATGATTGTGCTGATTCTTTATTGGGACGAGCCCGACAACACAAAAAGGAAAAAAAAAAAAAATATCAAGATTAAACTTGTGTTTGAGAGAGACAACATGAGTACGGTATGTATATGGAGGACGTACAAATAAAATGTGTCAGTTTTGGGGCTTAGTTTTTTTGCTTCAAGTTTCTTCTTTTGAGTTTCTCTCGTACTTGTTTTCTTTTGTGAGATGAAACCATAGACGTGAAAACCAAAGGGGAAATAAAAAGAAAACTGTTTGGCTTCCAAATATGATTGTTGAATCTCTTACAAGTTTTCTCGACTGGCTTTGTTCTACTTGCAAACTCATATTCTTTCTCTTTTCTTTTGTTCTTCAGTCATCAAACATTCATATCGATTCACGATATGAATGGTCCAACTGCTAATAACAATTTAGTTTAGCGACATTTCATTTTTATAATTCTAAAAGTCGAGTTCTTGTCTCATGGCTTAAATTGCTAAATAAGAATGTTGTCGGTAAGGTTGGTAGCATTGTTTCTTGTTACTTTTTTCTGCCTGGTTTGGTTACCCGTATATTTTGGGTCCCTACAATTGTGATGTTAGCCATTTTGATGCAAAATGGAGGCAGGGTACTTATGCTTCTTGTTTTGGAGAGAGTCTCATCTTATCCAACTAAACGTGTCGTGTGTTGATTTTTATTGAATAGAGATTTGCTTTTTAAAAACGTAAGCAGCATTCAATGAGTGAGTGACGCCACTAAAACTATGCACACAATGCAAAAGAGAACCTCTTGTTAGTTTGGCAGGTAAATCATGTTTCAATCAAAAGAGAGAGATAATGTGGTTTGGTAAGCATTGGATAGATCATGCTTGCGGGAGTGGTCGGTGGTCTTGTTCATTGCTCATTGGTCATTGCTAGCTTTATTCCTTGATTTTTCAAAAAATTATTGCGTGGGACGGAAATATCAGGTTAATTATTGTGTGTCAATGTTTGTGAATTTTGATAAAATTACATGTACATGTGCCGTAGGAATCAAATTGATAAACATCATATGTTATACAGAGCATCATGATAATTCATCACACTACGTAATACTCTAGCTATTAGCATTAAAACATTTCCCTAAAATTATGTCGTTCCACACATAAGCAAACGTGAAAGACGCGACATTGATTGATCTCAAACGTAAAGGATGAAATTGATGACTCAAGGATAAACCGCAAAATAATTGGATCACACAATGACAATACTATATAGTACCAAGTGTCGGAAAAGTTAGTTGTAGGATGAAGTGTACTAACAGGCTACAACGACATGGAGTAGTACACATTCTTTTTAAGTATAATTATTTTTCCTAGTTTAAGCAAAATGTCAGCTCATTAACTCTGAACCTAAACTTTTCTTTGAATCTCAGTTTATCAGCCACCAGACACTAGACTTTGTTTGGTTACTGAGAAAATAGACTGCAAATGTTTGTTTTGGAGTCTTAGCTATGCTGAATTTATTTAATTTTCTCTCTGTTTTCTCAGCAACCAAACATGCCTTTTGGGGTTGTTAATTATTTTCATGTGATCTTTCACTATGGAAAAGATCCTCACCTCTTAAGTTACCCTTTTGCTTGATTAGCTTGTAGGCCTACAATCACTTTACATATTCCAAGTAACTTGACATAGATCTACTACTAAAAGGGTCATGTTGAAGATTTACAGTAGTTTACTAAAGCATGTGTTTTTACCTTTTTGTTTTGTTTGAATTGTTCGATCCACATTGATAAGATCCAAATCTGCCCTTAATCAACCTGCACGTAACACAGAGGATAGAGAGGAAGAGGGAAGGAAGACGAAGGAGCAGAGCTCCAAATTTTTTTGTATTTAATTTCTTCCTTGTAATTTCTGTTCGGATTTGTTTCCTGGGAGCTGGGCTCCTTCTATACAGACTCCACACCTTAAAATGCCAGCTGGCATATTTGACAATCCTTAATAATAAAAACAAAAGCATAAAAGATGCAATTAACTCTCTAAATCACCGATTAAGACAATCACAATTGAGACCTATTTTGAGTTCATAACACACATTGTCATAGACAAGCAAATGCAGACCAAGTGCATTATTTCTAAAAAAAATGAAGAAAACTTCGCTCGCTTGACCTCATTGTCGATCATATTTTTTCTGTTTTGATTTCCATTTGGATTATTGCAGAAGTGGTAGGTCTCGTGGCGTATGCAGAATTGCAGTCCAACGTTGGCCCTCCTATTGTCGATCCTAATCATAAGACAAATTAATGAAGATTGGTCTCAAATCGAGACTTGCATTATCGACTGCTCTTTTCTTTCTTAAACATTATTTACTTGATTTACAAGTCGTGTGTGTTTAACTTTTATGTCATGGCAGAGAAATATAGAGATCTAATGTTGGGGAGCAAAATGCGTCAAGATTGATGCAGCAAATAAAAATGTTTCCGTGTGGGCTAATTTTGACCAAAACTTGGTGGGAAAAAAAGGAATTTTCCCTTGAATATGACTACTTGGTCATAGCTTTAGGAGCACAAGTGAACACTTTTAACACCCCTGGTGTCAAGGAGAACTGTCATTTTCTGAAGGCAAGTCCGATCGCTTGCGCAGGGAGAACCTACTCGTGGAAACTATGATCGCTTGACAGAAACGATGTAGCTGAGGCATAGTAATCATAGTTCTAGGATTCATGTTTTTCTTGGTTTTTTGTGTGTTGAAATGTTGGTTTTGAGTTTCAACTATACCCTAACCTTTTTCAATCAGGTGCAAGGTCTAAAATAACTCATAAATTGGAGTGTTGTCTATCAGCTTCATCTTGTGTTATTGGTCGAGACTGGAGTTAAACAACAGCACTACATCTAATCACACTAATTTTGTTTCATTTATAGTTTTGTGATTCATGTTAAATTTCATCTGAATTTATGTTGGTGGTGATATCTTTATGCTCAATTGCTACAGCTGGACTCTTTTATTAATTGAATTGGGTTTAAGTAATTTATAAAGTGATAATAATTTCTAAACCCTACAGGACCCATCTCGTCTCCACTGGTTATGTTCTTGAGAGTACTCTAAAAAGGAACCTTTCTCTCCCCAGCCGTTTCGTCTGTGGATTCTCTTTCTCATATGATTTTGTTTTTCGAATTCAATCGAATTAGCTGCTACATGGACCCTTTCCTATCTGTTGTTCCCAGCGCCTTCTTAGGCCGAGCTGGAATTAAAAAAATAGGCAGGCAAAGCTCTGCTAATCTTTTTGTTTTTGGAGGATTTTGATTTTGTGGTGATTAATTAGTTTGCAGGAGAATCAAGTGGTACGAAAAAGCATCAAAACAAGAGGATGATTGACGGAGAAAATGATGTGCGGAAATCATTACCCTCGATTAGTCATGTGTTGATGGTTCAGATTGTACAATCTTTTGATTGGAGTTCAGACCAAAAACAGACATGTACTTGTAAATGAATCTTCTTGTAAACTTTGTGGTACTGGGAATTAGAAAATTTTCAACATATCTTTGTTTTTGTGATCAATTTTTGTTAGTAAAACTTGCATTGATGGGAAAAGATTATGATAATTAACAATATTTAAGCTCAAACCCTCTTGAACCCCATTGAAATAACACATGAACCATGTAACAACCCATCCCGGAATTTACGGAACAAAAAAGGTATTTTTGTATTTTCACTATGTTTGGGGTACTTTCCTTTAAAAATTGTTTTTGGATCTTAGTTTGTGTGCCAAGGGGGCCCATTGCTTTTGGGTTTGTCTCCCAGTTCCAATCACTCTCCCTCACCTCTCCCTCTCACAACTCTCTCTCCCTCTCGGCTCTCTCCATCTCAGTCCCCTCCGAAGGCTTTTCTCACCAACAAACAACACCACCATCCTTGAGCTCCCTTCCTGCATCATTGAAACTCGACGAAGGCAAAAGAGTTACTAAGCTCCAGTATGGAGGATGAGCTTCGAAGTCTTTTCTCGAATGCCAGTCACGATGGTAAGTTCTAAACCCATTTGATCGTCTTTCCCTCATCAGTGGTTGAAAACTAACCCCTTTGTACTTGCTTTGGACGTCAAAACCAAGAAGAACCAGTTCAGGGATACTTTCTCAGTTTTCCGGCGAGCACCGCCCCTTTCGAGGTAATTTCCGGTCAAACCACAGCGAGTTGGCCAGTGTTCAAGGTATCAATCTCTTTGTCTTGCTGAGTACTACAACTTTCCTTTTTGTTTCACCTAATTTCGTTAAGTATCGAAGAAGTTATGGGCGTTTGAAGTTTGCTTAAAAATCGGCCAAAACCTTGGCCTGAAAATGGGTCAACCCGACCCATTAACCCAAGGTCCAACCCAATTATCCAAGCCCAAGTCTGAAATCCAAACCCAGACCTTTGGGCCTGAACACTAAGCCCAAGCCCATTTCTTTTTAGTTTAGTTTTATTTTATTTTTATTCTTATTTAAATTAAAGGCCTTTGGGCCATTTCCTTTAAGGCCTTCAGCCCGTTACCCTTAAACCCATTTATTTAAACCCAAAAAACCATCAGACCCTAACCCTTTAGGCCCCACCCGGTCCAACCCAAAGCCCTTGACCTGAATCAGTTGTCTCTGACCCGATCTAATCGTTGACTCGGTCAACGGTCATAGTTGACTTGACTTTGACTGTTGACTTTTTGGGTTTTCATGCGGGACCCTCCTAGGCTAATTTCGACGTCCTGAACCCATTTCAGATGTCTGTATTCCCAAATTCAATTGTTTGAGTAGAATTTAACTAAATGTACCCTTTATGTGCTCAGGGGCAATTAATTGTGGTGTTTACGTCTTCGCTAGTTGCGTGGCTCTTCGGCAGCTAAGTACTGTGAGTTAACCCCTTCTAAAAATGAATGTTTTGATAGTAGAAATGCATACATGAAAAGAATGATTTGATGACTATGTTTTATGAAATGTTTTACGAGATAACATGCTTATCCGATGAATGACGATATGATATTTATAACATGTTTAGAACACTTCTTTGTAGTATAGATGATGAATGACTTTATAGTACGAAGTTGCTTTTCAATATAGGTATGTTCACTGGTTTTGTACTTACCTAGTGGTCTTTTCCACTACAGGACGTAGGGATAGATTCCGGTCCGTCCAGAGCAACAGTTTGGTGTTGGCATAGGGTCTGGAGTGTGTTTCCTCTGGCTATTAGCATAGGGGGGGCCGACATGGGGCTTGAAGTGTATTTTCCTCTGACTGTCTGCTCAGAGACGGGGAGCCGGCATGGGGCATGGGGGTTATTAGACATTCACTAGTGATTATTATATGTACAAGTTATGATTTGAGACATTGCATAGCATGCTAGGTTTCGGAAAACCTATGTTTATTATGACATATATGTGTTTTCATAAAACCTGGGGGTTAGTACGTTAATACCTGTTTTATTATATATATATATATATATTAACTTGGTCCACTCATATTTGTTTTGTGCCCCCTTGAGGACTTAGAATCGAGACGTACAATCCCCGCGTCCAGGCACTTCCGCATTGACATCTTCGAGTCCTCTCGGTGTAGAACCCACTCCTTTGTTTCATTCAATTTTATATTCTTTCTTTTAGTGTTCTAGTTAATTGTATGCTCTGAACACGTTCCTTAAATGCATATTCATTATTCTTTTATATTTATAAGTCTTATATATCCTTTGTTTTCAGCATTTGCACTCAATAAATGGCTTTCGTCACCCTCGGTGTCGGCCAGCACGTGCCTATCATGGTATTCGAGGAATATCAGGATCAGGGCGTGTCAAACCATAATTTGTTGCAGGCATGTGTACATTAGCTTGCAATTGAAGCAATCTAACTCGAACATTTCCTAATCTAACTTGAAATAACACATGATCAATGTTCATACCCTTTCCATACATTGTACTTTCTACAAAGACTCTGTTCATATGCCAGCTAATGAACCGTGTGTGAAGGGTTGAATACTTGACTTGGTTGACTTACCATCAAAATGGCATATAGGTTAAGTTCTAGTAACATGCACACAGTAAATCTTTGTCTGCCTGCTGAATTCTTTGTGCAGCCATGGATACCAAACCAATCGAGTTCTCCATTATTTTATTATGTGCATTTCTGAAGTCTCATGTTTCCTTTGCAGCAGAAACCATCAGCGAAAACCACTCTCTCTTCGGCGATCAAACCATTGTCTCTGCAGGTGGGATGTTTGAGCTAGGTTTTTTCAAGCCAGGTCAGCTTTGAAACTACTATATAAGCATATGGTGGTACTCCAAGCAAGTGATATCTGAGATGACCGTTGTTTGGGTAGCAAATAGGGAAATACCAGTATCTGATAGATTTTCTTCGGTCTTGAGCATTTTAGATGGTAATTTAGTTCTCTTGAACGAGTCCAAAACCCCGGTTTGGTCAACAAATATAAACTCCACCACCAATTCTGGTTCTGTACAGGCAGTTCTTTTGGATAGCAGAAACCTAGTCTTGAAAGCGGGCTCTGGTAATAATTCATCCGAGCCTATATGGCAAAGCTTTGATCATCCAACCCATACTTGGCTACCAGGAGGTAGATTTGGATTCAACAAAATTACAAATCATACCCAAATTCTCACTTCATGGAAGAGTTTGGAGGATCCTGCGCCAGGTCTTTATTCTTTTAAGCTAGCCCCGGATGAAAGCAATTCATATATCTTACTGTGGAATAGGTCTAAACAGTATTGGACCAGCGGATCATGGGATGAAAGTTCACATTTTCAACCTGGTTCCTGACTTGAGGATAGCTTCTATCTTCAATTATGGTTATGTTATGAATGAGAACGGAAGTTATTTCACATATTCTCCTATCAATCCTAAAATTGTATCTCGATGTTCGATGTCTGCCTCAGGACAGATTCAGCTACTAGGGATGGAGAATTCCAAGCAGTGGAAATTGTTTTGGTCTCAATCAAGACATTGTGTTGTTTATGCTTCTTGTGGGGCTTTCTCCAGTTGCAAACCCAAATCCTTGAACTACTGCAAATGTTTGAAGGGCTTTGTGCCAAACCGGCAAAGTGATTGGAACTTGCAGATTTATTCTGGTGGATGTTCAAGAAGAACCAGTGTGAAGTGTGGGAATGCTACGGGAGACGGGTTTCTAAAAGTAAATAGCGAGTGATTGCCTGATAATAGACAATATGAAGGTGCTCTTAGTATCGAAAGTTGTAGGTTAGCCTGCTTGAATGAATGCCAGTGCACTGCTTATGCCTATGACAGCAACAATAGATGTTCAATCTGGCATGGAGATGTCTTGAATCTGCATGAAGTTGAAGCAAACGACGGTGATGGAAGAACTTTATACATCAGAGCTGCAGCTTCTGACATCAAGGAAAAACGTAATAATAGAATGCTTATTCGTGTCGCAATTAGTGATCATTATTTTGGCGCCATTATCTTGATGTTGTCAACAAAATCTTTTTCTTTTCTTTGCAGGTGTAATTAAGCCGTCCATTTTGATTGCAATAGTCTCAACAATCATTGGTTTAATTGTTGTCGTTTTTGGCTGTTTCTTATGGAAGAAAACTATGGGAAAGAAAAGGTACTGCTACCAGTCGATCTCATCTCTCTCTGTGTCTTTTTCTCTCAAAAGTGTTCTAACACTATGGCTAAAACAGAGAGCATAAGAAGAACTAGAATGAGACTAAAAGTAAATTCGATGTTGGTTGTGGAGGTGGAATGGATGATGCAGAACAACCGATCTTCGGTTTAAGGGCTATAGTAGCTGCTACAGACAAGGTGACACTTCCACCATGTGCTTTAAATACAAGTACATTTTTCTTCTCCTGAACACCTTTGTTTATTTCTGACCTTAAGATTGAACAAATCCAATGATAATTAAAGGACAGAAATAAATATGAGTGTGGAGGAGAAAAAGGCTGTTTTGCGAAAATATGATTTTTTTTTTTTTTTCTTTGAACTTCAAAAAATATTCTCTTGTGCGCTCTTCTTCCTCTGTACAGGGAATCCTGGCTGAAAATCAAGAAGTAGCCATTAAAAGATTATCAAAAAAGTCAGGCCAAGGACACAAGGAGTTCATGAATGAGTTAAAACTTATTGCCAAGCTCCAACATACCAATCTCGTTAGGCTCTTGGGTTGCTGTATTGAAGATGAGGAAATGATATAGATCTATGAGTACATGCCCAATCGGAGCTTAGACACACTTATGTTTGGTACATACATGCTAATGCGTTATTAATTCTTTGTTTCTGCAAATTGTTTTCCTTGTATTTAAATGCCTTGCACTGCAAGATCAATTGCACTATGTCCAACTTTTTATCTCATATGAAACGAAATACACTTTTTCAACTTTCTTCATGGTTTGTCCAATCAGAATCATCTGAAAGAAGAGAATTAGATTGGGGAAGACGTTTTCGAATTATAGAAGGCATTGCTCAAGGAGTACTTTATATCCACAAGTATTCCAGACTGAAAATCATCCACAGGGACCTAAAAGCAAGTAACATATTGTTGGATGGAGGGTTGAACCCGAAAATTTCAGACTTTGGAATGGCAAGGATTTTTGGGATAACTCAGACTGAAGCAAATACCAATAGGGTTGTTGGCACATAGTAAATATATCTGGTACATGTTTTCATTGAAGTAATGTTCTATTGCTTACTTCTATACATATTGTCAATTCATGTGCAGTGGCTACATGTCACCTGAGTATGTAAAATATGGTCATTTCTCTGAGAAATTAAATGTATTCAGCTTCGGAGTGTTGTTGTTGGAGATTGTCACCAGAAAGAAGAATGCTGCATTTTATCGCTTTGAACATTCACCAACTCTTGCTAGATGGGTAAGTATTGAAAAACTATTCCAACTCATGATCATTCTGTTTTTAAACCTTTCAAATTTGCAAATAACTGTAAGTTCAACATATTACGCATGGGAGTTGTGGAAAGACGGAAGAGAAATGGAGGTGATTGATGAATCGGTAAGGGAAGCATGCCAGCTCGATGAAGCTTTGAAGTGTATCCATGTAGGGTTTTTGTGTGTTCAAGAAGTTCCAGCTGATCGACCAACAATGTCTTCGGTAATTCATATGCTGCAGGGCAATGAATCTACATCTCTTCCACCTTTCAAAGAACCTGCCTTTTCAACACATAGAAATTCCAGTCATGTTCGCTCTTCTCAAACGCCTACCATTTTTTCCCACAACACAGTCACCATAAGTTTGCCAGAAGGTCAATAGGTGTTGGAAGAGCAGTGATTGGCAAGCAGTTGAGAAAATAGTATAGTCTATTAGAATAAATACCCCGACAACTAGCAGTTTTATACAACACTTCAAGGGTTCCATTACGCATTACCGAAGCTGTTTGTGCAGTTTATGGTTTCTGCCCATCCAAACTAAACTATAATAGCAACAGATTAAATTTATGTTTATGTATTTTTCAACTGCAAATGTGGGTGTAACCATACTTCAAGATATTTTCCCGCTGCACCCCTTAGTGCAACCGTATTTATATTAGTATAAAATGGAATGTCGCTTGTGTCAAAAGAATAAAGCAGATTTTTTTACATCTTCCAACTTTCAGAAGACAAAAACTAAAAACAAAATTGGTCTAGAACAAAGGATTTTACATTAGTATATCCATAATTGGCAACATGGGTTTTCCTATGGTTGGAATAAAAAATTTGACAATCATCATATAGAATCTACCGATTGCAAGTTTGGCAACTAGAACTACAAGTAAACTATGTCCCCGATCAGTTTTTTTTATCGACAAGGATTTGAACTTTAATATTGCAAAGCAAAATATCACTAGAACACTTGATGCGCCTGATCATGTTAAACTCAAGTTTTGTCGAGCTGAAACACATGCACCAGCCTGCTAAAACTATAGAGGAACTGAATACACCCTGCAGATCAAGTCAATAATAAATCAATTAAACAAACAGTTAGTGAATATCACTTCGATCTTAAGGACCTTGGATAGTTTCACTTACAAGCTACAACAACAAAACAAACCAACGTAAGAGTCTGGATTGACCAACGAATGCACCACTCTAACGGCGTTAATAACATCAATTTGAGTCCAATTACCACCGATGTAAGAATCTGTTTACAATTAGCACCAGTAAGGACATCAGTGATTTCGAACAAAGCTCCACAGCCAGTTTCGGAATTATTGTTCTCCACAACCTTGAAACCCATGATTGTGCTGATTCTTTATCGGGACGAGCCTGAAAACACAAACAGAAAAAAAATAATAAATAAATAAATCAAGATTAAACTTTTGTTTGAGAGAGACAACATGAGTACGGTATATATATGGAGGACGTACAAATCACATGTGTCAGTTTTGGGGCTTAGTGGTTTTTGCTTAAAGTATCTTCTTTTGAGTTTCTCTCGTACTGGTTTTCTTTTGTGAGATGAAACCATGGACGTGAAAACCAAAGGGGAAATAAAAAGAAAACTCTTTGGCATTCCTAATATGATTGTTGATTCTCTTACAAGTTTTCTCGACTTGCTCTGGGCAACTTGTAAATTCATGTTCTCTCTCTTTTCTTTTGTTCTTTAGTCATCAAACGTTCATATCGATTCACGATATAAACGGTCCAACCGCTAATAAAAATTTATTTTAGACACATTTCATCTTTATAATTCTAAAAATTGAGTTCTTGTCTCATGGCTTAAATCGCTGAATACGAATATTGTCGGCAAGGTTGGTAGCATTGTTTCTTGTTACTTTTTTCTGCCTGATATGGTTTTCCGTATATTTTGGGTCCCTACAATTGTGGTGTTTCCCATTTTGATGCAAAATGGAGGCATGGTACTTATGCTTTTTGTTTTGGAGAGAGAGTCTCATCTTATCTAACCAAACGTGTCATGTGTTGATTTTTATTGAACAGATATTTAATTTTTAAAAACGTAAACAACGTTCAATAGGTGAATGACGCTACTAAAACTATGCACACAATGCAAAAGAGAACCTCTTGTTAGTTTGGCAGGTAAATCTGATTCAATCAAAAGAGAAAGATGATGTGGCTTAGTAAGCATTGGATAGATCATGCTTGTGGGAGTGGTAGGTGGTCTTGTTCATTGCTTATTGGCCATTGCTTGCTTTATTCCCTGATTTTCAAAAAATTATCGCGTGGAACGGAAGCATCAGGTTAATTGTTGGGTGTGTCAGTTTTATGTCAATTTTGATAAAATTACATGTATATGTACGGTAGGAATCAAATTGATGAACATCATACGTTATACAGAGCATGATGATAATTGATAGTACTACGTAATACTCTAGCTATTAACATTAAAATATTTCGGTAAAATCAAATCGTTCATCACGTTTTGCATCCACACGTAAGCAAATGTAAAGAATGAAATTGATGACTCAAGGATAAACCGCAAAATAATTGGATCACACTTTGGCAATACTGTATAGTACCACGTGTTGGAAAATTTAGCTGTAGGATGTAGCCTTCCACCAGGCTAAAGACATGAAGTAACACTAGAGAGATTAAATTTATAAATTAAATTTGCAAACTAAATAATATGTCATCTATAAGAAATGAGTAAGTTTATTAACATTTAAATAATAATTCAATTAACAACTTTCACATCATTTAGTTTAAAAAAAAAATTAATTTATAAAATTAGTCACTGTAACATTACCTCAGCGACATGCAATCACGTTACTGTCCGAGGGAGAGGAGTGGGACCAACTCAGTTCCCTCATCCTGCAAAATAACTGAACTTAACAAGCGCCACGCGTCCGTTAAATAATGATTAATTTCGTTTTATTTTTGTTAATTAATGAATATTACAGTTGCCCCGCAACTCACTCTCTTTTTCTGGTTGAGTGACATGAGGAAGCAGTCTCGTCTCACTTGATCAGCCACTCAATTCTGGGCAACTTTTCCCAAATGACGATCTTATCCTTCTTCACCAGAGCTTCAAGAGCTTTCGATGGCCACCCTTCTGCCTCGAAGCTTCTGTGCTCTGTACTATCAGGTTCTCAATTTTCTTGCTTACCATGAATTGGGTTGAAATATTTTCTATCATAACATATAAAGACACATTCTTTTTTAGTTTTGGTTATTTTTCGATAAAGTATCAGTGTTTTCCTAGTTTAAGCAAAATGTCAGCTCATTAACTCTGAATCTAAACTTTTCTTTGACTCTCGGTTTATCAGCCACCAGCCACTAGACTTTGTTTGGTTACTGAGAAAATAGACTCCAAATGTTTGTTTTGGAGCTTAGCTATGCTGAATTTATTTAATTTTCTCTCTGTTTTCTCAGCAACCAAACATGCCTTTTGAGGTTGTTAATTCTTTTCATGTGATCTTTCACTATGGAAAAGAATCCTCACCTCTTAAGTTACCCTTTTGCTTGATTAGCTTGTAGGCCTACAGTCACTTTACATATTCCAAGTAACTTGACATAGATCGACTACTAAAAGGGTCATGTTGAAGATTTACAGTAGTTTACTAAAGCATGTGTGTTTACCCTTTTGTTTTGTTTGAATTGTTCGATCCACATTGATAAGATCTATTGAATGTTTATGTATATTTTATGTCTGAAACCATTACAGATGCAACATATATGGGAGAACCGAAAGCAACATAATGATGACCTCCAACATAATGATCTCCAATCCCACTAATCTTAATCTATTATCTACTTTTAATAATGACACATCCAATACTCCCCCTCAAGCTGGATCCAAAAGGTTGATAGATCCAAGCTTGCCAAGAAGAAGCTGAAACTGATGAGAGGCCAATGATTTTGTGAATAGGTCAGCAAGTTGATCCGAGCTCCTTACAAAATGCGTTTGGATAACCTGAGATTGAACTTGTGTACGAACATAGTGACAATCGACTTCAATGTGCTTGGTTCTCTCATGAAAAACTGGGTTGGAAGCAATGTGCATTGCAGCCTGATTGTCACAGAAAAGGGACATGGATTGATGATTGAAAACACCTAAGTCACACAGTAAACCTTTGAGCCAGATTAGTTCACACGCAGTAGATGCCATTGCCCGATATTCTGCCTCAGCACTGGATCTTGCAACGACAGTTTGTTTTTTGCTTTTCCATGAGACAAGGTTGCCTCCCACAAACGTGCAAAATCCTGTTGTAGACTTACGATCAATGGAATTGCCAGCCCAATCTGCATCACAATAACCTGTAATCTGAGTGCTTGCATTTTTCTTCATGATTATACCACGTCCCACAGAACCTTTTAGATACCGAAGTATCCTTTTGACTAGGTTAAAGTGCTCCATCGTGGGAGAGTGCATAAATTGGCTAACAATACTGACAGCATAGGTAATGTCGGGCCTTGTGATGGTCAGGTATATCAACTTACCAACCAACCGCTGATAATAACTTATGTTTGGAAGAGATTGACCCTCTAAGCTGACCTTAAGTTTAATGTCAAGAGGTGTAGGGACCGGTTTAGCATCACTCATGTTTGCTTCCTTAAGGAGATCCAGAACATATTTGCGCTGGTTAAGGAAGAAGCCCTTGTGAGATGTAGCCATTTCGATGCCAAGGAAGTATCTCAGAACACCAAGATCTTTTATTGCAAAGCGTTGTTGAAGGGAGTGCTTGAGTTCTTTGATTTCTTCAGGGTTATCTCCGGTGATGATCAAGTCATCAACATACACAAGAACAACCAATGTACCAGCGGTGCCTGAGCGTACAAATAAAGAGGAGTCCGCATTGCTTCTTCCAAAACCAACACTGATAAGGACTGAACTGAGCTTAGCATACCAGGCTCTCGGTGATTGTTTAAGACCATAAATTGATTTGTGCAGTTTACACACAACATCCTGTTTATGACTTTGAGAGTGACCCGGTGGTAATCTCATGTAGACGTCTTCTTCAAGCTCACCATGTAAGAAGGCGTTTTTTACATCCATTTGATACATAGGCCATCCTTTGTTGACAGCCACAGACAAGAGTATGCGCACTGTGTTCATCTTTGCAACGAGGGCAAAGGTTTCCTTGTAATCCACATCAAATGTTTGAGTGAAGCCACGGGCCACTAATCGTGCCTTGTGTCTTTCAATAGACCCATCCGAGTTGAATTTAATCTTGTATATCCACCTGCAGCCTACTATCTTCTTTCCTTTGGGCAGTGGCACAATGCTCCAGGTTTTATGTTGATCGAGTGCATGCAGTTCATCCTGCATTGCTTGCTGCCACACTTGGGATTGGTTAGCTTCTTGAAATGATTGAGGCTCTTCATGCGCAGATATATTACTCAAATAGGCAGTGTAATTATGTGACAACTTTTGATAAGAACAGTAGTTGGATAAGGGGTGCTTGAGCTTGTACGTAACAAAGTCTTGCAGTCTTGCTGGTGGGTGCCTCTCACGAGTTGGATTTCGTCGAGGTATGGTAGGAAGAGACTCTTCTGAAGGTTCTTCAGGACCAATACTACGTAGAGTTTCATCTTCTACAGGCATGTTGCTGTCGTCATATGAATCCGGTTGATTTGGAGCCACAAGATCCATTGTGTGAGTTTGATCACCCGCATTGTTGAGTATCTCAGTCCTTGGCAGTGGAAACATGTCCAAGATAATCTCCCCCTGACTTGTACTATCCAGAGACTTACTGTAATAAGAGTTAGTTTCATGAAATTGAACATCCTTTGAAACAATTAGTCTCTTAAGTTGTGGATTATAACACTTATACCCTTTTTGTGTGGACGAGTAGCCAAGGAAAATGCATTTAGTTGCCCTAGGATCAAGTTTGTCTCGATGTAATGACTGAACATGAACAAAACAGATGCATCCAAAGACTTTAAGGTGAGACAAGTCCACCTTTCTGTTCTTGACTATCTCCATTGGGGATTTGAACCCCAAAACCCTACTAGGTAATCTGTTGATCAGGTAAGCTGCTGTCATGACGCTTTGAGACCAAAACCGTTTTGGTACATTCATTTGTAACATCAATGCCCTAGTTTTTTCAAGGAGATCTCGGTTTTTTCTCTCGGCAACACCATTTTGTTGGGGTGTGCCAACACAGCTAGTTTGATGTATGATGCCATTGTTGCTCAAATATTGAGTCATGACTTGAGACATGTATTCTGTGCCATTATCAGACCTTAGGGTTTTGATTTGAGAAGAAAAATGATTTTTGACAAGGTTGTGAAAGTCCTTAAACACTTCCATCACCTCATTTTTTGATTTTAATAAATATAACCAGGTGGCTCTTGAATAATCATCAACAAAAGTTATGAAATATTTATAACCATCAAAAGATTCATTTGTTGGTCCCCATATGTCAGAGTGTACAAGCTCAAAAAGATGAGAAACTCTAGACATCGAAGACCCTAGAGGTAGTCTTGTTGCCTTTGACAAATGACAAGTTTCACAGTGGGTTGATTCTTTGCCTAAGTCAGGAAATAAGGTGGATAAGATAGGTTGAGATGGATGAGCTAGTCGTTGGTGCCACAAGGTGGAAGCTTGAATGGAGGTATGGATGGACTTTGACTTGGCATGGAACCCACAGGAAGAGCTTTTTGATATGTAATAGAGACCATCAAGGTAAAACCCCTCACCAATCGTCCTCTTGGTTATACAATCCTGAAAAATGACAGTTTTTGGTGAAAAAATGGCCAAACAATTTAAGGAATTTGTGATTCTTCCCACTGAGAGAAGTTGAAATGGAAATGATGGGACATATAGGGCCATAGACTCTATTTGATCAGATATCAGGTGGATTTTTCCCTTTCCTACAATCCTTGCACCTTCACCATTAGCAACAGATACATGTGAAGGATTATGTAGTTTCTCAAATCTATGTAACTTTGACATTTGATTAGTCATATGGTCTGTGGCACCAGAATCTACAACCCAAAAATCATGTAACTCATTTATTTTAAGAGCAGTTTGGAAAGCAGTTATGATACCTTTCAAGTCTGTCTGAGGTACATAATCAGCATCAGCTAAAAAACCTGCAAATTTGCCCATCAATGCAGTAGTACTTCCATCTTCATGATCAACCGATCCATCCTCTTTTCCCTTCTTTTGTTGGAGATACGCTGCGAACTCATTTAAAAGGATGGCAGGATTTGCAGTGAACTGTTGATAGGTATCAACATTGTTGATAGATGAAGATGTTGCAGTGTTGGCACGAGGGTGTGCTCGACTTGTCTTTGGTGCGGATTTATCCTTCATGAAGTCAGGTTTGAGTTCTGGATGTAGGATCCAGCACTTGTCTCTCACATGCCCGATGTTGTCACAATGTAGGCACTTTAAATGAGGGTTTTTTCCTTTATATCTTTTTTCATTTGTCAGGTAAGCCCTAGCTTCTGTCACGTTGGTTTTTATACCATTGTTCATGACTTTTCTACTTACTTCCTCACGTTGGATAGTTGCACAGATACTAGTGAAGGATGGTAGCTCCGAGTTCATGAGAATATGACTTCTCAAATCCTCATATTCTGAGCTCAAGCTAGACAATAATTGAAAATTTTTATCTTCTTCAGTTCTTTTAAGGAGCACAGAGAGATCAGTTGTGTGAGGTCTGTACACAACTAACTCATTCCACATGCTCCTTAAAGAACCAAGATGTTGAACAAAGCTTTTACCTTCTTGCTGTATGTTGGAGATATCCTTCTTGAGTTGAAAGATGCGAGCTGCATTGTTTTGATTTCCATACATCTCCTTCACGGTGGTCCAAAGGATGAGAGACGACTCGGAATAGCTGAAGATTTCAGCAATATTCCTTTCCATAGAATTTAACAACCATGACATGACCAGTTGATCTTTACATAGCCACCCTCCATATTCTGGAGAAGAAGCATCTGGTGCAGGTTGACTGCCATTGATGAAACCGAGTTTGGATCTTCCACCGAGAGCAAGACTAATAGCCCTTGCCCATGGCAAATAATTAAACTCATTCAATAATACTGAACTGAGTCGTTGGTTTGGATTGATATCCATTTAAGAAGTGCTTCCAGAAGAAGAAGCAATGATACTTCCATCTGCCATTGTTTTTTGAAAAATAAACACAGCAGATTCGATATACAGAACTGGCTCAGGATGATGCCCGCTCTGATACCATATTGAATGTTTATGTATATTTTATGTCTGAAACCATTACAGATGCAACATATATGGGAGAACCGAAAGCAACATAATGATGACCTCCAACATAATGATCTCCAATCCCACTAATCTTAATCTATTATCTACTTTTAATAATGACACATCCAATACCATTAGGGAGAACCGAAAGCAACATAATGATGACCTCCAACATAATGATCTCCAGTCCCACTAATCTTAATCTATTATCTACTTTTAATAATGACACATCCAATAAGATCCAAATCTCTAAGCCCTTAATCAACCTGCAAGTAACACAAAGGATAGAGAGGAAGAGGGAAGGAAGACGAAGGAGCAGAGCTCCAAATATTTTTGTATTTAATTTCTTTCTTGTAAATTCTGTTCTGATTTATTTCCTGGGAGCTGGGCTCCTTTTATACAAACTCCACACTTAAAATGCCAGCTGGCATATTTAACAATCCTTAATAATAAAAACAAAAGCATAAAACATGCAATTAACTCTCTAAATCACCGATTAAGACAATCACCTATTTTGTGTTCATAACACACATTGTCATAGGCAAGCAAATGTAGACCAAGTGCATTATTTCTAAAAAAAAAAAAAAATGAAGAAAACTTCGCTCGCTTGACCTCATTCTCGATCATATTTTTTCTGTTTTGATTTCCATTTGGATTATTGCAGAAGTGGTAGGTCTCGTAGAGTATGCAGAATTGCAGTCCAACATTGGCCCTTCTATTGTCGATCCTAATCGTACGACAAATTAATGGAGATTGGTCTCAAATGGAGACATGCATTATCGCACTGTTCTTTTCTTTCTTAAACGATATACAAGTCGTGTGTGTTTAACTTCTAGGTCATGGCAGAGATATGGAGAGATCCAATATTGGGGAGCAGAATGCGTCAAGATTGATGCAGCAAATAAAAATGTTTCCGTTCGGGCTAATTTTGACCAAAACTTTGTGGGAAATAAGGAATTTTCCCTTGAATATGACTACTTGGTCATAGCTTTAGGAGCACAAGTGAACACTTTTAACACCCCTGGTGTCAACGAGAACTGTCATTTTCTGAAGGCAAGTCAGATCGCTTGCGCAGAGAACCTTCTTTTGTGCAGGGAGAACCTACTCGTGGAAACTACGATCGCTTGACAAAAACGATGTAGCTGAGGCATGGTAATTGTTGGAGTAAATATGTTTTTACTTAAATGTTTAAATATTTGTGTTTTGCTTAATTACCAATATTATATACATAACAGCCAATTTATTTTGGTCTTATCAATTAAATAAGGAGTTATCTCCCCTTAAATATGAAGCGTGGGATTCCTTTTCTATATAGAGAAGAAGATCAGGTTATTACGCATATTCAAACTGTTTTGTCTTTTTCATTTTGAATTTGCTTTACGTTTTGACTAATATTTATATTAATAAATATTCAAATGTTTTGACTAATAATTGTGCTGAATTATTCAAACGTTTTGACTAATATTTATGTTAATAATCTGTAAAACAGCTCCTATGCATAGAAAAGTACAATCATCAGATGTACTATATATATATTCAAACCGTTTTGTCCTTATATATGCTATTACTTCATGTTTTTGGTTTTCCGTTTTGTCTTGCCTTCAAGCCCTTGTTAATCTCTCAAATTCTCAACGTTTTTTTCATTCTATAGTATATATAGCAGTCCTTAGAACCAATGAAGGTATTTGAAAAAATATATATATGTGTGGAATAAGTTTTGGTAAGCAACATATTGAGAAGATGTGAGTTCGAAGGTTCTTCCACTATGCAAGGAAGAACTTTATCAGAAGAAGGTTTTGGGTTGTTTTATCTTGGGGATAACGTGGTGTTTGCAAATTACTTGCACACTTTGGGTAGAGCCGTGAAACTTCTTAAAGAAAGCGACTTAGTCCACGACTCATCCCAAGAATCATTCACTACCCAAGGCTTCTACATTTTTCGGGTAACTTCGTTCCTTTCTATTTCAGTATTCAACAATTTTAAGATGAATTCAATCTGCCATGCATCATAAGGAAAACTCTGCTTCTTTGGAAAATCTTGTTGAAGAGCAATTGATTGCGATGATATCAGAAATCAACCTAGTTGATGGATCCGAAAGGTGGTGGGTGGACACTGGCGTTTCTCGCCATGTTTGCTATGATCATTCCCTTTTCAAGACCTATTCTGTGGCTGAGGGAAGGAAGGTGTTGTTGGGTGATTCGCACTCAATTAATGTTGCTGGTACTGGAAAGGTGGAGTTGAAGTTCACTTCTGGAAAAACCATGATACTAAAAGATGTGATGCACACTCCAGCGATAAGGAAGAATCTGGTCTCGGACTTTCTTCTCAATAAGGCTGGATTCACTCAAACGTTTGGAGCAGATACGTATACTCTTACTAAAAATGGGGTTTTTGTGGGAAAGGGATATGCTAATATGGAATGTTTCAATTGAATGTTGATAAAATGTCTACTTCTACTTACATGTTGTCTTCTTTTAATACTTGGCATGCTAGACTTTGTCATGTTAACAAACGCTTGATTAAGACCATGATTACCTTAGGCTTTTTACCTAACTTATCTTTGAATGATTTTGAAAAATGTGAATATTGTAGTCAAGCTAAAATCACTAAAACTTCTAATAAATTTGTCAATAGAGATTATGAAACACTTGACTTAATTCATTCTGATATATGCGAATTTGATAGAGTATTAACTAGAAATGGAAAACGTTATTTTATTAACTTTATTGATGATTGTTCGAATTATTGTTTTGTCTATCTTATGAAAAATAAAAGTGAAGCTATTGACATGTTCAAAACTTTCTTGACTGAAGTTGAAAATCAATTTAATCGTAAGACTAAAAGATTTTGTAATGATAGAGGACAAGAATATGAATCTACTGAATTTGTTAATTTGTTTAAGTCTCATGGAATTATTCATGAAACTACTGCTCCTTATTCTCCTGAAATGAATGGTAAAGCGGAAAGAAAAAAATCAAACTCTTTGTGAATTGACTGTTGCTACTTTACTCAGTTCTGGAGCTGCTTCTTATTGGTAGAGTGAAATTGTGTTGGTAGTATGTTATGTGTTAAATAGAATCCCTAACTCAAAAACGAATATTTCTCCTTATGAAATTTGGAAAAATAAGAAACCAAATGTGTTGTATTTCAGAACTTGGGGTTGTTTAGCTTATGTTCATAAACCTGATCCAAAAATATCGAAATTGGCTAGTAAAGCATATGAATGTGTTTTTATTGGTTATGCATGTAATAGCAAAGCATATAGATTTTATGATTTGAAAAATCATGTCATAATTGAGTCACTTGATGCTGATTTTTATGAGAATAATTTTCCTTTTAATCTTCGAAATAGTGGGGGTTCTAATTCTTCTAAAATTTATGAACCTATTGTTGTAGAACGTAGCGAATCTGCATTTGAACCGAGGAAAAGTAAAAAAGCTTGAATAGCTAAAGATTTTGGGCCTGATTTTCGGGTATATAACTTACAAGAAGATCCTAATACAATTCAAGAAGCTTTAACTTATTTAGATGCAGACTTGTGACAAGAAGCTATAAATGATGAAATGGACTCCTTGGAGTCAAATCAAACTTGGCACTTGGTGGATCTTCCACTAGGTTGCAAATGGATTCTTAAAAGAAAATTAAAACCTGACGGTTCAGTTGAAAATTTTAAAGCCCGACTTGGTGCCAAAGGCTATAGACAAGGAGAAAATATAGATTTATTTGATACTTATTCACTGTGACTAGAATAACTTCTATTCGTGATCTTGTTGTGCACGAAATGGATGTTAAAACAGCTTTCTTAAATGGTGAATTAGAGAAAGAAATATATACGGATCAACCAGAGGGTTTTATTATTCCAGGACAAGAAAATAAAGTTTGCAACTTAAATAAATCACTTTATGGATTGAAACAGGCTCCTAAACAATGGCATGCGAAATTTGATAGTTTGGTTACTTCGAATGGTTTTAAAATAAATGAAAGTTTCAAATGCATCTATTATAAGTCTGAAAATAATATATGCACTATAGTATGCCTATATGTGGATGATTTGATCATTTTTGGTTCGAATATTCATGCTATGAATAATGTCCAATCTTTGTTATGTGCTAATTTTGATATGAAAGATTTGGGTGAAGCTAGTGTAATACTTGGTTTGAAAATAACTAGGTCCGAACATGAGTTTTCTTTAGATCAATCTCACTACATGGAAAAAATTTAAGAAAGTATAATTATTTTGATTGTAAAACAGCTTGTACTCCTTATAATCCTAGTGTAAAATTGTTCAAGAACACTGGTGACAGTGTTAAACAATATGAGTATGCGAGTATTATTGGTAGCCTTCGCTATGCTATTGATTGCACTAGGCCTGATATATCTTATGTCGTAGGAGTTTTATGCAGGTTTACTAGTAGACCTAGTTTGGAGCATTGGCATGCTATAGAGAGGCTTATGAGATACCTTAAAAAGACAATGAATTTCATATTACACTATGAGAAGCTTCCTGCTGTCCTAGAAGGTTACAGCGATGCTGATTGGAATACCCTGTCAGATGACTCTAAAACCACTAATGGATATATTTTTAGTATTGTTGGCGGGGCTATGTCATGGAAGTCGAAGAAACAGACTACCTTGGCTCAGTGTACTATGGAGTCAGAATTAATAGCGCTAGCTACGGCAAGCGAAGAAGTAGGATGGTTGAGAAACCTACTGTCAGATACCCTTTTATGGAAGAAACCGATTCCAGCAGTTTTGATCCATTGTGATAGCACAGCGGCAGTAGTTAAAGTGCAAAACCATTATTGTAACGGGAAAATGCGACAAATATGTTGTAAGTATAGCACTGTAAGAGATTATCTCTCTAATGGAGCTGTAAGAGTGGATCATATACGGTCTGAAGAAAATTTGGTTGATCCTTTGACGAAAGGACTAGCACAAGAAAATGTTTGGAAAACCTCGAAAGGGATGGGACCAAAGCCCGTAGAAAATTGAGTCATTTGTGATAGCAACCCAACCTATAGACTGGAGATCCCAAGAAATAGGTTCAAATGGTAATAACAAGTCGCAAGTGATATGAGTGAAGTCTTGCTAATTTTAATTTGGAAAATTATTCCATGTCCATCCCTAAGAAGCATGACATCCAAAAGCGTTTTTAGGTTGAGATTTTTTTCTCCTAGTAAGGTCTATACTCTATGTTGAGTGGGATATCTAGCTACAGGAATATCCTTGATTGTCTTACCAATGTGAATGTGGAAGTGAGGCCGCTTCCTATGAAATATTGGGCAAGTTTCTAGAGCGTTCACTATACTGGGATACAAGCACATGGCCATAATGTGCTGGCTTTTTGAACTTCACCTTAGTAAAGTTATGTGTGTGGTGTTGTCAGCGATAGAGTTCAAAATTATAAGTTATTCTAGTATAATCTGGATCACTAACACTATGTACATGTTCAAGTTGAGAAACACCTTTACTTATGCATAGCTTTATGATATGTTGCTTGATTTACAGTTTTAAACAAAAACAAGTGGAGGATTGTTGGAGTAAATATGTTTTTATTTAAATGTTTAAATATTTGTGTTTTGCTTAATTACCAATATTATATACATAACAGCCAATTTATTTTGATCTTATCAATTAGATAAGGAGTTATCTCCTCTTAAATATGAAACGTGGGAGTCCTTTTCTATATAGAGAAGAAGATCAGGTTATTAAGCATATTCAAACCATTTTGTCTTTTTCATTTTGAATTTGCTTTACGTTTTGAATAATATTTATGTTAATAATCTGTAAAACAGCCCCTATGCATAGAAAAGTACAATCATTAGATGTACTATATATATATATATATTCAAACCGTTCTGTCCTTATATATGCTATTACTTTACGTTTTTGGTTTTCTATTTTGTCCTGCCTTCAAGCCCTCATTAATCTCTCAAATTCTCAACGTTTTTTTTTTTATTCTATAGTATATATTGCAGTGCTTAGAATCAATGAAGGTATTTGAAAAAATATATATATGTGCGGAATAAGTTTTGGTAAGCAACATATTGAGAGGGTGTGAGTTCAAAGGTTCTTCCACTGTGCAAGGAAGAACTTTATCAGAAAAAGGTTCTGGGCTGTTTTATCCTGGGGACGACGTGGTGTTTGTGAACTGCTTGCACACTTTGGGCAGAGCCGCGAAACGTCTTAAAGAAAGCGACTTAGTCCGCGACTCATCCCAAGAATCATTCACTACTCAAGGTTTCTAAATTTTTGGGGTAACTTTGTTCCTTTCTATTTCAGTATTCAACAGTAATCATAGTTCTAGGATTCATGTTTTTATTGGTTTTTTGTGTGTTGAAATGTTGGTTTTGAGTTTCAACTATGCCCTAACCTTTTTCGATCGGGTATAGGGTCTGAAATAACTCATAAATTGGAGTGTTGTCTATCAGCTTCATCTTGTGTTATTGGTCGAGAGTGAGATTGGAGTTAAACAACAGCACTACATCTAATCACACTAATTTTGTTTCATTTATAGTTTTGTGATTCATGTTAAATTTCATCTAAATTTATGTTGGTGGTGACATCTTTATGCTCAATTGCTGCAGCTGGACTCTGTCATTAATTGAATTGGGTTTAAGTAATTTATATAGTGATAATAATTTCTAAACCCTACAGGATCCATCTCTTTTCCACTGGTTGTGTTCTCGAGAGTACCCTAAAAACGAACCTTTCAATCCCCAGCCGTTTCGTCTGTGGATTCTCTCTCTCTCTTATGATTTTGTTTTTTGAATTTAATCGAATTAGCTGCTACATGGACCCTTTCCTCTCCGTCGTTCCCAGTGCTTACCCAGTCCGAGCTGGAATTAAAAAAATAGGCAAACAAAGCTCTGCTAATCTTTTTGTTTTTGGAGGATTTAGATTTTGTAGTGATTAATTAGTTTGCAGGAGAATAAAGTGGTACGAACAAGCATCAAAACAAGAGGATGATTCATGGAGAAAATGACTTGCGGAAATCATTACCTTCGATTAGTCATGTGTTGATGGCTTCAGATTGTACAATCTTTTGATTGGAGTTCAAACCAAAAAAAGACTTATACTTGTAAATGAATCTTCTTGTAAACTTTGTTTTGGGTTATTGTTTTCTTTTAAAATTGTTTTTGGTGTTAAATTGTGTGCCACGTGGGGTCCATTCTTTTTTTGGTCTCTGCTACCCGGCCCCTCTTTCTTTTCCTTTCCTTTTGATACCGTTTGGTACGTGGGACGGAACGGAACGGAGTGGGACGAGGTGTTCTGTTCCATATTTGGTGATCCTAAAATGGATGGAACACGCTATTTCACAGGACGAGTTTTTGGTAAATTTTCGTTCTGCCTCACCCTTTAGAACGACTCGTTCCACATCTATGAAACACAAAATTATAACCACTTCTTCTTCTTTTTCCTCCTCGCTTTCATTTGAGAGCATCTTTGCTCCCTCCTTTCGTTTTTCTCTCTACTTTTATTTTGTATTGAAGAAAAACGATGATACAAAATTCACAAAAATAGATTATTTCCAATAATCAAAGAAAATTAATAAATAAATTAATCGAAGAATAATGGGAAGAGAGGTTCCACCGCAACAGCAGCAGCAGCAGGTGGCGCTCGCAGTGCCAGTGGAGTAGCTGCTCGCTGAGAATCCGTACAACCCCGACATCCTTCCCGATCTCGAAAACTACGTCAACGAGCAAGTATGTATCTCTCCCTCCGTCTCTGTCTCTTCATTGACAAGGAACCGATACTTGGGTTTGATTAATTTTGATTGAACGACTGGGTTTATTTGGTTGTTTTTTCAGGTTTCTTTGCAAGCCTACAGTCTCGATGTCAATCTCTACCATCTTCGCCTCTATCAGATAATTTGAGAATTGGGTTTTTAATTTTAATTGATTTTTGTTTTAGAATTACTGCGAAAGTGAATTCTTTTTAATTGGTTTATGTTTTGCAATCCAGAATTTCCTACAAAGATGAATGTTTTTTAATGGGTTTCAAAAAAAAAAAAAAAAAAAAAAAATGAATGTTTTTTAATTGGTTTTTGTTTTGGATTATATAATTTATTGCAAATTCTTTAGTTGGTTTTTGTTTTAGATTGTATGATTTACTGCAAAGCCGAATTCTTTGTAATTGGTTTTCGATTTTCGATTCTATAATTTTGCAAGCACCGAAGAGTTTGCTGAGCATGATGAACACTTACAACGTCGGCGGAAGCCCCACAGTCTCTTCACCTCTAGCTGTGGCTTTGCAGTCATTCAATCTTTTGGTTCCGTTCCGTCCAACACGTATCAAACGCAGAAAGGAACAACTGTCCTGTTCTGTCATGCGTGTACCAAACGGTACCTTTGGACCTGTGAGTCCCCACTCCTTTTCCCTATTTTGGGATGTGATATCCACACCCTTGATAATTTTTGTCCATTGATCTTATTCAATTCATTTGATCCGACGGTCAAAAATTAAAAAGGTGTGTGAGAAATAAAATGAGATGTGTGGGTATCACACCCCTTTATTTTTCTCAAAAAAAAAAAGCTCTCTCTTTCTCTCTCACTCCAAACTCCCTCTCGGCTTTCTCTATCTTAGCCCCCTCCGAGGGCTTTTCTCACCAACAAACAACACTACAACAACATCAACATGTCGATTAACACCCTAGTGAACTTAGAAACAAAGAAAGAACCCCAAACCCTTCCTTCTCCTTCAGCCGGTACTGTTCATCGTCTTCCCTGACGAGTTTCATGTTTTTCCAACGTTGGTAAGCTTCTAAAAACCCTTGGGATGTGTTTTAGGGTTAGATGGAAGCTTGTTTTAAGTTGTATATACATTTGAATCATAGAAAATAGCTTGGGGAAGCTTTTCCAAATTTTCCGATGAGTACGGCCACTTTCGAAGCGTTTTCCGGCCAAACCATGGTGAGTTATCCGTTGTGCAAGTGACCAATCTCTTCCTCTCGTCGAGTAATACAACTTTACTTTTTGAATCACTCGGTTTGGTTAAGTAATGAAGAAGTTATGGGCATTTGAAGTTTGCCCAGAAACAGGCCGAAACCTTGGCCTAGAAATGGGTCAACCCGAACCATTAACCCAAGCTCATACTTGAACCCAACCCAGATTTCAAACCGGGTCTTCAAGCCCAAATCCTTATAACCCAAAGCCCAAAACCCATTTATTTGTTTTATTTATCCTTTTTAACTTCCAAACCCAAAGACAAGTGGGCAGGGCTTAAAGCCCAAACCCTTTAAACACTTGGACCCCAACCTTTTAGGCCCAACCCGGTTGACCCAAACCCTTGACCCATTGACTTTGACCTGATCTGGCTGTTGACGAGGTCAACGGTCAATGTTGACTGGACTTTGACCCGATTTTCTGGTTTCCATCCGAGACCCCTATTAGGCTAATTTCGATGTCCAAGACCCGTTTTTGACGTCTGTTTTCCCTAAATTCAATCGTTTGAGTATAGTTTTAGTAATTGTACTCTTTATGTGCTTAGATGCAAATAATAGCAACAATTCTGTTATTTCTATTTTGTACGGTTGTGCACCAACGATACAAGGTGAGTGGACTCCATCTAAAATGCATGAAGGGTTGAATACTTTCTACGAAGACTCTGTTCATGTGCGAGCTAATGAACCGTGTATGAAGGGTTGAATACTTGACTTAATTGACTTGCAATGATCACCATAAAAAGGGTAACATGCATACGGTAAATCTTTGCCTGAGCTGCTGAATTCTTTGTGCAGCCATGAATACCAAACCAAACTCAAAGTTCGTGTTCTTCGTTATTTTATTATGTGCATTTCTCGAGTCCCATGTTTCCCTTACAGCTGACACCATCAGCGAAGACCAATCTCTCTCGGGCGATCAAACCATTGTCTCTGCAGGTGGGATGTTTGAGCTAGGTTTCTTCAAACCAGGTCAGCTTTCAAACTACTATATAGGCATATGGTACTCCAAGCAAGTGGTATCTGAGAGGACCGTTGTTTGGGTAGCAAATAGGGAAATACCAGTATCTGATAGATTTTCTTCGGTCTTGAGCATCTTAGATGGTAATTTAGTTCTCTTGAACGAGTCCAAAACCCCGGTTTGGTCAACAAATTTAAACTCCACAACCAATTCTGGTTCTATACAAGCAGTTCTCTTGGATAGCGGAAACCTTGTCCTGAAAGCGGGCTCTAGTAATAATACATCAGAGCCTTTATGGCAAAGCTTTGATCATCCAACCCATACTTCGCTACCAGGAGGTAAACTTGGATTCAACAAAGTTAAAAATCATACCCAAAGTCTCACTTCATGGAAGAATTTGGAGGATCCTGCACCAGGTCTTTACTCTCTTGTGCTAGCTCCGGATGAAAGCAATTCATATATCTTATTGTGGAATAGGTCTAGACAGTATTGGACCACCGGACCATGGAATGAAATTTCGCATACTTTTAACATGGTTCCTGAAATGAGTATATTTGAGATCTGGGCCCTTAATCTCTTCAATTATAGTTATGTTACGAATGAGAACGAAAGTTATTTCACATATTCTTCTAACAATCCTAAAATTGTATCTCAATACTTGTTGTCTGTCTCGGGACAGATTCAGCTACTAAGGATGGAGAATTCCAAGCAGTGGAAATTGTCTTGGTCTCAACCAAGACAGTGCGATGTTTATGCTTATTGTGGGGCTTTCTCCAGTTGCAAACCCACATCCTTGAACTACTGCAAATGTTTGAAGGGCTTTGTGCCAAACCGGCAGAGTGATTGGGACCTGCAGATTTATTCTGGTGGATGTTCAAGAAGAACCGGTGTGAAGTGTGGGAATGCTACGGGAGATGGGTTTCTAAAAGTAAATAGCGAGTCATTCCCTGATAATAGACAATATGAAGGTGCTCTTAGTATTGAAAGTTGTAGATCAGCCTGCTTAAATGAATGCCAGTGCACTGCTTATTCCTATGACCTCAACAATAAATGTATAATCTGTCATGGAGATGTCTTGAATCTGCATGAAGTTGAAGCAAATGACGGTGATGGAAGAACTTTATACATCAGAGCTGCAGCTTCTGATCTCAAGGGAAAACGTAATAATAGTAATAATAGAACGATTATTCGTGTCGCAATTAGTGATCATTATTTTGGCGCCATTATCTTGATGTTGTCAACAAAATCTTTTTCTTCTCTTTGCAGGTGTTATTAAGCCGTCCCTTTTGAGTGCAATAGTCGTAACAATCATTGGTTTGATTGTTGTCATTTTTGGATATTTCTTATGGAAGAAAACTATGGGAAAGAAAAGGTACTGCTACCACCGATCTCATCTCTCTCAGTCTTTCTCTCTCAAACGTGTTCTAACACTACGACTAAAACAGAGAGCATAAGAAGAACCATAATGACCGTAAAAGTAAATTTGATGTTGGAGGTGGAGGTGGAAGGGATGATGCAGAACTGCCGATCTTCGGTTTAAGGGCTGTAGTAGCTGCTACAAACAACTTTGCTGAATCTAATAAACTCGGGGAGGGAGGATTTGGCCCTGTTTACAAGGTGACACTTCCACCATGTGCTTTAAATACAAGTACATTTTTCTTCTCCTGAACACCTTTGTTTATTTTTGACCTAAACAAATATCCAAGGAGAATTAAAGGACAAAAATAAATAGGAGTGTGCAGGAGAAATAAGCTGTGCAAAAATCATTCCCCCTTTCGAAAATATGGTTTTTTTTTTTTTTTTTTTTTTTTTTCTTTGAACTTCAAAAAATATTTTCTCTTGTACGCTTTTCTTCCTCTATACAGGGAATTCTGGCTGAAAATCAAGAAGTAGCCATTAAAAGGTTATCAAAAAAGTCAGGCCAAGGACACCAGGAGTTCATGAATGAGTTAAAACTTATTGCCAAGCTGCAACATACCAATCTCGTTAGGCTCTTGGGTTGCTGTCTTGAAGATGAGGAAATGATATTGATCTACGAGTACATGCCCAATCGGAGTTTAGACAAACTTTTATTTGGTAAATACACGCTAATGACTTATTAATTCTTTGTTTCTGCAAATTATTTTCCTTGTGTGCAAATGTCATGTACTGCAAGATGCACATTATGCACTGTGTCCAACATTTTATCTAAAAATGAAAAGAAAAACACTTGCTCATCTTTCTTCGTGTTTTGTCCAATCAGATGCATCTGAAAAAATTGAATTAAATTGGGGAAGACGTTTTCGAATTATAGAAGGCATTGCTCAAGGAGTACTTTATATTCACAAGTACTCGAGATTGAAAATCATCCACAGGGACCTAAAAGCAAGTAACATATTGTTGGATGGCGCCTTGAACCCCAAAATTTCAGACTTTGGAATGGCAAGGATTTTTGGAATAAATCAGACTGAAGCAAATACAAATAGGGTTGTTGGCACATAGTAAGTCTACATATATCTGGCACATGTTTTCATTCAAGTAATGTACTATTGCTTACTTCTCTACATATTGTCAATCCATGCGCAGTGGCTACATGTCACCCGAGTATGCGAGATATGGTCATTTCTCTGAGAAATTAGATATATTCAGCTTCGGAGTGTTGTTGTTGGAGATTGTAAGCGGAAAGAAGAATGCTGCTTTTTATCGCTTTGAACATTCACCAACTCTTGCTGGATGGGTAAGTACTGAAAAATTATTCCAACTCATGATCATTCTGTTTTTAAGCTTTCCAAATTCGCAAATGACCGTTAAGTTCAACATTTTAATTAGGCATGGGAGTTATGGAAAGATGGAAGAGGAATGGAGGTGATTGATGAATCGGTAAGGGAAACATGTCGGCTCGATGAAGCTTTGAAGTGTATCCATGTAGGGTTTTTGTGTGTTCAAGAAGCTCCAGCTGATCGACCAACAATGTCTTCAGTAATTCTTATGTTGCAAGGCAATGAATCTACATCTCTTCCACCTTCCAAAGAACCTGCCTTTTCAACACACATAAATTCCAATGCTATTCGCTCTTTTGAAATGCCTACCATTTTTTCTCACAACTCAGTCACCATGAGTTTGCTAGAAGGTCGATAGGCGTTGGAAGAGCAGTGACTGGCAAGCAGTTGAGAAAATAGTATAGTATATTAAAATAAACACCCCGACAACTAGCAGTTTTATACAAACACTTCGGGTTCAATTACACATTAGACTGAGTTGTTTGTGCATTTTATAGTTTTTGCCCATTCAAACTAAACCTATAATAGCAGCAAATTAAATTCATGCTATGTATTTTTCAGCTGCAAATGTGGGTGTAACCATACTTCTAGATATGTTCCCACCGCACCCCTTGGTGCAACCGTATTTATATTAATTTAAAATAGAATGTCGCTTGTATTAAAAGAATAAAGAGGAGATTATTTTACATCTTACAACTTTCAGAAGACAAAAACTACAAATAAAATTGGTCTAGAACAAAGGATTTTACATTAGTATATCCATAATGGACGACATGGGTTTTCCTATGGTTGGAATAGAAAATTTGACAATCATTGCATAGAATCTACCGAATGCAAGTTTGGCAACTAGAACTACAAGAAAACTATGTGCCCGATCAGTTTTTTTATCGGCAAGGATTCGAACTTGATGCCTCTTTTAACATTAAAAAGAAAAATATTACTAGAACAGTTGATGCGCCGGATCATGTTAAACTCAACTTTTATTGATGAGAGTATGGGCTGGAGATGATGGGCTCTCGGCAAGCAGATGGGCTGCTCGGCCTGCAAGAATAAATGGATTCGAGCCGTCAACATTCTCTTTGTCAAGTTGAAACACATGCACCAGTCTGCTCAAACTATAGAGGAACTGAATGCACCCTACAGATCAAGTCAATAATAAATCAATTAAATAAACATTTAGTGAATATCACTTCGATCTAGAAATTTTGAGGACCTTGCATAGTTTCACTTACAAGCTACAACAACAAAACAAACCACCGTAAGAGTGTGGATCAACCAACGAATGCACCATTCTAACGGCGTTAATATCGAACAAAGCTCCGCTGCCAGTTCAATTTGAGTCCGATTACCACCAATGTAAGAGTCAGCTTGGTTACAATTAGCACCAGTAAGGACATCAGTTTAATCTCGAACAAAGCTCCGCTGCCAGTTTCGGCATTATTGATCTCCACAACCTTGAAACCCATGATTGTGCTGATTCTTTATTGGGAGAACCCAAAAACACAAACAGAAAAAGAGAAAAATAAAAAAAAATCAGGATTAAACTTGTGTTTGAGAGAGACAACATGAGTATGGTATACCGTATACATATGGAGGACGTACATATAAAATGTGTCCGTTTTGGGGCTTAGATTTTGTGCTTCAAGTTTCTTCTTTTGAGTTTCTCTCATATTTGTTTTCTTTTGTGAGAAGAAAGCATAGACGTGAAAACCAAAGGGGAAAATTAAAAGAAAACTGTTTGGCATTCCTAATATGATTGTTGATTCTCCTACCAGTTTTCGATCGATTGGCTTTGGACAACTTGTAAACTCGTATTCTTTCTCTTTTCTTTTGTTCTTCAGTTATCAAACATTCATATCGATTCACGATATGAATGGTTCGATCGCTATTAACACTTTAGTCTTTATAATTCTAAAAGTCGAGTTCTTGTCTCATGGCTTAAATTGCTAAATAAGAATGTTGTAGGCAAGGTAGGTAACATTGTTTCTTGTTACTTTTTTCTACCTGATTTGGTTTCCCGTATATTTTGGGTCCCTACAATTGTGAAGTTACCCAATTTGATGCAAAATGGAGGCCGGGTACCTATGCTTCTTGTTTTGGAGAGATAGTCTCATTTATCCAATTAAATGTATCATTTACCGATCTTTTATTGAATAAAAGATTTACTTTTTAAAAACATAAACAACGTGATAATGAGTTATTTTATTTTATTTTAGCCAATTAATGAATAATACAGTTGCTCCGCTACAAACTCTCTTCTCCGGTTGAGTGATCTGAGGAAGCAGTCTCTTCTCACTTAATCAGCCTCTCAATTCTGGTCAACTTTTCCCAAATGACGATCTTGTCCCTTCTTCACCAGAGCTTCAAGAGCTTTCAATGGCCACCCTGTTGCCTCCAAGCTTCTGGTTCTCAATTTTCTTGCTTACCATCTTATTTTCTTTTCGATCTGTTTGGCTTCTGAGAAAATGCATGACCAGAAAATAAAAAATTCTAAGGTACGCGTGTTGGTCATCGTGAAAGGGGAAGGAGAAGCTACGCTTTTTCCAGTTACTTCCATTCACTGATCTCAGAAGGGGAGCCCCCTTTCCGCTCTCCTCTCCTCTCCTCTCCTCTCATCTCTCACTCTTCCTCTCTCATTCTCTACTGGAAAATCCATAATCTTTCATCTTCCTCTGCTCTTCCATTCTCTCCGCTCCCCATATATCTCTCCGTGGAGCGTACAAACCAAGTAGTGACGGTCGACAAGCTTCAAACATGGCGGACGCGTACTGGAGGTACAGCGATGGTGGACAACCGCCGCCGTCGTCGACGAATTCAGACATCGGAAAGCGTCCGCTAAATTTTCAGAATTTGGATAAATTTTTTTTATTATGTATTCTGATATTGTTTTGTGAATTTTTCGCGATGATTACAAATTATCCGCGCTTCTGAGAGCAATCGATGAAGTAGAATGCGATAATCAATGGTTGAATTTCTTGATATGAGCCATTCAAGTTTTTGATTTGCTGATTTAGGTTGGTGATATTTTTGGGTTTTGTTGATTAATGTTGGCGGTGATGACGAAATTTTACAGCTTTATGCCAGTTCTGCTTCAGAAAATTCGTGATTGAGAGAGCTGTTTCATAGTCTGAGCCTTTTGTTGAGTAAACCAAAGTCTGTCATCAGTCCCTTGATTCAAGGAGTCCATTCCCTTGATTACTGTACAGTTATCTCAGATTGCTTTTCATCTACTTAGGAGTCTAACTCACGTAATGTGACATCTCACATCGTTTAGGGGAGTGATCCTTAAATGTATATTCTTATCCCTACCTAGCACGAGGCTTTTTGGGAGCTCACTGGCTTCGGGTTCCGTAGGAACTCCGAAGTTAAGCGAGAAGGGGGCTAGAGCAATCCCATGATGGGTGACCCACTGGGAAGTTGCTCGTGAGTTTCCAAAAACAAAACCGTGAGGGAATGGTAAGCCCAAAGCGGACAATATCGTGTTACGGTGGTGGAGCAGGCCCGGGCCGCCCCGGGCCGGGATGTGACAATTTGGTATCAGAGCCGAACCCTGGTCGTGGTGTGCCGACGAGGACGTCGGGCCTCTAAGGGGGGTGGATTGTGACATCCCACATCGCCTAGGGGAGTAATCCTTAAATGTATATTCCCATCCCTACCTAGCACGAGGCCTTTTGGGAGCTCACTGGCTTCGGGTTCCGTAGGAACTCCGAAGTTAAGCGAGAAGGGGGCTAGAGCAATCTCATGATGGGTGACCCACTGGGAAGTTGCTCGTGAGTTCCCAAAAACAAAACTGTGAGGGAATGGTAAGCCCAAAGCGGACAATATCATGTTACGATGGTGGAGCGGGCCTGGGAAGTGATCCGTCCCGGGCCGGGATGTGACACGTAATAGCTTGTATAAGCCTTAATTTCAGGATCTTGATTGATCCATGTATCTGTATAAGTCTCTCTTTGTACCAATTACTTTTCACTCAATTAATGAAAACAAGTTACAAAGCAGGTTTTCACATGGTATCAGAGCACAGCTTCTTTGATAACCTGATAACCTAAAATCCTTGGCGTTCGAACACACCAAGAAGTTATAGCATTTTGCTCCTCGCAGACATGGCAACCGACTCTTCTAGCAAACACACCAAATACGAAGATCCCAGCGATCCTCTTTATCTTCATCACCCTGATTAGCTTGGAGCGATTCTCGTCACACAACCGTTGAATGATGAAAATTACTCCACTTGGAGCCGAGCCATGGCCATGGCCCTCAATGCCAAGAACAAGGAAGGATTCATCAACAAAACCATTAAAAAGCCTGAGTCGGCATCCACAATTGAATCCCAACAGTGGACTCGTGGCAACAACCTCGTGAAATCCTGGCTGCTCAACTGTGTCTCCAAAGATATCAGAGCAAGTGTCATCTACAACAATGTTGCAGTTGATATTTGGAATGAGTTGAAAGAACAAATCTCTCACACAAATAGTGTACATCTCTTCCATATCGAACAAGAGATACATGGAAGTGTTCAAGGAAATTTGAACATTGGTGCATATTATACCAAATTGAAAAGCTTTTGGGATGAACATGATGCCCTGTGCACTCTCCCAACCTGTGCATGTGGAGCTGCGAAAGAATTGATGCAGTTTCAGCAAAGTCAGAAAACCATGAAGTTTCTCATGGGTCTCAATGAATCCTACGCTACAGTTCGTGGGCAACTTTTACTTATGGATTCTCTCCCTGCTATCAACAAAAATTTCTCACTCATTATTCAAGATAAGAAGCAGAGAGCAGTTTCAACACATGCTTCTGGAAGGTCTTCAGTCACCGATGCCGCATATTTCGCCGTGCAGGACAACCTGCGAAACTCTGGTAGGATTTTTTCTGACACGCCCCGACCCCGAGGTCCTAGGGACATCGAGATGGTCATGTGCTGGCCGACACCCAAAGGGTGATGAAACCATTTAATTAAAACAAAAACTGAGAAAAAAAATAAACTAAAGTACGCAATAAAGGCTAAAAACCCAAATAAAAGTTCAACTTCTAAATATTGAAATTAGGTAAACACACAGCACGTCCAGAGCATAATTCTAATACAGAGTACAAGCAGAACTAAGAATAAAGAAGTGCTATTACAATAGGTGGCGAAACGGAGCGAATATGACACAAATCACTGGTAGGGGAACGCCTCATAGCTTAGGTCGTAATCCTCGTTCCTAGGTCCTGAAGGGGGCGCAAAACAAAGGTGAGTGGACCAAGTTTATATACAGTAATAGTAAAACAGTTATCAACATACTAACCCCCTAGATTTTATGAAAACACAAGTATAATGAGAACATAGGTTTTCCGAAATCTAGCATGTCGTGCAATGTCTCAAATCATCAATCGCATAAATAGTAAACACTAGTGAATGTCTGATATAACACTTCAGGCCCCATGCCGGCTCCCCGTCTCTGAGCAGACAGTCAGAGGAAAATACACTTCAGGCCCCTTATCGGCTCCCCGTCTTTGAGCAGACAGTCAGACGAAAACACACTTCAGGCCCTATGCCAATACGAAACCGTCGCCCGGGACGGACCGGATCTATCCCTACGTCCCGTAGCGGAAAGGACCACTAGGTAAGTACAAAACCAGTGAACATACATATATTGAAAATCAACTTCATAGTATAAAGTCATCCATCATCTATACTATAAAGAAGTGTTCTAAACATGTTCTAAATATCATATCATCATCCATCAGATATTCTATAAGAACATGGGTTATAGGAAAAATAGTAATAATTCAAACTAGCCTCAGTAAGCATATTATCTCAAAATGTTTCATAAAACATAATCGTAAAGTCATGCTTTTCTGTGTATGCAATTCTACCATTAAAATATGCATTTTTAGAAGGGGTCCACTCACCGTACACCGATGGTGCAAGCCGTACCAAATAGGAATAACGAAATCTCCGCTAAGAATCGCACCTAAACACACAATTGTTACTTTCAGTCAAACTCTACTCAAACAATTGAATTTGGGAAAACGGACATCAGAAACGGGTTCAGAACGTCGAAATTAGCCTAGGAGGGGTCCCACACGAAAACCCAAAAAGTCAACGGTCAAAGTCAACGTTGACCGTTGACCGGTCAAAGTCAAAGTCAACTCTGACCGTTGACCGGGTCAACGGTCAACGGGTCACGGGTCATGGGTTTTGGGTTTAGATTTTTAGGTGGGTTGGGTTGGGCTTGAACCCAAACGGCCCAAAGGCCCACAACAGAAAGGGTGATGGGTTTTAGGCTAACAGGCCCTAAGGCCTAATTAAAAAGGGAAAATGGGTTTGGGCTGCAACTAAGGCCCTAAGGCCTTTTGGGTTTTTAAAATGAAACAAAACTAAAAATAAAAATAGAAAGGGTGAGGGTTTTGGGCCAGAAACCAAACAGGCCCTAAGCCCGTGGGGGAAAGGAGAACGGCCCGAAGGCCTGGGTGCCCGGAGAAGAACACCGGAGCTTCCATAGCTCCGGCCAACGCCAAACCTACAACCTAGACCCCGATCTAGGTACCAAAATGAAGCACTAGCCGAGAGGAGTAGTTTTATACCTTGGGTTCGCCGTGAAACGGCTTGTGGTGGCCGGAAAAACCTTCGAACCTCACCCAACTTGCCGGAAATTTGGGTGTGCACTCACCCGTGCCAAAAACACTCCAAAACCTTGGAAATCAAGAACCCAAACTCAAAAACCACATCTAGGCAAAGTCTAACATAAGAAAAGGAGAAGAAAAAGGGCTTACCCAACCAGAAAAATCACAAAACTCGCCGGAGGTGTTCGTATCCTCCCGGTGCCGTGAGCAAGGGAGAGAGAGAGAGATATGCAGTTGAATGGCGATGATGGTGATGATTTCCTCGAGTAGGTGTAGCTGTGGGTGTGTGTGTATGTCTTTCACGGGGAAGAAGAGAGAGAGAAATGGGAGAGTTTTCGAAAGAAGAAGAAGGTGCAGACAAACAAACCAAAGAAAGGAAAAGAAGAAAAAGAAAAAGAAGAAAGAAGGAAAAGAGGGTCACGGCAGGGGGGACAAAAATGAAAAAAGGGAAGTGGGTTAGGGTGTTGCCACGTGGCAGCCTAGGGATAGAGTAATAATTTAAATTTTTAGATCTTAATTGTGTAACAAAATGAGGACCAAAGTGATAATTCTATAAATTTTTAGGGAGAATTACAGAATTATCCTTATAAGCAGGGGCGGGTGTAACATTTTCTCCTAGAAATCCCCATCTAAAATGTGATCGTTATGATGCAACCGAACACACTTCAGATACTTGTCATGCACACCTCAAGTGCGACTACTGTAATTGAAGAGGTCACACCATTGATCAATGCTGCAAACTGAAAAAGGCAAAGGACAACAGTGATAGGGGAGATTATCAAAATCGTAGGGGTTCCAACTCCAAGGCTAATCATGTTGACATCAAGCCAACGCCTCCATCAACATCTCCTTCGTCATACAACCTCACTTTCGAGCAATATCACAACCTGCTTGCGCTCCTTGATAAGAGCCAATCCAACTCCACAGCTAATCATGTCGGTACCACCTCTACTATGAATGATTTATCAAGAAGAGTTTTTTGTGCTTCTGCACTTAATAAGGGAAGGAACTGGATTTTCAATACCGGCACCACAGACCATATGGTTTGCTCACCAAGTTTAATGACCACAAGCATTCCGATATACAATCGACAAGTGCGCCTACCCAATCATGCACTTGCCGATGTCACACATATTGGCACAGTTTGTCTCTCGAATGATCTCGTCCTTCAGAACGTGCTTTGTGTTCCATCATTTAAACTGAATTTAATTTCTGTCAGCAAAACCACCAATACATCATCTTGCTTTGTCATCTTCACTGATAAAATGTATCTACTTCAGGGCCAACGATCGGGGAAGATGATTGGGACGGGAACTGAACGAGAAAGACTTTACTACCTTAACAATGTGACGAAAACCATGTGCAATTCAATGTCAGTTGTTGCTCCTTCTTCTCAGCTTTGGCATAACGCCTTGGCCATCTTTCCAACAAGACCTTACTGGTTATCTCTCCTTGCATTAAAAATTTGAATTTTTGTAGCATTGATGATTGTTTGATCTGTCCATTAGCCAAACAAACACGTGCTCTTTTTCCCTTGAGTTCTATTAATACAAAAGCTCCTTTTGAGTTAATTCATGTTGACATTTGGGGAGGTTACCATGCTCCCACCATCACAGGGGCACAATATTTCTTAACTATTGTGGATGATTTCTCACGGTGCATATGGGTTTATTTAATGAACCACAAATCAAATGCACGATCCTATCTCATTACATTCATTAACCTTGTTGAAACACAATTTTCCACACGAGTTAAGGTTCTTCGTAGTGATAATGGTCCAGAATTTTTTATGACACATATTTTTGTCAGATAAGGGCATTATACATCAAACAAGTTGTGTGTCGACTCCCCAACAAAACGGGGTAGGGGAGCGCAAACACCACCACTTACTCAATGTTGCTAGAGCCTTACTTTTTCAATCTCATCTTCCCAAGAAATTTTGGGGTAATGCAATCCTCACTGCCACTTATCTCATAAATAGGACTCCCACTATTCTTCTTCACGGCAAATCACCCTATGAAATACTTCATCACAAACAGCCAGCCTAAGCACATTTACGAATGTTTGGTTGTTTATGTTTCTCTTCCACACACCACCATCGTCCTACCAAATTTGATGCAAGAGCCACACGTTGTCTTTTTCTTGGCTACCTATACGGCACAAAGGGATATCAAGTTTCCGACCTTCAAATGGGTAAAATCTCTATTTCACGTGATGTTATTTTCCATGAAAATGTGTTTCCTTTTTCATCTTCCGCTGCTGTTTCACTTGTTGTGTTTCCACATACTCAAGATACTGATTGTGATGACACCATTATTCATCCGTCCATTCCACTGGAGCAGGATTCAGTCGACCCATCATTTTCTTCGTCGGTGAGTCCTGTTTCGGTTCCCTCTCCCTTTATTTCCACATCCCCACCCTGTCTTAAACGACCCACTCATGCACCTGGTTATCTTCAACTATATCATGTTGACATCAACCTTCCTTCTCTATATGTCCCTTCATCTCACTCGGCGTCGACCAAAGTGACAGGTATTTCTTACCCTTTGTCTATTGTACTCACATATGATCATTTATCTGCTCGACATCGTGCTTTCACCACTTCCATTTCAGCTGCCATCGAACCCAGTTCATTCTCACAGGTCATACGTGACCCCCAATGGTGTTTAGCCATGGAAGAAGAACCGGCATCCCTTGCTGCAATTAGGACTGGTCTCTTCAACCGTTGCCCCCTAGAAAGAAGCTGGTTAGATGTAAGTGGGTGTACAAAATCAAATTTTGATCCGATGGATCCATTGAGCGATATAAAGCACGCTTGGTTGCCAAAGTTTATGGCCAAATTGAAGGCTTAGACTATCGCGAGACTTTTGCTCCGGTTGCAAAACTGACTACAGTCCGCTTTCTTCTTGCAGTTGCCTCAGTCCAACAATGGCACCTCCACCAACTTAACGTTAGCAAAGCCTTTCTCCATGGTGATCTTGAAGAATATGTCTACATGTCCTTGCCTCCTGGTTTCGGACGAACGGGAGACACACGAGTTTGTAAACTTCATAAATCTTTGTATGGGCTTAAGCAAGCCTCTCATCAATGGTTTATCAAACTCTTTTGTGCTCTTAGAAAGGCTGGTTATCAACAATCCAAGGCAAACTATTCATTGTTCGTCCGAAACCATGATGGTAAATTCACTGCCTTCCTTGTCTATGTTGATGATATTATCTTGGCAAGGAATAACATACAAGCAATTGAGGATACCAAGTCTTTTCTTATGAAGCAATTCAAGTTGAAAGACCTTGGCCAATTAAAATATTTTTTGGGCATCGAAATTGCTCGCTCTAGCAAGGGGATCACTCTCTCACAGTGAAAATATGCCCTTGAAATACTTGAGGATGCAGGTTACCTTGGCACAAAACCAGCCACCTCTCCTATGGAGCAAAACTTATCACTCAAAAAGGACGAAGGACAATGCATTACTAATCCTTCTTCTTATCGACGGCTTGTTGGGAGACTAATCTACCTAACAATCATGCGCCTTGATTTGGTCTATGTTGTCCACATTCTTAGTCAATTTATGGAAAATCCTTGAATTCCACATTTGGAGGCAGCCCACCGAGTCTTACGATACATTAAGCATACACCAGGGCAAGGTATTTTTTCTCTCTGCAAGAAGTCCAATTCAATCGAATGCTTTTTGTGATCCGGATTGGGCCAGATGTCGTGACACACGTCGTTCTACCACCGGATACTATGTATTTCTTGGAGAATCCTTGATCTCCTGGAAAAGCAAGAAACAAAACACCGTGTCATGTTCTAGTGCAGAGGCGGAGTATCGTTCAATGGCAACAACTTGTTGTGAAGTCACTTGGCTGAAATATGTTTTCCATAACTTGGGTATCAAACATAAACTTTATGTATTTTGATATTGTTTTGTGAATTTTTGGCGATGATTACAAATTATCCGCGCTTCTGGGAGCAATCGATGAAGTAGAATGTGATAATCAATGGTAGAATTTCTTGATATGAGCCGTTCAAGTTTCTTGATATGAGCCGTTCAAATTATCCGCGCTTTTGGGTTGGTGATATTTTTGGGTTTTGTTGATTAATGTTGGCAGTGATGACGAAATTTTACAGCTTTATGCCAATTCTGCTTCAGAAAATTCGTGATTGAGAGAGCTGTTTCATACTCTGAGCCTTTTGTTTATTAATTTGATTTTGTTTTTCTTTAGTGTTATGGATTTCTATGTTTTTGGTGGTGCCGATGACAATTCAATCCGCTTGTTCGAGGTGCAGTGGAATTGAGACCCTGTTTACAAGGAGAACCCCTCAGCGAAACTGCATGCATATGAATTTAATGGATTTAACTGAGGTCTTAATCATAATTACCGTCCCAGTCAAATGTTTTTGTTCAATTGTTTGGTCTGTCGTCTGTCTAAGATTAGGTTAGTTGTTTGTTATGTTGTTAATTGATTGTGATTGTTGTGGCCTGTGATGATTCAATCCGCCTTTTTTAGGTGTAGTGGAGCTGAGACCTTGTTTACAAGGAGAACCCCTCGACGAAGCTACATTGCACATGATATTAATGGATTTAACTGAGGTTTGAAATCTTAATTACTGCATCAAAATCCGTTGTTTTTTGTGCTAATTGCTTGTTTTGTTGATTGGGGTTTATTGTTTTGTTAGGATTAAGGAATGTTTAGGTGTCAATGATGTTACAATCCAATGTGTTTGAGGCTTAGCGGAAGCGAGAACCTGCATTTGTGCAGGTAGAACCTACTTGTGGAAACTACATCCCTTGACAGAAACGATGTAGCTGAGGCATTGCAGTCATATGTTTTTGTTGTGCATTGTGTTTAAATGTTAGGTTTTGAGTTTCAACTATACCCTTATCCTTTTTCGATCAGGTAAAGGGTCTGAAATAACTCATAAATTAGAGTGTTGTCATCAGCTTCATCTTGTGTTTACTGATCAAGACTGGAGTTAAAACAACAACACTACATAACCGCACTAATTTTGTTTCTTTTATTTTTTTGATTCATTTTAAATAGATTTTTTTAGCCAAAATGGCTTAGAGATTTGCTTAACTTCTCACTTTTGTTTTTGAGAATTGAAATCAATAGAATATAGTGAAAAATCATGTTAAATAAGGATTAAAATAACAAAATTACCCTTAATATAATAAACAATTGGTGAAAATGATTTGACAAAAATTAGGAGCATTTTGTCATTTTATTCTTATGTTATTGAGATTTTTTTATGTAATGATTAAATGATTGATTGTGAACAAATTCAGGAATCAATTTTATTGATTTCAAATTTCAGGGATCAAATTGAGGAATTACGCAAATAATTTCTAAAATGTGACGGCACTATCCTGTCTCTACTAGGTAGTACCCTAAAAAAGGAACCTTTCCTTTCCCCAGCCACATGGACTCCTTCTTACCTGTTGTTCCCAGCGGTTTCGGGCCGAGCTGGAGTTAAAAAAAATAGGCAGGTAAAGTCCTGTTATCTTTTTGCGTTGGAGGATTTAGATTATGTAGTGATTAATTACTTTGCAGGAGAATCGGTACAAACAAGGATTGAAACAAGAAAATGATTGTTGGAGAAAATGGCATGCGGAAATCATTACCAGTTGTTCGAATTCCTTATGATCTGCAATTGAAACAAGTTCTTGCTAATGGTAAAAAAGGAGCTTTGAATGTCGGGGCTGTTCTTATTTCACCCAAGGGGTTTGAATTAGCCCCTCCCGGTAAGGTAGAGCGGTTCACTTGAGTTGCCCAACTGCCCCTTAGCTCGGTGCTCATGACATGCTACGGAATCTCCACCGTGTCGGGGGACCGGTATTAAGTAATTCCCAAAATCCGGTAGAATAAAGAATATAAATAAGCAAACTTTTGATTGGAATCAGACCAAAAATAGACTTGGTACTTGTAAATGAATGTTGTTGTAAACTTTGTGCTAATGGGAGTTTGAAAACTTTCAACATATCTTCGTTTGTTTTTGTGATTAATTTTTGTTAGTTATGGATTGGAAAAGATTTTATTATAATTAACAACATTTAAGCTCAAAACCTCTAAGAAAAGACTTAAGAGTATTTGGATCTAACGGAAGAAGTGACACAGAACCAAGCGCAACGGCGTTCTAAGATATGTATAGGATTCATATAGCCGACCTTACTTAGTGGAAAAAGGCTTTGTTGTTGTAACAACATTTAAGCTCAAAACCTCCTGAACCAAAGGAATCATGATGGTAGGTAGCCTAATTGATACATATGAACCATAAATTTGTAGCGAGCATAAGTGCTTAGCTTGGTGCATTAGCTTGCAGGTGAAGCAATCTAACTTGAACGTGTCCTAATCCTAACTCGAAGCTCCATCTCTTTACGGGCTTTGGATATGTGATGCCTCAAGGGTTTACACTTTTTATGCTATCGAGTATTGGTGAATTAGAACGGAACTGTAATACTTCCAGAAGTTTTGACAGAGGAAGATCAATGTTCAAGCCCTTTCCATACATTGAATTTTCTACAAAGACTTTGTTCATACATAGGAATAACAACGTTCAAGCCCTTTCCATACATGGAATTTTCTATGAAGAACAACATTCAATGGAATTTTCTACAAAGAACGACGTTCAAGCCCTTTCCATACATTGAATTTTCTACAAAGACCTTGTCCATATGTGAAGGGTTGAATAGTTGACTTAGTTGACTTGCACTGATCACCACAAAAAGGGCATATAGGTTGAGCTCCAGTAACACGCATACGGTAAATCTTTGCCTGCCTGCTGAATTCTTTGTGCAGCCATGAATACTAAACCAAATTCAAAGTTCGTGTTCTGCGTTATTTTATTATGTGCATTTCTCGAGTCCCATGTTTCCTTTGCAGCTGACAGCATCAGCGAAAACCGGTCTCTCTCGGGCAATCAAACCATTGTCTCTGCAGGTGGGATGTTTGAGCTAGGTTTCTTCAAACCAGGTCAGCTTTCAAACTACTATATAGGCATATGGTACTCCAAGCAAGTAGTATCTGAGATGACTGTTGTTTGGGTAGCAAATAGGGAAATACCAGTATCTGATAGATTTTCTTCAGTCTTGAGCATCTTAGATGGTAATTTAGTTATCTTGAACCAGTCCAAAACCCTGGTTTGGTCAACAAATTTAAACTCCACCACCAATTCTGGTTCTGTACAAGCAGTTCTTTTGGATAGTGGAAACCTTGTCTTGATAGCCGGCTCTAGTAATAATACATCAGAGCCTTTATGGCAAAGCTTTGATCATCCAACCCATACTTGGCTACCAGGAGGTAGACTTCGATTCAACAAAATTACCAATCATAACCAAATTCTCACTTCATGGAAGAGTTCGGAGGATCCTGCACCAGGTCCTTACTCTATTGAGCTAGCTATGGATGAAAGCAAATCATATCTCTTATCGTGGAAGAGGTCTCTAATGTATTGGACCAGCGGAATATGGGATGAAAGTTCACATACTTTCAACCGGGGTCCTGACGTGAGGCAAGATTATAACTTCAATTATAGTTATGTTACGAATGAAAACGAAAGTTATTTCACCTATTCTTCTTACGATCAGACAATTGTATCACGATGCTCCATGTCTGTCTTGGGGGATATTCAGCAACTAAGATGGTCGAATACTTCCAAGCAGTGGATGTTGATTTGGGCTGAACCAAGCCAACAGTGTGATGTTTATGCTTTTTGTGGGGCTTTCTCCAGTTGTAATCCCACAACCTTGTGCAAATGTTTGAAGGGCTTTAAGCCGAACCGGCAAAGTGATTGGGCCTTGGGGAATTATTCTGATGGGTGTTCAAGAACAACCAGTGTGCGGTGTGCGAATGCCACAGGAGACGGGTTTCTAGAAATACATAGCGATTCATTGCCTCAAAATAAACGAGATGAATATGCTTATAGTTTCGAAGAGTGTAGATCGATCTGCTTAAAGGACTGCCGTTGCACTGCTTATGCTTACGGCAGTAGTAATGGATGTTCAATATGGCATGGAGATGTCTTGGATCTGAAAGAAATTGATAAAAATGACGGTGATGGAAAAACTTTATACATCAGAGCGGCAGCTTCCGACATTAATAAAAAACGTAAGAAGAGAATGGTTATTCATGTCTTACTTGGAGCCGTTAATATTAATGTTGTCCCAATGATTTTTTTTCTTCTCTTTGCAGGTGTAATTAAGTCGTCCCTTTTGTTTGCAATAGTCTCACCAATCACGGGTTTGCTTCTTGTCATTTTTGGCTGTTTCTTATGGAAGAAAACATTGGGAAAGAAAAGAGAGCGTAGGAGTAGATATGGTGAGACTAAGAGTAAACTTGCTGCTGGAGGTGAAAAGAACTATGCAGAACTGCCGATCTTTGGCTTAAGGGCTATAATAGCTGCTACAAACAACTTCGCTGAAGCTAATAAACTCGGAGAGGGAGGATTTGGCCCTGTCTACAAGGTGACACTTCCACTGTATACTTGGTACATTTTTCTCCTCATGCAAACCCATGTTTATTTATGACCTTTGGATTGAGTGATTCCAAAGAGAAGAATCACGGGACAAAGTACACATGGTTGTGCTAAAGGAGAAAAAAGGGTGTTCCAAAATAATTTATCCTTTCAGAAACATGACCGTTCCTTTGCACTTCCTCTAACAAATTTTCTCTTGTGTGCTTTTCTTCCTCTATACAGGGAATTTTGGCTGAAAATCAAGAAGTAGCCATTAAAAGGTTATCAAAAAAGTCTGGCCAAGGACACCAGGAGTTCATGAATGAGTTAAAACTTATTGCCAAGCTCCAGCATACCAATCTCGTTAGGCTCTTGGGTTGCTGTCTTGAAGATGAGGAAATGATATTGATCTACGAGTACATGAACAATCGGAGCTTAGACAAACTTTTGTTTGGTAAATACACGCTAATGACTTGTTAATTCTTTGTTTCTGCAAATCATTTTCCTTGTGTGCAAATGTCATGTACTGCAAGATGCACATTATGCACTGTGTCCAACATTTTATCTGAAATGAAAAAAAAACACTTGCTCATCTTTCTTTGTGGTTTGTCCAATCAGATACATCTGAAAAAATTGAATTAAATTGGGGAAGACGTTTTCAAATTATAGAAGGCATTGCTCAAGGAGTACTTTATATCCACAAGTACTCAAGATTGAAAATCATCCACAGGGACCTAAAAGCAAGTAACATACTGTTGGATGGAGCCTTGAACCCCAAAATTTCAGACTTTGGAATGGCAAGGATTTTCGGGATAAATCAGACTGAAGCAAATACAAATAGGGTTGTTGGCACATAGTAAGTCTACATATATCTGGCACATGTTTTCATTCAAGTAATGTTCCATTGCTTACTTCTCTACATATTGTCAATTCATGCACAGCGGCTACATGTCACCCGAGTATGCGAGATATGGTCATTTCTCTGAGAAATTAGATGTATTCAGCTTCGGAGTGTTGTTGTTGGAGATTGTAAGTGGAAAGAAGAATGCTGCTTTTTATCGCTTTGAGCATTCACCAACTCTTGCTGGATGGGTAATACTCAAAAATTATTCCAACTCATGATCATTCTGTTTTTAAGCCTTCCAAATTCGCAAATGACCGTAAATTCAACATTTTAATTAGGCATGGGAGTTGTGGAAAGATGGAAGAGGAATGGAGGTGATTGATGAATCGGTAAGGGAAACATGTCGGCTCGATGAAGCTTTGAAGTGTATCCATATAGGGTTTTTGTGTGTTCAAGAAGCTCCAGCTGATCGACCAACAATGTCTTCGGTAATTCTTATGTTGCAAGGCAATAAATCTACATCTCTTCCACCTTCCAAAGAACCTGCCTTTTCAACACACAGAAATTCCAATACTGTTCCCTCTTCTGAAATGTCTACCATTTTTTCTCACAACTCAGTCACCATGAGTTTGCCAGAAGGTCGATAGGCGTTGGAAGAGCAGTGACTGGCAAGCAGTTGAGAAAATAGTATAGTATATTAGAATAAACACCCCGACAACTAGCAGTTTTATACAAACACTTTGGGTTCAATTACACATTACCCGAGTTGTCTATGCGTTTTATGGTTTTTGCCCATCCAAACTAAACCGATAATAGCAGCAGATTAAATTTATGCTATGTATTTTTCAGCTGCAAATGTGAGTGTAAACATACTTCTAAATATGTTCCCACCGCACCACTTGGTGCAACCGTATTTATATTAATTTAAAATAGAATGTCGCTTGTATCAAAAGGATAAACAGGAGATTTTTTTACATCTTCCTACTTTCAGAAGACAAAAACTAAAAACCAAATTGGCCTAGGACAAAGGATTTTACATTAGTATATCCGTAATGGACAACATGGGTTTTCCTTTGGTTGGAATAGAAAATTTGATAATCATCATACAGAATCTACCGAATGCAAGTTTGGCAACTAGAACTATAAGTAAATTATGTGCCCGATCAGTTTTTTTATCGACAAGGATTCGAACTTGATGCCTCCTTCAACATTGAAAAGCAAAATATCACTAGAACACTTGATGCGCCTGATCGTGTTAAACTCAACTTTTATTAACGATAGTACGGGCTGGAGATGATGGGCTCTCGGCAAGCAGAGGGGCTGCTCGGCCTGCAAGAATAAATGGATTCAAACCGTCAACATTCTCTTTGTCGAGCTGAAACACATGCACCAGTCTGCTCAAACTATAGAGGAACTGAATGCACCCTACAGATCAAGTCAATAATAAATCAATTAAACAAACATTTAGTGAATATCACTTCGATCTAGAAAATTTGAGGACCTTGGATAGTTTCACTTACAAGCTACAACAACAAAACCAACGTAAGAGTGTGGATCAACCAACGAATGCACCATTCTAACGGCGTTAATATCATCAATTCAAGTCCGATTACCACCAATGTAAGAGTCAGCTTGGTTACAATTAGCACCAGTAAGGACATCAGTTTAATCTCAAACAAAGCTCCGCTGCCAGTTTCGGCATTATTGATCTCCACAACCTTGAAACCCATGATTGTGCTGATTCTTTATTGGGACGAGCCCAAAAACACAAACAGAAAAAGAAAAAAAAAAAAAATCAGGATTAAACTTGTGTTTGAGAGAGACAACATAAGTATGGTATATGTATGGAGGACGTACATATAAAATGTTTCCGTTTTGGGGCTTAGTTTTTGTGCTTCAAGTTTCTTCTTTTGAGTTCCTCTCATATTTGTTTTCTTTTGTGAGAAGAAAGCACAGACGTGAAAACCAAAGGGGAAATTAAAAGAAAACTGTTTGGCATTCCTAATATGATTGTTGATTCTCTTACCAGTTTTCGATCGATTGGCTTTGGGCAACTTGTAAACTTATATTCTTTCACTTTTCTTTTGTTCTTCAGTCATCAAACATTCATATCGATGCACGATATGAATGGTCCAATCGCTAATAACACTTTAGTCTTTATAATTCTAAAAGCCGAGTTTTTGTCTCATGGCTTAAATTGCTAAAAAAGAATGTTGTAGGCAAGGTAAGTAGCATTGTTTCTTGTTACTTTTTTTTCTACCTGATTTGGTTTCCCGTATATTTTGGGTCCCTACAATTGTGAGGCAGGGTACTTATGCTTCTTGTTTTGGAGAGATAGTCTCATCTTATCCAATTAAATGTGTCATGTATCGATCTTTTATTGAATAAAAGATTTACTTTTTAAAAACATAAACAACATTCATTGAGTGAGTGACACCATTAAAATTGCGCACACAATGCAAAAGAGAACCTCTTGTTGGTTTGGCAAGTAATTCCTGTTTCAGTCAAAACAGAGAGATAATGTGGCTTAGTGAGCGTTGGATAGATTATGCTTATGGGAGTGGTATTATTCATGGCCATTGCTTGCTATTTCCTGATTTTCAAAAAAATTATGTGTGGGACAGAATCATGAGGTTAATTATTGTGTGTGTCAGTGTTATGTCAATTTTGATAAAATTACATGTATGTGTACGATAAGAATCGAATTTTTGAACATCATGCGCTATATTGAACAATGACGATAATTGTTAACACTACGTAATTCTCTCACTATTAACATTAAAACATTTCCCTAATATCACGCCGTTCTTCACGTTTTGCATCCACACACAAGCAAACGTGAAAGACGACAATGATTGATTTCAAACGTAAATGATGAACTGATGACTTAGGTCCTGTTTGGCATACCGTATAAGGCATCGGATAGGACTAATAATACGGTGTACCGTGTTTAGTGACCGTTTGGATTAAATAGGCACCGGATTAAATAATCCGGGGCCACCTTTTTTACACGGCGTTTACCCGCTTACTAATACCGTCCAAATTCACGGTATAACTTAGTCGGGCTCGCTGAGAGACACAATCTTCCTCTTCAGGCGCCCTCTCTTCCTCTCCAGGCGCTCTCTCTTCCTCTCATCCCAGGTTTGTCTTCTCAACTTCTTCTTCTTCGTTTAAATCACAGTTCGTCTTTTCAGATTTCTTCTTCTAGGATTCCGCCCCTCCCTCTATTCTTTCCCCTCCTCCTATTTTTCTTGCAATTTTCTTTCAATTGATTGAATCTAGTTATTATTTTCTCTCTAATTATGCAATTGATTATGTAATTTTGTGTTTTAATTAGAATTTTTGAATTTTAGGGTTTGCTATTGGGGTCAAATTTAGGGTTTGTTGTTGGTGTTGAACTTACAATTTTAATGATTGGGTAGAGTGGGAGTGTGCAGGTTCACTTACCTAAACAAAACTTTGTCTCTAGCACAGCTCCCGTTTCACTCGCTGTCTCGCAGCCGCAACACAACCATACGGAAACTTGACCTTGGGTACGACGGTGACAACTCTTAACCACACCTGAACTACAAATCTCATTCCAATTTTTTTTTATGTGAATTTTACTTTATATATATATATATATATATATATCTGCGTGTGTGTGTGTGTGTGCGCGCGCGTGCGTGTGCGTGCGTGTGTGTGTGTGCGCGTGTGTGCGTGTGTGTGTGTGTGTGTCTGTGTCTGTGTGTGTCTGTGTGTCTCTATGTGTGTGTGTGTGTGCGTGCGCGTGCGTGCGTGTGCGTGTGTGTCTGTGTGTGTGCGTGCGTGTGTGTGTGTGTGTGTGTGTGTGTGTGTGTGTGAAAAATTTCGAACTAGGGTTGTTGAATTGTTGATTGACATTTATTCCAGTTTGTAAAGTAATTACCTTAGAGTGTGTGTTTTTGAATTCGATTCGTAACATGCTTCCTTGACTGATGAATGTCAAGACATCTTTCTGATTTCATTGTAATTTTTCCTTCTGATCACCGCAACAGTCTGTAGGATTTATTATCTGCCTATGACATTTTTGGGTAGGACTTATTAACATGCTTCCTTCTGTTTTTGGTATTATTATGCATTCATGCTCCAGTTACTTAATTTTTTGCCACTATCTAATAATGTTATTTTATATTTTCACTAGACATGGATCAAAGAAAGATTGTCGCATGCTTCATTGTTAACGTGTGGTACTTCAATATTGTGACTTGGTTGATGATGTGGTTCATCAAGAATCATAATTCAGCTAGAAGGCGGAATCGGCAACTTGCACTTAGAAATCGCACATTTGTTAGGAGAATGGTAGGGTCAGCCTATTTAGATAGCATAATAGGATATGATGATGTTCAGTGTGTGAACCAAATTAGAATGGATAGAAGAACGTTCCATTATTTATGTCAAATGCTTCGTGACCACGGTAGAGTAAAATTGGATGGTGTAGTGACAATGGAAGAACAAGTTTTCATGTTTTTGCATATACTTGCACATCATGTCAAGAATCGTACAATTGGGAGTAGGTTTTGTCGATCGGGGGAGACCATAAGTAGGTATTTCAATTCCGTTCTACATGGAGTGTTAAGGCTACAAGGTACATTTTTGAAAGTGCCAGAACTCATTCCTAATGCCTACCCAGATCCTAAATGGAGTTGGTTTGAGGTATTCTTCATATTTTATAAAAATTACTTCTAAAATTAATATAACTAAATATATTCAGCATACTAATGTTAATGATTTTTTTTAGAATTGCTTGGGGGCATTGGATGGGACTTACATTAACGTTCATGTCCCTGAGCGAGATAAACCAAGATACCGATCAAGGAAGGGAGAGATTGCGACCGATATGTTGGGAGTTTGTAATGTGGACATGAATTTGGTATTTGTGTACCCAGGTTGGGAAGGGTCGGCATATGATTCTAGAGTACTCTGAGATGCGATAAGTAGACCATCGGGATTAAAAGTTCCCATGGGTAACAATAGATTATTTGTTTATATTAGTAATTTGAATCCTCATTTTTCTTATATATAGTAATATACATTTTTGTGTGTGTTAGGGTGTTACTACCTTGTGGACGGTGGGTACACAAATGGTCCAGGATACCTTGCATCGTATCGGGGAGTGTGTTACCATCTCTCGGAGTGGAGAAATAGAAGACTCCTGATTAATCATGAGGAGTATTTCAATATGAAACATGTTCAAGCTAGAAATGTCATTGAGAGATGTTTTGGACTACTTAATATGCGTTGGAGCATCTTAAGAGGTCCATCATTTTTCCCAATTAAAACACAATTTAGGATTATGACAGTCTGCTGCCTATTACATAATCTTATTAGAAGGCATATGTCAATTGATCCAATAGAAAATGAAATCCTAAACTTGGACGAATTTGAAAGTAGTGATGATGATGAAGATATGATTGAGAGTGTTCAACCTACACAAGAATGGACTGCATGGAGAAACACTTTGGCTATGAATATGTACAATGAGTGGCGTGCACAAGTGTGATTTGATTAAATTTTCTTATATATGCATGTTGTGATTTGGTTATGGTTTGTTATTTGAACAAATAGTGATTTCTTATGTATTCAGTTATGATACTTTATTCGAACAAAGTGTGACCTGGTTATGTATTTATTTAAAAAGTGTGATGATTTGCTTATGGTTTTTATCACTTACTATTAATTATATGCATTATTGATTATATGTCCTAATGCCAACATAAAGGCAGTTCCACATGTTGTGTATGTAATTGTAGGAATGGAAAGTGAACAAAGTAGTCAACCAAAAGGAAGTAGAAGGGTTTGGAAACAACATGAAGAAGATGCATTGCTCTCCATACTTGAGGAGGCAGTTGTTAAAAATTTGCGATGTGATAACGATTGTTTCAAACTCGGAACAATGGCTCAGTTTGAAACAGCTATTAATTTGAAATGTCCTAATGCCAATATAAAGGCAGTTCCACATATTGAGTCCAAAATGAGGTGGTGGAAAAAAGATTATGCAATAGTTTATGACATGGTTAATAAAATTGGTTTTGCATTGAGATGTACGAAAGTGTATTAAGGTTGATAGCACTGAAGTGTGGCAATTCCATGTAAAGGTAATTCTCTAACATAATACTAGAATTTAACTTTACATATTTGATTACTTAACATGTTCCTTTACATACAATTTAATAGTATGATTGTGTCTACCAAACCATATCCTTTAGCCCCATTCATTATAACAGCTTAATTAAATTAATGGATGCTTGATTATATCAAGACAGGTTGAAGGGAACAAAATAAGATTATTTGTATTTTATGGATAATGTGATTTGTTTTCCCATTGAAGGTTAACAAAGAAGCAGAAGGCTGGCTAGGAAAATCGTTTCCATTGTATGACAGATTGAATGTTATTTTTGGAAAAGACCGAGCAACCGGAGTAGGAGCTGCAACTCCTACTGAGATGATGAATAAGCCTGAGCACATTAATGAAGATGAAGATGAGGCAGAGACTAGTTCTCCCTCTGTTGCTCGACGGTCCAGTAGTTCAAGTACCCGGAAAAGGAAGAGACCTACTAATGATAATGATCTTGCTGTGGCCTTTAAAGAAATGTTTTCTGAATCAGTTGATAAGTTGGGTGAAGTTTTACAAGTTGCTTTTGGGAAAGGAGTAGATCCAAAACTTGAGATTGTTTTAGAATTGTCAAAGATGGATTTGTCTATTGAGGATCAAATCAAGACACTAAATATCCTTTTCGAAAAGTCACAGAATGAGAGGACATTCTCGTCTTTGGATGGTGCAATGAAAAAAGCCTTTGTACTCATGTTACTTGGACTAAGTAACCCCAATTGACATTTCAAACCAACAACAATATATTTTGTTAAAAGCTATAGCATGCATATATTTTGTTAAAAGTAGCATGCATATATTTTGGCTATTTGGAAAAATTGTTTCTTATTGAAACCACCTTGCATTTGTATATTTTATGAACTTGGATATGTGGTTGGATTATATATCGTAACGATTGTAGTTGTTTTTTGTAAACCTTCTTTTATGTTATTGGAAAATATTTTGAATTTGATGTATGAAATTTACTATTTTTCTTTGTTATTTGAAAATTTATGTGGTTTTCAGTATAAATATGAGAAAAGTTCAACAAACAAAGAAAGATTTGTTAAATTTTTTTTTTTTTTTTGTCCTATCCGGTTCAGTACCAAATACAGTATAAATAATACGGTCATTAATCCGATACTGCACCAAACGCCCGACTAATTTAGTCAGTACTATCTTATGACTATTTATCCTATCCGACAGAAATAATCAATACAGTCTTAGCTGTCAAACGAGACCTTAAGAATAGATTGCAGAATAATTGGATCGCACATAGGCAATACTGTATAGTACCAGGTGTCGAAAAAGTCAGCTGAGGGATGCAGCCTACCACAGGCTATAGAGTCATTTAATGAAGAAATTTTTCAATCTGATTGATACACAGAATGATATATTATGTGTTATTATCAAATGATGAGATATATGTACTAAAAAGTTAATAACTTAAAATATAAAATTTCTCACCATTTCTATTAAAATACGTTTTGTGTTCTGTCACAGTTAATTTCTCTGTGTAATCACGTTACTGTCCGAGGGAAAGCAGTGGAACCGTTAGATAATGACTGATTTTATTTTATTTTAGTTAACGAAATAATGACTGATTTTATTTTATTTTAGTTAACGAATAATACAGTTGCTGCGCAACTCACTCTTTTCTCTTGTTGAGGTGATTTGAGGAAGCAGTCTCTTCTCACTGGATCGGCCTCTCAATTCTGGTCAACTTTTCCCTAATGACGATCTTGTTCTTCTTCCCCAGAGCTTCAAGAGCTTTCAATGGCCACCCTGTAGCCTCCAAGCTTCTGGTGCTCTGTACTATCAGGTTCTCAATTTTCTTGCTTACCGTGTTATTTTTTTTTCGATCTGTTTGGCTTCTGAGAAAATGCATGACCAGAAAATAAAAAATTTGAAGGAACGCGTGTTGGTCATCGTGAAAAGGGAAGGAGAAGCTACGCTTTTTCCTGTTACTTTCATTCACTGATCTCAGAAGGGGAGCCCCCTCTCCGCTCTCCTCTCCTCTCCTCTCATCTCTTACTCTTCCTCTCTCTCATTCTCTACTGGAAAATCCATAATCTTTAGTCTTCCTCTGCTCTTCCTTTCTTTCTGCTCCCCATATCCGTGGAGCCTACAAACCAAGTAGTGACGGTCGACAAGCTTCAAACATGGCGGACGCGTACTGGAGGTACAGCGATGGTGGACAACCGCGGCCGTCGTCGACGAATTCAGACATCGTAAAGCGTCCTCCCTCTGACGCCGCCGTCGCCTCAAGTGTTGCAGTTTAGCCTCTCTTTACTCCACGGCTTTTCTGTGTCAAATCGACCGCTACATCTCCCACAAAAACCCTAAATCTTTTCATCAATTTTCAATAGCGTCCCATCCGATGTGCCTCGACACACCTTAAGCCTGTTTTTGAAAAATCTCCGAAGACAGAGCTAGTCATGGAGGCGCAGATCCTATTGCGGTGTCAAACGTGGAGGTATTTCTCTTCTCATAGTTTTGCCTCTAAAAACTTCCGCTAAATTTTCAAAATTTGGAATTTTTTTATTTTATGTATTTTGATGTTGTTTTGTGAATTTTTGGCGATGATTACAAATTATTCGCGCTTCTGAGAGCAATCGATGAAGTAGAATGTGATAATCAATGGTTGAATTTCTTGATATGAGCAATTTAAGTTTTTTATTGCTGGTTTGTGGTGGTGATATTTATGGGTTTTGTCGATTAATGTTGGCAGTGATGACTAAATTTTACAGCTTTATGCCAGTTCTGCTTCAGAAAATTCGTGATTGAGAGAGCTGTTTCATACTCTGAGCCTTTTGTTTTTTAATTAGTGTTTTGGATTTCTGTGTTTTTGGTGGTGCCGCTGACGATTCAATCCTCTTGTTCGAGGTGCGGTGCAGTGGAATTGAGACCCTGTTTACAGGGAGAACCCTCAGTGAAACTGCATTCATATGAATTTAATGGATTTAACCGAGGTTTTAATCTTACTTACCCTCCTCGTAAAATGACTTTGTGTTACTTGTTTGGTTTGTTGTCTGTCTAAGATTAGATTAGTTGTTTGGTATGTTATTAATTTATAGGGTCAACAGATTGGTGTGTTAAATTTTGGTGATATCTTCTTGTCTTTTGGCCTGTGATGGTTCAATCCGCTTTTTTGAGGTGTAGTGGAGCTGAGACCTTGTTTACAAGGAGAACCCCTCGGTGAAGCTACATTGCATATGACATTAATGGATTTAACTGAGGTTTTAAGTCTTAATTACTGCATCAAAATCCATTGTTTTTGTGTTAATTGCTTGTTTTGCTGAGTAATGTTTATTAGTTTGTTAGGATTAAGTAATCTTTAGGCATCAATGATGTTACAATCCAACGTGTTTGAGGCGTAGCGGAAGCGAGAACCTGCATTGTGCAGGTAGAACCTACTCGTGGAAACTACATCCCTTGACAGAAATGATGTAGCTGAGGCATTGCAGTCATATGGTTTTGTTGTGTGTTGCGTTGAAATGTTGGTTTTGAGTTTCAACTATACCCTTATCCTTTTTTTATCAGGTTTAGGATCTGAAATAACTCATAAATTAGAGTGTTGTCATCAGCTTCATCTTGTGTTACTGATCAAGACTGGAGTTAAACAACAACACTACATCTAATCACATTTATTGTGTTTCTTTTATTTTTTTGATTCATTTTAAATTTGCTTTCTAGCCAAAATGATCCTTGAGATTTGCTTAACTTCTCATTTTGATCTTTAAGATTTAAAATCAATAGAAGTGGTTTCAATTTTGGTCCTACAGTGAAAAATTATGTATATAAAAATCAATATACACAAAATTATCCTCAGTATAGAAAATAATGGGTCAAAATGATTTGACAAAAATTGGGAGTCTTTTTTATCATTTTATTGATATTATATTTCAAAGACCAAAATGAGGAGTTATACAAATTTCAGAGAACATTTTGGCTAAAAAAACCTTTTAAATTTCATCTAAATTTCCTTGGAGGTGACTAGTGATGAATTGATATGTATGCTCTATTAATTGAATTGTGTTTTAAGTAATTTATGTAGTGATAATAATTCCTTGGAAATCTTTACCTTGGATTAGTCATGTATGGATGGGTTCAGACCAAAAACAGACTTGTACTTGTAAATGAATGTTATTGTAAACTCTGTGGTAATGGGAGTTTGAAAACTTTCAACATATCTTTGTTTGTTTTTGTGATTAATTTTTGTTAGTTATGGATTGGGGACAATCTTTTCCTCACATCATCAAATCTTAACACGCCCCAACCAATTTTCAAGACTACACGTGGACAACAACTAGGTGACGCATGAGCACGTGTGGCTTTTGGACTTTCATACGCGGAAAAACTTGCTTTGATACCACGAAGAAAGTTGAGGTTCCACCATAAAACCCAACCTCTTATTAAGCCCATATAAGGTCTCTTCTCTCATCAATGTGGGACTCATTCTCAACATTATCTACAAAGACTTCATTCATCCAGAGGAAGAACAATGTTCAAGCCCTTTCCATACATTGAATTTTCTACAGAGACTTCGTTCGTATGTGAAGGGTGGAATAGTTGACTTGCAATGATCACCACAAAAAGGGCATATAGATTAAGTTCCAGTAACATGCATACGGTAAATCTTTGCCTGCCTGCTGAATTCTTTGTGCAGCCATGAATACCAAACCCAACTCAAAGTTTGTGTTCTCCGTTATTTTATTATGTGCATTTCTCGAGTCCCATGTTTCCCTTGCAGCAGACACCATCAGCGAAAACCAATCTCTCTCAGGCGATCAAACCATTGTCTCTGCAGGTGGGATGTTTGAGCTAGGTTTCTTCAAACCAGGTCAGCTTTCAAACTACTATATAGGCATATGGTACTCCAAGCAAGTAGTATCTGAGATGACTGTTGTTTGGGTAGCAAACAGGGAAATACCAGTATTTGATAGATTTTCTTCGGTCTTGAGCATCTTAGATGGTAATTTAGTTCTCTTGAACGAGTCCAAAACCCCGGTTTGGTCAACAAATTTAAACTCCACCACCAATTCTGGTTCTGTACAAGCATTTCTTTTGGATAGCGGAAACCTTGTCTTGAAAGCGGGCTCTAGTAATAATACATCAGAGCCTTTATGGCAAAGCTTTGATCATCCAACCCACACTTGGCTACCAGGAGGTAGATTTGGATTCAACAGAATTACAAATCATCCCCAAATTCTCACTTCATGGAAGAATTTGGTGGATCCTGCGCCAGGTCTTTACTCTCTTGAGCCAGACCCAGAGGATAGAAGTTCATATATCTTATTGTGGAATAGGTCTAGAAAGTATTGGAGCAGCGGACCATGGAATGAAAGTTCGCATATTTTCAACCAAATTCCTGAAATGAGGACAGTTTCTATCTACAATTATACTTATGTTACGAATGAGAATGAAAGTTATTTCACATATTCTCCTCCTAACAATCCTAAAATTGTATCTCAATTCTTGTTGTCTGCCTCGGGAAAGATTCAGCAACGAACATGGTTGGAGAATTCCAAGCAGTGGAATTTGTTTTGGTCTCAACCAAGACAGTGTGATGTTTATGCTTCTTGTGGGGCTTTCTCCAGTTGCAAACCCACATCCTTGAACTACTGCAAATGTTTGAAGGGCTTTGTGCCAAACCTGCAGAGTGATTGGGACTCGCAGATTTATTCTGGTGGATGTTCAAGAAGAACCAGTGTGAAGTGTGGGAATGCTACGCAAGACGGGTTTCTAAAAGTAAATATGGAGTTAATGCCTGAAAATAGACAATATGAAGGTGCTCTTAGTATCGAAAGTTGTAGATCAGCCTGCTTAAATGAATGCCAGTGCACTGCTTATGCTTATAGCAGCAGCGATGGATGTTCAATGTGGCATGGAGATGTCTTGAATCTGCAAGTATTAGAAGCAAATGATGGTGGAGAAATTTTATACATCAGAGCTGCAGCTTCCGACATTAAGAAAAAACGTAATAAGAGAATGATATTCGTGTCGCACTTAGTGATCATTATTTGGAGCCATTATCTTGATGTTGTCAACAAAATCTTTTTCTTCTCCTTGCAGGTGTAATTAAGCCGTCCCTTTTGATTGCAATAGTCGTAACAATCATTGGTTTGATTGTTGTCATTTTTGGCTATTTCTTATGGAAGAAAACTTTGGGAAATAAAAGGTACGGCTACCACTCGATTTTATCTCTTTCTATGTCTTTATCCCTCACACGTGTTCTAACAGTATGACTAAAACAGAGAGCATAAGAAGAACCATAATGAGAGTAAAAGTAAATTTGATGGTGGAGGTGGAAAGGATGATGCAGAACTACCGATCTTCAGTTTAAGGGCTATAATAGCTGCTACAAACAACTTTGCTGAAGGCAATAAACTGGGGGAGGGAGGCTTTGGCCTTGTTTACAAGGTGACACTTCCACCGTGTGCTTTAAATACAAGTACATTTTTCTTCTCTTGAACACCTTTGTTTATTTCTGACCTTTAGATTGAACAAATCCAAAGAGAATCAAAGGACGGAAAAAATAGGGGTGGGCAGGAGAAAAAGGCACTGCAAAAATCATTTCCCCTTGCAGAAAATATGATTTTTTTTCTTTGAACTTCAAAAAATTCTTTCTTGTGCGCTTTTCTGCCTCCGTACAGGGAATTTTGGCTGAAAACCAAGAAGTAGCCATAAAAAGGTTATCAAAAAAGTCAGGCCAAGGACACCAGGAGTTCATGAATGAGTTAAAACTTATTGCCAAGCTCCAACATACCAATCTCGTTAGGCTCTTGGGTTGCTGTCTTGAAGATGCGGAAATGATATTGATCTACGAGTACATGCCCAATCGGAGCTTAGACAAACTTTTATTTGGTAAATACATGCTAATGACTTATTAATTCTTTGTTTCTGCAAATTATTTTCCTTGTGTGCAAATGTCATGTACTGCAAGATGCATATTATGCACTGTGTCCAACATTTTTTCTAAAATGGAAAGAAAAACACTTGCTCATCTTTCTTCGTGTTTTGTCCAATCAGATGCATCTGAAAAAATTGAATTAAATTGGGGAAGACGTTTTCGAATTATAGAAGGCATTGCTCAAGGAGTACTTTATATCCACAAGTACTCGAGATTGAAAATCATCCACAGGGACCTAAAAGCAAGCAACATACTGTTGGATGGAGCCTTGAATCCCAAAATTTTAGACTTTGGAATGGCAAGGATTTTCGAGATAAATCAGACTGAAGCAAATACAAATAGGGTTGTTGGCACATAGTAAGTCTGCATGTATCTGGGACATGTTTTCATTCAAGGAATGTTCTATTGCTTACTTCTCTACATATTGTCAATTATGCGCAGCGGCTACATGTCATCCGAGTATGCGAGATATGGTCATTTCTCTGAGAAATTAGATGTATTCAGCTTCGGAGTGTTGTTGTTGGAGATTGTAAGCGGAAAGAAGAATGCTTCTTTTTACCGCTTTGAACATTCACCAACTCTTGCCGGATGGGTAAGTATTGAAAAATTATTCCAACTCATGATCTTTCCATTTTTAAGCCTTCCAAATTTGCAAATGACTGTAAATTCAACATTTTAATTAGGCATGGGAATTGTGGAAAGAAGGAAGAGGAATGGAGGTGATTGATGAATCAGTAAGGGAAGCATGCCGGCTCGATGAAGCTTTGAGGTGTATCCATATAGGGTTTTTGTGTGTTCAAGAAACTCCAGCTGATCGACCAACAATGTCTTCGGTTATTCATATGTTGCAGGGCAATGAATCTACATCTCTTCCGCCATCCAAAGAACCTGCCTTTTCAACACACAGAAATTCCAATCCTGTTTGCTCTTCTAAAACGACTACTGGTTTGTCCCACAATGCAGTCACCATGAGTTTGCCAGAAGGTCGATAAGCGTTGGAAGAGCAGTGACAGGCAAGCAGTTGAGAAAAGAAAATAACCTACAATAGTAGTAGATTAAATATATGTTAAAGTATTTTTCAACTGCAAACCACCTCATTCCTCGGCACAACCATATTTATATTAGTTTAAAATAGAATGTCACTTGTATCTAGGCACGGTAATTTCTGACACGACTCGATAATCCGACACGACACGACACGAAATTAACAGGTGTTCGGGTCGACACAATAACGAATCAGGTTGTTATCAAGTAACCGATAAGCACTTGTTAAGATAACGGGTTGGTTCGGGTATACACGTGGATAACACAATACACAATAAGCAAAATATTAATTTTATAATTTTAAAACCCTAAAAAAATATTATAATAATTATATATATATATTAATTTAACAATTTTATACTCCTAAAAACTATAATAATTATATATATATATACACACACTCACACACTAGAACTTTGATCAACCATTGGTAATTGGCCAGGTATAAGATTGATTCTTCCAATCTTACGGTGCACAATAAAATGGTTTATTTCAATCTTATGGCGTATAGAACCTTACCGATTGGGGCTCTCTGGAGGATTTTTCCATTTAGGCTTTAGATGCTTTTATGTGTTTTTTATAATATTTTTTGTATTATTTTGTACACATCACAATACTTTTTTTTTTAATTTTTTTAATTTTTATGAATAAACGATATTATCTACACATGAGATAAATGAACAATAATGTGGTCCAAATTCGCTTTTGATGAGAATCGAACCTAAAACATCTCACTTACATATAAAAATAAATACTATTAAACTGTAGTATTAAGTGTTGGAACATAATTTGCTTGTTTGGGCTCTAACTCCTCTTTACCTTTGGTTAAGCTACTAGAATTTGTACCCGCGCGTTGCTGCAAGATTGAAAATTATATGAAAGATTATGCAACTGCAATCTTCATAAACAATGTTCGAGTAAACAATTGAGTTACAAATGTCAACGCAGTTTATACACAACCTCATCATAAATGAAACAAATTTAAATATCTTAAGTGAATTCTATTTCTTCAAAGCAGAAAGGGGAAAATAATTATTTACTAAATAGTTGGAGTAACGATAACTGCATCAATTATAAATGTAATATTGAGGGAATACCTACCAAATAAAGCTTACTACATACTTAGACTTTTCATGTGCTACATGCAACGAATGCAGAGCTTGGATACTAGACTTGCTCCTGGTTTGAGCTGTATCCAAAGAAGGGAAAACTGACATTATATTTTTGCAATAAAATTGCAAAAATTCCCTTGTACAGCTCTCCATGCTGCAGAAGAAAACAAAGACAGTCGACCAATGATGTACGACGATAAAACCATAAGACAAATCAAAAGGTGACATTGATCCAAAAAAAATATGCACGATAACTTCAAAATTAAGTTTTGGAGAGAGAGAGGTTGTAACCAGAGACCAAATTCTTTCTTTTTTTTTTTTTTTTTTTTTTTTTTCCTGATTACCCAGGTGGCAATTCGACTTGGAATTACACAGAAAATTTACTAAAAATCCTAGATTTCATCACCCAACATTGAAAAAGGAATTACAAAGTAACGTATAAACAAACAGACAACATAAATCAAAGAAAGGAACACGCGAGAACCAAAACGTTAAAAACAGCACATACCCATTTCCATATGTAACATGCATACGGTAAATAGGCACGTGGCTTGCAAATGTAATTTCGTCACAAAGTAACGTATGTGAAGGGTTGAATAGTTGACTTAGTTGACTTGCAATGATCATCGCAAAAAGGGCATATAGGTTAAGTTCCAGTAACATGCATACGGTAAATCTTTGCCTGCCTGCTGAATTCTTTGTGCAGCCATGAATACCAAACCAAACTCAAAGTTCGTGTTCTCCGTTATTTTATTATGTGCGTTTCTCGAGTACCATGTTTACCTAGCAGCTGCCACCATCAGCGAAAACAAATCCCTCTCGGGCGATCAAACCATTGTCTCTGCAGGTGGGATTTTTGAGCTCGGTTTCTTCAAACCGGGTAACCTTTCAAACTTCTACATAGGCATATGGTACACCGACCGAGTAGTATCCGAGAGGACCATTGTTTGGGTGGCAAACAGGGAAAAACCAGTTTCCGATATATTTTCTTCGGTTCTAATGATTTCAGATGGTAATTTAGTCCTGCATAACGAGTCCAAAGAGCTCATTTGGTCAACGAATTTAACCTCCTCCTCCTCCGCCACTGCACTTCTTTTGGATACCGGAAACCTGGTCTTGAGACCCGGGTCTAGTAATAATTTATCAGAGCTGTTATGGCAAAGCTTTGATCATCCAACGCATACTTGGCTGCCCGGAGGTAGAATTGGGTTTAACAATGTTACCAAACAAACCCAAATTCTTACTTCATGGAAGAGTTCGGAGGATCCTGCACGGGTCTTTTCTCGCTCGAGTTAGACCCGAACGGAAGCAGTGCGTTTTTCATAATGTGGAATAGGTCTAGGCAGAATTGGACTAGTGGGTCATGGGACGCAAAATTAAGGGTTTTCCGCTTGGTTAGTACAGGGTTCAATACAAAAATATACAACCTCAGCTATGTTACGAACGCAACAGAAATTATTTCACCTATTCTGTTTATGATCCTAGTAGAATATCTCGATTCGTGATGCTTACTTCGGGCCAGATTCAACAGCTGACATGGATGGAGAATTCCACGCAATGGAATTTGGTTTGGTCTCAACCGAGAAAGCAATGCGAAATTTATGATTTGTGTGGGGCCCTCGGAAGTTGCAATGAGGTAAGCCCCCTCGCCTGTAATCGCTTGAAAGGTTTTGAGCCGAAGGTGAAGAGAGATTGGGATTTAAAGGATTACTCTGGTGGGTGTTCGAGAAAAACCGATCTGCATTGTGGAAATGCTACTAGTGCGAGCGGAAAGCCAGACCGGTTTCTTGAACTTCCTAGCATGTCATTGCCTAAAAATAATTACACTATGGAGGTTGGGAGTATTGCCGAATGTGAACTGTTCTGCCTTAGAAGCTGTTCTTGCACTGCTTTTGCTTATGACAGCAGCGGATGTTCGATTTGGAACGGAGAACTCTTGGATTTGCAACAACCAACATCAAGTGACGACCAGGGAAGAACTTTATACCTCAGACTTGCAGCTTCTGAGTTTGAGAGTTCTCAAAGTAACAAGGGATTGAATGTTGGTGTTGTGATTGCAATTGTCTCAATAATCACAGGTTTGCTGGTTGTCATTTTTGGCTATTACTTACTGAAGAAAACATTGGAAAAGAAAAGAGAGCATAGGAAAAGAAATGGTGAAAAGAACGATGCAGAACTGCCTATCTTTGGTTTAAGGGCTATAATAGCTGCTACAAACAATTTCGCCGAAGCTAATAAACTCGGAGAGGGAGGATTTGGCCCTGTCTACAAGGTGACACTTCCATAGTGTACTTTAAAAACTATTATATTTTTCTTCTCATACACCCTTGTTTATTTATAACTTTTGAATCGAATAATTCTAAAAGACGTATCACGGAACAAATTACATATAGACGTGAAAAGAAAAAAGGGTGTTCAAAATTAATTTTATCCTTTCAAAAATACGACCGTTCCTTTGTACTTTTACAAACTTTTCTCTTATGCGCTTTTCTTTCCTCTGTACAGGGAATTTTGGGTGAAAATCAAGAAGTAGCCATAAAAAGGTTATCAAAAAAGTCAGGCCAAGGACAACAGGAGTTCATGAATGAGTTAAAACTTATTGCCAAGCTCCAACATACCAATCTCGTTAGGCTCTTGGGTTGCTGTCTTGAAGACGAGGATATGATATTGATCTACGAGTACATGCCCAATCGGAGTTTGGACAAACTTTTGTTTGGTATATATACATATATATATATATATATATGTATGTATGTATGCTAATGACATATTGATTCTTTGTTTCTGCAAATTGTTTTCCTTGTGTTTAAATGCCATGTACAACAAGATCAAATGCACAGTGTCCAACTTTTGATCTAAAATGAAATTAAAGAAAAGCACTTGCTCATCTTTCTTCATGGTTTGTCCAATCATCAGATGCATCTGAAAAAGGAGGATTAGATTGGGGAAGACGTTTTCAAATTATAGAAGGCATTGCTCAAGGAGTACTTTATATCCACAAGTATTCGAGATTGAAAATCATCCACAGGGACCTAAAAGCAAGTAACATACTATTGGATGGAGCCTTGAACCCCAAAATTTCAGACTTTGGAATGGCAAGGATTTTCGGAATGAATCAAACTGAAGCAAATACAAATAGGGTTGTTGGCACATAGTAAGTCTACATATATCTAGCACATGTTTTCATTCAAGTAATGTTCTATTGCTTACTTCTATACATATTGTCCATTCATGTGCAGCGGTTACATGTCACCCGAATATGCAAGATATGGTCATTTCTCTGAGAAATTAGATGTATTCAGCTTCGGAGTGTTGTTGTTGGAGATTGTAAGCGGAAAGAAGAATGCTGCTTTTTATCGCTTTGAACATTCACCAACTCTTGCTGGATGGGTAAGTACTGAAAAATTACTCTAACTCATTATCATTTTGTTTTTAAGCCTTCCATATTTGCAAATGACCGTAAATTCAACATTTTTATTAGGCATGGGAGATGTGGAAAGATGGAAGAGGAACAGAGGTGATTGATGAATCGGTAAGGGAAACATGCCGGATCGATAAAGCTTTGAAGTGTATCCATGTAGGGTTTTTGTGTGTTCAAGAAACTCCAATTGATCGACCAACAATGTCTTCGATAGTTCGTATGTTGCAGGGCAATGAATCTACATCTCTTCCACCTTCCAAAGAACTTGCCTTTTCAACACACAGAAATTCTAGTCATGTTTACTCTTCGGAAACGCCAACCATTTTTTCCCAAAACACAGTGACCATGAGTTTGCCAGAAGGTCGATAGGCATTGGAAGAGTAGTGACTGGCAAGCAGTTTAGAAAATAGTATAGTATATTAGAATAAACACCCCAACAACTAGCAGTTTTATACAAACACTTCAAGGGTTCAATTACACATTACTCGAGTTGTTTGTGTGTTTTATGGTTTTTGCCCATCCAAACTAAACCTATAATAGCAGCAGATTAAATTTTTGTTATGTATTTTTCAAGTGCAAAGGTGCGTGTAACCATACTTCAAGATATGTTCCCACCACACCCCTTCTATCAAAGGGGAAATAAAATAGAATGTCGTTTGTATTAGTTTAAAACAGAATGTCGCTTGTATGAAGGGAATAAAGAGGAGAGTTTTTTACATCTAATTTTCAGAAGATAAAAACTAAAAACAAAATTGGTCTAGAACAAAGTATTTAACATTAGTATATCCATAATTGACAACATGGATTTGGCAACTAGAACTACAAGTACACTATGTGCCCGATCAATTTTTTATCAACGACGATTCGAACTTGAGTTTCTCTCATATTTGTTTTCTTTTGTGAGAAGAAAGCATAGACGTGAAAAACCAAAGGGGAAATAAAAAGAAAACTGTTTGACAATCCTAATTTGATTGTTGATTCTCTTACAAATTTTCTAGATTGGCTTTGGGCAACTTGTAAACTCATATTCTTTTTCTCTTCTTTTGTTCTTTCAGTCATCAAATATTCGTATCGATTCACAGTATGAATAGCTCAACTGCTAGTAACAATTTAGTTTTCATAATTCTAGAAGTCAAGTTCTTATCTCATGGCTTAAATCGCTAAGTAAGAATGTTGTAACACTATGTAATACTTTTAACTATTAAAATTAAAACACTATGTAATACTTTGACTATTAAAATTAAAACATTTCCCTAATATGAAGTCGTTCTTCATGTTTGGCATCCAATCACAAGCAAACGTGAAAGAAGACATCGTTGATTTCAAACGTAAATGATGAAACAGATGACTCAAAGGATAAACCGCAAAATAATTGGATCACACATTGGCAGTACTGTGGGGCGCAGCCTACCTACAGGCTACATGTCGACTGTCCGATGGAGAGGAGTGGGACCAACTCAGTTTCCTCATCCAACAAAATAACTCAAGTTAACAAGTGCCACGCGTCCATTGGATGATGACTAATTTTATTTTATTTTTGTCAATCAATGAATAATACAGTTGCTCCGCAACTCCCTCCCTCCTCTTGTTGAGTGATTTGAGGACCAGTCTCTTCTCACTTGATCATCCTCTGGATTCTGGTCAAGCCCCAAATGACGATCTTGTCCTTCTTCACCAGAGCTTCAAGAGCTTTCAATGGCCACCCTGTTGCCTCCAAGCTTCTGGTGCTCTGTACTATCAGGTTCGCAATTTTCTTGCCTACCATGTTATTTTCTTTTCGATCTGTTTGGCTTCTGAGAAATGCATGACCAGAAAATGAGTTGGGTTGAAATATTTTCTATCATAGCATAAAGACACATTCTTTTTTAATTTTGGTTATATTTCAATCAAGTGCCAGTTTTTTTCTTTCTGTGGTTTAAGCAAAATGTCAGCTTATTAACTCTGAATCTAAACTTTTCTTTGAATCTCAGTTTCGCAGCCACCAGACACTAGACTTTGTTTGGTTACTGAGAAAATAGACTGCAAATGTTTGTTTTGGAGTCTTAGCTATGCTGAATTTATTTAATTTTCTCTCTGTTTTCTGTGCAACCAAACATGCCTTTTAAGGTTGTTAATTCTTTTCATGTGATCTTTCACTGCGGAAAAGAATCCTCACCCCTTAAGTTACCCTTTTGCTTGATTAGCTTGTAGATTTACAATTACTTTACATATTCCAAGCAACTTGACATAGATCTACTACTAAAGGGGTTATGTTGAAGATATAAAATACTTTATTAAAGCATGTCTTTTTACCTTTTTGTTTTGTTTGAATTGTAACCTTTTTTACTAGCTCACATTGTTTTGTTTTTGCCAATTTGACATCCATCCACATGATTATTGACAAGCAAACGTAGACAAAATGCACAATTCGTAAAAAAAAAAGAAGAAAACTTCGTTCGCTTAAACTCATTGTCGATCATATTTTTTCTGTTTTGGTTTCCGTTTGGACTATTGCAGTAGCGGAGGTCTCCTGGCGTATGCAGAATCGCAGTCCAACGTTGGCTCTCCTGTTGTCGATCCTAATCAAAACGAGTCTAGGAAAAAGAGAGTGGTGGTGCTTGGGACAGGATGGGCTGGTACTAGTTTCCTTAAGTACCTTGATGCTTCAGCTTATGATGTTCAGGTTGTTTCACCCCGAAATTATTTTGCGTTTACTCCTTTGTTACCGAGTGTCACATGTGGGACGGTTGAAGCACGAAGCATAGTAGAACCCGTTCGAAATATCATAAAAAAGGTAAATGACACATTCAACAGTTCCAATTCATAAGACAAATTAATGGAGATTGGTCTCAAATCGAGACATGCACTATCGCACTGTTCTTTTCTTTCTTAAACATCATTTACTTGATATACAAGTCGTGTGTGCTTTACTTTTATTTCATGGCAGAGAAATGGAGAGATCAAATTTTGGGAAGCAGAATGTGTCAAGATTGATGCAGCAAATAAAAATGTTTCCTTGCGGGCTAATTTTGACCAAAACTTGGTGGGAAATAAGGAATTTTCCCTTGACTATGACTACTTGGTCATAGCTTTAGGAGCACAAGTGAACACTTTTAACACCCCTGGTGTCAAGGAGAACTGTCATTTTCTGAAGGCAAGTCTGGTTTATTGAACTTTTTCAGCAAAACTAAATTGCTTTCACTCTTCTTTCATAAGGTGCTGATATGAAATTTTTCTAACGAAACGTATTTGGCTTCTAATGCAGGAAGTGGAAGATGCTCAAAAGATACGTATGAGTGTGATAGATTGCTTTGAAATGGCTATACTTCCAGGTCTAAGTGAAGAAGAGCGGAGGAGAAATCTTCATTTTGTAATTGTTGGAGGAGGTCCTACTGGTGTGGAATTTGCTGCAGAGCTGCATGATTATTTCCAAGAAGATTTAGTCAAGTTATATCCTATGGTTAAGGATCTTGTGAAAATAACAGTTATCCAATCTGGAGATCACATCTTGAACATGTACGAAGGATGCACTCATGTTTTAGATTATTGATTGATTTTTGGAAACATTTCGATAATAAACCCGATTTAATGAAGAACTTCTATTATATCCAAGAGCAAATAGCAAGTTCATTCAGAGAACTAACTAAACTTTGTATCCTCACACTGTAGGTTCGATGACAGAATTAGTACTTTTGCTGAGAAGAAGTTTACAAGAGATGGTATTGATGTTCAAACAGGATGTCGGGTTGTCAGTGTTTCTGATAAGGAAATCACGATGAAGGTGAAATCGAAGGGAGAGGTTTGCTCTATACCACATGGCTTGGTTGTGTGGTCTACTGGTGTTGGGACTCGTCCAGTTGTGAGGGACTTTATGCAACAAATTGGGCAGGTTTGTTTCATAAATTTTATGCACATACAAGACCGAGAAACACAGAATGTACAGTATAATCAACTGTTGTATGGGCAACATGGTTATTCAATCATAGTTTATCTTCTGCTCAATGTGCAGGCTGATAAACGTGTTCTAGTAACTGACGAATGGCTGCATGTAAAGGGATGTGAAGATGTGTATGCCATTGGTGATTGTGCTTCAATTAGTCAACGTAAAATCATGGTATGCATGAATATATTCAACCTTTTTAAACTTGTAGTTGAAGCTATTTTATACATGTTATTGTTAACTTATACTTAATCACCATCTTGTCATCTTCAGGAAGATATCTTCACCATATTTAAAGCTGCGGACAAAGATAACTCTGGTACCTTAACAGTTGATGAATTTCGAGATGTAGTTGACGACATAATCATAAGGTACCCCCAAGTGGAACTCTATTTAAAGAGCAAGCATCTGCAGGATGTGACAGACCTATGGAAAGATCTCGATGGTAGTGATAAGAAGGAAGTGAACGTGGAAGAATTTAAATTAGCCCTTTCTCAAGTGGATTCACAGATGAAGAGTCTGCCTGCAACTGCTCAGGTATATGGTTGTGACATGATTTCAGGTCGACCAAATATAAGAAAGGGACCTTCAATTTGTACGCTCTTTTGGCATTCAGGTTGCTGCGCAACAGGGAACATATCTTTCTAGTTGCTTTAACCGGAGGGAGCACTGCAAAGAGCATCCTGAAGGTCCGAGGCGTTTTAAAAGTTCTGGGCAACATGAGTTTCTTCCCTTTCGGTATGTACTCACTCACGCCATTTATTACTGCATGTCATATAACCTATTCACGTTATGTGATTTTTTTACTTCTACTTCTCTTTCAACCATATACTTCAAAGATTCACCTGGAAAACAGCACAATTATTCGCCTTGATGGCATTTAGTGAAAATCAATTGTGCTATCACTCGTTCACATATAGCTTCACAAAATTGTCATCCCCTAATGTTTAGTACATGAAATGTCAGCTGTTGTTCATGATTTGAACATGGCAATGAAAGTTTCAAGAACTTCCATAAATGCCTTCTTATTTTCATGCTAAATTTCCGACGATTCTTGATTTGACACAATGCACAATATCAAGTTCATACTATATATCTCATTTGCTTTCTTTTTATTTTTCTAACCAATGTGTTAACGGTAACCTGTGAATCACCAGGTACAAGCATTTCGGGCAATTTGCTCCGTTGGGGGGAGAGCAAGCAGCAGCAGAGCTACCCGGAGACTGGGTTTCCATGGGTCATAGCACACAATGGCTCTGGTATTCTGTATACGCAAGGTATTCCTCATCTGCTTACTTGTTGTAAGTTGTAATACAATATGCGCACAATTGAATCTGATTTAATACGATGTTTTCGTTATTCAGCAAGCAAGTGAGCTGGCGCACTAGAGTTCTTGTGGTATCGGACTGGACCAGGAGATTCATTTTCGGGAGAGATTCAAGCCGTATTTGAAGAGGGCAAAGCGCATTTCTGGCACATGTAAATTGTTATCCTTAATAGCTAGGTTCATTGTTGTGCCATGATGAGTGTTTGCATTTGCTTATGCGATTCGTTTACTGTCAAAATGTCGAAACTTACTGCGGTAAATATCTTCTTTTGTACATTCTTCTGAATGTGCGAAATGTCGAACGTACTTGGTAAATATGATGTTCTATCAAATCCTTCTGAATGTGCAAATGTCGCCCTTACTGCAGTAGATTGGTTGTTTTATCGGTTCTTCTGACTCTGCGATATTTCGAACTTACTGCAGTAAAAATGTTGTTCTATACATTCTATTGAATGAGAATTTTCGGGCAAATAATTGGATTCTTTTATGGCACGTACAATATCAACACAATGTTACAGACTCGCGTGATGCATATTTGATTATTATAAGAGCATTTCCAAGAGTTAGCAAAATTTTTCTTTAAAAGTTGCTAACTTGGAAAAGTTGATAACTAGGAGAAGTAGCAATTTAACTTGTAAATGTACAAAGTAAGTTGCTAAGAGTCCGGATCCTCTTTGTGAGGATTTCGGGAATCTGTGAATTTTGTCCGTTTATCGTACATCGTGCAGTCAAAAATTATTTTAAATATTTTTATTTAAAAATAAACATAAACTGTACTTGATAAAAACTGATCGTATGATGTACGATGAATAAACACGATTTATGGATCTCTAAGATCCTTATCAAAAGGATCCGAAGAGGATCATGGTGGAGTTGCTAATTCTTTAATTTGCTAATCAGGTTGTTACTTTCCTGGAAAAAACGCAGCATAGCTAATCTAGGTTTTTTTTTTTTTTTTGGAAACTAGCTAATCTAGCTTTTGCTATCCAAATGTTACCACCTCTGGAGATGCTTTAATGACAAATGTCATGAAATAGTTATGGAATGTGAATGACTGACCGATCAAATGGATTTTACCAATCAATCGGCTACTCACGTCCTACAAAGTTTATGCATCATCAGAGAGATCCTTGTTTGATTAGATGGTGGAAGCATTACGAATTAATTAAATTCTTGCCACGTTAACGCGTGTTGCAATTTGCTATTTTTTAGCTTAATCTTTTATCTTTCTTTTTTTTTTGTTTTAATATTTTTTGAAACAAAAAATCTAGTTTACAGTTAATGATTTAAAAAGTAAATAAACTAATGAAAAATATTTGAAAACTTTGAGTTTTAACGATAAAGATAAAATAAATGGTAAAATAAATAGTATTATGATTGACCTTTTAGTGTAAAAATATGATTTTTCGATAAAATAAACAGTACCAGAAGCTTTTCGTCAAAGTTCTCTTAAAAAAATTGGTTAGTAGCTCACTTCTTATATGTGGAGAGATTCTTCAACACGAGGCAGTATGCTACTTTTTATTATTAAATAGCAAGAATTTTTTTTCAAGTGTTTCTCCAATTATATAATTACATATGATTACTATCCTGTGTTACAGGCACACCCATGTGATGAGGTGGTTGTCTTTTGATTCTTTGATTATGTTACTAAGTTCCTAACTCTCCGGTTTGACAAGTCAACCTCGGACCCAGAAAAGCAGTGTCCGATTAACCTTTAGACCCCGGACCCTCGCATACGAGAAATTTTTAGGTGTGCCGGGAACACCATGCCACGTGGTGTTCCCTCACACATAAAAATTCAAATTTATTTATTTATTGAAATAAAAAATTGAAGTATATTCAAAATTTGAATTTTTATGTGTGAGGGAACACCACGTGGCATGGTGTTCCCGGCACACTGAAAAATTACTCCTCGCATACCCCGGCCATTAGAATCTGTCGCTCCCCAGTTTTCGTATTTCTCTAAATCAAAGAAAAATATATTACGCCATTGTAACTTTCTAAACCTTTTCTTCCCATAAAGTATCAGAAACAGAAAAATTTGGGTTTCGCAATGGGGAGGACATTCTTTCTTTGAGACAGCCTCTAGGCTTTTTCATCAACGTTCCTCTCTGTTCAAGATTCTTGTTGTGACTTTCAGGACCATGTCCATTCATGAAAATGACGTCCGTTTTTTAATTAAAGAAAATAATAGACTGCCAATATAGATACATTTTTTAAAATATTGACGCGCGTCTGTTTTTTAATAAAGAGCAGACGTCATGTACAGAGAATTTCTGTTATTTTAACGTGCATCTTTATACGAGCTTGCATAGTTTATGTTTAGCTTTGTTTTGGATGGATTTTGTCATTTTCTCTTTGTTTTGGAAGTATTTTACGGTACATGGAACATCTTTGGCATTTTATTTCAAATGAAACTCTGTATACTTTTATTTCTTCTCACTTGCATTGCATACATTGGCAGTGGGGGAGGTCTAGCATTACTTCATGAAACCATGCCAGTCCATACTGTACATGCCGATTCTTCGATGAGATGAAGGTGAGGGAGATTCGAACTTCCCTGTATGTTTATCGATCGCTGATCACGAACCTGAAGAAGATGAGGAAGGTGGACTTGACATTGAGTTTAACGGAGGAGATGGATTCGTGTAGTTTGGAGCTTGCTGGTCCTATGGATTTCAAACGACAAACGATTGTAAGCAGTTAGAAGTTGGAGATATGGTTTGGTGTATTATAGTGCTTTGAATCTGCCGTCCACTTTCCTTGCTCATTTTCGAAATGATCTGTATCAAACATGACTCAAATATCGACAGTTTTCTTCGAGCAAAATTGTTGTTTTCAGCAGACTGATTACGCTCAAATTGCGGGTCCTACGGATTTCAAACGAAATAAACCGTTGTAAGTAGTTAGAAGCAGGAGTTACTATTCTGTTTTCGATTTGAAGGTGTCTCTTCCTATTGCCAATTGGTATAGTATCTATTAAATCAATTTCTTTGCCCATTTTCGAAAGTTTTGTATCAAACATGATTCAAATTCGACATTTTTATTCGAGTGAAACTGTTTTATTAGCAGACTGATAACTCGGATTGTAAAGGCTGAAACAAACTCATCTTGCTAGGAAGCAAGAAAAGTAGCTTCATCCATTATTGCATAGCAGAGAAACCAGACTTACAAACCCGATTAAGGGAATTGTTATTGATACTCCAAAAATCTCATTCTACACTCCAAACTTTCTATATTTGGAAAGAAAAATACACGAGGAGTGTAGAATGAGATTTTTGGATTGCCAATAACACTTCTCTTAATCAATACAAAATGCGTAGTCTCCATAACAAGAGTTATGGCTAATCGAAAATCAAGCTAAACTTCGTAACAAAAATTAACAATTTCAGTGGAGATGAAGTTCCTCGGCGATTCCACTTATTCTTCCTCAGCATCTGCTTCTGCAAAATTCAATTCCTGGCAAACCTCCCCATTGGTGCTAAAGTAGGATTTCATCCCAACCAATTCAGCAACCCTTTTGGCTGGCCCCGAACCCCTCGGAGTATCAACACCACATTGGACAGTCTTAATTTTTGGAAGCACATCTCCTATCTCAGCAACAACTGAAGGTGACTTACCATCCTCCGCCGCACCTTGGTACACCACTACCTCACTTGGAATCTCCCACCTCTTCTTCACCCGGCACTCCGGTCCTTGACTCCTGGACATTTCACGGCCAATGCCACGCGGCTTCCCTGCCAAGGATACCCGCCTCTTGTCACACCTCTTGCTGTCATCCTTGTCATCCTCGGGCCAAGACCGCTTCCGGCCATCACTCACTGCCGAATTCCCTATCTGATTGTACCTGCTAGGCACAACCCTCCCAGGCTTGAATGGTGTTTTCTTGGCAGGCGCAGACTTCTCGGCTCCGTCTTTAAAAAGCTTCTTGGGTTCAATTGATGCAAGAACCTTGTCTTCCTTCTTCGCAGGTCTCTTAGACCCTCCAACAGTAGTCGCAGGCCTGTTTAGGAGCTTGAACCTTGGACACAGTTTTCCGTGATTTCGGGCTCAAACTCAAACTCTTGCCCCTCTCTTTTGTAGCCCTCAATTCATCAATGTCTTGAAGCTTCCAAAAGCAAGATTTCCGGCGACTCTGCGTTGCCTGAACAGGGGTGATCTCGAGCTTACTCGGCCTCCGAAATCCTGCTTCAGCTATAATCTCAGAGGGCCCAAACTCATTCCTCTCCGATTGACCTTTGGCCTCACACTCATCATCAAAGACTCAATCTTTTTCAACCCGTCCAAATTCTTCACACTCTGTTTCGGCTCCATGAACTTCGCCGCCACAACCCTTCCGCGCTTCTCTACCGCCTTCTCGCTTCTCTCAGCCTTTTCGATTTTAAGCGCTTCGAGCCTCGAATTCAATCGACTAATCTGCTTCTCAATCTCTTCAATTTCAGCATCGATCTTTCCCTTATCTCGAACTTTCTCTTCTCTTTCTTCAACCTCCCCAATACCCTTCTTCTTCGCGACCACCGAGATGGGCTCAAGATTCGTATTTGTGTCCAGCGGCTTGAAGGGCACCGAAGATTTGACACAGACAGGGGTTTTCAGAATCTCTGGGCTCAGATTCTCTTTGCTGCAACCCGAATCAAACGACTAGGAAGAACGATTCAGCGACAGGGGTTGCAGTAGCTCGGACCAGGAAGCTTTGACGACGGAGGAGCCGCCTTCGGAGTCTTCGTTGTCGAAGGCGGCGTTGTTCCATACCTGAAGGTCTGGTGCGTTAATGGCGTCTGGGTATTCAACAACACTCATTTTCGCTCAATGGGTTCGAACGATTTTAGGAGGATATGGAAGATTAGATGATGGGTTCTTGTACTGTAACTGCTGATTTGTGATTCTAGGATGAGAGAGCAAGAGAGAGGATATTGATTTTCTCTGTATTTTGAGATTTTTGACCGTTGGGAAGAAATTTAGACGTTGGGGCCAGCCTGAGACTCCGTGTAATCGTAGCCGTTGGATGCTAAACGGCTCCTATAGACGCTCCGATTTGAGTTAAAGTTTGTTTTCTATACGAGATTTAATGTTTTCTCTCATTTTTTTGGACAGATTCGTTTTTACCTTTTACGTATATATTTTTTTGGGTCAGAGATTTTATTACGTAGGCCAGTGCCCTATTTCTCAGAAACTATAATTTTGTTTCGGAATAACGGTTCAGTACGTTAAATGTAATAATTAAAAATTTGAAAAAAAAAATACAACCAGTATTGTTACATTTGATGTGACGGGCTATGTTTCTAACACACTGAAAAATTTCTAATACCAAATGTCCATGATTTATGAGTTCAAATCTTTTGCACCTGCACTTCTGGACTTGGATCCTCTCCTAAGCCCAAGGAGAGGATCATCCGTTGGATAACAAGGAGATTCCTTTAAAGTTATAATCCAGCGGCCCAAGTCCTTTGGTCAAGAGGATCTTCTTCTTGGGCTCAGGAGATGATCCAAATCCTATAATTCTATATAGCATCTTTGTGCCCTAACCCATTTGTTGACACTTGATAATTTATTTAAGATTGCTACTAGACCCACTTCATTGTCCTATTTATACACCCACAATATAATCTCACCCACCATAAAAATTAAAAAACTAAAATCCTATTAATCCACCCCAATTATTCCTAAAATAACCTCAAATATCTAAATCTTTTTTTTTTAAAGTCACTTTAACGAAAAACCATATTTTTATACTAAAAAGTCAATCTTGGTACTATTCACTTTACCCTTATTTTGTCCGTATCATTAAAATTCAAAGTTTCAAACCCTTTTCATTAGTTTCTTATTTTATTTTATTTTATTTTATTTTTTTTCACCCTAACTGCATCATTTGTGTACACGCAAGTCGTCACGCCGCATGAGTCGAACGACCTCGATGATGTTTCCGGTACCGGCTTCCACCTTCGTCGGGAGTCATCGCGGCGACCTCGCTAAGATTTCGACAGCCGCAGACGAACGAGAGAGTGAGGATCCCACTCTCGTCAACGTAGTCCAAGCCAATGGCTTCAAGGATTTGCGCCTCGATGAAATGGCTGATGCAAACTTTGGCCATGACGGGGATGGTGACGGATTGCTTGATTTCCTTGATGAGCTGGGGTTGGACATTCGGGTGACATCGTCTTGGGATCGGATGTTGGCGGGGACGCGTTTGAGAGCCATGACGGCGTAGGCCTCCTCGGCGATGCGAGCGTGGGTGGGGATATTTTTGCAGGTTCTTTGATGTAATTTTACAAAAGGGTCAAAATGGAAGTAAAAATTTTATAAACTAGTGGGGTGATGAGATAAGACAACGGGGTGGGTTTATCAGCACTCTTATTTAAACTCCACTTAAAAATGTTAACTCTTTAACTTATCTCTTCAATAAACAAATTAAAAACAAAAGTAAATTAACTCAAAAAGGCACATGTCACTTAAATGGATAAGGCGTAAAAAGGCCACATTGGGTGCAAAAGGTTTGAACTATTAATTTATACCGCAAGTTAGTTTTTGTTCCTGAACTCTAGTGATAATGATCCCCCATCGTTGAATTATATCATTTGCTGCACTAGTAGTCATTTTTCTTAACTCCCTCAACTTTCAACTTTTCCGTTAAGCTAATAAAATAGGAATTTTATCCAAAAAATAAGAAAATGAATTTTTAAAGAAAAAGACTTGGCTCTTCAAGAATTGAGGAGAAACTCCTTAAAATGTCTCATGACCTATTCAGGGAACTTCATGCTTGTGCTTGAAATTTCTTAAGAATTGACTAAACGATCGCAGTTTTAATTGAATTTTTTCATAAATAATTTTTACATTGTGATTTATAATATGAACAATTCCAATTACAAACACAAAGAGGAGGAGCTCCTCCTTAACCTTAAAGAAGTCAAGCTCCTCTTTTATTTTTATTTTTAATAAAAAATCACAATACCCTTAAATTTGTCATGAAAGAAGACATATTCGGCGGAAAGATCACTCATGCAACGTATAATTAAGTTGGATAACGGGATAAATATACTAAAATATTGATAGTCCATATCATAGAAAAAGCTATGAAATGAGCACCGGAAAGTGTCCCTCAAATAAAATTGTTTGGGGTATTTCTCAACGGAAAGAGACTGTAATTTACAATTATGAAAGGGTTGTTTTGGTATTTTAATGTCTTAGAGTTTGCTTGTAGGCTAAAAATTTTGATTCCTTCCAATGGTAAGGACGCGAACTGCGGCTCCCCAATAAACAAAAAACGTGAGAGTTCCTGGGTTCGATGCTTCGAGCTAGTGAGTCTGCTTGACTGTGACCACAGGTAGAGTGAAATTTCCCATTTCTCTAAGCCCAGAAGAAATGGATAACTGTGACTTGCCATCAGTTGTCCCTCGTTTAAAAAGAAAAGAAAATTTGGATTCCTTGTCTATTAGGATTAGGGTTGGTTCTCTATAACTCACTAGAAGTCGGTGACAGTGTAATCCTCTAATTTATAGTGGACATGGCAATCTTTCTTTTTAGTTAATAAAAGTTGCATATGTTTGTAGCCAGTTTATTAGTCAATTTGCTATTATTTTATGTTCATTATCCTTACTCTGTTTTTCAACTTGTAGTTAGATTCGAGTATTGAGGCAAGATAAGGACCATTTGTCTACCATTTCTCAGCAAGCCTATTTTTCTGTTCTTCCGTAATTTGCCAGTCAAATCTTGAAGCATATGTCAGCTGAGTTATTCTTCTCCAAGCAGTGAGCTTCCGTTGCACTTCATCAGATGTGGCCCAATTTAAGGGACTGTCTGTTGGATTGACGACGATTCCACTTTGGTTCACTTGTACAAATCTCCTTCAATGGTACATTGGGTTATGCTGAATTACTGGAGTTTTATTTGTACACAACATTTATGGAGAATGCAATCAGGTTGTTCATTTGTTACAGTATGCAGCCCGTGCGGATTTTTCTCTCCGATTAAGGTTCATCATTTTTGTTATGTTTGTCGTTTTCGTTAATTTATTGGATAGTATTATTCACACTTCTCTTAACTTACAAGAGTTCATTGGTTAATCTTTTTTATTTTCGTATATGATCAGTACTAAATTTCTCTTTATTATACACAATTTGCTTTGCAATTCTATCCGTGATGGCACAACCTTGGGTTAGGGTTTTCGAGTTTTAAGGGTTTAGGGTTTAGGGTAGGTTTAGGGTTTAAGGGCTTTTTAGGGGTTTAGGGTTTTGGTGTTTAGGATTCAGGGGCTTAAGGGTTTAGGGGCTTGGGTTTTAGGGGTTTAGGGTTTGGGTTTTAGGGGTTAGGGTATTGTGGTTTTGGGGTTTGTATTTTGGGTTTTGGGTTTTCGGGTTTGGGGTTTTGGGGTTGTGGGTTTGGGGTTTGGGCTTTAGGGGTTTTTGGGCTGTTGGGTTTAGGGTTGGGCCGGGTCTATGCTGATTTGGGCCGGTTTGGATGGGTTGGGTGGGCAGAGCTAGTTTTGGTTGGGTCAGTGGGCCGGACCAAGTTCGGTTGGGCCGGTGGGTCAGGCCAGTTTCGAACGGGTCGGTGGGCTGGGCCGAGTTTGGTCGGGTCGGGTGAGCCAGCCCGAGTTCTGTCAAGTTGGGTGAGCCGGGCCGAATTTTGTAAAAATAGTCAAAGACGGTTGAACTGATTCTGCAAAATGGTCGAAGATGAGTTGAATTGATTATGCAAAAATCGTCGAGGACGAGTTGAACTGATTCTGCAAAAATGGTCGAAGACAGGTTGAACTAATTCTGCAAAAATAGTCAATGATGGGTTGAACTGATTCTGCTAAAATGGTCGAGAACTGATTCTGCAAAGATGGTCGAGGACTGAGTCTGCAAAAATGATCAAAGACAGGTTGAATTGATTATGTAAAAATAGTCAATGACGGGTTAAACTGATTCTGCAAAAATAATCAAGAACGGGTTGAACTGATTGTGCAAAAATGGTCGAGGACGAGTTGAACTGATTCTAGTAATAAATGGTAGTAATTGATTATACACATTGTTTCAAATCTGATTCTGCAGAAATAGTCAAGGATGGGTTGAGCTCATGGCACATATTAATTTTGTTGGTGTTGTGAGAGTTGAGTTCTATTACCAATCCTAGACTCTTAGAGGTGTGACTGATATTCAAAACATTGTTTCCATGTTTTTGGGATGTGCTTTAGTTGTTTTTATATTTTTGTCTCTTCTTGACATGTTTAAAAACTAGTAGAATTTCTTGAAATATGATAAAAGTTTTTGTCTCTGTATATAAAGCTCCCTATAAATAAATAAATAAATAAATAAATAAAGAGGCAAAGCTCAGCATAACAACAAGATTCAACGTCTTTTTATTTATTTATTTTTCAACAAAATTGAAAAACTTAAAAGAAATAGTGAAATCTGGAAAGAACACTGATGCTTGCTTGTGCTCTATTTATTCGTGCATTTATTTTTCTTGAACTCGAACTCTCCCTCTTCAGGCTCCCAACTTATTTTGCTGTTCCAGCAATACAAAGCCATTGACCGACAAAGATGGTGTTGCAGTTGACGTTAGGGTTGATTGCAAAGAAGTGAGCACTCAGCTTGAACTTGTCCATGATTCCATTGCAAGTATCCCCAGCTTCTACCCCATAAACTTTTTGGCATCTTGCAGTTGCTTTCACACCCCCAAACGCAACTACACCATCAAATATTCAAAAAACAGGAATCAAACACAAAATGCAACATATAAATATCCCTTATAATCCCACAAAGCAAACTGTCGTTAGAATTCTTAAAAAGTCAATCTGCATTTTTCCCTTGTTTTGTATTTTACAGAGGAGAGGGGAGTGTGCAATGCATGATGACTTGCTAGAGTCCCAATAGCAGCTCCTTAAAAAAAACAATGATACGTAATTATCATCTATAATTCGATAACTAAAATTCTAATACCATAAAACCTACCGCTGCCTATTTGGCTGCCCTCAGCAAAGGAGATGATGAGAAAAAACAAGTGTGTTTAGTGTGATGGGTGATGCTTTGATGAGAGTGTAATGCTATATTTATAGGTAGAGATGGTATGCCTATTTAGAAACCGGCTTGGCTAACGTCCATGTTCTAGTGTGTTTGCTTTGGTTTCCCAAAGTAATTATATTTTTGTTTAAGCAATTTTGTGTTGTGTTTTGGGAATATCACGCATTGGGCAAGCTTAGCTGTCTCTGTATCATTTGCTATGTCCTGCTCGCCCATTTGTCTCTCTTTCTTGTTGTTTCCTAACATGAAATACTGCAAAAGATTTCAATCACATGATATACATCAAGTCAATTATGTCACTCGATCGACTTCGATTAGCTAGTTTGTAACTAAATTAGATTTAAGCTTATTTATGTGATGATTGTTAAAAATACAAGAATTTCACATCGAATAATTGATAAGTTTAAATATGACTTATATTGAACGGTTGAACTTCTAATTACGTCAACGACTTCTATGATAAAACCTTTGTACATGCCATGTTGTACAAGTGGTAAGATACATGATGGGAAAAGTATAGGTTAGTTTGTGAGTTGTTGTTGACCCATCTTACTGAAATCGTGACATAGTAGTATCAAAGCGGGTTTGTGTGACTGTATCCAAATTAGATATTTACCTTGCATTGCCCAGATTACCGGGTTTAATACCTTCTCTCGTTTCCTTGTTTACATGACCGATGTGTAGGATCTTTTTCTTCTTTCTCTCCATTTCCTTGTGCTAGCTGCTAAGGTTTTTTATTTTTTCCTTAGGTATTCATGCATGGATTTTTCTTTCTTTCTTTCTTAGGGAAACCTTAATTGTAGGAAATTTTTTTATTGAATCAGAAAAAGAAATTACACATAGTCATGAGGCATAGACCTTACTCCTCATCATATAAGAAGTAATAATAAAGTAAAAAAAATACAAGAAAAGAGGGTGAGACATAAACTTGACCCCTCTTAAGAAAACAAACAAAATACAAGAAAAGAGGGGCGACATAAAGCCTAAAACCTCTAAAGGAAAACCTAAAAAGTCTAAACCTGCAAAACAAGTTGCAAAGGCGCACCAAAAGAAATGGGTCAGGAAAAAAAAATGAAAAAACACATATCATAAAGAAGGAAAAACTTGTAAACCAGGATGCACATTAATCTTGAAATTGAAAATCAGGCAAACCAAGAAAATTCGAATGTAATGAAGCACACAGTCACCAATGGATGGGAGTCACACCAACCTATTAATAGAAGAATTAACTAAACTTTCAATTTTGGGTTTGAATCCCAACAGATCTCACCAAAAAAACTTAATTCCTATATCTCTTACAATGGGGCATTCTTCCGAATACCCTATAACCACAAGGACTATTAATTCGATTTGGACTTTACTTTTTAATTTGATTTTTTAGTGACTTGCTCGGTATTTGAATAAATTTATATGAGCCGTAGTGTTGGAACACCTTCTATTGTTTTTGGGATAGTTTCGGTTTGGTAATGTAATTATAAACAGTTATCATATAGTCACATGATATGATCAAGTCAATTATGTCACTCGACTTTGATTAGCTAGTTTGTAACTACTAGAAAACAAAGAACACTACTAGAAAAGTTGAATTAATTTGCTGTGTTATATAAAACGGAATAAGTTGCTGCAGCCATATATAGCCCATGCAGCTAGGCGACATTGCATTAAACACTGAAGACTGATGACAACGTCCATCAGTTTACAGGGTAAAGATAACTCATCAAGAAAATAACAATTACTGGAGAAGAGACGATGCCTTAGACGACATCAAAGCTCATCCTCTTTATTCATACAATAATACATATATTTTCTGAACTGAGCATGAACTTGTTGCAGCTTATCAGTTCACAATCCCTTCAATACAAAGCCACTGACCCACAAAAAAGTTGTCGCAGTTGAGATTAGGGTTGATCGAAAGAAAGAAGTCAGCACCCAATTGGAACTTTTGAATAACAGATTCACATGTATCACCCTCTTCGGCACCATAAACCGATTCGCAAGCCACATCCTTTACTGCAAATTCAAGTGGAACATTGCATTGCATTAATATAGAAACTTGAAACTTCTTTTAATATTTATTTGAAACTAAAAAGAATTAATTTAAACGCAATAAGTAATTAATGTATGTAGATGATGAAAATGAAATTAATGGAATAAATATTCTTACTGCCGAGCTTTCTACTCTCAGCAATGGAAATCATAAGAACTAGAGAGAGCACTAGAATCAAGTTAAGAAGTGTTGCCATTTTGTTGCTAGACTTAGCCATCTCCACCTTCTTAATTTTTCCTTTTTGAACAATGAAATTCTAATTGCTTAGCTTTAGTAAGAAGCTAATCGTGTTTAGTGTGGGTGATGGTTTGAGGCAGTGCAGAGCCATATTTATAGCTAGGTAGAGGAGCAAAGATTAGTAGATTACCAGACGGCTTATCCAAAGTAACTGCATATATTTGTTTAATAAATCTACCATAACTGTGTTGTGCATAATGCGAATATTGCGCATTGGGCAGGCTTTGCCGCCTGTGTATTATAATTTTTATGTCATGTCCTGCTGCGCTCACCAGTTTCTTTTCTCCTTTGATTCATTCTTTTTTGTTTTTGTCTGAATAGCTAAGTCCTTCAACCTGTAGCGGAAAGTAAAGGATCAAATCCATTAATGTTTCAGTTTTTATGTATACACACATACATATATACTGGAATCAACTAAATGCATGTATTAGTTAGTATATAAGAATTGATCGAATAATTACTGTCGTATATCAAAATTTAATTGAAGAAACAATAAAAATAGACTGAAGTTAAACTATTAATGAGAAGAAACAAGAGGAGGCATAGTCATCCAAAGAGAGGAGGACTAAAAGAAATTGTGTAGAGAAATTTGTACAGCCTTTGTTAATTTACCTTGTCATGGGGAATTGTGTATTCATTTAATTTATTTGAAATACTAAAAACAGCCATCTCTTATTCATCATTCTCCATTTCATCACCACAATTTCAAAATTTTTGTACAATTTACATCAATGTTTTAATCCACAAGTTGTTCATTTCATCTTATCATCTTTTGTCACAACTTTGTAACAAGTCAACCACAACTGCCAATTTAGATCTCCAACTAATTCTCGCCAGAAAAGACCTCAACCCTAGCCCCACATAGTTCAAGTAGGTGACTTTTTGGATAGACTTGTAGGGCTGGTTTCGTCTCTTCGTGCAGTTCCTAACACTCTGAAAACCAACCCAAACTGCGCCGGATAATGGCCAGAAATCTGATGATGCATCTTCGCGAGCGAAAGATGATCGCCTCTGGCTTAGCTGAAAGGATTTCACGCCGCATGTCCACTTATGCCCCTAGTTGGTAGGTCCTGGAACCACCACCACACTCAACGTAATTGATTCATTTTTATTTTTTTTTTAAATTCAACTTGAAAAATGAAACTAAATTGATAAACTTTTTTTCGTTCAAATTGTACCAAATTCGGTCGACATTTCAATCCATGTTTCATCTTTAGTCTCCTTTATTTCAATTCTTTTTGAACCTTTCAATTCATAAGGGTCTCAATTTCTTCAAATGAACAAAGACATATTGATTCTAACAACCAATTGCATAGTCGATCATTCAAACCTTTCAATTATAACAATTGATTGTAGAGTTGATCATTCGGACCTTTCAATTTATAGCTTTTCTTTTTGTTAATGTTTACTTTGTAGTATTGAATTTTGCTTTGTCCTTTGTCAATTGAGGATTTGTGGATGTTAGTTCATAGTACAATCGTATTCTGACATATATAAAGTTTATAAAAACACAATTGAAACACCTAAACCGTTAAGATCTCTTACTCTATGATTTATCTCCACTTTAAGATTTACAATGTACATAAACATCCATCCGAGTTATCTCCATAATTGAGTTGTCCGTTTTTCAACTACGTTTTTTCATGACGCTCTTTAACGGAGAAACTCCAGATCAAAACTCCAACTATGTTTCGCCGGAAATCCCAAACTCCGGCAACCTCAACCCTGCCCCCAACAGTTCAAGTACATGACTTTTTGGATGGACTCGTCAGTTTGGTTTCGTCTTTCCTCGCAATTTACCAACATTCCGGAGAAACCCGACCCAACTGCGCCGGGTAACGATCGGAGGTCCGATGATGCTTCGTCGCCAAAGAAAGATGAGCACCTCCGGTTTAGCTGAAAGGATTTTAGGCCGGATTTCCACTTATGTCCCTGGTCTGCAGGGCCTTGCACCACCGCCACGCTGGGCGCCATCCAAACTCGGCTCAATTGATTCGTTGTGAAAAGATTTTGTTAACTTGAAAAATGAAGGTGAGATAGTCGTTCGTTTGATGCTTGTGTCGTTTGGGTGTTGAACTGTGGAGACATAGACGATTATTTTATAGGCAAAGGTAGGAAGTGAATCTTCGTATTTTGTGAAACCGGTGGTTTATGGACGATTGGAAAGTAGTTTTGGGGAAATAAGTTGTGAAATCCCATCCCGGAATTTCACTATTCGTTCCGAATCTCGTATTTTAAATTCGTATTTTGCGATTACATTATCTTTATTAGTTAATTTTAATTCCGTTAATTTTAAGTTTAGTAATTGATTAGTTTTTGAGTTGGAAGATTCATAATCAATCTTTATCTTTCATTGACATTTCGAAGTTACAACTAGTGTTTTTTTTTAATAGATCTCGAATCCACGAACGCATGGGTGAAAACCATTTGCGAGTCCGAATTCTAACGGTATAGCTATGGACGTTTGAAGTTATGAAACTATAGATTGTGAGACTTATTTTAATTTCCACTTAGGAAAAAAAAAAAAAAAAAGGGCCCAAACATTTTTTTTGGGGTTAAAGGACAGGCCATTTAAGGGGAAAAGGGCAAACATTAGATGGGGGAATTGTTTCCATTTCGCGAACAGGCACCACAACACAACACCTTCAGCCGGTCCAAACTCAGCCATCTTTCACCATAATTTCAGGTAATCTTCAATCATCCCACACCTGCCACATCTTCCATCACCTTCCATCTTCCATCTCCACAAAAAAAAAAAAAAAAAAAAAAAAAATCAAGGGTTTTAAGGCCTAATTCGGGTGGAACTCCACAGGAAAGATCGAGGGTTCTCGACAACGAATTGTCATTCTAGAGCGTATCATCATCCACTATTACCCTTAATCAACTTCCTTTGGACCCAGAAACTAGACCCAACTGGTGGTTGGGCGTTGGAACACCAAGGAAGCCGAAATTAAGAACACCCATCTTAGGGTTTTCGTCGGGTGTGAGCCAATTTGGGGGCTTTCCCGGCCAAATTGGACTTGCATGCAGGTATAAAATTTACTTTAGTTGTTGAGATCTTTATTTCTGTAAAATTTGAGAAATTTTGGTGAAAGTCGAATTTTCCGAAGTGTGACATTCGAATTATGAAAATGTTGTTAGTTGAGCGTATTATTGATAAGGTCCGCCACTTGATTATTCTAATGATTGACGATCTTACCATTGAATTGACATCAAATTTTAGTATGCTATGGTAGATATTGTTTAAGGATCTTAAGGACTTACTAGTGAAAATCTAGTGATTGGATCTTACGGAGCAAATGACGTAAGATCATGGACCCTACCTCAGAACTGACATTTCGATTCCTCAGTAAATGTCGTCTTAGGAGACTTAGTTTTGGGTAGGTGAATTTATCGAGAGAAACCTAAATGTGGATTTGTGCTTTGTTTTAGGTGGTGACAGAGTTTGATGCCTTGAATTCCATGCTTGAGTGCGTTAGTGTGGATCTCAGGTGAGTGATTTTAATCTCTGTGATATGATTATTACTTTGAAATCTTTCGGACTAATAAGCTTTGTGATTACACCATGGGTTCTTAAAATAGGTCTTATGTTAAATAATTGTTGTTATTAAGTTGCCATCGATCTACTTATGAAATATTATGTGAATTGGATATTTGAACCGTGATGGATTGTGTTTTGGATTATATATTTGATGGTTTGATAAAAAGGAGGGATTGTAAAGGACCGTTACCCTAATGTCATGAGGTTAGGCAACACTAAGTTTGCACTATGTAGTAATGGTACATGGATGGTCTTGCTTGGTTAATCCGCGTAAGTGGACCATACTATTTGTGGATCGCGCTTGGTTAATCCGCGTTGGGCGATCCTTATATCCTAGGTATGGCCATACACATTTAGAGGTGATCATGCTTGGTTAATCCGCATTGGGTGATCACTTCTCAATAGTTATATAAGTGACTCTGCTTGGTTAATCCCCTTTGGGGGGTCACTACCTACTTGGTTACTTTCTCAGGGGTGACTATGCTTGGTCAATCCACTTTGGGGGGTCACTACCTATTTGGTTACTTTCTCAGGGGTGACTCTGCTTGGTTAATCCGCTTTGGGGGGTCACTACCTACTTGGTTACTTGCGTAGGCTTCAGGCTGAACGATGTCTCTCTAACTCTAGTTTGAATGTAGCTGTGATTGTGGCTTCAAGAACTTTGGAGTGTTGATTTAGAAAAGTCTTTGGATGTATGTGTGACTCCTTTGGAGTTTGCAAGGTTTGGTAGCGATTTCTTATGAATGAATTATATTCAAGGGTTATAAATTGTGAATGACAGCTGATATTATCAATGTATCATTTACATTATATTATTTGTCGCTCACACAAGTTTCGTAACTTATCCGGGTTGTTGTTTGCCGGTGCACCATTCCGATGGTGTAGGCACTGATCTTACAGGTAACAAGTCTGAGTAGCCTTCGAAAGGCTCGTAGGTGGGGTAGCAGTACAGTTATCAGAGTTTTGGAGTGCTAGGTTACCCCTATATCTTATCTTGTACCTTATTTTGGGACCTTCTTTTGAGTACCTCAAACTTGTTCTTAGTAAAGCAAAGATTATGCTTCTTTTTGGGATGTACATATTTGTAAATAGATTATGAAGAACGTAGCCACCTTCTTTTTATTTTGGGTTGCAGTTAAAGTATTTTATTTTGTATGGTGTATATTATTCAACGAATGTTTTTTTTTTCCCTTGGCCACGTGTCGGGATTGAGGCGTGACAATTTTGTGGTATCAGAGCTTAGGTTCAGGGTTTCATACCTTAACCTTAGAATGAGGAAGCCTTGGGAGGTTGGGTAGTGAACCTTGACTAGGTCCGTGAATTCGTCTCTCGAATGTTGTTTATATGCTTATGTTAAATTCTTTTTGCATCAGACATTATGATGACCCCATATGGTACTACTCAGCAGTTTGGGGATGATGTCCCCGATGAGGGCACTCCTGCTTCTGGTCAAGAGGCTAGCCATGATTATGATGGACCCGATAGAGCTTTCCGGGCCATTGAGGATTCGACACAGTTGATGCAGGTTTACGTTCGAGTAGCTTCTAGTAAGGAGAAGTCTTTGTATGGGGAGTTCCGTACCCATAAGCCACCTTCCTTTGATGGTAGTGTCGATCCATGGGCGACTGAGTCCTGGATTAATCAGATCGCCAGAATTTTCACAGTATTGCGTTGCTCATCCGGGGAGCAGGTTGATCTTACAACGTATATGTTGACCGGTGAGGCCTACGAGTGGTGGCAGATCACTCGTCCATTATTAGTAGCCGGGGGACCACTTACTTGGGAGCGGTTTCAGACCGTATTCTTTGAGCAATATTTCCCAGAGTCATTCTGAGATGAGTTAGAGGAGTTTGCCACTATTGAGCAGGGTACCGATACAGTGGCTGATTATATGGCTCGTTTTAATCGACTTTACCATTTCTCCCAGCCTCTTCCTGAAGATAAGAAAACAAAGAAACTTATTAGAGGGTTCGAGCCTAGTGTCAGAAATTTATTATCAGTCCAGGGATTGCTTTCTTACGCCCAGGCGATTGATCGTGCACGCACAGCTGAGAATAATGAGGAGCGCAATGCACGAAAGGGTGGAGAACAAAGGAAGAGGCCCAGTCAGAGGGTCAGTCATCTAATGCGTTTTCGGGTAGATTTCGGAAGTGCCAGGGATCTTCATTTGGTGGTTCACAGGGATCGTCGCGTAGTGGATATCAGGGCACTTCTCATGGAAACTTACAAGCTACTTCTAGAGGAGGCTCTCTGCATTTAGCTGGGGTGAGTTAACAGGGCCGTTTCCGTGGAGGTACTCATAGCATGTTTAGACGTGGACCCCAAACTTCTTCTGGAGGTCGTTCACAGAGTTTTTCCAGGGGATCTCATGACCAGCCACATAAGACGCTTTCACGGATTTGTGCTCACTGCGGACGCCGCCACCATGGAACATGTAGAGACGGTACTAGGACTTGTTATCAGTGTGGTGAAATGGGCCACTTCATACGTGATTGTCCCCAGATTACTGCTAGTGGTGCTGGCAGACTATCTGCTACTGTTGGGGGTTCAGTAGCATCTTCGGGGCAGAGTAGGCCTGCTGGGGCATCTTCAAGCTTGGGCCAGCCGAGAGTAGGACAACAGAGTGGTAGACAGTCTGGTGGAGGTTCTCAGTGAGTTGGGGTCCATAGCAGTGGAGTTGGGACGTCTCAGGCAGGTACTTAGCGAGTTGGCAGAGTATATGCATTGTCTACTTTGGAGGCCGAGGCGGAGCAGAACACAGTTACAAGTACTATTCATTTTGATTCAATCCCTGCTAAAGTATTATTTGACCCTGGGGCTAAAAACTCATTTATATCAAATAATTTTGTGAAGTCTTTGGATAAACCTATAGAAATGATGGATGTGACGTACTCTATTTCCTCACCTTTCTCGGGACCTTATGTTGTTAATCAAGTAGTTCGATTGTGTGAAGCTCGTGTAGGCAGGGATTAAATAACAATGGATTTGATAATTCTTCCGATGCGAGATTTAGATGTTATTATTGGCATGGATTACTTGTCCTTGTATCGCGCGAATTTTGATTGCTTTGAGAAAGTGGTAACATTTCGACCACTTGGTAGACCTCAGTTTCAATTTGTTGAAGATCGAAAACCTATTCCACCACCGGTAATGATATCAACTGCTAAGGCTAGGCGACTTATGAAACATGGATGTCAGGGTTATCTAGCTCATGTCATGGCCGTTGACCAAGGAAACAGTGAGGTTGATGCCATCCCCGTAGTTAAGGAGTTTTCAAATGTGTTTCCAGTTGAACTGCCTGGCTTGGCCTCAGTAAGGGAAATTGAGTTCACCATTGATCTTATGCCAGGAACCACACCTATTTCTAAGGCTCCGTATCGAATGGCACCTTTGGAACTTAGGGAACTTAAGGTACAGTTACAAGAGTTGTTGGATAAAGGTTTAATTCGCCCTAGTGTCTCACCATGGGGTGCTCATGTTCTTTTTGTGAAGAAAAATGACGGATCTATACGCTTGTGCATTAATTATCGTGAGCTTAATAAGATGACAGTTCGAAATAAATACCCTTTACTGAGGATTGATGACTTGTTTGATCAACTTCAAGGTGCTCAATATTTTAGTAAGTTAGATTTAAGGACTGGTTATCATCAATTAAGGATCTGAGATGAAGATATAGCAAAGACAGCCTTTCGGACTCGCTATGGTCATTATAAGTTCTTAGTTTTACCGTTTGGTCTGACTAATGCCCCTACTATGTTCATAGACTTGATGAATAAGGTGTTCCGACTGTTTATTGATCAGTTTGTGGTGGTGTTTATCGATGACATTCTGATTTATTCACGGAATGCAACTGAACATGAGGAACATCTAAGATTTGTTTTGCAAACGATGCGAGATCATCAGTTGTATGCTAAGTTTAGCAAATGTGAGTTTTGGTTGAAAAGTGTTAGATTCCTTGGCCATGTGATTTCGAGGGATGGTATTCAGGTGGATCCTACCAAGGTGGAGGTAGTTGTCGGTTGGAGTCGACTTACCACGGTGACTGAGATTCAGAGTTTTCTGGGCTTAGCTGGATATTATTACAGATTTATTGAAGGTTTCTCATCGATGGCGCTTTCTCTGACAAAACTGACAAGGAAGGATACTCCTTTTGTTTGGGATGATGAATGTGATACTAGTTTTGAGGAGCTAAAGAAGAGACTTATCTCTGCACCTGTTCTTACACTACCATCTGGTTCTGGAGGTTTTGTAGTATACACTGATGCGTCCCATAAAGGATTAGGTTGCGTTTTGATGCAGCATGGTAAGGTAGTGGCTTATGGTTCTCGCCAACTTAAGCCACATGAACTTAATTATCCCACTCATGATTTAGAACTAGCCGTTGTGGTTTATGCATTAAAGCTTTGGCGACATTATCTGTATAGGGAGTCTTGTAAGATTTATACTGATCATAAGAGCCTCAAGTATATTTTCACCCAGCGAGAGCTAAACTTGCGACAAAGACGTTGGTTAGAGCTAGTGAAAGATTATGATTGTCAGATTCTCTATCATCCTGGTAAGGCGAATGTAGTTGCTGATGCCTTGAGTTGAAAACGCTTAACTAGTGTGGCAGCTTTATCACTTCAGGTTGGTCAGTTAGCGGAGGATCTTAAGAGAATGAAGATTGAACCGATTGATCAGGGTGGAGATCATCTCCTCGCAGTCCCTTACAGTGCAACCTACATTGATTGATTGGCTTCAAGCAACCCAAGGTGAAGACCCGGAGTTAGTTCGGATAATGGATGGAGTACAAACAGGTACTCAACCCGATTTTACCATTTCTAACACTGGTGTACTTTGTTTTGGGACTCGACTTTGTGTTCCGAATGTCAGAAACCTACGGAGGGAGGTCATGGAAGAGGCTCATACTTCCCCTTTTTCCTTTCACCCTGGGAGTACAAAGATGTATCAAGATCTTCGTGAGAGTTTTTGGTGGGGAAATATGAAAAGAGAGATTGCCAAGTTCGTTGCTCATTGCTTGACTTGTCAACAAGTTAAGGCAGAGCATCAGCGGTCTGCGGGCTTACTTCAGTCACTCCCTATTCCCGAGTGGAAATGGGAGCATGTTACCATGGATTTTGTAACAAGCTTACCAAGGATTCGTGAGGGACATGAGTCAATTTGGGTGATCGTTGATCGATTGACGAAATTTACTCACTTTATTGCTGTTGAGAAAACTTGTACTCTTGAGCGACTTGCCAAACTATTTTTAAATGTGATTATTAAGTTGCATAGAGTCCCGGTGTCCATCATTTCGGATCGTGATCGTTGTTTCACTTCTCGTTTTTGGGAAAGCCTTCATAATGCTATGGGGACTAAGTTGAATTTTACCACAGCTTTTCATCCTCAAACCGATGGTCAGTCAGAACGCACCATTCAAATATTGGAGGATATGCTTCGAGCTTGCATACTTGATTTGAAAGATAATTGGGATAAACATCTATCTTTGATTGAATTTGCTTATAATAACAGCTACCAGGCTAGTATTAAGATGGCACCATATGAGGCACTTTATGGAAGGAAATGTAGGTCTCCTTTATATTGGGACGAAGTAGGAGAGCATCGATTATTAGGACCAGAGTTAATATAGATTGCGGCAGAAAAGATTTCTATGATCCGTGCACAATTATTAGCCGCTCAGAGTAGACAGCGGAAGTATGCTAATCCCCACATACGTGAGGTGACGTTCGATATTGGAGAATATGCCTTCCTACAGGTTTCACCTATGAAAGGCGTTTTTAGATTTGTGCGTAAAGGGAAGCTTAGTCTAAGATACATTGGACCATTTGAGGTATTGGAGAAAGTGGGCAAAGTTGCCTATTGCCTTGCACTACCTCCAGAGTTGTCTCACATTCACCCCGTGTTCCATGTATCCTTACTCTGGAGATATCGTAGTGATCCTTCCCATGTCATTTCTTATGAGCCTATTCAGGTTAAGGAGAATCCCAATTATGACGAGTACCCCGTTGAAATTATTGATCGGAGAGAGAAAGCTCTCCGCACCAAAACTATTTCCTTGGTGCGCGTGTTATGGAATAATCATGGTGTGGAGGAGTCAACTTGGGAACCAGAGGTTGAGATGCGCCAACATTATTCCCATCTATTTGACTCAGGTGCGTTGAGTTTAAGGGGCTAAACTTTTTTTTTGGGGGGAAGGATGTGAAATCCCATCCCCGGAATTTCACTATTCGTTACGAATCTCATATTTTAAATTCGTATTTCGTGATTACATTATCTTTATTAGTTAATTTTAATTCCGTTAATTTTAAGTTTAGTAATTGATTAGTTTTCGAGTTGGAAGATTCATAATCAATCTTTATCTTTCGTTGACATTTCGAAGTTACAACTAGTGTATTTTTTTTAATAGATCTCGAATCCACGAACGCATAGGCGAAAGCCGTTTGCGAGTCCGAATTCTAACGGTATAGTTATGGACGTTTGAAGTTGTGAAACTATAGATTGTGAGACTTATTTTAATTTCCACTTAGGAAAAAAAAAGGGCCCAAACATTTTTTTTGGGGTTAAAGGACCGGCCATTTAAGGGGAAATGGGCAAACATTAGATAGGGAATTGTTTCCATTTCGTGAACAGGCACCACAACACAACACTTTCAGCCAGTCCAAACTCAGCCATCTTCCACCATAATTTCAGGTAATCTTCAACCATCCCACACTTGCCACATCTTCCATCACCTTCCATCTTCCATCTCCACAAAAAAAAAAAATCAAGGGTTTTAAGGCCTAATTCGGGTGGAACTCCACAGGAAAGATCGGGGGGTTCTCGACAACGAATTGCCATTCTAGAGAGTATCACCATCCACTATCACCCTTAATCAACTTCCCTTGGACCCAGAAACTAGACCCAACTGGTGGTTGGGCGTTGGAACACCAATGAAGCCGAAATTAAGAACACCCATCTTAGGGTTTTCGTCGGGTGTGAGCCAATTTGGGGGCCTTCCCGGCCAAATTGGACTTGCACCCAGGTATAAAATTTACTTTACTTGTTGAGATCTTTATTTCTATAAAATTTGAGAAATTTTGGTGAAAGTCGAATTTTCCGAAGTGTGACATTCGAATTATGAAAATGTTGTTAGTTGAGTGTATTATTGATAAGGTCCGCCACTTGATCATTCTAACGATTGACGATCTTACCATTGAATTGACACCAAATTTTAGTATGCTATGGTAGATATTGTTTAAGGATCTTAAGGACTTACTAGTGAAAATCTAGTGATTGGATCTTACAGAGCGAATGACGTAAGATCATGGACCCTACCTCAGAATGACATTTTGATTCCTCATTAAATGTCATTTTAGGAGACTTATGAGAGTTTTGGGTAGGTGAATTTATCGAGAGAAACCTAAATGTGGATTTGTGCTTTGTTTTAGGCGGTGACAGAGCTTGATGCCTTGAATTACATGCTTGAGTGCGTTAGTGTGGATCTCAGGTGAGTGATTTTAATCTCTGTGGTATGATTATTACTTTGAAATCTTTCGGACTAATAAGCTTTGTGATTACACCATGGGTTCTTAAAATAGGTCTTATGTTAAATAATTGTTGTTGTTAAGTTGCCATCAATCTACTTATGAAACATTATGTGAATTGGATATTTGAACCGTGATGGATTGTGTTTTGGATTATATATTTGATGGTTTGATAAAAAGGAGGGATTGTAAAAGACCCTTACCCCAATGTCATGAGGTTATGCAACACTAAGTCTGCACCATGTAGTAATGGTACATGGATGGTCCTGCTTCGTTAATCTGTGTAAGGGGACCATACTATTTGTGAATCGCACTTCGTTAATCCGCGTTGGGCGATCCTTATATCCTAGGTATGGCCATACACATTTAGAGGTGATCATGCTTGGTTAATCCGCATTGGGTGATCACTTCTCAATAGTTGTAGAAGTGACTCTGCTTGGTTAATCCACTTTTGGGGGTCACTACCTATTTGGTTACTTTCTCAGGGGTGACTCTGCTTGGTTAATCCGCTTTGGGGGGTCATTACCTACTTGGTTACTTGCGTAGGCTTCGGCCGAACGATGTCTCTCTAACTCTAGTTTGAATGTCTTTGGATGTATGTGTGACTCCTTTGGAGTTTGCAAGGTTTGGTAGCGATTTCTTATGAATGAATTATATTCAAGGGTTATAAATTGTGAATGACAGCTGGTATTATCAATGTATCATTTAATTTATATTATTTGTCGCTCACACAAGTTTCGTAACTTATCCGGGTTGTTGTTTGCCAGTGCACCATTCCGATGGTGTAGGCACTGATCTTACAGGTAACAAGTCTGTGTAGCCTTCGAGAGGCTCGTAGGTGGGGTAGCAGTACAATTATCAAAGATTTGGAGTACTAAGTTACCCCTATATCTTATCTTGTACCTTATTTTGGGACCTTCTTTTGAGTACCTCAAACTTGTTCTTAGTAAAGCAAAGATTATGCTTCTTTTTGGGATGTACATATTTGTAAATAGATTATGAAGAACGTAGCCACCTTCTTTTTATTTTGGGTTGCAGTTAAAGTATTTTATTTTGTATGGTGTATATTATTCAACGAATGTTTTTTTTTTTTTCCTTGGTCACGTGTTGATTTTCGACGTTTGTCGGGATCGGGGCGTGACATAAGTGGTGAATTTGTTTTAGTATAACGATATATTTTACATTAAAGGGAGAAGAAGTTTGGTTAAACCACATAATGAACAACTTAATTTGGTATCGAATTCGTTATCCACGAGATTCGAACTTAAGATCTCTCACTCACAAGTGAAGAGGAATACTATTAGACCGTAGTACTGAATGGCAGATAAGTGGTGACTTTGATTAAATTTTTTGTGTTGATTTGTATGTGGTCTCTTTGCGACTTTTAACATGTATAACATGTGTTTAAAAGTTTTACCTTTAGTGTTTTTGTCTAAATTTAACAAATATTAGTTAATAGTCAAAGTCATAAATAAAAATAAGTGCAGAAGATTTAAACTCAATTTTGGTTAGGCATGGTGGCCCATTAGTTTTGGCGTTGTGTCTTTGCTTTTGGACGTGTCGATAGTTTTGATAATTGATTGTGTCCAAAATTCACATTGTGATTTATCCTCAATTGATCGCGAGATTGATTTGTGATGTGCTGTTTTGTTCTCGCAAATTGATGTAATTAATGTTCATCAGTTTTGAGTAAAGTGAGATTCGGAGAAAGAAAAACCTTTGTACGTGCTTCTAATTAATTCGATTGTTTTATATATTTTTTTATTAGTTTTAGTTTTTTTTTTTTTTTTTGGTAAAAAGTTTTAGTTATTTTTTTAATAGTATTACAGTCAGTTTTTTCGTTTGTGAAGTTTAACGGTGACGTATTCTATTACTTTTTTTTTTTTGTATCATCTGTGTGTTTTGTTTAAAAATTTGTAACATTTGACGCATGTTGAAAGTATAAATTTATATTAGAAAATAAGAGACTTTGCATGTGCTTATAACTAATTGGTCACTTTAATATTGCTAATTGTTTTATGGTTGAACATATAGGATGAACTTGCGTGAACGGCGCCTTTCAAACAGACCCATGAGTGGAGATTTAAGGGCCTCCATGTCAGTTGCTGGAACCTTGTGAACCTGTTGCAACAATTGAGATTCCACTCGTAAGGTTTAAGATGAAATTTATACAGGACAGTGTGTGAGTGTCTTTGTGAGTGTACTTACTAAATGCAACTCAACTCATTTCTCAAACCCGATACCAAAATCCAAAAACTCTAGTCCAACCTGATACCAAAATCTGTTGAAACTAGACCTAAATTACAAATTTAACTTTGCATCCGCCTTACAACAGCAATTTTGGTGATGATTATCATCATTTGGGGACTGAAAATGGCATAAAATGTGAAAACACCAAATTCTAATCTCAAATTGACCCTAAAAATCAAAACCTTAATTTGTTCAAGTGCAGAGGTCTATTATTGAAAATTTCTCAAACCCAAAACACCTAAATCAAATAAAGCCCAGTAATATCATAATCTGCAAAACAAATCGAAGAAATAATGTCGGATTCAAAGTTTACCAGACAAGAGGAGCATATGAGGGCGAGCAGGACGTAGAGATGAGGATGAGGAGGACAACGATGAGGGAGCTGGGCAAGGAGGGAACAGGGTGAGGATCGAATCGCAGGAGAAAGGAGATGACGGGATTAGAGGGCGGCTTAGCCGTCTTCTCCGAATCGGGGGGTCTCGCTAAGACCTGTTAGCGAGGGACTCAGTCAAGGCGAGTCCCTGCTAATCCCACTAAACTTAGTCTGGGTAGGGAACAAACATAAGACTGGACTAAAACTTAGTCCAGTCTAGTCCAGTGAGGGCTAGTGATGCCAAACAAACACACCCTTAGGGGTATGACTGATATTCAAAACATTGTTTCCATGTTTTTGGGCTGGGATTTAGTTTTTTTTATATTTTTTGTCTCTTCTTAACATATTTAAAAATTAGTGGAATTTCTTGAAATATAATAAAATTTTTTGTCTCTATATATAATGCTCAGCATAACAAGATTCAACATAAAGAGGCAAACCTCAGCATAACAAGATTCATCAACGTCTTTTTCTTTATTTATTTTTCTGAAAATTTGATATTACCCCTTGAAACTATATTTTCCTCTACTAAAACCCATCTTCTTTTATTTTCTTGAATAAAGCCCATTGACTAGCCTCCAATTAAACAAATTCTTTAATTAAGTTTGACTTTTCAAATTGTGTATTTTTCGAATGCCTAAACTACCCCTATTAATACTTGGATGGGGTTTTTGGATCAGTTACTTGTTATATCCATTTAATTAATTTTATATATTTTACAAAACAATTCATGCCATTCATTGTATATTCAATGTATTAACTTTCAAATTGTTATAACGTGCCAATTGAAAAATAATAATACTAATTTCATAATTTTGTGCATTACATATATAAGTTAATTTACCTACCAACACAACAATAAACCTAAAACAGTTTCGGCTAATATTCCAATCCCTAATACACAAAACAAAAGCTATATGTTCCGCACAATTCTTACCTACAAAATAGTCTAATTTACCTATTACATCAAACCAAAATTTAAAGGGTCTAGTTTACTTTCAAAATGGTCTAATTTACCTACATGATTTATGTGCATTAGATTAAAAGTTTATTTAATTGCCTACAAGCACAAACCCACAACATTTGAACATTATCTAATATCACTAATTTTTTTTTTTTTGGGAATAGGTAAATTAATTTAAATGTAGGTAAATTAGTATAATATTAATAAGTAGGTAAATTAATTTAAATGTTGGTAAATTAGTATAATATTTGTATGTAGGTAATTACATGATTCAAAATGCAGGTTTATTAGTATAATATTTTATAAGTAGGTAAATTAATTTGTATGTAGGTAAGTACATAATTCAAACAATATTATTTTTCCGTACAAGATTGTCTTTCTCTTTTAAATTTGGTAAATTAATTTATATATGTTGCTAATATTTATGATACAAGAAAGGTAAAATATCCATATGGATTTAATTGCTCATCATAATTAGGATGAGTAATAACATCTATTGACCAAATTAGGATTCTATGGCATAAGTTGTAATTGTATTGTAATAGTTGGTCATATATTTGTCTACATGGTAGGCTATTTGAAATTTGGGTTTTATTTGAATGTTTAAATTTAGATGGGTTTTTATTTGGAAAATAGGAGTTTCAAGGGTCTATATCTAAAGAACCCTTTTTCAACAAAATTGAAAAACTTGAAAGAAAAAGTGAAATCTGAAAAGAACACTGATGCTTGCTTGTGCTCTATTTGTTCGTGCATTTATTTTTCTTGAACTCGAACTCTCCCTCTTCAGGCTCCCAACTTATTTTGCTGTTCCAGCAATACAAAGCCATTGACCGACAAAGATGGTGTTGCAGTTGACGTTAGGGAATAAGTGAGCACTCAGCTTGAACTTGTCCATGATTCCATTGCAAGTATCCCCAGCTTCTACCCCATAAACTTTTTGGCATCTTGCAGTTGCTTTCACAGCCCCAAACCCAACTACACCATCAAATATTCAAAAAACAGGAATCAAACACAAAATGCAACATATAAATATCCCTTATAATCCCACAAAGAAAACTGTCGTTAGCACTCTTAAAAGGTCAATCTGCATTTTCCCCTTGTTTTTGTATTTTACACAGGAGAGGGGAGTGTGCAATGCATGATGACTTGCTAGAGTCCCAAAAGCAGCTCCTTAAAGAAAACAATGATACGTGATTATCATCTATAATTCGATAATTAAAATTCTAATACCATAAAACTTACTGCTGCTATTTGGCTGCCCTCAGCAAAGGAGATGATGAGAAAAAACAAGTGTGTTTAGTGTGTTGGGTGATGATTTGATGAGAGTGTAAAGCTATATTTATAGGTAGAGATGGTATGCCTATTTAGAAGCCGGCTTGGCTAACGTCCATTTTCTAGTGTGTTTGCTTTGGTTTCCCAAAGTAATTATATATTTGTTTAAGCAATTTTTTGTTGTGTGTTTTGCGAATATCACGCATTGGGCAGGCTTAGCTATCTCTGTATTATTTGCTATGTCCTGCTCGCCCATTTGTCTCTCTTTCTTGTTGTTTCCTAACATGAAATACTGCAAAAGATTTCACTCACATGATATACATCAAGTCAATTATGTCACTCGACTTTGATTACCTAGTTTGTAACTAAATTAGATTTAAGCTTATTTATGTGATGATTCTTAAAAATACAAGAATTTCATATCAAATAATTGATAAGTTTAAATATGACTTATATTGAATGGTTCAACTTCTAATTATGCTGATGATTTTTATGATAAAACACTTGTACATGCCGTGTTGTGCATGTGGTAAGATACATGATGGGACAAGTATAGTTTAGTTTGTGAGTTGTTGTTGACCCATTTTGCTGAAATCTTGACATGGTATGGTAGTATCAAAGCGGGTTTGTGTGACTGTATCCAAATTAGATATTTACTAGTGCTAGCTGCTAAGGTTTTTTTTTTTTTTTTTTCCTTAGATATTCATACACGGATTTTTCTTTCTTTCTCTCTTAGGGAAACCTCAATAGTAGGAAATTTTTTTATTGAATTAGAAAAAGAAGTTACACCTTATCAGGAGGCATAAACCTTACTCCTCATAATATAAGAAGTCATAATAAAGTAAAAAAAAAAAAATACAAGAAAAGAGGGTGAGACATAAACCTAACCCCTCTTAAGAACACAAACAAAATACAAGAAAAGATGGGGGACGTAAAGCCTAAAACCTTTAAAGGAAAACCTAGAAAGTCTAAACCTGCAAAACAAGTTGCAAAGGCGCACCAAAAGAAATGGGTCAAGAAAAAAAGAAAAAACACACATCATGAAGGACAAACTTGTAAATCAGGATGCACATTAATCTGGAAATTGAAAACCAGGCAAGCCAAGAAAATTTGAATGTAATGAAGCACACAATCACCGGTAGAGGGGAGTCAGGCCAACCTATTAACGGAAGAATTAACCAAACTTTCAATTTTGGGTTTGAATCCCAACGGATCTCACTAAACAAACTTAATTCCTATATCTTTTGTTTGAATCCCAACGGATCTCACTAAAAAAAACTTATTTCCTATATCTTTTGCAACAAGGCATTTTTCCGAATACCCTATAACCCCATGGACTATTAATTCGATTGGGGCTTTACTTTTTAATTTGATATTTTTGTGACTTGCTCGGCATTTGAATAAATTTATATGAGCCGTAGTGTTGGAACACCTTCTATTGTTTTTGGGATAGTTTCGGTTTGGTAATGTAATTATGAACAGTTATCATATAGTCACATGATATGATCAAGTCAGTTATGTAACTCGACTTTGATTAGCTAGTTTGTAACTACTAGAAAACAAAGAACACTACTAGAAAAGTTGAATTAATTTGCTGTGTTATATAAAACGGAATAAGTTGCTGCAGCCATATATAGCCCATGCAGCTAGGCGACATTGCATTAAACACTGAAGACTGATGACAACGTCCATCAGTTTACAGGGTAAAGATAACTCATCAAGAAAATAACAATTACTAGAGGAGAAACGATGCCTTAGACGACATCAAAGCTCATCCTCTTTATTCATACAATAATACATATATTTTCTGAACCAAGCATGAACTTGTTGCAGCTTATCAGATCACAATCCCTTCAATACAAAGCCACTGACCCACAAAAAAGTTGTCGCAGTTGAGATTAGGGTTGATCAAAAGAAACAAGTCAGCACCCAATTGGAACTTTTGAATAACAGATTCACATGTATCACCCTCTTCGGCACCATAAACCGATTCGCAAACCACATCCTTTTCTGCAAATTCAAGTGGAACATTGCATTGCATTAATATAGAAACTTGAAACTTATTTTAATATTTATTTGAAACTAAAAAGAATTAATTTAAACGCAATACGTAATTAATGTATGTAGATGATGAAAATGAAATTAATGGAACAAATATTCTTACTGCCGAGCTTTCTACTCTCAGCAATGGAAATCATAAGAACTAGAGAGAGCACTAGAATCAAGTTAAGAAGTGTTGCCATTTTGTTGCTAGACTTAGCCATCTCCACCTTCTTAATTTTTCCTTTTTGAACAATGAAATTCTAGTTGCTTAGCTTTAGTAAGAAGCTAATCGTGTTTAGTGTGGGTGATGGTTTGAGGCAGTGCAGAGCCATATTTATAGCTAGGTAGAGGAGCAAAGATTAGTAGATTTCCAGACGGCTTATCCAAAGTAACTACATATATTTGTTTAATAAATCTACCATAACTGTGTTGTGCATAATGCGAATATTGCGCATTGGGCAGGCTTTGCCGCCTGTGTATTATAATTTTTATGTCATGTCCTGCTGCGCTCACCAGTTTCTTTTCTCCTTTTATTCATTCTTTGTTGTTTTTGTCTTAATAGCTTAGTCCTTCAACCTGCAGCAGAAAGTAAAGGATCAAATCCATTAATGTTTCAGTTTATATGTATACACACATACATATATACTGGAATCAACTAAATGCATGTATTAGTTAGTATATAAGAATTGACTGAATAATTATTGTCGTATGATCAAAATTGAATTGAAGAAACAATAAAAATAGACTGAAGTTAAAATATTAATGAGAAGAAACAAGAGGAGGCATAGTCATCCAAAGAGAGGAGGACTAAAAGAAATTGTGTAGAGAAATTTGCACAGCCTTTGTTAATTTACCTTGTAATGGGGAATTGTTTATTCATTTAATTTATTTGAAATACTAAAAACAGCCATCTCTTATTCATCATTCTCCATTTCATCACCACAATTTCAAGATTTTTGTACAATTTACATCAATGTTTTAATCCACAAGTTGTTCATTTCATCTGATCATCTTTTTTCACAACTCTTGTAACAAGTCAACCACAACTCCCAATTCAAATCTCCAACTAATTCTCGCCAGAGAAGACCTCAACCCTAGCCCCACATAGTTCAAGTAGGTGACTTTTTGGATAGACTTGTAGGGCTGGTTTCGTCTCTCCATGCAATTCCTAACACTCTGGAAAACCAACCCAAACTGCGCCGAATAATGGCCGGAAATCTGATGATGCATCTCCGCGAGCGAAAGATGATCGCCTCTAGCTTAGCTAAAAGGATTTCACGCTGGATGTCCACTTATGCCCTAGTTGGCAGGACCTGGAACCACCACCACACTCACCGTAATTGATTCATTTTTTCTAAAAAAAAATTCAACTTGAAATATGAAACTAAATTGATAAACTTTTTTCGTTCAAATTGTACCAAATTCGGTCGACATTTTCATCCGTGTTTCATCTTTATTCCCCTTTATTTCAGTTCGTTTTGAACCTTTCAATTCATAAGGGTCTCAATTTCTTCAAATGAACAAAGACATATTGATTCTAACAACTGATTGCATAGTTGATCATTCAAACCTTTCAGTTATAACAATTGATTGCAGAGTTGATCATTCAAACCTTTCAATTTATAGATTTCCTTTTTGTTAATGTTTACTTTGTAGTATTGAATTTTGCTTTGTCCTTTGTCAATTGAGGATTTGTGGATGTTAGTTCCTAGTACAATTGTAAATAATTCTGACATTTATAAAGTTTATAAAAACACAATTGAAACACCTAAACTGTTGAGATCTCTTACTCTATGATTTATCTCCACTTTAAGATTTACAATGTACATAAATCATCTATCCGAGTTATCTCCATAATTGAGTTGTCCGTTTTTCAACTACGTTTTTTCATGACGCTCTTTAACGGAGAAACTCCCGATCAAAACTCCAACTATGTTCCGCCAGAAACCCAAACTCCGGCAACCTCAGCCCTGCCCCAAACAGTTCAAGTACATGATTTTTTGGATGGACTCGTCAGTTTGGTTCCGTCTTTCCTCGCAATTTACCAACATTCCGGAGAAACCCAACCCAACTGCGCTGGATAACGGTCGGAGGTCCGATGATGCTTCGCCGCCAGAGAAAGATGAGCTCCTTCGGTTTAGCTGAAAGGATTTTAGGCCGGATTTCCACTTATGTCCCTGGTCAGTAGGGCCTTGCACTACCACCACGCTGGGCGCCATCCAAACTCAGCTCAATTGATTCGTTGTAAAAAGATTTTGTTAACTTGAAAAATGAAGGTGAGATAGTTGTTCGTTTGATGCTTGTGTTTTGGAGAAGCCCGTTTGGGTGCTGAACTGTGGAGACATAAACGATTATTTTATAGGCAAAGGTAGGAAGTGAATCTTCGTATTTTGTGAAACCGGTGGTTTATGGACGATTGGAAAGTAGTTTGGGGAAATAAGTGGTGAATTTGTTTTAGTATAACCGATATATTTTATATTAAAGGAAGAAGAAGTTCGGTTAAGCTACATAATGGACAACTTAATTTGGTATCAAATTCGCCATCCACGAGATTCAAACTTAAGACCTCTTACTCACAAATGAAAAGGAATATCACTAGATTGTAGTACTGAGTGGTAGATAAGTAGTGACTTTGATTAATTTTTTGTGTTTATTTGTATGTGGTCTCTTTGTGACTTTTAACATGCATAATATGTGTTTAAAAGTTTAACCATTTTTAGTGCTTTTGTCTAAATTTAACACGTATCAATTAAAAATAAATGCGGAAGATTTAAACTCAATTTTGGTTAGGCATGGTGGCCCATTAGTTTTGGACCATGATCCTCTCCTAATCTAAGGATGAAAATCCTCATGACCAAGAGATGTGGGCCGTTGGATTTTTATCCAACGGCTACAAAAAAGCGGATCCCTTTAAAATTATAATAATTATAACCGTTGGATTTTTATCTAACGATCCACATCTCTTGGTCATGAGGATCCTCATCCTTAGATTAGGAGAGGATCCTGGTCCATTAGTTTTGGCGTTTTGTCTTTGCTTTTGGACGTGTCGATAGTTTTGATAATTGGTTGTGTCCAAAATCCACATTGTGATTTATCCTCAATTGATCGCAAGATTGATTTGTGATGTCCTGTTTTGTTCTCGCCAATTGATGTAATTAATGTTCATCACTTTTGAGTAAAGTGAGATTCGGAGACAGAAAAACCTTTGTACGTGCTTCTAATTAATTCGATTGTTTTAGATATTTTTTTATTAGTTTTAGTTTTTTTTTTTTTTTTTTGGTAAAAAGTTTTAGTTTTTTTTTTAATAGTAGTAGAGTCAGTTTTTTCGTTTGTGAAGTTTAACGGTGACGTATTCTGTTACTTTATTTTTTATTTTTTATTTTTTATTTATCATCTACGTGTTTTGTTTAAAAATTTGTAATATTTGACGCATGTTGAAAGTATAAATTTATATTACAAAAGAAGAGACTTTGTATGTGCTTATAACTAATTGGTCACTTTAATATTGCTAATTGTTTTATGGTTGAACATATAGGATGAACTTGCGTGCACGGCGCTTTTCAAACCTATAAATGGAGATTTAAAGGCCTCAATGTCAGTTGCTGGAACCTTGTGAACCTATTGCAATAATTGAGATCCCACCCATAAGGTTTAAGATGAAATTTAGACAGGACAGTGTGTGAGTGTCTTTGTGAGTGTACTTACTAAATGCAACTCAACTCATTTCTCAAATCCGATACCAAAATCTGTTGAAACTAGACGTAAATTACAAATTTAACATTGCATCCGCCTTACAACAGCAATTTTGGTGATGATTATCATCATTTTGGGACTGAAAATGGCATAAAATGTGAAAACCCCAAATTCTAATCTCAAATTGACCCTAAAAATCAAAACCTTAATTTGTTCAAGTGCAGAGGTCTATTATTGAAAATTTCTCAAACCCAAAACACCTAAATCAAATAAAGCTCAGTAATATCATAATTTGCAAAACAAATCGAAGAAATAATGTCGGATTCAAAGTTTACCAGACAAGAGAAGCAAATGAGGGCAAGCAAGACGCAGAGATGAGGATGAGGAGGACAATAATGAGGGAGCTGGGCAAGGAAGGAGCAGAGTGAGGATCAAATTGCAGAAGAAAGGAGATGACGGGATTAGAGGGCGGCTTAGCCGTCCTCTCCGAATCAGGGGGTCTCACTAAGACCTGTTGGCGAGGGACTCAGTCAAGGCGAGTCCCTGCTAATCCCACTAAACTTAGTCTGGGTAGGGAACAAACATAAGACTGGACTAAAACTTAGTCCAGTCTAGTCCAGTGAGGGCTAGTGATGCCAAACAAACACACCCTTAGGGGTATGACTGATATTCAAAACATTGTTTCCATGTTTTTAGGCTAGGCTTTAGTTGTTTTTATATTTTTTGTCTCTTCTTAACATATTTAAAAACTAGTGGAATTTCTTAAAATATAATAAAAGTTTTTGTCTCTATGTATAATGCTTCCTAAAAATAAATAAATAAAGAGGCAAAGCTCAGCATAACAAGATTCAACAACGTCTTTTCTTTATTTATTTTTCAACAAAATTGAAAAACTTTTAAGAAAAAGTGAAATCCGGAAAGAACACTGATGCTTGCTTGTGCTCTATTTATTCGTGCATTTATTTTTCTTGAACTCGAACTCTCCCTCTTCAGGCTCCAAACTTATTTTGCTGTTCCAGCAATACAAAGCCATTGACCGACAAAGATGGTGTTGCAGTTGACGTTAGGGAAGAAGTGAGCACTCAGCTTGAACTTGTCCATGATTCCATTGCAAGTATCCCCAGCTTCTACCCCATAAACTTCTTGGCATCTTGCAGTTGCTTTCACAGCCCCAAACCCAACTACACCATCAAATATTCAAAAAACAGGAATCAAACACAAAATGCAACATATAAATATCCCTTATAATCCCACAAAGAAACCTGTCGTTAGCACTCTTAAAAAGTCAATCTGCATTTTCCCCTTGTTTTTGTATTTTACATAGGAGAGGGGAGTGTGCAATGCATGATGACTTGCTAGAGTTCCCTTGTTTTCGTATCTTACTGCTGCCTATTTGGCTGCCCTCAGCAAAGGAGATGATGAGAAAAAACAAGTGTGTTTAGTGTGTTGGGTGATGATTTGATGAGAGTGTAAAGCTATATTTATATGTAGAGATGGTATGCCTATTTAGAAGCCGGCTTGGCTAACGTCCATTTTCTAGTGTGTTTGCATTGGTTTCCCAAAGTAATTATATTTTTGTTTAAGCAATTTTGTGTTGTGTGTTTTGCGAATATCACGCATTGGGCAGGCTTAGCTGTCTCTGTATTATTTGCTATGTCCTGCTCGCCCATTTGTCTCTCTTTCTTGTTGTTTCCTAACATGAAATACTGCAAAAGATTTCACTCACATGACATACATCAAGTCAATTATGTCACTCGACTTTGATTACTTAGTTTGTAACTAAATTAGATTTAAGCTTATTTATGTGATGATTGTTAAAAATACAAGAATTTCACATCAAATAATTGATAAGTTTAAATATGACTTATATTGAATAGTTCAACTTCTAATTATGCCGATGACTTTTATGATAAAACCCTTGTACATGCCGTGTTGTGCATGGGAAAAATATAGTTTAGTTTGTGAGTTGTTGTTGACCCATTTTGCTGAAATCTTGACATGGTATGGTAGTATCAAAGCGGGTTTGTGTGACTGTATCCAAATTAGATATTTACTTGCGCTAGCTGCTAAGGTTTTTTTTTTTTTTTTTTTTTTTTTCCCCCCTAGATATTTGTACACGGATTTTTCTTTCTTTCTTTCTTAGGGAAACCTCAATAGTAGGATTTTTTTTTATTGAATCAGAAAAAGAAGTTCCACCTTATCAGGAGGTATAAACCTTACTCCTCATAATATAAGAAGTCATAATAAAGTAAAAAAAAAAATACAAGAAAAGAGGGTGAGACATAAACCTGACCCCTCTTAAGAAAACAAACAAAATACAAGAAAAGATGGGGGACGTAAAGCCTAAAACCTTTAAAGGAAAACCTAGAAAGTCTAAACCTGCAAAACAAGTTGCAAAGGCGCACCAAAAGAAATGGGTCAAGTAAAAAAGAAAAAACACACATCATGAAAGACAAACTTGTAAATCAGGATGCACATTAATCTGGAAATTGAAAACCAGGCAAGCCAAGAAAATTCGAATGTAATGAAGCCACACAATCACCGGTGGAGGGGAGTCAGGCCAGCCTATTAACGGAAGAATTAACTAAACTTTCAATTTTGGGTTTGAATCCCAACACACTAAAAAAAAAAAACTTATTTCCTATATCTTTTACAACGGGGCATTCTTCCGAATACCCTATAACCACATGGACTATTAATTCAATTTGGACTTTACTTTTTAATTTGATATTTTTGTGACTTGCTTGGTATTTGAATAAATTTATATGAGCCGTAGTGTTGGAACACCTTCTATTGTTTTTGGGATAGTTTCGGTTTGGTAATGTAATTATAAACAGTTATCATATAGTCACATGATATAATCAAGTCAGTTATGTAACTCGACTTTGATTAGCTAGTTTGTAACTACTAGAAAACAAAGAACCCTACTAGAAAAGTTGAAATAATTTGCTGTGTTATATAAAACGGAATAAGTTGCTGCAGCCATATATAGCCCATGCAGTTAGGCGACATTGCATTAAACACTGAAGACTGATGACTACGTCCATCAGTTTACAAGGTAAAGATAACTCATCAAGAAAATAACAATTACTAGAGGAGAAACGATGCCTTAGATGACATCAAAGCTCATCCTCTTTATTCATACAATGATACATATATTTTCTGAACTGAGCATGAACTTGTTGCAGCTTATCAGTTCACAGTCCCTTCAGTACAAAGCCACTGACCCACAAAAAAGTTGTCGCAGTTGAGATTAGGATTGATCGAAAGAAAGAAGTCAGCACCCAATTGGAACTTTTGAATAACAGATTCACATGTATCACCCTCTTCGGCACCATAAACCAAGTCGCAAGCCACAGCCTTTTCTGCAGATTCAAGTGGAACATTGCATTGCATTAATATAGAAACTTGAAACTTATTTTAATATTTATTTGAAACTAAAAAGAATTAATTTAAACGCAATAAGTAATTAATGTATGTAGATAATGAAAATGAAATTAATGGAATAAATATTCTTACTGCCGAGCCTTCTACTCTCAGCAATGGAAATCATGAGAACTAGAGAGAGCACTAGAATCAAGTTAAGAAGTGTTGTCATTTTGTTGCTAGACTTAGCCATCTCCACCTTCTTAATTTTTCATTTTTGAACAATGGAATTCTAATTGATTAGCTTTAGTAAGAAGCTAATCGTGTTTAGTGTGGGTAATGGTTTGAGGCAGTGCAGAGCCATATTTATAGCTCGGTAGAGGAGAAAAGATTACCAGGCGGCTTATCCAAAGTAATTAACTACATATATTTGTTTAATAAATCTATCTGAACTGTGCATAATGCGAATATTGGGCATTGGGCTGGCTTTGCCGCCTGTGTATTATAAGGATTTGGATCCCAGATTCAAATTGTCGAAATTTTAGAAATCTTCACATCTGAAAGATTTTTCAGTGTGATTGAAATATAGAGTAGTATATTACATGTCACTATATCAATGATATAATATGTGTGCTAAAAAGTTAATAAATTAAAAAATATAATTTCCCATCATTTATGTAAAAATACGTAATACACCATCTATATTTCCGTCACAATGAAAAATTTCTCCTCACATATTAATCATTGATCGTGCATCGTGTAGTTAAAAATTATTTGACGTTTTTTATTTAAAATTAAACACAAATAGTACCTGATGAAAACTAACTGTATGATATATGATAAATAGTTAAGATGTTGAAATCTCTAAGATCTCCACTTGGGAAGAGATCCTTTTCCGTATTATAATTTATATGTCTTGTCCAGCTGCGCTGAACATTTTTTTTAGTCTTTTTCTTCGTTCTTTTATGTTTTTGACTGAATAGCTTAGTCATCCTTCAACCTATAGCAGAAAGTAAAGGATCAAAAATCCATTAATGTTTCAGTTTGTACACACGTGCGCGCACACATACACAGGAATACTTTGGATGCGATTCTTAGTCTTTAATATTCTTTGACTAAAACTTTAATAGTATTCAAAGTTTGATCAAAGTCCCTTTACTTTGTACACCTCATTTTAATTGAATAAATGGATAAAAACTATGTAACAATAAGAAATAATAAATGGCAAAAGAATGCATCCATAGTGTTAAAAAAATTGGTACATTTCACATATAAAAAAGTGGTACATTAATAAAGAAGAATGAGTACATTCTAAATAAATTAGGGTACAAATAAAAGATTAAAAAATTATGAGTAAAAATGAGATTTTAAAAAATATGGGGTTAAAAATAAATTAATACTTGGGTACAAATTAAAACTAAAAATAAAATACTACAAATTTAAAAAAAGGTTGCAAATTAAAAGTGGGTACAAACTAAAAATATAAATATATGATACAAAGTTTAGCCATAAAACATAAATATACCATATGTAATTTTTGTATCATTGATTTAATTATACAATGTCACGTGACGGCAAACACATGGACACAAATACAAATAAAACTTTAAAAAATATGGGCACAAAAAGAAATTAATATATGGGTACAAATTAAAATTGAAAAGAAAATTGGTACAAATAAAATAAGGTTTGCAAATTAAAAATGGGTACAAACTAAAAATAAAAATATATGATAAAAAATTTAGCCATAAATATAAATATACTAATTGTAACATTTTTAACACTAAATGAATATTTTTAGGTAAAAATATTTTATTATTGAAATAATTAATGATGTTATTTATACCCAAGGACCTTGATAAAAAAATGAAAAGGAATAAGGTTTTAATCAATGGAGTAGCAAAATGAGGATGGGAACCTAAGTTCTCCATATATGTATGTATGTATGAGATACTGGAATCAACTAAATGCATGTATTAATTAGTTCGTATATAAGAATTGACTGAATAATTACTGTCTTATGATCAAAATTTAATTGAAGAAACAATAAAATAGACTGAAGTTAAACTATTAATGAGAAGAAACAAGAGGAGACATAGTCATCCAAAGACAGGAGGACTAAAAGAAATCAAGTGTAGAGAAATTTGTAAAGCCTTTCTTAATTTACCTTGTAAAGGAAATTGTGTATTCATTTATTTATTTGAAATACTAAAAACATCCCTCACTTATTCATCAATATTCTCCATTTCATCACCATAATTTCAAGATTTTTGCACAATTTACATAAATGTTTTCATCCACAAGTTGTTCATTTCATCTGATCATCTTTTTTCACAACTCTGTAACAAGTCAACGACAACTCCCAATTCAAATCTCCAACTAATTCTCGCCAGAAGACCTCAACCCTAGCTCCACATAGTTCGAGTAGGTGACTTTTTGGATACACTTGTAGGGATGGTTTCGTCTCTCCCTGCAACTCCCAACACTTTGAAAAACCAACCCAAATTGCACCAGATAATGGCCGGAAATCTGATGACGCGTCTCCGCGAGCGAAAGATGATCGCCTCTGGCTTAGCTGAAAGGATTTCTGGCCGGATGTCCACTTTATGCCCCTAGTTGGCATGACCTTGAACTACCACTGTGGAGCCAAAAATAATCACAAGGCGACACGTGGATTTTTGAATAGAAGAGCCCTTTAGGCATATCGGGATTCCTACACGCTAGCAGCGGGGAATCATCCCTCAACCAAGTCAAAAATGCCCAAAATAGGTAACAAATTCAAAACTATTTCATCCACCCTCATCCTATATTATCCACAAGGTAATTATTCCATAACCCCCACAACATTTCTTTTGAATTATGTTAATTAGTCAATTAATGGATTTATTACCTAATTAATCTATTAATGGCTAATTATCTACAAGTTACACCCAAAAAATACCACAAATGGTCGGTCCCTATTCTCCTAATAGGGCCGACCATATCCCTATAAATAGCTTTCCATTCTCTCAAAAAACTACTTCCAAGTCTCTTGCAAAACTCTACAAAATTCTCCAAACACTTTTCCCTCAAAATTCTAACTTTGGCATCAAAGGTTCTTCGGCCAAAGCCCCTCTCCCCCATTCATCATGGGCGCGTGAGGCTTTTTGGCCTTGACCAAAGGTGTGATTTGTTTTGTAGGTGCAATTTTGTCCAAGAAGGATAAGGCGGAAATTTGCATCCACAAATTGGTGCTTTCATTTAGAGTTGAGTCCCACACTCGTAGAAGAGTCTCGCATCCAAGGTGGAGCGGCACAACCACCACAAGTTACCACCACGGGACCCGCGGTGGCTACCACAGTAACCACCCGTGGTGAGGTCCATGGTGTCACCATCACGGCCCGAGCCATGCCATCCAAGGTAGTTCACAGCACTAAGGCCACGACCCAAGCCATGTCACTCCATGCCTAACGCATTGCCAAGCCGAGCCCAAGCCTCGAACCCGCATGCTTCATAAGCCGAGCAGCCCACTCCTGTGGCCCAGCCTGCTTCCACGGCATAGCCCACTCTCGTGGCCCAGCTTGCTCCCCCCGAGCAGCCCACTTCCGTGGCCTAGCCTGCTCCTGCTAAGTAGCCCACTCTCGTGGCCCTAGCCTGCTCCCGCCAAGCAATTCACTCTCGTGGCCCAACTTGCTTCCGCCGAGCAGCTGACTCTCATGGCCAAGCCTGCTCCCGGCAGCCATTGATCTATCACCATGGCCATAACTATGTCTATCTTGCACCACGACTCCCAGCCATGCCGATCTTGCCTTGTGGTTCATGTCAACCAAGCCTTAAAAGGGCACACAACGAAACACCTAATGATGGCACAATAATTCTAGGAGCAGCTCATTGCGCTTACACCCTTACATGGGGTCCACAAGCAGTTCGAAGTCTTAAGCAGATTGCCAAACATGACCTCGCATGCTAATGATTATTTCGATTATCCCAGCAGTCCAATTTTCCTCTGCTGCATTCACGACAACAACTTTCATACTCTCCAATGCGAGAGGATAAACTAATTGCTCTCCAGTGCAATAGGGTAAACCAATTCTCCGAAGCCCAAAAGGGTCTGCTCTCCAGTGCGAGAGGATAAACTAATTGCCCTCTAGTGCGAAAGGGTAAACCAATTCCCCGACACCCAAAGAGGTCTGCTCTCTAGTGCGAGAGGATAAACTAATTGCTCTCCAGTGCAAGAGGGTAAACCAATTCCTCGACACCCAAAAAGGTTTGCTCTCCAGCACGAAAAGATAAACTAATTGCTCTTCAGTGCGAGAGGGTAAACCAATTCCTCGTCACCCCCAAAAGGGTCTACTCTCTAGTGCGAGAGGGATAAACTAATTGTTCTCCAGTGTGAGAGGGTAAACCAATTCCTCGATACCCAAAAGGATTTGCTCTCCAGTGCGAGAGGGTAAACCAATTCCCCGACACCCATATAAGTATGCTCTCCAGCATGAGAGGATAAACTAATTGCTCTTCAGTGCGAGAGGGTAAACCAATTTCCCGACACCTATATGGGTTTGCTCTCCAGTGCAAGAGGATAAACTAATTGCTCTCCAGTGCAATAAGGTAAACTAATTTCCCGAAGTGCTCCAGTGCGAGAAGGCCACATAGCTCAAAAGATCGAATGCTTGAAGATCAGCTAGGCAACAAATGGTTAGGGGGCAGCAGCCACTTTTACATTTATCAATTCGCTCATCCGACACTTCATCTTCAGCAACTCCGATCTTGGCAGCTCCATCCTTAACTGTTCCATCTACGACAGCTAAGAAATCAAACTTAACCAGTTTTCTTCATTTTTGGCAAGCAGCCTAGACGTGGTAGCCCAAACCATTGCCCATGCCACGCCACTTCCTCAGCCCATGCCAAGCCAATCCTTGGCTTCAATTAAGCCGAGGAGCACAAGTAATGGCCTCTGCCAAACCAACTCCTTGACCCATGCCAAGCCGACTCCTGACCCCTGCCAGCCAACGTGTCGCACCACCTTGACGGCCACCCCGCGACAACACTATTCACGAAGAAGACAAGAAAAATGAAATTTTTCTTACATCAGTGAGGCACGGAGAAAATGAAGAAATCAATGAAAGACAGTCCTTTGCACGTGCAAAATGTAAAAGATTGCTAGAGGAGGAGGACCAAATATCCTCTAAGCTCTCTCTCTCTTGTAGGCTAGAATAAATCAATCTTCAAAGTTGATTTAATAACCCACTTAAGGTGGACTTAAATAAGCTTTGAGAGAAATTTATTTCCCTTTTCTGGAAGAATCTAATTTCCTATTAAAGAGGGAATCTACATCAAAATAGAAAGCAATCCAAAGTTTCCTAAAGCAAGAAAATCTTTACACCTGTTGCCCTTTTTTGGGAGCAGCCTAACAGGTGTGGGGGCATTTGTGGAGCCAAAAATAATCACAAGACGACACGTGGATTTTTGGATAGAAGAGGACAAAAATACCCTTGAGGCATACCGGGATTCCTACACGCGAGCAGCGGACAATCATCCCTCAACCAAGTCAAAAGTGCCCAAAATAGGTAACAAATTCAAAATTATTTCATCCACCCTCATCCTATATTATCCACAAGGTCATTATTCCATAACCTCCAAAACATTTCTTTTAAATTATGTTAATTAGTCAATTAATGGATTTATTACCTAATTAATCTATTAATGGCTAAGTAACTACAAATTACACCCAAAAACTACCACAAATGGCCGGTCCCTATTCTCCTAATAGGGCCGACCATATCCCTATAAATAGCTCTCCATTCTCTCAAAAAAATACTTCCAAGTCTCTTGCAAAACTCTACAAAATTCTCCAAACACTCTTCCCTCAAAATTCTAACTTTGGCATTGGAGGTTCTTCGGCCAAAGCCCCCCACCTCCTCCCCCCAAAATCATCATGGGCGCGTGAGGCATTTTGGCCTTGACCAAAGGTGTGATTTGTTTTGTAGGTGCAATTTTGTCCAAGAAGGAGAAGGCGGAAATTTGCATCCACAACCACAACACACACCGTAATTGATTCATTTTTATCAAATTTTCAACTTGAAAATTGAAACTCAATTGATCAACTTTTTTCATTCAAATTGTACCCAATTCAGTCAACATTTTCATCCGTATTTCATCTTAGTCTCCTTTATTTCAGTTCATAAGGGTTTCAATTTTTTCAAATGAATGATTTGAAGGCGTATTGATTCTAACAGATTGCAGAGTTGACCGTTCAACCTTTCAATTATAACAACTGATTGCAAAGTTGTTCATTCTAACATTTCAACTCATATAGCTTTTCTTTTTATTAATGTTTACTTTGTAGTATTAAGCATTGCTTTGTCCTTTGTCAATTGAGGATTCGTGGATGTTAGTTCGTGGTACAATTGATTTCAATTGAGAAACAATTGTAAATAATACTGACATACAAAGTTTATAAAAACACAATTGAAACACCTAAACCGTTGAGATCTCTTACTCATGATTTATAATTTGTACAATTTACATAAATCATTCCATCCGAGTTATCTCCATAATTGAGTTGTCCGTTTTTGAACTACGTTTTTTCATGACGCTCTTTAACGGAGAAACTCCCAATCAAATCTCCAGCTATGTTCCACAGGAAATCCCAAACTCCGGAAACCTCAGCCCTGACCCCAACAGTTCAAGTACATGACTTGTTGGATGGACTCATTAACCTGGTACCCGACCCAAATGAAATGGGTCAGTAAAAAAAGAAAAAAACACATATCATGAAGAAGAAGAAGCCTGTAAACCAGGATGCACATTAATTTGGAAATTGAAAACCGAGCAAGTCAAGAAAATTTGAATGTAATGAAGCACACAGTCTCTGATGGAGGAGAGTCATGCCAACCTATTAACGGAAGAATTAACTAAACTTTCAATTTTGGTTTTGAATCCCAACGGATCTCACCACAAAAGCTTAATTCCTATATATTTTATAACGGAGTCGTTCTTCCGAATACCTATAATCACATGGACTATTAATCCGATTTGGTCTTTAGTTTTTAATTTAATATTTTTGTAACTTGCTCGGTATTTGAATAAATGTATATGAGCCGTAGTGTTGGGAAAACCTTCTATTGTTTTTGGGAAGTTTCGGTTTGGTAATGTAATTATAAACAGTTATCATTAGTCACTTGATACGATCAAGTCAGTTATGTCACTCGACTTTGATTAACTAGTTTGTAACTACTAGAAAACAAAGAACACTACTATAAAAGTTTAATTAATTTGCTGTGTCATATAAAACGGAATAAGTTGCCGCAGCCATATATAGCCCATGCAGCTAGGCACATTGTATTAAACACTGATGACTGATAACAACGTTCATCAGTTTTCAAGGTAAAGAAACAACTCATCAAGGAAATAACAATTACTAGAGGAGAAACGATGCCTTAGACGACATCAAAACTCATCCTCTTTATTCGTACAATGATGTATATATTTTCTGAACTGAGCATGAAATTGTTGCAGCTTATCAGTTCACTGTCCCTTCAGTACAAAGCCACTGACCCACAAAAAAGTTGTCGCAGTTGAGATTAGGGTTGATCGAAAGAAAGAAGTCAGCACCCAATTGGAACTTTTGAATAACAGATTCGCATGTATCACCCTCTTCGGCACCATAAACCAAGTCGCAAGCCACAGCCTTTACTGCAAATTCAAGTGTAACATTGCATTGCATTAATATAGAAACTTAAAACTTATTTTAATATTTATTTGAAACTAAAAATAATTAATTTAAACGCAATAAGTAATTAATGTATGTAGATGATGAAAATGAAATTAATGAAATAAATATTCTTACTGCCGAGCTTTCTACTCTCAGCAATGGAAATCATTAGGACTAGAGAGAGCACTAGAATCAAGTTAAGAAGTGTTGCCATTTTGTTGCCAGATTTAGCCATCTCCACCTGAATTTTTCCTTTTTGAACAATGGAATTCTAATTGTTTAGTTTTAGTAAGAAGCTAATCGTGTTTAGTGTGGGTGATGGTTTGAGGCAGTGCAGAGCCATATTTATAGCTAGGTAGAGGAGCAAAGATTAGTAGATTACCAGACGGCTTATCCAAAGTAACTACATATATTTGTTTAATAAATCTACCATAACTGTGTTGTGCATAATGCGAATATTGCGCATTGGGCAGGCTTTGCCGCCTGTGTATTATAATTTTTATATCATGTCCTGCTGCGCTCACCAGTTTCTTTTCTCGTTTTTTTCATTCTTTTTTGTTTTTGTCTGAATAGCTTAGTCCTTCAACCTGTAGCAGAAAGTGAAGGATCATATCCATTAATGTTTCAGTTTGTATGTATACACACATACATATATACTGGAATCAACTAAATGCATGTATTAGTTAGTATATAAGAATTGACTGAATAATAAAAATAGACTGAAGTTAAACTATTAATGAGAAGAAATAAGAGGAGACATAGTCATCCAAAGAGAGGACTAAAGAAATTGTATAGAAAAATTTGTAAAGCCTTTGTTAATTTACCTTGTAATGGGGAATTGTGTATTCATTTAATTTATTTGAAATACTAAAAACAGCCTCTTTTTCATCATTCTCCATTTCATCACCACAATTTCAAGATTTTTGTACAATTTACATAAATGTTTTCATCCACAAGTTGTTCATTTCATCTGATCATCTTTTTTTCACAACTCTGTAACAAGTCAACCATAACTCCCAATTCAAATCTCCAACTAATTCTCGCCAGAGAAGACCTCAACCCCCTGCCCCACATAGTTCAAGTAGGTCACTTTTTGGATAGACTTGTATGGTTGGTTTCGTCTCTCCGTGCAGTTCCCAACATTCTGGAAAACCAACACAAACTGCGCCAGATAATGGCTAGAAATCTGATGCTGCATCTCCGTGAGCGAAAGATGATTGCCTCTGGCTTAGCTGAAAGGATTTCACGCCGTATGTGCACTTATGCCCCTAGTTGGAAGGATCTGGAACCACCACCATACTCACCGTAATTGATTCATTTTTAAAAAGAGAATTGTTATTAGCACTCTAAAAATTTCATTCTACACTCCAAACTTCTTATATTTGGAAAGAAAAATACACTTATGAGGAGTGTAGAATGAGATTTTTGGAGTGCTAATAACACTTCCTTTAAAAAAAATTCAACTTGAAAAATGAAACTAAATTGATAAACTTTTTTCGTTCAAATTGTACCAAATTCGGTTGACATTTTCATCCATGTTGCATCTTTATTCTCGTTTATGTCGGTTCGTTTTGAACCTTTCAATTCATAAAGGTCTCAATTTTTTCAAATGAACAAAGACATATTAATTTTAACAACTGATTGCATAGTTGATCATTCGAACCTTTCAATTATAACAACTGATTGCAGAGTTGATCATTCGGACCTTTCAATTTATATCTTTTCTTTTTGTTAATGTTTACTTTGTAGTATTGAATTTTGCTTTGTCCTTTGTTAATTGAGGATTTGTGGATGTTAGTTCATAGTACAATTGTAAAATAATACTGACATATATTAAGTTTATAAAAACACAATTGAAGCACCTAAACCGTTGAGATCTCTTACTCTATGATTTATCTCCACTTTAAGATTTACAATGTACATAAATCATCCATCCGAGTTATCTCCATAATTGAGTTGTCCGTTTTTCAGCTATGTTTTTTCATGAGGCTCTTTAACGGAGAAACTCCCGATGACAACTCCAACTATGTTCCGCCGGAAATCCCAAACTCCGGCAACCTCAGCCCTACCCCGAACAGTTCAAGTACATGACTTTTTGGATGGACTCGTCAGTTTGGTTCCATATTTCCTCGCAATTTACCAACATTCCGGAGAAACCCGACCCAACTGCGCCGGATAACGATCGGAGGTCCGATGATGCTTCGCCGCCAGAGAAAGATGAGCGCCTCCGGTTTAGCTGAAAGGACTTTAGGCCGGATTTCCACTTATGTCCCTGGTCAGCAGGGGCTTGCACCACCGCCACGCTAGGCGCCATCCAAACTCGGCTTAATTGATTCGTTGTAAAAAGATTTTGTTAACTTGAAAAATGAAGGTGAGATAGTCGTTCGTTTGACGATTGTGTTTTGGAGAAGCTCGTTTGAGTGTTGCACTGTGGAGACATAGACGATTATTTTATAGGCAAAGGTAGGAAGTGAATCTTCGTATTTTGTGAAACCGGTGGTTTATGGACGAGTGGAAAGTAGTTTTGGGGAAATAAGTGGTGATTTTGTTTTAGTACAACGATATTTTTACATTAAGGAAAGAAAGAGTTCGGCTAAATTACATAATGAACAATCTAATTTAGTATCAAATTCGTTATTTACAAGATTCGAACCTAAGACCTCTCACTCACAAGTGAAGAAGAATATCACCATATCGTAATACTGAGTGGCAAATAAGTGGTGACTTTGATTAAAGTTTTTGTGTTTATTTGTATATGGTCTCTTTGTGACTTTTAACATGTATAACATGTGTTTAAAAGTTTAACTATTTTTAGCCTTTTTATCTAAATTTAACATATATCAATTAAGGGTCAAAACTATAAATAAAATAAATGCGAAAGATTTAAATTCAATTTTGGTTAGGCATGGTGGCCCATTAGTTTTGGCGTTTTGTCTTTGCTTTGTATGTGTCGATGGTTTTGATAATTTGATTGTGTCCAAAATCCACATTGTGATTTATCCTCAATTGATCGCGAGTTTGATTTGTGATGTGCTGTTTTGTTCTCGCAAATTGATGTAATTAATGTTCATCAGTTTAGGGTAAAGTGAGATTCGGAGAAAGAAAAGCCTTTGTACGTGCTTCTAATTAATTCGATTGTTTTATATTTTTTTATTAGTTTTAATTAATTTTTTAATAGTATTAGAGTCAGTTTTTTCGTTTCTATTACCTTTTTTTTTTTTATAGTATTATCTACGTGTTTTGTTTGAAAATTAGTAACATTTGACGCATGTTGAAAGTATAAATTTACATTAGAAAAAAAAGAGATATTGTATGTGCTTATAACTAATTGGTCACTTTAATATTGCTAATTGTTTTATGGTCGAACTTCAACTTTCTTTAATACAAAAAATAATTAAATTAAATAATTATAAATTGAATTAGGGGCTAATTTATTTGCTTCTAATAGCTAAATTTTGTAAATGGAGTTTTTTCCGGCCCTAAGTGATAAAATTAGTAGAGGCCGCTTATTGTTTGTTCTATTACTTTAATAGAGACAATTTCATGTTTTCGCCCCAAGTGAAAATTATTAGAGGCAAACTATTAATTCCGAATCTAATATAACGCACGCAATACTCACTTTTTTTCTGTAGTGATATTTATAATTGTCTAACTCTTGAAAGAAGCTGCAGTTTTTATTTTTTGACAACAAGAGCGATGGTGAGTCAAATTTATGGATAGGAAGATCCATGTGGATCGACCCACATTAGGATGTATAAGCATCATTGCTTTTAACAAGTGCTGTAAAGCGCCATCCACATACAAACTACAATTTTTCACTCCGACAAATAGTGCACCTACTTTTTTTTTTTTTTTTTTTAAGGGGGACAATTGGTGTTAAGCCATGGTTATTCATCATTTTTGGGAGTCGGAAGACTCACATAGGCATTTCAATCTCTCCCTGACACCTATTATTTAAATTTTAAAATGTTAAACTGGGGAGAAAAAAAAACTTGACGAAATTAAGGACTTTTCGGAGGTTATTATTACTCAAACGAAATTATCAATATTGTAAAGAAAATAAGGACTTTTCGGGGTTTATAATTACTGAAACGATATTTATCAATATTGTAAGTAATAATAAAATTCATACATAATTGGCGTGTGTGGAATAAATTGTAAATAATTTGTAATGATAAATTAATCTTTTCTCGTATGTCAATGATTTGAATTTTGGGTTTCATTTGGTTGTAAGATAGATGGATTTATGTTTAAAAAAATAAGAGTTACAAATGCTCCTCTAAAGAACTTAGAAATATATTAAGAAAATACGAAAGATGAAGCTATTTATCTTTTTAAAGTTTGATAATTAAATACTAGATTGTCACATCCCGGTTCGGAGGGGACCATTTTTCTGGCCCGCTCCACCACCGTAGCACAATATTGTCCGCTTTGGGCTTACCATTCCCTTACGGTTTTGTTTTTGGGAACTCACAAGCAACTTCCCAATGGGTCACCCATCATGGGATTGCTCTAGCCCCCTTCTCACTTAACTTCGGAGTTCCTACCGAACCCGAAGCCAGTGAGCTCCCAAAAGGCCTCGTGTTAGGTAGGGATGAGAATATACATATAAGGATCACACCCTTGGACGATGTGAGATGTCACAATCCACCCCCTTTACGGGCCCGACGTCCTCGTTGGCACACACGTGACCAAGGTTAGGCTCTGATACCAATTGTCACATCCTGGCCCGGGGGGACCACTTCCTGGGCCCGCTTTACCACCGTAGCACGATATTGTCTGCTTTGGGCTTACCATTCCCTCACGGTTTTGTTTTTGAGAATTCACAAGCAACTTCCCAGTGGGTCACCCATCATGGGATTGCTCTAGCCCCCTTCTCACTTAACTTCAGAGTTCCTACGGAACCCGAAGCTAGTGAGCTCCCAAAAGGCCTCGTGCTAGGTAGGGATGGAAATATACATATAAAGATCACACCCCTAAGCAATGTGGGATGTCCCAAGATTGAGTACTTATTGGAGAAATTTTGGACTTTTAGTTCTATTAATCCTTTTTTCCACAAGTTATATTTTACTAAAGAACGAAGCGAGATCCAAAATAAACTTATCAATTAAAAAATAACGTGTAACAATCATTACATCATACTATTCATTACATTGCTTTAAAAACTTGTTTAGACAATATATTCCATTCCTAATTAGACTTTTCTAACGATAATAAGATTGATCGTGATATGTTGTAATATGAAACCGAAAATAAATGGAGAATATTTTTACTCAATACTAAACATTTTGTTTATAATTCTTCGATGCGTTTAAATTTCAAATTTATGTATTGAATAGATACAACTTCCAAAGTTCAAAGAAGATTGTTATTCACATACGGTTATTAATTTTTTATTGTTGATATTTCTCTATTTATTCAGCTAAATGATTGAAAATTAAAAAGATGTAAAAAACAAAAATTATAGTTGTCATTGAATTTTTTCTATTTATTTAATCAAACGATCAAAAATTAAGAATAAATGTACAAGAAACAAAAATTGGAGTTGATAGCACTACTAATTGAAACTCAATCAATACTAATGAATATGGTGGTGACTATTATCACCCCTTGCAAGAAAAATACATTGCAAGAAATGAGGAGAAAGAGGATCTTTTGTACTAGCTAGATGGCAGCCAGCCAATGAGGGCAAACAGGTGTCGAGCTTATCCGAACTTTCCTCGGGAACGGAAGATTCAATTTGTGAGAATACTAGAAATTTTCGTATTTTAACTGTTCATATATAACGTGTAATTAATTTTTATTAGATACTATTTGTATTTAATTTTAAATAAAAAATTAAATGATTTCCAATCACACGATACACAATGAAAGAATCTTCACAAAATAGATTCGCATGGGATCCTATTCCCTTTCCCCGTTCATCTCATGACTCATCGGTTCATGTATCCAATCAGGCAAACAGGTGTCCAACTACGTTGCATCGTCCCCTGCTGCCCTCACGTCCTCTATCAGCATGGGGCTCGCCACTTGTCCTGTTCCCCCAGTTTTTATGAAATCGGTTAATTCTTCCCAAGGGTCAGTTTCGTCTTTCCGACGTGATCGGAAAACGATGGGGTTATGGAGGGAGAGGGACACATGGGCGGGGGTTGGCGCTTTTATTCCCTTTGGCGCCATTGGGCGGTCACATTCATACTCATGGGGTGCATGCATGGCCATCACGTGGATAAATTTTTTATTATGATAGAAATACGAGTGGTGCACAATATGTTTTTATATAAGTGATAAAAAATTTTATTTTTTAAGTCATTAACTTTTAACACACATATTTTATCAGTTGTATAGTAATATGTAGTGTATCATCTCGTATGCCGATCACACTAAAAAATCTCTCCATCACACGTGGGTGTCTTGTCCCTGTAATCCTCGGGTTTGAAGCTTTAAAAATGAATAATTTTATGTTTTTACTTTTAGTATACTGATTTGAGCTTTTTGGACGGGTGAGATTTCATGCAGCGTGATCGAACGGTGTTTGATATCAGTTTATTGGTCATCCGACGGTCACGTCTTTTTCTCTTTCTGTTGAAACTCGACCGACAACATTAAATTTTCATTTTGTTTTGTAACAGAACTTTCTTCTCTCTTCAAATTTCCATTTCATGTGTGTTTGAGAACATTTTGGCTGTAACTTGTACGGTATCATCGTGCTAATGTTTACTAGTACAATCATTGAGAAAATTTTGGTTAAAGGTTGTACGGTATCATCAATCATGTTGATGCAAGGAAAAACTTGCATGAAGGGGTTTGTATGTTCATTTTTCTCTGTTTTGTTTTTCATATTATAACTAATTAGGTATTGGTTTAGTAATAATCTCTATTGCAATTGAAAACAACTTTTCAATTCGAGTTCTCACCTCTGTTGATTAAAAGAGATAGTTCTTTCATCTGGTTAAGTTTAATTAATTATTTGACTTGGTATAACATGTAACTATGAAGTACTTGTAGATACAAAAGTTAGGAGAAATGACCTGTTTGAATGTGAGAGGAAGAGGAATCTTAAGATTGTTAGCATTTCCTAGCACACATTAGGATAAATCGTGAAATACAAAAGGATTGTAGCTCGAATTGTAAATAGCATTACAAAAATTCTGTATTTGATTCTGTCTTCGAATCTCACTTAATTTCAGTTGCTAGATAATCTTAGGGTTTGAGTTTAGGATGGGTTTCAAATTAATTACAACTTGCTTTAGTCTTATCATTAGTGCAAATGGGTCGCCTTCGTATAATTAGAGTGGGGCTTCCATTTCACTAAGGAGGTCCACCCCCATCAGGAATCAGTTTTGAAAATAATAATTGTGTTTGCTATATGCTCTAGTCAATATCAGGGTGGGGGAGCCGGTGGAAATTGTACAGATAATAAGAGTTGGTCCCCATTGCATCTCTATTATATCTACAGCTCCAAAAGTGCTTTTACAATAATCGCTTTTAGACTTCTGCCAACAAAGAGAAATAAAAAGAAACCCAATTGTGCTGCTGGTATTTGATACCAAAATGTGTTATATATCCATTCATTTTTTTTAATAGATTTTGAACTAATGGAGGTTATTGGTTTAAGTATAATCCACTAATGACGATGGTTGATTTTTTATTCAAAGTGTTTCATGCTATCACTTAAGATATATGAATAATATATAATAAAATTTCAGATTGAACATACAGATCTTCCAAAAAGGGTTCAAGGAGTCTTGATTGTATCATGTAGTGATTACTTTTTAATTTGTAATTACAGGCAGGAATTCCATTGTTAAATAACGTTGTGAAGGCGATAATACTTAGTTGGGGATTAATTTATAAGAATTAGGCAGGCAACCATCCATTGTCATTGGCTTACCTTCCAACTAGTTTACAAGATAAGATCTTCCCCTTATTCCAACATCATATACTCTTTTTTATTAGAGGATAACTTTGCCATCTGTTTAGCTCAGATTAGTGCACACCTACTCTTCAAAGAAATACATGTAGATAGAACTTTGAAACTTCGAACTTTTTTTTTTATTGGGGACTACATATGTCTAGAGTTATTCAGAAAGAAACATTTAACATGTCTAACGTATTACATATTTATACGTTTTTTTTACTATTTTTAACGAATTTATTTCGATAAAGTAAAAAAAGAGATTTCATAAACAATAAAGGGATCTTTAATGAAAGGATAATGCTAGGGAGATCAAATTTTTAAACCAGGTTTTGTAAACTAAATGTTGTGGTTGTTGATGATTGAATTATCAGTTAACTGCTGATTAATGTGTTTATTTCTTATTGGTGATATATATATATATATATATATATCAATAGAAAGCAAGCACATTAACACCACTAAAATTTTAAACTATATGATGTGGCACAAATAGAAAGTAAGCACGTTAATCAACACTTAAGTAATAATCCAATCATCACCAACCATATCGTTTAGTTTATAAATTTAATCTTCCGAGCATTACCTATGATTTATAGCATTACCCTTTATTAATTTGTGTTTCTTTATTGTTTAAGCTTGAGTTTTGGTTCTCTTTGTATCGGGCTAAAAAAATTGTAAACTAGAATCTCAAAGATGAAAGACATGCACGCAGCCATAAGCTAAAGCAAGACCGTGAAAATAAAAGGGATCCCAAGAACTGGTCTTTGTTGGATAAGATTGGTATATATTTTAGTTTATTTTTCGGGGACCAGAAAATTAGAATTAAACTCAGATCTCAATCCACTTTCCATCAGGGGTAGGCACTTAAAACCGAAAATCGAAACCAAAACACGAATCAAATTGGACATTACCGAACGGTTCGGTTTTGCGGTTTTAAAACCAAACCGCAATGTAGGAAACGGTTTGGTTTTGATTTTGGCTTTTGAAAACTGCACCGAAATCGAAACTGAACCGCACCAATAAATATTAATAAGCATTTAATTAAATGTTCATATTAGATGTCATGTTTTAATAGGTTGTTTGTTAGAGTCCATACATTTAGTATGAATCCAACCACACTAGAATCATCAGTCATCACTTTCTTTCTCTTCGACATAATATCACCACTCATGAGTAGGGGTGGGAACTTGAATGCATTGTCCTACACTGGATATGTGATCAATGGGTGACATTGAGAAATCAAAATTGCAAGGGAAACAATGCATAGCTTCCTCATAGATTTGAGGGTGCAACCATGCAAGTCTATTTGCTGGGCAATTATAATATGCATCTGCCATGAGTCCATGACATTGGATCATTGATAAATGTTATCGACTACACAGAATATGCATGTAAAGTTGCAAACCATTCATGCATTTCTTCTTCCCAAGCCTTAAAATTTTTGTGTGGCAATTGGTACCTAGCTAGCTAATAAGGTTGCTCTGTGAGGACTTTTTACTGGTTTTTAATTAGGGATTAGTTTCATTTTATATACTGATTATGACATTTTGTAGTGGTTCGATTAGCTATTGCTTATGTTTAATTTGTACCCTTTAGGAGCACTCTCTATGATGTCTAGATTGGGAAATGTTTAATAATATGTTCTAATGTATGATGTCTTTCATTTCAAGTTCTGATTTATGATCCTACTAGAAACTGCTTTTCTTCTAGATAAGTTTTTTTTTTTTAAAAAAAAGTTATTTGTTGATTGCATTCATGTAAAGCTTGAGATAACAAGTGTTTTGTATTTTAAATTGTATATTTTTTCATAAAAACCGAATTGAAACCGTTTAAAATCGCATCAAACCGAATCAAACGGTTTGGGTTCAGTTTGGTTTTGGCTTCAAAACCGTACCAAACCGAACTGCAAAAAATTTCGATTTTAGTTTCGGTTTCACTCAAAACCACACCGAACCATGTCCACCCCTACTTTCCACTAGTTCCATACAATTAAGAAATGGAGCGTAGCCTCAGTATTGCTCTCTTTCAAGCTGTCAAATCTGGGCAATAGCAAATTATAAATAGTTGTGTAAGTGTTTAGAAACCACACTTCTATGAAGTTTTTAGTGATATGAATCAAGATCCCTTTATATCAGTTGACACATATGCCATGATCCTTGAGGTGTATGTCAACATGGCACAAATAATTGCATATAATTTTTGCAAATTCAGCAAGGAAACAGTAAATTCGCCGTATCGAGAGGTGTTCGTGTTGCATGTCTCAAAACAAAAATGTGGCAAAACAGCCAGCCAGATCAGAACAGAGAGTATATCTTCTGTCAAAATAAAAACATTCATTTATACTATCTACGGGCTATAAGGTTGGAGATGGAGATGCAAATTTCTCCCATACATGAATAAGGCGATCATTCAATTTCACATATTAATTGAAACTTCCACACTATAGAAAGAAATGCTCTAAACAAAAGGGGACACAACTCTACACTGAATCAACCCCTTCAACCTGCTGCTGCGCTAGGTATCTTTCCCTGCGCTCTTTCTACAAAGGAAACCGCACATACTACAAGTAAGAATGTGAATCTATAACGCTCAACACCGTCATTCTACCAAAAGAAACAAAAATGTGTTGAGAATGCCTTACCCATTCATCTATGACAAGTCCTTCCCCTACTATCCGGGGACCTGCTTCTTGTGGAGGCTTTTTTCGTGATTCAAGGGAAGCCTCAGCCTCGGCCAATTGCCGCTCAAGTTTTTCCATTGCCTTAATAAAAAAACAAATTGAAAGTGAGAAGGCTTATTACTGAGGCTAAAGCGAAGACAACCAAAAAATGTATATGTAGTGAAAGAAATGACAAACTAGAGATGTATCCATCTACTAACGGGGGTAGGGCGCTCAGGGTCAAGAAAAACAACACGCAAAACCTGCTCAACCACGACTTGGTCTCTCTGCTCATCAAACTGCATAAACACATGTCACATTTAATGTTTAACATCTGTGAATTATGATGCACACTAGTTTCTATCTTGTCATAACATAAAAAATATACAATAGATTTCAAGTATAAATCAGATATTGCGAGATCAAACTGTTGCAGAAGCAAGATATATGCCCTAACCAAATTACAAGGAAGCTTGAATTAGAATTCTGCCAAATGTTTGCTAATGCAGGACATGACATCTGAATTTTCACTTATTAATATATGGCGCCTAAGGTTATAGACAAACATTTTTCTGATATTATCTTTGAGGGAATGTAAAAGTATGTTGGGGGAAAAACAATATAATTAAATATGGTTAAAAGTTATACACGAAATGCCTGCAACCATACCAGTTCTGGCACATAGTCCATATCTCCTTTCACTTTTAAGCTCATGATCTTGAACTTAACCCTGCTCTTCTGGTCTACAGCTGGTTTCTCATCGTTCTCCGGAGGTTCCACAAACTTGAAAACTGTCATTAAAATTACAGTTTTCAACGATGAACTTACTAGAATATGACTAACTAGTATGTTATTCATTGTAAATATATGGAAGTGAAATATAACCCGAAAATGGAAGATCGTGAAGTAAGAATTACCAGTTGCAATAAGATCTTCACCAGGAGCAAGTATACCCCCAGGAGGACGCATGTAACAACTCTTTGGTGCAGTTGTTTGGAACTAAAGCAATCAACACGTAAGCAGTTAGATAGCCGCATCGAATTTATAGTAGGAAAACTCTTGATGTATACTGTCATCCAATGCTATACAATTTTCAAAACTATGTTAACCGAATTTGATCATATGTCCAATTAGATATGACTAGTTTCAGATATGTAAAATACATAACAGGGGAACTTAGAGGATTCAATCCATACCTTGAAAGCTACAATAGTTTTGCTTGTGTTTTTTATTCCAATTGCACTCCTGACCTGTTTACCGGGTTCATCTTCGGACGAAACAAATACATTGTGAGGCCAAATATATCTAGCTTGAATCATATACCAGCAAAGGAACTCAGCCAACATTACACTTTTATAATCATAGCAAATATTTCTGAGTGAAAATCTTACAAGAAATCCTAGGTGAAGCTAATAATGTGAGAAGAGGCCGGATCAGATTAAAAGCATCCACTCCCAACTACACAGATGGATACATCGTGCAACAGAAACAAGCCAAAGAAGAGAGCATATGAGACATAGATAGAGACCCCAATAAGAATTGACCATATCAGCAATAAACATTTGGAATTAAATACGGAATTTGTTATTTTTAAACTCTCGATCATAGAAATTGGGAAATGACGCATATTTACATGGAATTTAAACTTGGGAATTGAAGGTCCCAAATTCCAAGTTTTTTTTTTCATGCGAAAATTCTAAATTTCTATGTTTCTGAATCCAAACAAGGGAATTTGTGCATGTCAATTTATAAATCCTGACTTTTACCCAAATTCCAAGTTTATTTCCCTCATCCAAACATAGTATAAGACTTGTTTGGAACAGATTTTTGAAGGGTTAAAAGCGTTTTGTGACAATTAAAACATTTCTGAATACTTTTGGAAAAAAACTTCAAAGTTGTTCTACGAGTTTCAAATAAATCACTTCTAGGAAAGTGCTTATAAGCAGAAGTTCTCACATAAGCAAATCCCAAACGGCCCCCAGTCATTCATAATCTAACTCATGAAATCAACAATTTATGCAACTTAAGCAAATCAAAGAACAAAGAATGTGGTTATATGTAAACATTTATATTAGCAAAACACCAGTCTAAGCTCACAACAGACATACCATACATGCAACCAATTACACAACCCAAAAAAACAAAAACCCAGATCAGAATTATTACATAAGAACAAAGATAACTATATAGACAAGTAAAAGGGGCATACATGGAAAAAATAGCTTATTTGGAGGATCAAGACGCAGCCTCCTCCGAGCAGGAAGCAAAGACTTGGTCACATACGACACCGTACTGGCAGAATGAAGAGCCGTACGTTCAGCCGCAGACTCGTGACCCAGCTGGTGGTGAACATTATGATGCATAGAAGACAAGGTCGAGGACGATGACGAAGAGGAAGACGAGGAGGCGTTTCCGGACTGCCAAAACGGTATTTTGAACAGACTCCAAAGCTTCCCGTCATACCCAGATTTCTCAGCCTCCACAGCCATTGTCGACCCTACTCGCCGGAAATCACTTCGCGGTGGCCGCAGGCGAACGGGTTTCACCGGAGATGGTGTGAAAACAGTCAAAAAAGAGATTTTGTTTTGCGCGGATTGAACGAGAATTCGCTTTGTGCGGATTGAAGGCGAAAGCTGAAAGATTGAGACTTTGGTGGCACGTAGTGTTTGTGAAAGGTCTTTATGGAATGCGAACGCCGAATGCGGATGAATGCGACCCTTCGTTCTGGACTTTATGGATTGTCGGAACTGGCGGTGGTTACTTTTACAGTTTACTCACTCCAGTCTGTTCTGTTGTTGTTGGCTGGCAGTTGGCAGCTGAGGATCAAGTTTAAAAACATATTATGGGCACTTATATATTTCAATTTCATTCAAACTATTGAACTTATATTTTTTATTCAAGTAACGTCGTAGTCCGATCTAAACCAATGAGAGGGAATTCCAATTTCGGTTGAGTGGCTATGCCAAAATCTGCATTAAAATTATTGGACTATAGTCTATAAGAGCATAGTTGCCACCAATTATATATTTCTTATTACATGACTACAGATGTAATGTGATGAACGCTAAAACTACAAAATCTAAAAATATCAACACATCTGAACAAGGTCAATCAATTTCATTAGTGTTCATACCCTCTTACGTCTAAGTACAATTGTCTTCCTAAACATTGGAATAGTTTAGAAATCGTTTGGTCAAATATCATATTACAGTTTAATTTCCAAACAATAATCTATAGCTTGGTATTAATTTCCAAACAGAAAATTGACAGCTATAGGAAGAATACCCAAATCAGTGGTGGAAGAACTGTAGCTTCGGATATGACATGCACCAAATCCACACTTCCTTTCAAATCTTCCTGCGATTTCTTTTTCCTTTCGTCTCTCTTTTTATTCTTTTGTCATTCTACTTTTGTTTTTAAAAGACTGGATCAATTGCATGAGGCCATAATTAAAATAGGTAATGATGTTTAGAACATGTTCTCCTATAGTGGTGCCGTCAAAGGTAACGACCCTGCAATCAGCAACTCCAGTGATATTCCCATGTGGCCCTCCCTCTTGTGAAATGCATCTCATCTTTTTCCCGCATCCCAAATCAATGAAATCATATTTCATACACCATAGTTTTGGACCTGCCATTTTTCACTTGGGAAAATCACATAGTTCAAAGAGCTTTTGCGTAAAGTTACTTCTGTTCCCTTTATTCACGGTGCATATATAATAAGTTGATCGACCCAAGGGGGCTTATTGCTTGGAGATTGGAGCACTACCGTATAAGATGCAGTTACATAATTGCGTGCTCTAATTTCATGATCGATCCTTACTTAGATCGATAATTGACAAGTGAATCTTAATATTTAAGGGTGTCTATCTCTAAATTGTGTTAAACACATCAATCTAATCCCCAACTTCAAAATCACTTGATGCATGTTTATATTTTGATAGTACACACTAATGTTCATAAAAAAAAATTGCAAACACGACACATGATTAAAATATAAGGGCACATAACTAATGTATATGGTATCAAATAATCGGATGATTACGACTTTGGAGTTTAAAATGATGAGTTTCACATAATAATAGGACTATTTTTGTTAGAGATGATATTCAATTAATTATTTGCTTTTCTATGTGTCAAACTCTAAGGAAAATGTGATTTCATCCTTCTGAACAAATTAAAAGGATATAATGAGACCAAAGACACACAGCTTACATAACGCTTGGTAATGATTTCATAAACATGGGAGTGGGCAGGAATAGGATCTTTCCAGCTCAGTTGGGTCCCCAACAACTCAAGTACATTATTAGTCCAAGTGGTTCTTCTGATTGCTTCCTAGTCCCCTTCTTCTTTGACACCATCTCTTTTTTTTTTCGAAGAAGATTCTCCTACTTGTGTAGACAGTGGCATCGATCATGTTGTTAATTACTACATGTTGGTAGCTCTGCAGGGATCTTTATTTGATAAATTTTCATCTTTCATCCCTAATAAGTTCTATGGTAACAATATTTGTAAGAGGCTAAGAGCAGACTGCCCTCTACAGCTCTACTCTACAATTTGCACAAACCTGAAAATAATCTTAGGGTAAGAGATAATCATTTTCTAGCACAAGCGAGGTCAGGTATGATTCAGAAAATTAATAGTGCATTTTTGCTCACTAACTTAATTATTGATACATAAGTTTAAATTTTGTGATTTCTGTAGTAAATAGATTAAACTCATCCAATGAGTAATCAATGGGTACGTGAACAAAAATATTTCTTCCAAAAATTATATTTTGGGGATGAATCTCCTACCTTTGTATTTTGTAACGAAGTTCTCCTCCCTGTCTTAATTTATTGATAATAAAGATTAATGTGCCGACATAAAATGTTTCCAAAGTATGTACAAATTACAATGACCTTAAGCCGAGTTTAATTGGGTCTCAGTTGGGAACCCAAGAATTAAGATTACATAACTTTCCTCATAGACTCCTCTGACGGCTTTGCTTTCTCTTCTCTCATGATTGTGCTTTAAACCCCTGGAGCAGCAGAAGGAGAAGGATACACTCCCTTGGCCTGAGAAAACAACCTGGTCTGATGGTTCTTGGCATGTTGGTGCATCAGTGTTATGGGGTCGTTTCACCTGCATACCCCTTGGTCTTTCAGGGCTTCCACAACTCCAACTTTTGCCCCCACAATCCAAGACCTAACATATCGATACATACTAGTTAGGTCATTTCCAACCGAAGGGTCCAGAGGCCAAATGGTAGAAAATAACCCAAAAACCGTCTTCAACCAAGGACTAAGCCAAAGGGCTCGTAGGCCCCATTGGATAAAAAAGGGCCAAAGGGCCAACCGGTTGGCCCAAAGTAGCCATCCAGCTAGCCCCGGACTGGGCCATAATTTTCGTTATTCCTGTCGGTTATATCTTACATTATTGTACTTATTCCTGTCGGTTATATCTGACAGGAATAGTAGGCCAAAATTTCAAATACAACGGCTAGTTACTGTTGGATTCATTTTTTTTTTTTTATGAATTTAATTTGTAGTTTGTAAATTTTAATTTGTAGTTTTTAAATTTAAGTTGTAGTTTTTAAATATAAGTTGTTGTTTTTAAATTTAAGTTGGTGTTGTTTTTAAATTTAAATAATAAATTATGTTCGGTCCTATGATCCTCGGTTGGAGACGGTTTTTTGTGACAGGGCTAAAACGAGCACTATGGCCCTCAGTTGGAGATGGAGGCAAATATGACCATGTACTATTCATTAAAATATTAATATATTGGATGACCAGAGAGCTAAAATGAATCATCTGACCAGCCTTCGGTTGGAGATTGTCTTATTTAACAAATTCTAGCTACTTGAATCTTTAAGTGCATGCACAAGAGAAAAATGGACAATTTCCACGTTTGACAAGATGAGTAATTTAGATGGTAATAAATCAACACAGAAGTTATATCCTCATTAAAGAGAAGAAACTAATTGAATCTAGGAAACTTTAACGAAAAGTTTCCGGTACTATTCATTTCAACGAAAAATCACATTTTTACACTAAAAAGTCAATCATGGTACTATTCACTTTACCCTTTATTTTGTCTTAATCGTTAAAACTCAAAGTTTTCAAACCATTTTCATTAGTTTCCCTTTATTTTGTCTTAATCGTTAAAACTCAAAATTTTCAAACCATTTTCATTAGTTTTCCTTTAAATCTATGGCCAATTTGGTGGACGGTTACTTGTTGACTGCTATGTCGATTAAAATACTTTGGTTCACCAATGAATTTGGAAGGGAAAGGAATATAAATAATCCAAAGAGAGAAAGAAGAAAAGGCTAAGTTAATGTTGATCGCATGATAAATTAGTTCTCATATATTAATTTGTAAATACATTAATTACAGAGATCTCAAAGATCTAGATTTAACATTTTGTTGTGAAAAGTTACAATTCCTTCAGGCTACAGTCTACAACTTGTTCGATCAAACGGCCTGCGAATTCTTGTGCTTAACTAAAAATTGAAAGAGTGGCTGAATGAATGATCAATTGGGACCCCAGCAGCTGAGATACATGACTTTCCTCAGAGATTCCTCAGACTGCTTTACCTTCTCATCTTGTCTAAAACTTGAGACCAAAGCAGAAGATGAGGAAGAGAACTTGTTGGCCTGAGAAAACGACCCAAGTTGGTTCTTGGCATGCTGCTGCAGTAATCTCATGGTGTAATTCCACCTGCAGATCCCTTGGTCTTTCAAGGCCTCCTCAACTCCAACACTTGCTGCCACTACCCAACCTCTCCTTGCTGCAACTAATGAACTAGTCATACTGTCTGTATATATTTTTAACACAATAATCTTGATGGAAAATTGGAAGTAAATAAAACTGATGTTTGGTTGATGTGTCTGAATTTTGATTTGATGAAGAAACCGTTGAGCGGGCGTTGCTTTTTATATGAAGGGAGCGACAGTTCAACTAAAGTTCATGAATGTAGAAGGAAAGTGGAAGCCCATAAAATGTGGGAAAGGGGAAAACCATGGGAATTAAGCCAATAGTTTTTACTAGCTGGTCACACTCACTGATAGACGAGACAGGATTAGGTTGGGTAGGACGGAATTGGATCCTCTCCGAGGCCTTGCCTCGGGATCCTCCTAACCCACTAACATGAGCCGTTGGATTTTAATCCAACGACTACAATTATTATAACTTTATAGGGATCCTTTGTTTGTAACCGTTGGATCAAAATCCAACAGCTCATGTTATTGGGTCAGAAGGATCCCAATGATTTGCCTCGGAGAGGATCCAATTCCGGGTAGGACCAAGCAAAAGCACACGGTTTTCCTTTATAAAATCCATTTAAGCCTCAAGTATTGGAGGAGAGGAGATCTCACTTGTTTTAATTTATGGAGCTAAAACAGTGACAACTTTTTTTTTTTTTGTTTTTTTTAAGTGTTCTTCAGTCACCTATTTTTATCTTCAGACTCTTATTAAGTTTTAATTATTGATATTCTTCAATTCATTCGATTCGACGATCGAAAATTGAGAGATGTGTGAGAAGTAAAAATAGATGTGTGAATGCATTACCCTTTTTAAAATTAGAGATCTCATTTTCAAAGGAAGTTGAAGTTTCTATTATTAAACTAATTTGACAAGAATAATGTTAGAGAGACTAAACTTCTAAACTAAATTTCGTAAACAAAATGATGTGGTTGTTGATGATTGAATTATTACTTAAGTGTTGACTACCGTACATTACTTATTGGTAACACATAATTTAGTTTGTAAATTTAATTTAAAATTTTAATATCTCTAACATTATCCATTTGACAATATAAAAAATAATTCCAATCTTTATAAGTACATGTTTTTTTTTTCCAATATAAAATTCATACTCCTAACAATTTTCCTATATTTTAAAAGAATGATTCATAGAAAATATTGAGATTTGAGAGTCATACCAAATGCCTACAATGGATAAAAGCATCAAACAAACTATTGGATTGGACTGGATTCTCACTAATAAAGTCACCAAATCCAATCCAATCATGTTGGTCGTCATCCGATTCAATCATATTGGTTTAGATATTTAGCATTTAGGGATCCAAATAACAAAAATATTACTCTTATCACATATTTTATGACATTATTTATATCGCCTCTAACAGAAATAGGATTCTTTTGCCGCATATTTTATACTATTATTCGAATCGCCTCTAATAGAGATAAGACCAACATGTATGTTAAGTGTATCATTACTCACCAAGTAATAGTTTAAAATCTTCAAAACCATTTAAAATCGGATTGAATCAGATTGGATCAGTCGGTTTGCTGGATTGAATGGGATCTCATCTATCCTAGTTTCAGACTTGAATGTTTCTATTTCTTTTCCTTTGGTCTAATGGATGTTTTTGCTCCTTTATCTTTTGGCATAGTTGGATATTTCTGATTCTTTGAATCAACTAACTCTTTCAGATAAATAAGTATACAAAACTTGAAAAATTAAAGTATCCAAATAATAGAGTTAACAGGTTAGATACATAGAGTTTTGTCTCAAACTGAAATCAACTACATTTCAAGGAAAGTGAGTATAATAGGCGCTTTTGTCAATCCATCGTAGCACAATTTTTGTGAGACCAAGAGTTAATTAAACTTCAAATTCCATAAGAAATTCCTAATTGAACTCAATATCTCTAGGCAAGAATTCTCAGAAATATACATATATATGTGGTAATTCATATTGCAATTGTCATAACAAAATTTACATCAATTTGCCACGACCGAGCAGACATCAAGTGCCTGCATCTTACGGTCTCAAACGATTGCCTGTGCTAATAACTCAAGAAGCCCTTCATGGGGTGTTCCATCAGCGACCGCTCACACAAAAACATGAATCTTAGTTAGCTCTTGTTTTTGTGAATGAATAAATGAATTAGTTGTTGGGACCCCAGCAGCTCAGGTACATGACTGTCCTCAAAGACTTCTCTGATTTCTTCATCTTCTGATCTCTCACTTTACTCAGAGCTGAGGAAGAAGGAGAAGAGAGCTTGCTGTTGGCCTGAGAAAATGACCTCACTTGACTCTTGGCTTGTTGGCCTGCATATCACAAGGCAGAGTTCCATCTGCAAATCCCTTGGTCCTTGAGTGCCTCCACAACTCCAACACTTGCTGCCACTATAGCCTTGCTTGCACTTGATGAACTCATGATTTCTTTCCTCTCCCTTGATATTCTGAATTCTTTTGCTAGTGATTGTGAATGTTAAATGTTTGATGAAGGAGAGAAGAATGGAGTGCTCTTTATATAGGAACTAGAAACGGTGGGCCCTTTCCACCAATTACTAGAGGCGGTTTAGAGAGTGTGAGGCCAATGGTATATTTATTTTGGAGGTGAATTCTCTGTCTTTCCATTTTTATACTCTCTTTATGTTTTTCTGTTTATGTGGTCACGGTTAAGCTACGTAAACATTTTATATTTTTATTACCATTTGTTTTATTATTTCTATAAAAATTAATATAAAATGTTAACGTGGCTTAACCGTGACCATACATCACAGGAGAATATGAAAAGAGTATGAAAATAGAAGGGCAGACAATCTACTTCTTTATTTTTCGGGGTTTCCGTCACACTCATTGCCACCAACTATACAGAGGAGACCACGGTTTTCCTTATAAAATCCATCTAAGCCTTATGGTAGTAAAAGGCCTTCTACGTGGTGATAAGGAAATCTATTCAGCTAAACAATTATACCCAATTACTTTGAAAGTGACAAATCCGATGTAGTAATATATTAAGTACTGGTTTGGTATTAAGGTGCTTTTATAAAAAGTGGGTATAAAAAAAAAAGCTGAGCTAAAAATGGTGTTTGGTAAACACTTAAAAACAGCTTATTTTCACAGTTTTGGGTGAAAAAAAAACTGAAAACGTGCAGCAGCAAAAATAAGCTTATTTTCACAGTACAACAGAAACAGTTTTTTTTCAAGGCACATCAATACTAAACCAAGGCTAATTGTTGTTCAAAAAATTACTTTGAGAGTAGTGAATTTTCTAGCTAAATATGTGGATAAAATAAAAGAAATTTTAACGAGACACTCCCGGTACTTTTCATTTTTAACGAAAAACCACATTTTTACCTTTCCTAGTACTATTTACTACACCTTTATTTGTTATTTTTCATTAAAACTAAAGTTTTTTGGACTTTTCGTTAATTTTTCTTAAAATAAATTGGGAGACATGGAACACTTGTAGTTGTTGGACTTCGTTTGTAGTTCAATATGTTTTGATATCATGAAGAAAAGTGAGGTTCCACCATAAAATCAATTGGCAATACGAGATGTAAGCCAATCTCTTATAATTTCTTGCAAGGTTTTTTCTTTCACCAATGTGGAACTCTTTTACTTTCACATCCTTACACAACCCCCTCACATGTGGCAAATTTTTAAAGCAAACACATGTTTTGCTTCATCCAATTCATATTGTCCACATGTTTGGTTTGAAAATTTACCACAAATGGGAGGGAATGTGAGGATGTGAAGGTAAAAGAGTTCTACATCAATGAAATGATAAACCTTGCACAGGCTTATAAGAAACTGGGCTGCTCGCTATATTACCAATTAGTTTTATGGTGAAACCTCAACTTTTTTCGTCCTATCAGAGTAATTTGTCGAACATGCTTCACATCATCCTGTTTGTGTTGTCCTCATGTTATGTTTGAAAATTTCCCACATTTGAGGAGGCATTTGAGAATAAATCTCACAATGATGGGAGAATAGACTTTATATGGGTCTATAAGTAAATTAGATTATTCTTCATTTATTAATTGATTTTATGGTAGAACCTCAACTCTCTTCACAAAGGTCTACATGCCTACACGTGAACTAATATATGTTATCCACGTGTTATACTTAAAATGACCCTGCACATAAGGCCATGCTGAGATTTTTTTTTTTTTTTTTTTTAACCAACGATTACAAGATCATCAAAAGGTGATGTAGTCTTTTCCTGATGATGCCGTTAATAGTATTTCTCCGTCTGGATTTGTACCCTCCAGGTGGTGTAGTCTTTTTTATGAGTTCGTAATTGCAGTATTTGCATAAATTTTCATCTTTCATCCCTAATAATTCTATGGTGACAATATTTGTAAGAGGCTAAAAGTTGACTGCCCTCTACAGCTCTACTCTACAATTTGCACAAACCTGAAAATACTCTTAGGGTAAGATATAATCATTTTCTAGCACAAGCGAGGTGAGGTACGATTCAGAAAATTAATAGTGCATTTTTGCTCACTAACTTAATTATTGTTACTTAAGTTTAAATTTTGTGATTTATGTAGTAGATAGATTAAATTCATCCAATAAGTAATGGGTATATGAACAAAAATATTTCTTCCAAAAATTATATTTTGGGGATGAATCTCCGACCTTAGTATTCTGTAACGAAGTTCTGCTCCATGTCTTAATTAATTGATAATAAAGATTAATGTGCCAACATAAAATGTTTCCAAAGGATGTACGAATTACAATGACCTTAAGCCGAGTTTAATTGGGTCTCAGTTGGGAACCCAAGAATTAAGATTACATAACTTTCCTCATAGACTCTTCTGACGGCTTTGCTTTCTCTTCTCTCATGATTGTGCTTTAAACCCTAGAAGCAGCAAAAGGAGAAGGATACAGCTCCTTGGCCTGAGAAAACAACCTGGTCAGATGGTTCTTGGCATGTTGGTGCATCAGTGTTATGGGGTCGTTCCACCTTCATACCCCTTGGTCTTTCAGGGCTTCCACAACTCCAACTGTTGCCCCCACAATCCAAGACCTAACATATCGATACATGCTAGTTATTTAACAAATTCTAGCTACTTGAATCCTTAAGTGCATGCACAAGAGAAAAATGGACAATTTCCACGTTTGACAAGATGAGTAATTTAGATGGTAATAAATCAACATAGAAGTTATATCCTCATTTAAGAGAAGAAACTAACTGAATCTATGGCTAATTTGGTGGACGGGGACTTGTTGACTGCTATGTCGATTAAAATACTTTGGTTCACCAATGAATTTGGAAGGGAAGGGAAAATAAATAATCCAAAGAGAGAAAAAGGGCTAAGTTAATGTTGATCGCATGATAAATTAGTTCTCATATATTAATTTGTAAATACATTAATTACAGAGATCTCAAAGATCTAGATTTAACATTTCGTTGTGAAAAGTTACAAATTCCTTCAGGCTACAGCCTACAAGTTGTTCGATCAAATGGCCGGTGAGTTCTTGCCTAACTAAAAATTGAAAGAGCGGCTGAATGAATGATCAATTGGGACCCCAGCAGCTGAGGTACATGACTGTCCTCAGAGATTCCTCAGACTGCTTTACCTTCTCATCTTGTCTAAAACTTGAGACCAAAGCAGAAGATGAGGAAGAGAACTTGTTGGCCTGAGAAAACGACCCAAGTTGGTTCTTGGCATGCTGCTGCAGTAATCTCATGGTGTAATTCCACCTGCAGATCCCTTGGTCTTTCAAGGCCTCCACAACTCCAACACTTGCTGCCACTACCCAACCTCTCCTTGCTGCAACTGATGAACTAGTCATACTGTCTGTATATATTTTTAACACAATAACCTTGATCGAAAATTGGAAGAAAATAAAACTGATGTTTGGTTGATGCGTTTGAAATTTGATTTGATGAAGAAACTGGTGAGTGGGTGTTGCTTTTTATATGATGGGAGTGCAGTTCAACTAAGTTCATGAATGTAGGAGGAAAGTGGAAGTCCATAAAATGGGGCAGAGGGGACAAACCATGGGAATTAAGCCAATGGTTTTTACAAGCTGGTCACACTCATTGATGGAGGCGACAAAATTAGGTTGGGTAGACCAAGCAAAAGCACACGGTTTTCCTTTATAAAATCCATTTAAGCCTCAAGTATTCGAGGAGAGGAGACACCACTTGTTTTAATTTATGAGGCTAAAACAGTGACTCAAACTTTTTTTGAAGAAAAATACTATTAACACCCTTATTTTTACTTTTTACTCATTCTTATTAAGTTTTGATCATTAAACTTCTTCAATTCATTTGATCTGACGACTGGAAATTGAAAGAGGTAGAAGAAGTAAAAATTGGTGTGTGGATGCAATACCCTTTTAAAAATTAGAGATCTCATTTTCAAAGGAAGTTGAAGTTTCTATCATAAAACTAATTTGACCAGCTAGAGAGACTAAATTTTATAAACTAATGATGTGGTCGTTAATGATTGAATTATTCTTTAACTGTTGACTACCGTGCTTATTTCTTATTGGTAGTACACCACTTAGTTTGTAAATTTAGTTTAAAATTTTGATTTATCTAACATTACCCATTTGACAATATAAAAAATAATTCAACTTTTTATAAGTACATGTAAATTATTTTTTTCAATATGAAATTTATATCCTAACAATTTTCCTATATTTTAAATGAATGATTCATAGAAAGTATTGAGATTTGAGAGTCATACCAAACGCCTACAATGGATAAGAGGATGAAACAAACTATTGGATTGGACTGGATTCTCACTAATAAAGTCATCAAATTCAATACAATCATGTAGGTCGTCAGCCGATTCAATCATATTGGTTTTGATATTTAGGGATCCAAGTAACAAAAATATTACTCTTACCATATATTTTATATCATTATTTGTATCGTCTTTAATAGAGATATAACTCTCTTACCACAGTATTTTATACCATTATTTGTATCGTTTTTAATAGAGATATGATCCATACATATTGATAAGTGTAGCATTACTTGTAATACTTTAAATCTTCAAAACCATTTACAATCGGATTGAATCAGATTGGATCAGTCGGTTTGCTGGATTGAATGGGATCTCACCTATCCTAGTTTCAGACTTGAATGTTTCTATTTCTATTCCTTTGGTCTAATGGGATGTTTTTGCTCCTTTATCTTTTGGCATAGCTGGATGTTTCTGATTCTTTGAATCAATTAACTCTTTCAGATAAATAAGTATACAAAACTTGAAAAATTAAAATATCCAAATAATAGAGTTAACAGGTTAGATACATAGAGTTTTGTCTCAAACTGAAATCACCTAAGTATGTTCGCCTACATTTCAAGGAAAGTGAGAGAATAATAGGCGCTTTTGTCAACCCATCGTAGCACAATTTTTGTGAGAGCAATAGTTAATTAAACTTCAAATTCCATAAGAAATTCATAATTCAACTCAATAGCTCAAGGCAACAATTCTCAGAAATATACATATATATGTTTAATCTATATTGCATTTGTCATAACATAACAAAATTTACATCCATTTGCCACGACCGAGCAGACATCAAGTGCCTGCATCTTACGATCTCAAACGATTGCCTGTGCTAATAACTCGAGAAGCCCTTCATGGGGTGTTCCATCAGCGACCGCTTACACATGCAATCTTAATTAGCTCTTGTTTTTGTGAATGAATAAATGAATTAGTTGTTGGGACCCCAGTAGCTCAGGTACATGACTGTCCTCAAAGACTCCTCTGATTTCCTCATCTTCTCATCCCTCACTTTACTCAGAGCTGAAGAAGAAGGAGAAGAGAGCTTGCTGTCGGCCTGAGAAAATGACCTCACTTGGCTCTTGCCTTTTTGGCCTGCATTTCTCAAAGCAGAGTTCCGTCTGCAGTCCTTGAGTGCCTCCACAACTCCAATACTTGCTGCCACTATAGCGTTGCTTGAACTTGATGAACTCATGATTTCTTCTCTCCTTTGATATTCTGAGTTCTTTTGGTAGTGATTGTGAATGTTTAATGTTTGATGAAGGAGATAAGAATGGAGTGCTCGTTATATAGGAACTAGAAATGGTGGGCCCTTTCCACCAATTACTAGAGGCGGTTAAGAGGAACGAGGTTTTTAGGAATTCTTAAATCGTATCCGTTCAACGTAAATTGTACGGCCAAAAATCATTTTAAATATTTTTATTTAAATTTAAATATAAACAGTACTTGATAAAAACTGATCGCATGATATATGATGAACGGATACGATTTAAGGATCCTCAAGATCCTCACAAAAATGATCTGAAGAGGATCCTCCTACGGTTTAGAGAGTGTAAGGCCAATGGTATATCCGTCACACTAATTGCCACCAACTATACAAAGGAGGGACTTGGATCCTCTCTTAAGCCAAAGGAGGGACTTGGATCCTCTCTTGAGCTCAAGGAGAGGATCATCCTGACCAAGGATCTTGGATCGTTGGATTTTCATCTAACGTATAATTATTATAACTTTAAAAGAATCATTTGTTTGTAGCCGTTTGATAAAAATCTAATAGTCCAAGATCATTAGTTAAAAGGATCTCTCCTTAAGCTCAGGAGAGGATCCAAGTCCACAAAGGACAAAGGAGTACACGGATTTCCTTATAAAATCCATCTAAGCCTCTAGTATAGGAGGAAAGGGCCTTTTACGTGGTGATAAGGAAATCTATTCAGCTAAACATCTATATCCAATTATTTTGAGAGTGACAAATCCGCTGTAGCAATATTAATTTTTGTTCAAAAAATTACTTTGTGAGTAGTGAATTTTCTTGCTAAATACGTGAATAAAATAAATTGGAGGACGTGGAATACTTGTAATTGTTGGGTTTTGTCTATAGTTCAATATGCTTTGATATCATGAAGAAAATTGAGATTTCATCATAAAATTAATTGGCAATATGGGAAGTAAACCAATCTCTTATAATTCCTTGCAAGGTTTTTTTTTTACCAATGTGGAACTCTTTTACTTTCACATCTTCACACGGCCCCTCACATGTGGCAAATTTTCAAAACAAACACGTGTTTTGCGTCACTCAATTCATATTGTCCATGTGTTTGATTTGAAAATTCACCACAAATGAGAAGGTGTGTGAGGATGTGAAGATAAAAGAGTCTCACATCAGTGAAATGACAAACCTTGCACATGCTTATAAGAAACTGGGCTGCTCGCTATATTGCCAATTAGTTTTATAATGGAACCTTAACTTTTTTCGTCCTATCATAGTAGGTTGTCCCACATGCTCCACATCGCTTTGTTTGTGTTGTCCTCATGTTAGGTTTGAAAATTTCCCACACGTGAGAAGGAATTTGAGAATAAATCTCACATTGATGGAATGAGAGACTTTGTATAGGTATATATGTTGAGTTATTCTCCATTTACTAATTAATTTTATAGTAAAACATCAACTCTCTTCACAAAGGTCTACGTGCCTACATGCCAACTAATATATGTTATCCATGTATTATACTTAAAATGACCCCGCACATAAAAGGGCCTGCTGAGATGTTTTTTTTGTTTTTTGCCGATGATTACAAGACCATCAAAAGGTAGTGTAGTCTTTTCTTTGTGATGCAAGTTATAGTATTTCTCCGTCTGGATTTGTACTATCAGGGTGGTGTAGTCTTTTTTATGAGTTCGTAATCGTAATATTTTTTTTTTTTTGGATTAGGATTCTTTTCTTTCATTTTTTCATTCCCTTATCTCACATTCTTTATTTCATCTTTTTCATTCCCTTATCTCACACTCTTTATTTTATCTTTTTCTTTTTATAATAAATTAATATAAGATGTTAACGTAACTTAATCATGATCATTCAAATAAGAGGGGATAGAAGAAGGAAAAAAAAAAAGAAGAGAATCCTTCCCCATTTCTTTTAGCATGATTGGCCTCTCTTTCCTGATCCAGAAATTTCTCCTGTGGTTTTTCTTATGTAATGCTTCTCCTCAATAAAGGTTATTATTCACTTTCTGATGAACTTTCAAGTGATTCACCGTTTGATTTTCAAGTGATTTTACCCTGAAATGATTCTAGCCTTACCAAAATTACTCTCAAGCAAGTTCAGTCAGTCCAGTCACTTCAGCTACAAGCCTCGTACCTAAATACTCTTAACTAATTGTCTTCAATATATTTAACCATCTGAGCAGGCTTAAATACTAAACTTTGTTCACGAGTTTCAAAGGAAAAGGAGGAGTGAACTGTAGTATTTCTGTCGCTCCATGGAAAAGTGTCAGTGATTTCCAGAGTCCTTACATTCTTCCTCATCTTACCCATAAATAGCGTGCTTGCACAGGCTTATAAACTTCGAACAAATTTTTTCTTGAATGCTAGCAAAACTCAACGCTATTATGGGATGATAAATCGTCTCCTCAGGACAAAGTAACTACTGGCTAATAATTATAAAGAAAAATGATCAAGGAAGAAATTCTGAGCAACAATTTCTGTTTTATATGGTAATTGTTCAAAATTTACATCAATTGGCCCCAAGCCAACATGACAATTAGCCCTAATTTACAACCCTTATCTTAGCTCTCGTTTTTAAGAATGAATCATTTAATTAGTTGTTGGGACCCCAGCAGCTCAAAAACATAACTGTCCTCAAGGACTCCTCTGACTTCTTGAGCTTCTCATCTCTCACTTTATTCAGAGCTGAAGCAGAAGGAGAGAGCTTGTTGTTGGCCTGAGAAAATGACCTCACTTGGCCCTTGGCCTGTTGGCCTACATATCTCAAAGTCGAGTTCCATCTGCAAATCCCTTGGTCCTTGAGTGCCTCCACAACTCCAACACTTGCCACCACTATAGCCTTGCTTGAACTCATGATTTCTTCTCTCTTTAATCTTCTGAACTTCTGTAGTAGTGACTGAAAGTTTTAAGAGTTCGATGAAGAAGATGAGCATCAAGTGCTCTTAATATAGGGGGATTACAAAAGGTGGGCCTTGTCACCAAAACCAGGGGCGTTCAGAGAGTGTGAAGCCAATGGTATTTGTTAACTTCTGTCACACTCATTGATGGAGACAAAATTGGGCTGGGTGGGAAGAAGTAACTCACTGCCCACCAGACTACAAACGAGCACACGGTTTTGCTTATAAAATCCATTTAAGCCTCAAGTATGGGAGGAATTCTATAAGTGAAAATTGTCACATTGTTTGACAAGCTAACTCGTATTTTGTAATTCTGCTCAAGACTGATAATGAACTAACAATTGCATCCATTTTGTTTTCTTTATCAAGCTCTAATTCATTTTTAATTATGTACTTTGTGGTTATAATATAATGTTTATGTTGAGAATGAGTATTATATTGTTAGGCGGAGGGTTTTTGCATGAACTTATAGTGACATCTTAATTTTCTTCGTAGTTTTAAATCAAGTTGTCACATAAAGTCCAATAGACACGCGCACCACATCTTTGCATTGTGTTGTTTACATATTAAACTTAAAAATTTGTTGCACATGAGAGACATATTAAAAATAAATTCAACTAGACATAAAAATTTGTTACACATGAAAGATGTATTAAAAATGAATTCAACATTAATGAAATGAGGACTGTATATGAGCTTTTAAGTAAACTGAAATACTATGTCAATCAACTTTAGAATGAAAGTCCAAACATTCTAACATGTAATGTTATTAATAGCTTAAAAAGCCCTAAAAGTAACATCCTAAAATAAAAGAGCACCAATGGGTAGATCAAGACAGCAATAGAAATACATAAATAAATTCATATGGTAAATTGATAATTAGAGCAAAAAATTTACATCAATTTGCCCTGAGCAAACATCATGATTTGGCCCCAATTTTACAACCCCAAACGATCACCAATGAAGACTCAAAAGTTCCTTCACGGTTGGGTTGTGCCATCAGCGAACCGCTTAATTGTACAAAAACATGCAAGCAATAATATTTGCTTTCGTTTTTTTGGTCACTTAAATAAGTTGGGACCCCAGCAGCTTAAGTACATGGCTGTCCTCAAAGACTCCTCTGATTTCTTCACCTTTTCGTCTCTCACTGATCTGCTTAGAGCTGACGAAGTAGGAGAAGAGAGCTTGCTGTTTGCCTGAGAAAATAACCTAATTTGGTTCTTGGCTTGTTGGTGCATGGATCTCAAAGTAGAGTCCCATCTGCACATATTTCTTGGTCTTTCAATGCCTCCACAACTCCCACACTTGCAGCCACTATAACTTTGCTTCTTGTTGAACTCAGGATTTTTAAATTTCCGCTTGATTATTTGAAACTCCCCAGCTGTGAATGTGAATGCTTGAGTGTTGATGAAGATATCACGAGTTAATCTTTAAATAGGGGGTTGAAATGATGAAAAAATTAATAAGAATCTTAATGAAACATTCTCGAAACTATTCACTTTTAAAGTTAAAAATATTTTTATCTTGAAAAGTCACTCTTAGTACTATTTACTTACATCTTTATTTTATCATTTTCATTAAAACTACAGTTTTTAAAGACTTTTCCTTAATTTTTCTAAAAATTAGAGAGAAAATTAATGAAAATGTCTTAAAACTTTAAGTTTTAACGAAAAAGATAACATAAAGAATAAAATGAATAGTATCAGAATTAATTTTTTAATGTAAAAATATAATTTTTCTTTAAAAATAAACAATACTAAAAATGTTTTATTAAAACTACCCAAAATTATAAAGTAGGATCCGGATAAGCACAACATTTTGCTGCCACATGGGCACGTGGTTTTTTCTATTAAATTATCCATTTAAGCCACCATTGTTTGGCAAAATAGAAAGTGAAAACCATTGTTTACTTGCCTGGTGAGGATTGTGAGAAAAAAAACAATTATTTTGGCACGAAGTTTGAAGAGTGATGCCCGTAGTTCTCTTGTTGATACCTGGGCTGCTACCAATTGCTGATGCAATTGCGTGGATCTCTTTGTTGTCACACGTGTTGGGTTCATTTGGTTATCACGCGTCGAATGCTGACGATTTTCTTAACATTTGTCAGAATTTTTTTCGTGTGATTCTCACACTATCTAAAAAGGAGGAAGTTGAGTCACTAAGTACGGAAAGGGAACCCTTTCCACTAAGTACATCCAAGATTTGGTTTATCACCACAATGAGACTGTCTTTTATATTTTCGTATGAGTGGTTTGGTACAAGATCTTAAATTGAAAATAGGATTCTGAATTCCAGATCAAAAACTTTCGGAATGAAAATTTGAAGATCAATCTCGAATTAAAATTTTGGTATTCCTAATTTTTGGGATTTTCAAAATTTTTTCGGTATTTCGAGATGAATCGGAATTGTGTTTTGGGTTCTGGGCTTTTGGGCATAAATTTGAGATTTTTGGGTTGTGGCTTAAGATTTGGGCATTTAGTTTAAAATTTTATTACTTAATTTCATATTAATTGAAATTTAGGTTTTTTACCAATTACCAATTTGAAATTTTTTACCAATTGAAATACCAAAACGTTCTTACCAAGTCAAATTAACGTTCCAAAGTTTCAAACTACTTAATTTCATACTTCTATTTCTAATATAGTCTACTTTCAAATTACTTAAATTCAACATTTAACATGCATACAACCCAAATAAATATAAATATATATTTTCGGTTTAGTTTGGGATTTCCGAACTATTGAATATGTAATTCCGATTTTCGTATCAAAAAGTTCAGGATCGGTTCGGTATGAATCCAAAAAAATTTGGTATTATTGGGTTGGAAATTTTTGGTATAGGATCGAAATTTTTTTTATTTGATTTGGAATTTTTAGGAAAAATTTTCAGCCCTATATTCTCATATTCTAATTCCTTCGTGGGTGGCGAACTTTTACACCAAACACATGGTACAAATTTAGTGATGTTGATATATAAGCAACTTTCCAGTGTAATTGTGTTTGGACTTAGATTTGTCATCCCTCGTTCACGTCGAGGGGGTGCACTTCCAAGTTGGACCATTCAAGGTCAAACATTTCTCGTTGAGGTCCTACGCCTGAACGCACTTCCAGTTCGTGGCCAAACACCCCGTATGCACTTCCATCCGAGGTAGTTCACTTACAAGTCAGCATATTCAAGGGTGAATACTCTTGAACATGTAGATTGTTTAAATATTTGATATTGATCATATCTCTGAGAAAAGAAGAGTTTAAATATTGAAATTTCGCTCCAACTAATGCTGAGACATTTTATGATAAAATTTCATACTTGACAAATTGTGCGTGTGGTAGTTACAAAGTTTAGGACAATATCAATATTGTTGGAGTGGACCTTTGGCCCGTCTCTCAAATAATTGTACTTGGTATCATAGCCAGGAAGCAGGCTCATACTACCACGTGATGGGTGAGTCCCCTTGGCTCTCCACGTGATTGTCGATTTGTGGATCTCCCACTTGTAACTCACTAATTGGGTCTCACGTGAGGGGCATGTTGAAATATCCAATATCGAACGTGTCTTTGAGAAAAAAAAAAAGTTTCAATATCTCAACTCCACTCCAATTAATACCTATGTCTTTTGTGATAAAAGTCCCTACCTAACAGATTATGCAGATGGTAAGCATCAAATTTGGGACGATATCAGTGTTGCTGGAGTGGACTTTTGGCTCGTCTCTCTAATAATTCTACTTAGATCACTTCCAAATTAGCCCGTTCATGGTCGAATAACCCTAATGCTTTAATCCGCACTCAAGGAACGGAAAATTATACTAGATTAGAATCTCAATAGACAAAGCTCGTTCAATTGGAGTTACCCTTATAACTTTACTAGCAGAGATCACATATTTTGTATGTGTAAATAATTTCTCTTAATAAGTGCATATTTTTTTTTAATATTACACATACTTACTGTTTTGTTTTACTTATGTAAATATTGTGTATCAAAAGTGAGGGTAAAATTGAAAAAATAAGTATAAAAAAGAGGATAAAATATGAAAAATAGAGATATGGTTGTCATTTTGTCAAAAGGTACAAAATTGGAAAAAGTAGGGAAAAAAAGTTGACTAGTGCTCTTCTCTTAATAATAGTATAGATCAGATGCAAACCCAATTTTATACCTTTTAAGCTAAAACATGCTTGACACACCCTAGGGTAAAATATGAAAAATAGAGATATGGTTGTCATTTTGTCAAAAGGTACAAAATTAGAAAAAGTAGGGAAAAAAAGTTGACAAGTGCTCTTCTCTTAATAATAGTATAGATCAGATGCAAACCCAATTTTATACCTTTTAAGCTAAAACATGCTTGACACACCCTTGACCATATAAGAGCAAGTTCCAAAAGTTATTCTATTTTTTTAAGATGGAAATGCATGGTTCACATGCCATGCATGAATAATTTCGTACTATTGGTAAAAGTGGCGCTCAATAACACCCAATATACAAGCCATTTAGTCGAGCTAATGAGAGTAAAAATAGCAATGCTAATGCTAAATAATAAAAATCAGAGAGAATCAAAGCTCTCTCATCATCTGTGATATTTTTTACTTTTTTGGGAAATATACATTAATTCGAATCATGCGTGCAAGTATGCAGCTTCAATTCAATTTCTAATGAATCTAAGTGGGTACATCCTCAACTTTAAGACTTGAGAACTTCACCATGAGCTCCAATTTGTGTCAATAAGGTCCCCAGCAGCTCAGGTACATGACTTTTCTTTGAGAATCCTCAGCTGCTTGGTTGTTCTTTTCGGAATTCATTTTGTTCAAAACCATAGTAGAAGACGAAGGCGATAGTTCCTTGGTATTGGAAGTCTTGGAAGTCCAGTGGTTTATTAGGGTTTCCAAAGTATTATGGTGCTTCACTGTAAAACTGGACAATAGGGGTTTAGTTACTGTTTCCTAAGTGCCGGCTGTTTTCTTTTTCTTGTGATCAGCAATTCTTGTATAGTTGTCAACTCCATAATTCAAGGAGCTGTTGTTAGCTTCCCTAAGCCACTCATTATGGCGTAAATTAAGGAAGGTTAGAGTCTCAAGGAGGCGTAGCCTCCTTATATTTCTCTGTACAGTTGCGTTGCAGACAATGAAAGAAATACAAAACAATCCTTGAAAATCAACATGGTATGATCAACGCTTAGTGGAAAGGGTTGTTAGCTTCCCTAAGCTCCAACGCTAACTGCTACTAACCACGCTTCTCTTGTTGCACACATCTTGAAATATGATCAACAGAACAATCTGCTTCTCTAGTTCTAGTTTTAGTTTCTTAGGTGTGAATATATATAGGAGAGAAAGATGAGGCTAAAACCAGATGGATTCAAAAAGGAAAAAAGACAAAGTTGATGTGGGTTTGTATTGTTGGATTTTTGGATCGTTGGGTCCGCCCCACTCTAACGACATCAATATTGTCCTCATCTTTATCACCTGCCTAATCTATCAGGTGTAAAGTTTTACCACAAAAAGCCTTAGTATTAATTAGAGTAGAGTAATTCTATTTAAACCTATTGGGTTTCTTTGAACCCACCAATGTGGGACATTTAACATGTATAATTCAGGAAGCCATGGCTTTGTCCTTTTAAGTTTTTATATATGGATTGACAAATTGTGCAGTGGTTTTCAGTGAAGAAACCAGAGGCCTTGCATCTTGTTTTTGCAAAATTTGATCAAAATTGTAACGGAAGGAGGATCCCAATATTCAGCTTATCTGTCTCAATTTGTGCATGTTTCATGCATGCCACCATGCACCCTTTCATCCCTGCTGTATCTTCTGTTGGTTATGGTCTTATCTCCATCATTCACGCATGGTGTGCCTGATACGTACGAATACGACCCATTCCGTGCTACTATACGTTGTGTACCGGATCCGTTTTCATCTTATCGAGTCTGTGTCATGCTTCATACCAACTTGATCCTTTTTGTCCTTTTCAAATTATGGTTTTAATACTATACGTGGCTAGTCAAGTTGGGGGTGATGACTTAACTAATTTGTTCATGGAATAAATCAACATCAAACCTTACATAATTTAGCATAAAAATGAATTAATTAAAGCATCAATTGCTACTTGACAATCCCATTTTTGACGATTTTATACTCATCTATCATCACATCGGACAATTATGGCCATATTTTTGTGGAATTGTTTACACTGTAAGTCTTAAACTTCATGCAGAACATTCCAAAGATGTTTTAGATCGCCAAATAATTTATTCCAACTATCGGAATCTATTGTGGAACTACTCATATTTCAGTTGATTCTTTTATTTTTTCAGGTTAAAAATTCAACAAAAATCACTTATGGGACTTGGTAATGGTAGGACTATTTTCCAGAAATCTTTTGAAAAACTCAACAATCGCATTTTTAACAAAGTTTGCGAGCTATGCCCTGTGTTCAAAAGAAATTTCTCAACATGTGCTACATAAAACTTTTTTTAATTGGAGAACTGAGCATGTTAAGCTATATGTCAGTTAATTTATCTGGGATCTTTTATATATCTCTACAGTTAACTTAGTTGAGAATTTTTTATGGTGAGTATTTTTTACACCCTTTTTGACCTTCTTCTCACTCGGCGCCTTTTAATTGTGTACCTTATAATTCTCATTTCATTTGTTCAATCTAATGACTAAAGACAATTAGTGCAGAAAAAGTAAGTGTGCACAAATCATTTTCATTCTCTAACTGATCTCAACTTAGATGCAAAACCAGTTATATAGCTTATAATTATAAGTTAAATAATGCTATAAAACTTAGTTACCCCGCCCTTTGGCCATGGAAGTGCAAGAGGTTCAAACATTATTGTTTCTTTTTTAAGATGTATAATTAAAAGTTAAAGAACGCTAACCGTTTCGATCCACCCTCCTCTAAGTCCTCTTGTTTACATCTTTATATATTCAAACTTTCACTCGGCTATTTCCACGTTACCACTAGTTTTAGTGAATGAATATACAGGGGAGAGAATTGAGGCTAAAACCAGATGGATTCAAGAGGGACAAAAGATAAACTTGTTGTGAGATTTGTTGAATTCCGGAAGCTAGTTGGCTTTGTTCTTTGTGAAGTTATTATATATAACCTGACAAGTTATGCAGCTGTTTTCTGTGAGAAAACCTGAGGATTTTGCAGCTTGTTTTGCAATAGTTGATCAAGCAAGTAATGGAAGAGGGATATTATGATCTCATGCCATCGTCCTTGCACCCTTTCATCCCTGCTACATCTTTCACTGCTTCCTTTGGTTATGGTCTTATGTTATGGTCTTATCTACATCTTTCAGCAAGGTGTGCCGGATACATATGATTCATTTCGTGCTACTGTGTATTGTACTGGATTTGTTTTCGCCCTATTGAATTTGTGTCATATTCGTACCAATTTGATCCGTTTTTTAGTAAGGGTATTTATGTGGAATTTTGGAGTGCATATTTTGGTCACTGACCTATTATTATTTTTTCCAGTGCTAATTTTCAAATTACAGTTTCAATAATCCTAAATGTGGCTCTACTCAAGTTTCTGGGATGGCTTCACCCATTTGTTGTTAGAATCAATCAACATCAACCCTTACATAATTTAGGATGAAAATGAATTGTCACCTGGTGATCACATTACAAACTTAAGCTCATTTTTCATCAATATTTTTTTAACCCTAAAAGCTAGTACCTATTACTCCAATAAAGAAGCACAATTTTTAGCCAAATCCCGTTTTACAATATCCGAAATGCCACATTCTTGGAATAAATGAAAAAAATAATTTTGTAAAAATTAGATGATGTATAGACTGATTAAGTTAGCAATGATTAAATATAAGAAGCTAAGCAACATGAATCATGCCTGCTTCTCAAGAAAAAAAATCTAAACCCGAATGTGATCATCATCACAAGTCTTCTGAAATAAGGTTTCCTACGATCGATGATGCCGTGAAGAAGAAGATTGAAGTGGAAGAGAGACGGATCACATTAGGTTACTACAATTAACTATATATATGTATACTGTGCATGTAGTGCTCTATCTCCTCCTTACTAGATCTAAGCAGTGCTGCTTACTTCCAAAAGAGAGAGTTTTGGATTCAAGCCCACATATGGGGTGTAATTTTTGCGAGGTAAAATAACTAAGTTACATAAATACTTGCCTTGTGCTGCTCTGCAATTTTGTTCTTAACAAATACAAACTTGTGCATGGGAGGGGTAATGAAATAAAGGAACTAAATTAAAAACCGTTCTCATCTGTTTCATCCCGTTTCATCATCTTTTAAAATTCTCTCTTTCGTTAAGATATAGAAGAGATGTTTTGAGACTCTATAAAGATCTGCACTCCACTTTTTTAAAGCACAAGGGAAAATTTATACATAGAGAACTGCATGATGACATTTTTGAAGTGTCAACAACAACTCATATAAAAAATGCATAATATTTTACATTGCACGGGGAAGGAGGGAAGATCAAGATCGATCTTGATGCATAAAATTAATTCTACAAAATTATCTGCACATATTATTAACGCTAGAAAACAAGAAGACTAGTAAGATGACCACATCAGTGCATCTGTATGGACCGCGCGTCTAATTAAACACTAATTACAGGTTAACTGGGAGTTGAATTTCCAGATATATTTTAGTCGGTAATTAGGACTCATCTCTCATGTATTTGGACCCCAACAACTCAAGTACATTACAGTTCGGAGGGATTCCTCAGCCTGCTGTTTACGCCTGCACTGACGATCACAGCTGCTGGTACTATTCTTGTTGTTTACAGCACCAGAAAATTCTGTGGTCGATTCTTTGCGGCATGCCTTGCCTTTAGAAACTTGGTCACCATTAGTGCTTCCTCTTCCTTGCATTGCTTGTGATATTTGAATCATTTCAAATGAAAGTAATGTTTTAGTAGTTGGGGTGACTTAGAACTTGGGGAACCAAGTTTCATATATAGGCAGAGAAAAGGTCATTAGCATATAAAATAGCTGCCAAAATTAGCGGAGTAATTTATTTTAGGTGTAATTCTGATTAATAATAAGATATGATTTGCTATATCTAGCTAGCCAAGTGGAAAATAATTCACATGACAAGGCTGGTTTGGGGTTGCTAAATAACTTTTAAAAGCAGCTTTTAAAAGAAGTTGATGTCTTAAATGTGTTTTGTAGATGAAACTAATGGTTTTTTTTTCAACATTATGGGTCTAAAACAACAGAAAGTATAAGTAGCTCTACACACGCTTATAAAAAAATACGTTTTTTTTGTTCCACTTGGCATTATATTTCCATATTCGCTTCAAATTTATAGCAATCAACAGATTAAGCCATTTTTTCTCTCTCTCACGTTGCTTGTTTATTTTGATGGATTCCCAAGCTATGATTCTCTTCTCATATACAATATATGATCCCATGGTGTATAACTAAGGAAATGGTTGTGGACTGAAATTAAAAAACAATAGGGTGCACGTTGCCTGCATCGACATTAAAGCAAAGAAAGGCATATTGTCACATGAGTGGAAGATTAGCATATACACGTTTGGCTCTGCAACTGGATAAGATTGACACCTAACACACTTTCTTTAATTTTCATTTTAAGTATTGGATTTTGCTTACTACTTTAGAAGCTAATCACTAGATTCGCTACCACTCCACCCCTTAGTTAATTGTTTCTCGTTTTGTTGATTCTAAAAATTATCAAGCCTACGTGGTGTGCAGACCAAGTAATTAATAAGTTAACTACGTCCTTCAGTTATGTGTGGGGCGTGCCAACTTGTCGGGCGGGGAGTAAAATATGTTGATTTGGTGTTGGGCGCGCTGCTGACTTCTTGATCTTGCGACTGCGGCTGAGGAAGGAACACATCTTGGCCTTTGGGTTCTAGAGCCTGAAGTCAAGACTATTAGTTTTCGAAGTTCAATATCAAATTCGGCTTTCAGTGTGCTGAATGTAGTAACCTGGTAACACCTCACTTTACTAAGAAGGCTAATAAGATGACATTTTCCAACAAGGACTCCGAAGTCCTTGTTGATTGAGACTTGGATAATAACCAATTGGTCTCGAAGCAGTACTGTTTATCCAAACTGAAGGTGCTTCTCAGTCAGCTGATTCTACGGCTCCAGTGATGTTTATCCAAACTAAGGATGTGTTGGCAGGAAAAAAAGGGAAGGGAAAAATCTCAAGTTTGTTGAGAAGTTTTGCGCAGGGCAATTTGTGTGTTGATTTGAATGGGGCTTTTTCGATGCACAAAGTCTTGTATTTATAGGGTTGGTATTTGCTTGGCACGACCTGATGGTGTTCAACTGCAACTCAAACTATAGGAAGAAAGACTGATCCGTATCTATCATTCCCATTCGTGACTTTTCAAACAAAATAAAAACCTATTTCATATCAGAAGCCTAGCCCACCTAGGCTTCTTATCTCATCATCAAAACTCCATCAATGGCCTTTAACTCATCTGACAACATCCATCATCATGTAAAAAGGCCTAGCCTACCTAGGCTTCTTATCTCATCACTATCCAAGACCATCAAATCCTAGGCTATGCCACATGATAAGAGTCCTAGGCCGAACTACTCTAATCCACACGGTACACTGCTAACAAATCCAAATTAAATTGGACTGTTCTGCTTGCTTCTAAGTTAGGGCTTTGATTTGGATCCCATCTATTTTGTGCAAGAAAATCAAGAAAATTTATTAAAAGATAATTACTATGATTAAAAACCATAATATTATCTCTTAATAATAATAAAATTATCTTAACTTTCTTATTTGACGGTGAAGAACCATACTCACTCAATGGCCTTGATTACTCGGACCAATGATGTAAAATCGGGTCCAAACCTGTTTCAATATTAGGAGACTCAAAATTTGGATACCAACTCTTTTTTATCCAAAGGATAAAAAAATTAAAAATAAAAACTTAAGGTTTAAAGATGTGATGATTATTATAGGAGAAGCTTTTATACTTGGAACGTATTTTGGAGGGCTAAAAGTACTTTTAGATAATCAATAACGACTTTAACGGCATATGAAAAAAAAAGTTTAATGTCTCTCTAAATTCTAAAAACATTTTCCTTAAGAAGCATTTTCAAGTGTTTTTCAACAAGCACTCAAATTTAAAATAATAATAATAATACACTTTTGATAAAACAGCTTTTGAGCTGAATGTTTTAGCGAAAAAAATGTTTTCAAGCATGCTTAGTTAGTGTTGTGATTTACGATTCAAAGCTAGAGTGTTGGATACTAACCTGAAAGCAGTGATCAACCGGACGATCAATCGAAAGAAGCAGCATCGAAAGTTTCAGACCGTTGCGACGTTCGGTAGTGGCAGCCGATCGGTCGTATGGGCAGAACGTTTCGTTGCATGTGTTTCCTAGTTCATTTTGAAGTCCTATTTGGGCTGAATTTTTCACTTTTTGGTTGGATTCCTTTTTTGGTGGAGAGATTTTATTAATTACCTATTTGGTTAGGTTTTGTATTTACTTCTAATTAAGATTAATATTCTTATTGTAACTTAAGTTCTATACTCCATAAATAGGACCTTAAGATTACTAGTGTGTGCCTCTCCATGAGTGTAGAAAGTTTTATCTAATTGGTTTTTGGTGGAGTTCATTGTTTTGAGTCATGAATGTGTGGCAAATTCATGGCTCATTCATTTGCCAATTTGGTAAGAGTCAATTTGTGAGTTTGAGAGTCGGAGAACAATTTGGAAGATTCTTCTCTGTTTGTTTTGGGTTCTCTACTTGTGTGGTTTAGAGTTAGTAGTTTGTGGGATTTGGGTTATGAGAATTAAACACTATTTTGTAATCTCTATTTGTTTTTTAGTGAAATTCTTCACCGTGCTTTGCCTATGGATGTAGGCTTCACGCTGCACCACATTTATATCTTGTGTTATTATTTTGAGATTGTTTGTTTCTTCACTTTCGCCTTCGACGTTGATATTTGATACTTTGTTTCAATTCTCTTTCGCTTGCGCATAAAGTACAACAGGCAGGAACTGATCAAGTTACTTATTTTAAGGAAAATTAATGAAAAGGCTTGAAAACTTTGAGTTTTAAAGATAAGGACAAAAAATAAAGAAAAAAAAGTAAAGTGAATAGTACCAAGATTGACTTTTTAGTGTAAAAATATAGTTTTTCATTAAAGTAAACAATACCGGAAGTTTTTCATTAAAATTCTCCTTATTTTATTATCAATCTCCCACCAACTAAGTTTTAATTAGCATTGGAAGAAATCTCAAAGTCAAATCTTTCTTCCCCAAACGATAAAAAATGGAGGAGATACTACCACATTCCACTAAATACTAGGAATGGTTCTAGTCCCCATAGTTTGAACAAAATTTCACTTCGGTTCTAGTAGTTTCAATTCTCGCAATTTCAATTTCTATAGTTTATTAATTTTTGTTGTCAGGGACAATACTGTAATTGTGGTTTTGTTGGTTACTACTACTTATGTGACATATGTAAAGGTAAATTAACTTGTTTCTTTTAAATCGCACCAAGTAAAACTACAAAAATAAAAGTGAAACTTTGCTTAAACTACAAGAATCAAAAAATAGTTCGACCCATAAATCAACGTGGCCCAGTCCAAGAAAATCCAACCCGGCCCATCACTATTTCTCTCCTTTGGATACTTACGCCGAACACCACTTGGCACAAACTTACTGGCTCTCAAATCCCTTCAAACACTTGGATAAGCCCTTGTTTTCGTGGACCTCTGTCTCTCTCACACTTGATTTATAATTACACTCGGAAAACCCACGAAATTTTCTCTCCCTCTCCGCTATGCTCATAATTTTCCCGGAAATTTTCCAGCTTTAGATTCTCTCTCCCTCTTGCTCCAATGGCGGCCGTTGCTTCTCTGTCTTTTTCGGCGCTCAGTCAATGCTCTGATAGAAAATCGGTCGTCTCGCCCGCTCGCAATTTGGGTTCCAACGCCGAAGGCATTCGATTCCGTACGAGCATTTCCAGCCATTACGGTGGAATTCGAGCTTCGAGTTGGAGCTCTCGCATGGTGGTTCATTGCATGGCAGGGTCGTCAGGTGGGTTTTTCTTGGTAGCTTGTTTTATGTCATTTAATCGTTTAAATTTGCTACATTTTCTCAGGAACTTGACTGGAGCTTCATTTAATATGTTTTGTGCCAAAAAGCTTTTGTTTTTTTAATATCGTGCATTTAACAATGTTTAAAGTATAATTAAGTTTGATCTAATTAGATGTAATTCACTTATTTCATTTCCAAAGTTTGGTCTTTTTTGTATTTTTGGCAAGACAAGATAATTACATTAAATTCATCTAAACAACGAACAGGTGTTTATGAGCAGGGAATGAGGATCCTCTCCGGATCATATTTGTGAGGATTTGAGATCCTTAAATCATATATGTTCATTGTACATCGTATCATCAGAAATCATTTTAAATATTTTTATTTAAAATTAAATATGAATATTATCTAACCAAAACTGAACGCACGTACGATGAACATACAATTTGAGGATCCAAAGATCCTCACAAAGAGGATCCGGGTGAGGATCCTCATTCATGAGCATGGCTAAACTTATGTCTGCAAATTATGATCTTTTTTGTTAAAAGTAGGAATTTTGACTTACAGATGTGGAAGGGGAGGATTTTTGTTAATAATTTTATGTAATCATGTGAAATAAGAATAATGGGCCCTTATTGTATCAGATTGTATATTAGTGTAAGTTTTCTGCTTAACATTTTTGGTCATTATGTGATTTGCTTGCTTGATTTGCAGATAGTCCGACTGTGGCGGATACAAAGTTGAATTTTTTGAAGGCGTATAAGCGACCAATCCCTAGCGTTTACAACAGTGTGCTACAGGAGCTGATTGTCCAGCAACATTTGATGAAGTACAAGAGGACATACCGGTATGATCCTGTGTTTGCTCTTGGTTTTGTCACTGTATACGATCAACTCATGGATGGATATCCCAGCGATGAGGATCGAGAGGCAATCTTCCAAGCGTACATTAAAGCTTTAAATGAGGACCCGGAGCAATACAGGTTTGTCACTTGTGTTTTATCTTCTTTAGGGATTCATTTTCTCTGTTTTGTGGCCTTGCATAACATTTCGAAATGCAGCAATATGGTATGTAAATTGTGATGATCACATATTATGAGATTTAAAAAAAAAATATGAAAGTGGAGTAAAATTTAAGTGGCTAATTGAGATTGTGATATTGCAATTCATTCCTTTATGTGATAACTAAGGAAAATCCCGTTAAGAACAGATTTTCTTTTCCAGTCATCAGAATCATGCCAACTTAATAGTTCTACACCAGAATTTCCTAGTTTATGGAAGAAGGTTGATTAATAAAATAATGTGTGACTCTAGAAAATTACTGGTCATTAGATGCTTTAGAAAAAAGGAAAAACGAATCCTAATTTGCATATGATCAATCTCTTTCTTATATGTTTGAGAAAGGTCTCGATCTTTACTAGATAAGTTTCCATGCTAAGCACTACAGAACTGATGCACAAAAGTTGGAAGAGTGGGCTCGGGCACAAACTTCCAGTTCATTAGTGGAGTTTCCATCCAGAGAAGGAGAAGTTGAGGCAGCACTGAAGGACATTGCAGAAAGGGCAGCAGGCAAAGAAAGTTTTAGCTACAGTCGTTTCTTTGCTATTGGGCTTTTTCGTCTTCTTGAGGTGGCAAAAGCAACTGAACCAACAGTATTAGAAAAGGTTAGACTTTCCAAGCCTATGAACATTTTGAATAATGATGGATATTCGGCCAAGTGATTTGGTTACTGCATTTTGAACTTTTTGGGTTAATGACTGTTGGATTAAATTATTGAATGGCCTTCCATGATGGTAGCAATGTTGGATCATTTACACTTTGGTTTCTATCCAACAGTTATGTGCAGCCTTAAACATTGACAAAAGAAGTGTGGACCGGGACCTTGATGTGTACCGCAATCTGCTTTCCAAGCTGGTTCAGGCCAAAGAACTGCTAAGGGAATATGTGGCCAGGTAACAAATCCCTCAGGATCATGGGAGTTATTGAATTCATAGCATTACATGTGATAGATAAGATAGACATGATGATAATCCTCAAATCAGACTGATGTGAGTTCAGATGACATCCACAAATTGAAAGCTTTAACACCAAACCAGTTGATCCCCTATACGTTAACCGAAAACTCATGGCTTTAGTTCGCTTATCTATAGCTTGGGTATAATTTATGGATTTTGGGTTTTTCTTGTTTTACAACCGGAAGTACTGTATGGTTCAAGGATGGAGAAGCTTTTGTGCTTACTGCTTTACATCATATTTGAATGCATTGAATTTGGCTTTCAGGGAGAAGAAGAAAAGAGAAGAAAGGGCGGAAACACAAAAGGCCAGTGAAACGGTTACGAAATGTTTGGGGGATTATGTTTGCCAGTAATCGGAGTGGTCCTTCAAAGCTGATCACTCTCTGCGAAGCTGAAGATCCCCAAATCTTTAAGGTTTTTGAGGTAGAGTTGGAGTTTTTACGCTTAGGCACATACCTTTCATCAGCTTGTACGCTTGCAGTTTTAGCATATTGCTTGCAGTGGTGATCCAGCAACAGCCCATGTACCGACGTGTCTTAAATATTTGTTTCTCATCGGTTATCTTTTGTAACTACAATTCTCGATTTGGAATATTTGGATCGAGTTCCCCATAGTAAAGCTAATTTTCATTGTTTCTCTGTGTCTTTCTCGATATGATAACTTCCTCTCAAATACGGCGTTAGTGCAGTAACCAATTCTCGATTTACTTCAACACTTCTGAGTTAAAAGAATTATTTGCATTCATCCACAAATCAATCATGTACAGGTAGATAACAATGGGGTTACTAAGTAAGAACCCTAGAAAGCAATTCGTCACAAAACAATGAACCGATAGAAAGATCTTCTATGGCTTCCTGCTAGAAATGTTACTAAGCTAAGATGTTAATGAAATTCCAAAAGAAATCTCACTCGTTAATAGGGGAATTTGGACTGGGACTGAGAAAGGAACAACTTAATAAGAAGTTAACTGAGATGCGAAATATCAATCTCTTCGGGGAGCTTAAATGTGTCTGCTGCACCAAACTTCCTATACTCTGCTGATTCATGAGTTTCTTCATCATCCCAATCATCTTCCTCATTTCCCTGGCCGCTAGGTGACTCAGGATTGTAAACGCTTTTAGACCTGCAGCCATGTCGAGCAAGAATGTTCACCTGGCGAAGGTGAGAGATTTCAACCATGACGGTTTCATCGTCAACTGGGAGGGTTTGCTTCCAGGGTTCCCCGTCGATCCTCATGTACGTATGATCAATTGCACCCTTGTGAAACTCAAAGCGAATACGGTGGGCCTATCGTCGATAAGAAATAATAGACAGTATAAATACCAAATGCTGGACGGTACAAGTTATTTATGAACCTAAATTCAGCTTCTTGATCAAATACCTGGGCAAGACGAGTCCCATGTCCCTTTGCAAGCAAAACAAGCCCATGCCATGCATCTCGAAAACCAACGACTTCAATGAGACCATCGTCTACATATGCTGGAGTAAAACCTCCCTGTAAAGTCATAATCCACCAAAATATGTTGTTAGATTTGAGAAAAACCAATACAAAGATCATTTCAACTATTTCTGTGAAAAAACAAAATAAAGAAAAATAATAGGAGAAAAGCGGGAGTGTTGTGAACCTACATTACGCCTCTTCCTAATTGGGACTCCCCAAGGATTAAAACCACCAGAAAAGCTAGGCAAATTGAGGATCACGATTGACTTGATACTGTTCAATGAAACGGAGAGGTTAGCAAAGCATAATTGGATATTATTTGCGAGAGAAATCAAATGGAAACAACATCAAGTACCAAAGAGAAGGAAAAATATACTAAACCAATATTATCCTTGTGCAATGTTCACCTTTTGAAACTAAACAAGGAATAAATCAACTAGATCGGAAGAAGAAAACTCTAAATAAGTTTAATTATCTCTGCAGAACCACCGGAGTTGAACTAGTGTGTACGGAAAAGAAGATTGCAACAAAGTAAAGATTTCTGAAATCTGGATTTCATGCTTTGGTGTTCAATCCATGATGTTGGCAGATAATCTGAGCAGATTGCTACCGAAATAGATGCATATCAAAACACCAGAGACTCATGGGAATTATCTCTAACATTGTGCGCAAGTGAAATCTGCACACGATGGGAGGCTCGATATGGATAGTGTTTTCCAGCATAAAAAAGATTACTGGGGGGAAACAGGCACTAGCTAGTCAACTCGTCATTTTAGGGCAGCTCACCGCGAGCCCATGAAAACCCAAGAAAACGGGGGGAAAACATAGAACAAACAACGCAAAGAAATTTGCATTGAGCAAGCAAAGCTCAATTCCGTTATAATATAGAGACAACAATGTACCTTGGAGGAATTTGTAGATCTTCCCATTGGCCATCATTTTTCATGATCTTCACCTTTGCAAATTGTGCTATGTCCCTATTTCAAGAGAGACAATAAACTTCAGATTCACTAAACAAGGTTTTAGAAAGTATAACCTTGTGGGACGGGGAATCTCTAGAAGCTCACCGTGCAGCAGATTGAGAACGAGGAGAAGAAAACCAGCCTTGTGAATGGGTAATCTTTGCATAAGTAGTCTGTATTTAGGATCAAGGAAAAGACAGAGGAATAAGTAGAGTTTCACACCATACATCAGAATTTAACAACACTATCCAAGCAGTTTTTATTTTTTGGAGAATTCCATGCAAGAAACTTTTACTGTATATGACGCACAGAAAAATGAATAGAACACCCTTATCAACAAACCAGAAACCTTTTAGTTTATGTCATGTATTATATTATTTAATAAATTATTATAAGTTTGTTACAAGATCAAATAATATTCATTAGTTTACTACATTATGCTCATGAATAAAAAAAGGGTTTTGCGGAAACCAAATACCTGATTAGTTAACTGATTTTTGAACTTTTCGGGATGCTGCTTTCGCTCAGTATGAAATGCATATGATACTTGAGCATCCATTCCTAAACACCACCACAGACATGTACGGTTCATTTAGAAAACACAGTTGAGTGAAAGAAGATATCAATCAACAATTAATCGGCTTATTTTGAATGCACAACGGTGGGACTTAAATCAACTGGCAAAAGGAGATATTTTCTAGAAAGATTAAGATATCTTTGCAAATTAATGTTCAAAAGACTTTACAAGACTCCAAGGGAAGAACTCTTACCCATACTGAAATAGTTCCAAAATCCCCCACGAAAGGTATGGCAGCCTTCCTGCGAAACACCAAAAGTTTTTGCCTATAAAACAGCACCCAAAGTTCGTATCTAACAAGAAAGAGAACAGCTTTGAGCTTGACAAAAGTAATGCAAGCATTTAAAAGTAACATTTTGACATGACAATTTGCAAAGAAAAAATCAGCCATCACAAGCTGGCCCAGCTCCTGAAGAGATAGCTTGACTTAGCAACCATCACAAGCTGGCCCAGCTCCTGAAAAGATAGCTTGACTTAGCAAAATAGCTGATTTTATCTTTCTGCTACTCCCTGAGACTGGTTCTTTTGTCCAATGAGCCAGATAAGTCAGAATTCGACCATATGGAGAATATGTAATTACCATGCTCAGCTCATTTGAATCAGAGACACGGCCAAATGCATGCAAAGAATGTGGTAGGTCAAGAGGCGCAATGGGATCGCACGGACCTTCTTTTGACTTCCTCATCCTCATGAGAATGTGCCAGCTATATCAGAATAAACAGGGAAAAATAAAATTAGAACTTCCAATTTTAGAAAAAATGAGAGGCAACTGGTTAAAACTAAAAAGAAAAATGCACTAATGACCTAAACGAGAATAAGAGTGAACACATTAGTCATAATACTTCATCACTCCAACATCTGGAAAAAGGTAAATCTAAGATATACCAACAACAAAGAGATGATTTAAAATGATGAGATCTGATCGTCTGAGATCTAGAAACAGGGCTGTGTATATACAGAACTTGAATTTACAAAGTTTAAGATGTAAAAAGAAATAATGATGACCGTCTAACCTGTCTATTTTCATTTCCTTGGCTCTCTTTACTTGGTCCAAAAACTGCTTCACAGATTGAGGATCTGTCCCAGGATTCTTCTTCCCCTGTGAATTAGCGAACATCATGTCATGCATGCACGATTTCTAGCAATCAACGGCTGCATTACTTACTTAAACCATAATAATCACAAACTACTTAAAACATTTAACCTTGAGTCAACTTTACATGGCAGAACGAGTTAGAATTTCTGATGCATATAGTGACTTGAATTAAGAAATGGAGAAGTTTTCTCCTGAATATGCATATCAACGAAAAAATAACTACCGATAATGCACACATCCAATATGATACATGCAATCCAAGACCATATATCCATCGACATAGGAAATTCCTTACCCATCCAAATGCAAAAGGAAGATTGTTTCCTGTTCCTAGTGGTACTGTTGCTATTGGTGGCGAAATGAGATAACTTGAGATCAGAAACAACTCCAAGAAGCCAACCAGCTGTTCCATCGCCACCTGCAACCTAGAGGGGCAATTCATGTTAGAAACATGAAAAGGTAACATCACACAAGGTCATGAAAAATAGAAAAATCAAACCATTTATGTTGATTTAGTTTGACTCACAATGATTCTCAATCTCTCTTGGATATTTGTAGCGAATTTATCCCCATTGCGCTTGAGCTTTTCAAGATTGGCATAGATTCGGCAAAGAACCTTATCCGGAGCCTCTTGCCCCAGATCATAAACCTAAAAATTAGCTAGTTCAAGGTCAGGTTCATAAAAACTTCGAACTAAAATCCAAATGTTATATTCAACCAAATATTCAAAAAAACAAATCTGGCAACATTCAACCCTGTAGAAAATACCTGACTTTCATTTAGAAGGGAACGGTATGATACAAGAAGATCCCCACCAAGCTGGCCACCACTTTTGGAGTTGATAAACACTAAAACCGGACATTGCGGTACATCAGCAACATTTTCACTCTTTGATTCAGGCACTAGTACATACTTGGGAATTCTGAAATCCTTCAAGAATTCCTCCCCAGAGTTCGAATTTGCCATTTTGGGTCTAACTGCATTACAAGATGATAATCAGTAACCGTGAAAAGAGCCGTTGTCTGCAACCAATTTGAACTCGGGTCCTCCCAAAATACCAAATTTCACAAAACTAATCCAATACCATACAATTTCCGTAGTGATTAGTCCAAGAATTTGCATTGGTGGTCATAAACAAGTTGAAAGATTCAGTCTTTGAAGAATAAACATACATCAAATGGCACAAAAATTAACTCGCAGAAAACCCATTTGGAAATAAAATAAGAAAAGTGCTGGAAATTCAATTTTGGCAAGACAAGTAAGAAAGGATGGAAAATTTACGTAGTGAGTTGAGGAGATGTGAGCATCTAACCATGAACATGAACCAAATGGGATTGAAGAAAAAGGGTATCTGAAATACCCGAAACCGGAACTGCGGGCGGAAAATTCGATGGCTTTCAGAAAGCTTTTCGGATCCAAAAGCGCAGAGGGAAACGCGGAATGTTTGACTAGTTCGTGAACTCAGAAAACTTTTATATCGTCGTGGAAACGTGAAGCGGGATCGAAGCCATTAAAACGTGATCGAAACTATCGCGGGGAGGGCGGAAAGTTCCATGGATTGGAATTTTTACTGCTGGCACTTTCACCACACGGCGATTTGAACGAGTGGGGATGAAGACAGCGGAAACCTTCAATGTTGTCTTTATGTGTTATACCGGATCATTCGTTGTCGTTATTCATTTGTGGTCTGACGTGCCAGATCCCCTCGGCAATTTGGTGGGGCCAGATGGACTGTCTTTCCCATCCTCTCTCTCTTTAGCGAGATGGCTGCAGAGTTATGGACGCTGCTAATGGTTGCTGCTGTGGGACCCCATCAATTGTGGGTTAAGTATTCGTTGTAGAGGTGTGATTTTTCAGTTTGACCGTCATATGTACATTACGTGTCTCTATATAAATGGTGGATTATATGTGTTAAAAGATTAATAATTTAAAAATTAAAATTTTTTAATAAAAACAAATGATATATCATCCGTGTTTTCATTATAACTAAAAATTTCTCAATGTAGAGTTGATATTCTGCTGGACTTCTCCTATCCTATATTCCTATGCAAAGCACAAGACTTCCATGTTAAGATTCCCATACTTTTAGGTCAATTTGTGAACACGTTTATAGAGTCCTATAATTCCCATACTTTTTGCAGGACTCGTTGTATACGAACGATTTGAAACGTTGAATTCTTTTTGCTGAAAATCGTTTAATTTTAAGTTATGTAACAACCCACGCTAAAATTTAAGTGTAAAATTACGAATTTGCCCATGGGTTGGGTTTTATCATTTGGTCCAATTCTTTGGGCTGTGCGTCAACAAGCCCAAAACCCAACCCATTATTCCTTCCCTCTCCCGTGACCACCCCACCATCTGAACACTTTCTCTCACCTCTCTCACAATTCACCTTCACCATTTCTGCAAACACCCCAACTTTTAGCCAGAGAGCCTTCGTTCTCACCATTTCCGTTTCCCCAGCTAATCGAACATCAAATCCTTACTTTCGAGTTCTCTGGGACACTAGGATTCCTGTGGTGGTCTTGCATGCATCATCGAGACACTTGGTAGTGCACTACCATTAGTACCCGAGAACCTTGAGTTCTAACTCGAAATTAGATTTTTCCGGCGAACCCGACGGCTAGGGAGCCAAATTCCGGCCAGCTCCGTCCACGGCCAACCTTCAAATATATTATGATTTATTTAAATTACGTTTTATGAAATGTTATAACTATTGATTTCACACTTAGAAAAGGTTTACGACTATTGCTTTTATGCACATTGAGATATTTCGGATTTATGAAAGATTACGGATTTGTGGTTTATGAGAATGATTGAGTTAGAATGCTTTCATGGTTTTATGTGATTTATGAGGCAAGGTTTTGATGCTTTTAAGCTCTAATGTTTTGGCATGATTTCGGAGATATGTTTTCATTGATACTAGTGGGTTATCATACGGCACATACATACAATACAGTTATAGTCTATGGCCATAGGACACAGATAAGAATACTTATGTTATGCCCCAACTTCACTGGCGAAACCAGTGTTAAACAGCTTCACTAGCCACGACTAGTGTCGATGTGTTTGCCATATATAGAGATATGTTTTCTTCTCCGGCATAACTCGAAGTCTTACGGTTTCACCTTTGGGTGATGGGACCTACCATGTTTCTTCACTGGTGTAACCCAATGTCATACAGCTTCGCCTTCGGGCGATGGATAGGTATTGCCTTCGAGCAACTATGATACACCTAGAAAATTTAGTTTTGATGGGATTTATGGTTTTACCTTCGGGCATTTCGAGATGCATGTTTTAGAGATGATTTTACGGTTACAAACTTTTCCAGCATGCTAGAGTTTTGGAAAAACCTTTATGTAGTATTATATATGTTTTCCAAGTAGGGGGTTATTATGTTAAAAAAGAATTCAGGTTTAGATATTATTAGTATGAACATAACTATGATCCACTCATCTTTTTTGTTTTGCGCCCCTTTTGGACCTAGTGACGAAAAGTACGACCCAAGCGTTGAGGCATTTCCCTACCAGTGACTTTGAGCTCTTCCATTTGCGTATGATTTTCTTGATGAATTGTAATCTGAATTCTTATTTGCACTTGTAGTTCTGTGTAGTAGTATGCTCTGGACATATTTTTGTTTCTTTTGTTTCGGATATGTGATCATTGAACTTTCTGATACCCTTATTTTTAATTCAGGATCTTGTTATTGTTTATGATTTTTGATATTCAGGTGCTGATATTTTCTTGTGTATGTATGAAATTATGGCTTTTGTCACTTCCGAGTGTCGGCTAGCACATGTCATCCAGGTATCATTAGGATTTATGGTTGGGACGTGTCAAGTTATATTTCAAACTTCACCATTTAAAAGGTTAAATAAATGCGAATACATTCGTGAATATAGTGTTGCTGAAAAGAAGTGATTGCTTACAATGTCACGTGTTATGAAGTTGTTTGGACCCATCTTTGACGCTTTTTGCGTTACATCTTGAATTAAGTCACAATCATCCAAGAACATTTTAGGATGAGATTGATTAAAGATTTTCAAAATTGAAGACAAATGCATCTTGAGAGAAATTTGTAGCGGAAAAGAAATCAAGGCTCAAGAGGCAATTCAAGGAAAGACATCATGGATGGATTCTCTCAATTACTATAAATGAAACCCTCTAGCTCATTGTTAGACGTCCTTACCAACTTGTTGCTGTCATCTTATTTTTTATTCAAAATGTAGTCCTACATAGTTTTTTATTTCAAATCAATTTTCGATTCCCGTAAATTATTTTCTCGCACCCAACGTAATCTTGTTTGTTTTTTTTTTTTTTTTTTTTTTTTTTTTTTTGCACTTAACGTAAAAAAATATTTCCTCACGTTCCAATTAATTATTATTTTATCGCAATTTACTTTCTTGCTATTTATTTTATCGTAATTTATTTTCTTTTATTTTATTTTATCGCAATAGGAGTATTGTAACGTAATTACTTAGCAATTCAATCAATTCGACAAGTTTGTTTAGATTGTTGCAATTCACCTCCTCATACATTCTATCTCACCATATCATTCACCAAATTCTCTTCCACCCATCCATTCACTCATCATGTCTGCACGGACAACATGTCACATCCCAGCCCGGGGGAGACCACTTCCCGAGCTCGACTCTACCGTAGCACGATATTGTCTGCTTTGGGCCCCAACCATGCCCTAACGGTTTTGTTTTTGAGAACTTACACGAGAACTTCCCGATGGGTCACCCATCCTGGGAATGCTCTCGCGCACTACTCACTTAACTTCGGAGTTCCCATAAAACTTGAAGCCAGTGAGCTCCCAAAAGACCTCATGCTAGGTAGGGATAGAAATATACATATAAGGATCACTCCTCTGGGCAATGTGGGATGTCACAATCCACCCCCCTTAGGGGCCCGACGTCCTCGTCGGCACACACGAGACCAGGGTTAGGCTCTGATACCAAATTGTCACATCTCAGCCCGGGGAAGACCACTTCCCGGGCTCGACTCCACCGTAGCACGATATTGTCCGCTTTGGGCCCCAACCATGCCCTCACAGTTTTGTTTTTGGGAACTCACATGAGAATTTCCTGATGGGTCACCCATTCTGAGAATGCTCTCGTGCACTACTCACTTAACTTCGGAGTTCCCATGAAACCCGAAGCCAGTGAGCTCCCAAAAGGTCTCGTGCTAGGTAGGGATGAGAATATACATATAAGGATCACTCCCCTAGGCAATGTGGGATGTCACACAACACCCATCTCAACGTCTATCTAGCGCATATCAAAAGTCCTTGCATCCAAGGCATGGAGAATCTACAACCGAGACAAGTTCCTTGTTTAGTTCCCAATCGTATTTGAAAGAAGTCAAGTCAAAGTGCTACTAAAATCACCAACTTCTTTTTACTCGCTTGGGCTTGGGGCATAAGTTGGCATACCCACAACACAAACTTGAAGGACTAAGAGATTCCGAAATCCTCGATTGTGCGACCGCGATCGATTTTGAGACCAACTGAAGCTTTCCTCAAGTTTACTTGGTCTCGAGATCTTTTTGACAGAAACCTTTATTCCGTGTATTACATGTTTTAGGAAATCTTTGAGATATAATTATTTCCCATTTTATTTTCCTTTTGAACTTATGGATTGCTAAGACATATAAATAACTTTTAGGGTTGTATTTTTACAATCTTTCAAATCATTCCTTATAAACTTTGAGGTTTCTCATGCTTCATGGATTCCGAATTTCATGTTCTCTTTATTCTTTATTTGTCACGCTGCATCAGAGTTGATCCCACTTATAGAGTGAAATCAGGCACGATTAGAAGGCAATAACAACCTTAATCCCATTTAATATCTGCAATCCAATCCCTCCACCCTTGGAACTTTTGAACACACTCTTTACGCAGATGAATTTGAAAGACATTAAACATACATGACCTTAAATACAGGCATATATTGGTACCAACCTATCCACTTCCATAATTTGAGTGTCATTTGATTCCCATGACACAAATATAAAATCAAGAATTTATGCAATTGGCAAGTTGAAACTAGCAAGTGTTTATAAAAACTTCAACTCTTTGTTACTTAGATTTGTAGCATAATTAACTAAGCTAGTCAAATGGCTTCCACACTTAAGGTCCTAGAGCAATGTCAGGTCTCTCCACCAAAAGATTCAGTTCCCACAACCTCTCTTCCCCTCACATTTTTGGACATACCTTGGCTTGTCTTGCTACAACCTGTTCAACGCCTCTACTTCTATGAATTCCCTCACCCATCTCACCATTTCACACAAACCCTCCTTCCATCACTCAAACACACTCTCTCCCTCACTCTCCAGAACTTCTTCCCGCTCTCTGGAAACGTCACTTGTCCCCCTCCTCCCTCCATGCCTTACATCCACTATGTCGCAAACACGTCTTCTGTCAAATTCACCATTACTGAGTCCGCTGCCAACTTCACCCATCTTATAGGCAACCACCCAAGACATGTCCATGAGTTTGATCACCTTGTTCCCCATTTGCTGGATTTTAATAATTTGGACTCCAATTCTAGTGACACAACCACATTTCTACTTCCTATTCTTGCATTACAAGCAACAATTTTCCCAAACTCTGGCTTATGCATTTCCATAGCATATCGCCACATTGTGGATGGACGAACTGCTAATCATTTCATGAAATGTTGGGCTTCTGTTTACAAGTATGGAGGAGACTTATCTTGTATACATGAATCACCTCCTATCTATAACAGAGATTTGATCAAAACCCCAAAAGATTATGAGCCCATTTTGTTCAATCAATACATCGGGTTGAGATCGACATGGAAAAATCTTGACACGGCTAAGTCTTCTTCCATTTTCATAGACAACTTTCGCACAACATTTGTGCTAGGAAGAGAAAATATTCAAAGCCTGAAACAACTTATCATGAATCAATGCAAGAATTGTAATGAGCCAACCCCAAAGCACTTGTCGAAATTTGTGGTCACATGTGGTTTTGTGTGGGTGTGCTTGATGAAGGCCCTACATGCTAGTGAAACTGGGGTGACTTCAATGAAGGATGATGACCTCTTACGGTTAGGGTTTGCAGCCGATATACGAAGCCTCTTTCAGAATCCAGTGCCCATCACCTATTTCGGAAACTGCTTGTCAGCATGTTATGTGGCAGATAAAAAGAGAGAGATCATGGCGGAGTGTGGGATTGCGAAGGCGGTGAAGGCCTTGGAGGCTGCAATTTTTGAGCTGAAAAATCGAGATCTTGAAGGGTTAAAGAGGATGGTTCCATTTCGAGGGGAGTTACCTGTAGCAGAAAGTAGTGTAGCAATTGCTGGATCGCCAAAGTTGGGAGTTTATGGGACTGATTTTGGATGGGGAAGAGCACAGAAAGTGGAGGTCGTTCACTTTGTTGATTCAACTGTTTTTTCTCTTGCTGAGAGTAGAGATGAGGAGGATGGCATTGAGGTTGGTTTAGCTCTACCGAGGACTACAATGGATGCATTTACTTCTTTGTTTGAACATGGTCTGAAAAATTTCTGCTAAAATACGGATGCTTTAATTTCATTTACATTTTAGAAATACTTTAGTGATGGGTACAAAAAATAAAAATAAAAGTAATCAGGTGATGCAATATTTTATGGGGGCATTTGAGCATGATCCTTTTGGATCGTCTCCTTGAGTGGAGTGTGGTTTTTGGGTTTTGCTTTCTTAGGGTTTTATATATGGTGGCTTTGGCTGTTATGGTGCTGTCGTCAGTGCCTCTCACGTTGGTTGGTGCGACCGTTTTCATAGCCGCGACTGTTAGGGTTAGGGTTTTCATTCCTCTTTTGTTGGGCTTAATGTTTAGGCTCATTGCCTTATGTTTCTAATCTGGTTTTGTTATTTGATAGGCCTATATTGTGGGGTTTGTTACTTGATAGGCCTATCTGTGGGCTCTATGGCTATTTTAGCACCTCTGGGTTCCTATATTGTGGACCTTAATATACTTGTATTGAGGCTTGCCTCTATTATGCCTCGTATGCATGTTCTTAATAAAATATTTTGGAAAATTGATCAAAATGATTATAATTTAATTTTTCAATTTATCATTATCGATAATATAACGATAAGTATTAATCATATGTAATGATTTATTATTGATATGATGAAAACGAATAATTTCATTAACTTGTAAAATAATCATTTTGATCAATTTTTGAAAAATTTCTAGCAAAAAGTACTTCAAATGCTAAATACATAATAAAATAATAAATCTTTGCTCTCTAATATTTGAGCTTAGCATAACCAATTATTAAGACAGAGCCTCGTGAATGAAAACAAAAAGAGACCGTCACTCACCCCAGCTTACGTTCAGCATGCCAGTATGGAAAATAAAAAACCAAAAAATAAAATCAATAGAAATTGATAAAGTACGAACATTTTTTTTTTTTGTCAAATGATAGATTTTGTTAAATTAGTCATCGACGGGGCTTGAACCCACGTCGTTATTGAAGCACGAACATATTGAAGCAAATAAAAAAATAGAAGGACAATAATAAGAGATTAAAAAACAATCTCACGTATCTCATACTTGTACTTAATTAATCAAATCAATAATTTGCAAACCCCCCTATCTCACACATGTTATTGTATTGATGCTCACATTTTCCCAGCATGCACAACACTAACCCCATGGATTAATATACTCAATATGTATGATGTCACTGTCAATATCATCACCATATATTTGAAGGAACAGCACAGTGCCCAACAAAAAAACAAAATTAAAAAGGTTGATGAACACCAGAACAACCACTAACGTCGATCATTTACGTGTAATTTTGCCATGCATTGCATACAATTTTGGTACCACAATTCTAATCCACATGTTTACAAGCGACAACAGCTGAGGCCTCATGAGGGGAGTCAACCCTCATGCAGATTGTCTGTATTAATCTCTGTATATACAATCCTCGCATTTGTAGTAAACAACTGGAGATTTCATACTGTCATACACAACAACTATAAACAATGTGCATGGACGTATAGAAAATTAAGGGATCGATCTCTGTGATTCTATTACTATTACGTCCACAAAACTTGGATCTCATTTCTCTTTTAAAAACAATAAATCGATCGTGCCTTCATAAGATACACGATAAGGAGAACTATTTGATATATATTCAAAGTTTGTTGGGAGTTTTGGAGGCCACGCATCAACAAAAGTTAGCTATCAACGATCATACGATATAATTAATTAACTACCAAATTTTATATTGTATAATACCAACCCTAGATTTGTGACAAGTAATTACCTAAACTGGTATAGTGTGTACGTCTAGCATAAGGCATGCATGAAGCTCATGAGCGTAAACCCTTGAATAAGCAATTATAGTGACGAAGGACGACTCGGAAACTTTCCACGACCACAGAAATGGATTTTTGATACATATGCATGCATGATCTAGCATATATAATTGATGCAATCACTTTTGGGCACATGTCCACAACCATAAAATTTTTATTTAAGCTCAATCGACTTCTAATCCGAAGAAAAATGAAATTAAGTGAGATGACTAACATGTATGTCTAATAGCCATCAAAAATTAAATTAAGTGATGACTAACATGTGTGTCTAATAGACCAAACAGGGGACAAAGTAAAATTATGGTTTGCTTAAAAATTAATTTATTTTGAGACATGCACTATAATATTGTAACGTATGATGTGAACTAAACTAGCTTCTTCTTCTTTGAAATTCAAAAGCTGATATCATATATTTGAAAATAAATGGTCCTTATATAGTTACATACGTATATTTTAAAGGGTGGAAAAACAGCAGGGCGAAGTTCTTGTTCTTCTAGATTTCTCTTTTTGGAAGCAAAGAAGAAAGATTTTGAAAATTGCAAAGAAAAGCAAGAAAGCCGCAGCAGCATTTTGACCTCTCACGGCAAAATCTTAGTAGATTAGTATTATATAAAATAATATTTTACCAATTTGGGTAATGTTAGATAGAGGTGGATGGACCGTGGCACCTGATTTTCAATGACTCAGAATTTTTATTTTGCAGACGGAGAGAGAGTACTTTGCCCAGCAAAGTTACTGCGCGCAGATGAAAGAACTGTACACTTGTGTCTTGCGCCCAGAGGACATATGTCAGTTTTGAGATGGCTTGATATGGGTTGAATTTGTTGTTGGAAAGTAGGAAGTACACCTGTCTCTGTTTGCTACGTGGCTTGATTTTAACGGTGTGTCGTAGAATGTATTCCAGCTTGGAAAGTTACCAACGGATCCTCTTTGTGAGGATGTTAGGCCATCTTCAACCGAAGGTTGGTCAGATAACTCGTTTTAACTTTCTAATCATTTAAGATATTAATATTTTAATGAATAGTACATAATCATATTTGTTTTCATCTCCAACCGAGGGCCAAACATAATTTATTATTTAAATTTAATGTTATTTAATGTTGTTTCATGTTGTATAATGGCTTAGGAAGTTATAGGAAAAAATAGAATTAAAAAAAAAATTGTAAAAAAAAAAGGGGCTTACCATTCCTTACGGATATAACCGACAGGAATAAACACAATGCTGTCCGTTATATCAGACAGGAATAATAAAAATCCAACCCGACCCGGGGCTGGTTGGATTGGGCCAGTCGGTTGGCCCTTTGGCCCTTTCAGATTCCTTGGAGTTCACGAGCCCTCTGGCCTAGCCCTTGGTTGGAGACGGTTTTCGGGCTATTTTCGGCTCTCTGGACCCTTCGGTTGGAGATGACCTTAAAGATTTGTGAATCGTGTCCATTCATCGTACATTGTGCGGTCATAAATTATTTTAAATATTTTTATTTAAAATTAAAAATAAATAGTACTTGACAAAAACTGACCACACGATATACGATGAACAGACACAATTCATTGATCCTCAAGATCCTCACCAAAAGATCTGGAGAGGATCCTGTTGGGTTACTAACAAGGTGAAGACGTGCGAACAAGATTGCACAAGCATTCTCGCAATGAATCGTCATTTTTTTAAATTTATATGGATAATTAAATAGTTTTTAAATTAAATGAATTTTTTAGAGCTGATTATTAGATAATGATACTGAGTGAATTTCGATTATAATTTACACGGTAAAACAATGTCACGTAAGTAGAGAATGAGGACTTTCTTCTTTACTATGAACGAAGAAAGTATTATCCTATTATTTACTATCAATCTTTAATTTTTTTTGCTTCGGGCCTCTGGTCTTTCCATTCCAAGAGGACACTTATATATCAATCTAATTAATTCATTTAACAATCAACTACGTATTTGTTTGTTGGTACTCAAACCACATTAAATGAGCTCTTAAGTTTGAGTTCTTGTATCATCGTTTGATAAATATACTACAACAAAATAAATTTTCATAGAAGTGTTATGTCCGATATTTCTTAGGATAAAAATGGCATGCATATAGACTCTATAGACATTATTAAATAGAAATGAAGGGATACAAATGTATGTTTGTTTCCTTCCATAGTGATGGTAGTATGGACACAAATCTCTTATATATAAAGGCAAAGCCCCAATTTAGGGTCACGACTTCGACAAAAATCATTAGGATCAGAATGCCTCTCAACCAAAAAAAAATCAAAAGCAGCAAAAAAGAATGCATAAAATAATGCAAGAATAATTTTGTAAATTTATTTGTTAATAATTTCATTCTTTCCTTTCGTTAGTGAAACGCATAAAAAGGTTAGGTTCCAATCAATCAATCCCAAAAAATGACAACTTTACCAAATTCGTCAACATAAAACTGAAATTTTGTCAATTGCTTGTAGGACCAAGCAGAGAAGTTATTTTCAATTATTCATAGTAGATTTCAACCAATCAATAAATTAATTGCACTTTTAGAAATAAAGGACAATGTTTTAAAAGATGGTCAAAATATTAAATATTATCATGAAAAGAAAAACACAACATCGATATCAAACTTCCACTTCTATCCTTTCATATATGTACTGTACCATTGATATATTTAACATAACAACTATCGAAAGAAAAGTGTATTTTAATTATACATATAATTGTGGAGCTAGCAGGCAGCAGCGTTGACAATGGTGATGAGAGCCCTACGTAAATAAAGTTATAAGCTTCGGCTTCCTAGCATTGAATCATTGATGAGCAAGTAACCTTAGAATTAAACAGAAAGTTGATAGGAAAATGATCAAACAGTTGATGAATACACGAAATTGCAAAACCAGAAGGTCAAGCTTTTCTTCTTGTTGATAGCAGATCTAACAACCTTACCGTCCAATCCTTTTCATGAGTACTACTTTAGCAAACTACAAAATTAGGGTTTAATCGTGGATAAAAAAAAGGTCAAACCCTTAAAGGCTAAAACCCAAAAGCCTAGTTTGATTATTATCACTGTTGTTACTTCTCCGGTGGCACAATTGTATCCAAGTATGATGCCCTTAAATTTACATGTGCTCAATCTTTATTTTTTTCTTTTTCTATTTATTTTTTTTAACGTAGGCTTACGACATAACTAAATTTTATACATATTGTATTCATATTCCATGTACTGCAGATAAATGAACATGTGTCCTGAGGCCGGCGCCAAATCCCTTTGACTTCAAAAATGTTTCTCAAACTTCTTCCCTTCCACTATATAAATGCCTCATCTCTTCCCTTTTGATCAGCGACTTGAGCTACAATCTAATTCCAAAGTCACAAAGTACCTTTTTTCTCTCCTAGTAAGTACCTTTACAAACTCATCTCTCCACCTCCACCTCCACATCAAGTTAGATAACAGCACCAGCTGCGCCACTGACAATATGGGAAGAGCACCTTGCTGTGATAAAAATGGACTCAAGAAAGGTCCATGGACAACCGAAGAAGATGCCATGCTCGTCAATTATATTCAGAAGCATGGACCGGGAAATTGGCGAAACCTTCCAAAGAATGCAGGTATAATACACATAGTGCTCATCAAACAGTTTTTTTTTTTTTTTTTTCCCTTTTGTTAATCAACGACTGTAATCGATGAGATTTGAACTATCAGTTTAATTGATGATTTGTTGTGATAAATTGTATAGGACTGCAGAGATGCGGGAAGAGTTGCCGCCTTAGATGGACTAACTACCTGAGACCAGATATAAAGAGAGGAAGGATCTCCTTCGAGGAAGAAGAGACTATAATCCAACTACATAGCATTCTTGGAAACAAGTAAGCTTATGTTTAATTGCAATTTAATTTACCATACAAATTGATGCATAAACAAGTTATTGAAGTAATTTACATCTGCTGATCAATTTTCTTTTTTCAAAATGTTAGATGGTCAGCTATTGCAGCTCGCTTGCCAGGAAGGACGGACAATGAAATCAAGAACCACTGGAACACTCACATCCGAAAAAGGCTCCTCCGAATGGGAATCGATCCAGTGACTCATGCTCCGCGCATCGATTTTCTTGATCTGTCCTCAATTCTCAGCTCATATGTGTGCAACAACCCAGCTGCTGCACTTCTCAATTTATCGAACTTGTTGAATGGTACACAGCAGCAACAACCACTTGTTAATCCAGAACTGTTGAGGCTAGCAACAAGTCTGCTATCGATCAAACAAGAAAACCCGGAATTGTGTCCCCAAAATTATACTCTCCATCAAAACCAGATTTGCAGTTCTCAGGAACAAAATAATCAAGTTCTCCCACCTTTGAAATCCAATGATCAGTTCCAAAATCTCATCCAAGGAGGAGACTTTTCTGCCGACATGGCAAAACATCTGATGCAACAGATCAATGTGGAAGCCTATTCACCAAACATGAACAACTTGAGCTGCCCCCTTTCCCAAGAAAATATAGTCCCTTCGAATTTAAGCACCGATCACCATCAAACAGCTGTTTCCCAACCAAACTATGTGCCTTGCAGTACTACTTCTAGTAGCCCCAATCCTGATTTTCCGGAAAATTCATATTTCCAATCATTAAACTACAACAAGAACCATAATTTTGTTGAACTATAAGTATTTGAGCTGAAAAGATTTAGAATAAGTTTTGTTTAAATTGGTGTATCCACTTGTGCAGAATGAGGCAAAGTGTAAATGACTAGTTTTGTAAAAAGGCCATGAGTGCCATGTGTTGAGTGATCCATGAGATTAGAAAGATGTGTGTCTAGGATGAATTGTAGTGGTTATTGTGGTCCCAAGTTAAGGGCCTTCAGTTAATGTAAAAGCAAGTTAGTGCTCTTTTTGGAGTGTTATGAAATATTCCTCTGCAAGAGTTTCTGCAGAGTGAAAAACAAGAAACCATTCGTTTTCTTTCGTTTTGGTTTATTTTGCTTTCTGTTCAGCTCCATCTACATCAAAACCTTCGTTGATTTAAGAAACACTAACATGGTATCAGAGCCTAGTTGGGTCTAAAAAAATCTGGGCGTAAATCTGTGAAGCTATTTTTTGAGCTCAATCGAAGCTCTCTTGAAGCTCGGTGAAGTTGTCGATTCAGATCAAAACATGTCTGGATCTGGAGGCTCGGAAGTGCGAACTCCAGTTTTCTCCGGTGAGAACTACGAGTTCTGGAGAATTAAAATGGCAACGATATTCAAATCTCTTGGGTTATGGAATCTGGTAGAGAAGGGGATTGCAACCTCCAATCCGAAGAAGAAGGAAGCTGGAGAAGCATCGGAGGAGGATGAAGGAATGGTAGCTGTTCTGATGAAAGACGCAAAGGCTTTGGGAATCATTCAGAATGCAGTCTCGGATCAGATCTTCCCACGAATCGCCAATGCCGAGTCAGCTAAGATGGCATGGGATTTGTTGTACGGGGAGTATCACGGTGGTGATCAGGTACGATCTGTGAAACTGCAGAATCTTAGGAGAGAGTTTGAATATGCTAGGATGAGAGATGATGAGTCTTTATCTAGCTATCTTACACGGCTGAATGAGTTAATTAATCAAATGAGAACATTTGGTGAATCTCTGTCGAATGAGAGACTTGTGCAGAAAGTGTTGATCAGTCTTAGTAAACCTTATGATTCTATCTGTTTGGTTATAGAAAACACAAAGTGTCTAGAGACTGTAGAGTTGCAGGAAGTAGTTGCAATCTTAAAGAGTCAAGAGCAACGGTTTGATCTGCATACTGTTGATACTACTGGGAAAGCATTCTCATCTTTCTCAGTGAGTCCAAAAGAGCAGAATAGGGGTGAAGGTCAACCTGGTTCATCTCAGTTTCAGAAAAATTGGAATAATAAGGGTAAGAAATGGGGTTCAAAACCTAAGTTTCAGCAGAAATTTCATGCTAATTCTGCACATAATGCACAGTCAATGGGGCAGATAGGTACCAAACCACAGTGCAGGGTATGTTCTAAGTTTCACTTTGGAGAGTGTAGGTATAAAGGGAAACCTAAATGCTATAACTGTGAAAGGTTTGGTCACTGGGCTAGAGAGTGCACAGTAGGTAAATCAGTGCAAAAGGCAAATTGTGCTAATCAGGTAGAGGTGACAGGGAACCTGTTTTATGCAAATAGCACAATCACTGAATCAAAAGTGAATGGAGAATGGTATGTAGACAGTGGTTGTAGCAACCATATGACAGGGGATTCTAAGTTGTTGATAGACATGAAGACAAATGTAGTTGGCAAGGTTCAAATGCCCACAGGGGAACTCATGAATGTGGCAGGTTTTGGTACACTTGTGATAGACACTAGCAAAGGCAGAAAATATGTCAAAGAAGTAATGTACTTACCTGGGTTGAAAGAAAATCTGTTAAGTGTAGTATCTTTGATGGACCTTTATTGGATTGTCTTGTTCTCAAAGTTGAAATGAAAAAGAACAGGTGTTATCCTTTGACACTGATACCAAATGATCAGGTTGTACTGAGAGCAGGTATTTCTAAGTCTACTTGGATATGGCACAAGAGACTAGGCCATCTGCATTTTAGAGGTCTTCAACAGCTTAAGAATAAAGAAATGGTGCATGGTCTCCCAGTTTTAGAAGAAATGGATGAAGTCTGTGAAGGCTGTCAGTTTGGAAAACAGCATAGAGAGTGGTTTCCAAAGAATCAAGCATGGAGAGCTAGTAAACCTCTAGAACTGGTACATGTGGATCTGTGTGGTCCTATGCAGAATGATTCTCTTGCGGGTAACAAATATTTCATGCTTCTTGTAGATGACTGTACAAGAATGATGTGGGTTTATTTCCTGAAATACAAGTCAGATGCATTGATCTGTTTTCGAAAGTTCAAGTCCATGGTGGAATTACAAAGTGGCTTTAAGATAAAATGTCTGAGAAGTGACAGAGGGGGTGAATTTACATCTTGTGAATTCAACAAGCTGTGTGAAGATGCAGGGATTCAAAGACAGTTATCTATGGCCTATACTCCACAACAGAATGGAGTGGTAGAGAGGAAAAACAGAGCTGTAGTTGAGATGGCAAAAGCTATGCTCCATGACAAAGGACTACCATACTACTTATGGGCAGAATCTGTACTCACAGCTGTCTATTTATTGAACAGGTGTCCTACAAGAGCTCTTGGAGAAGTAACTCCATTTGAAGCATTCAGTGGTCGAAAACCTGGAATTGCACATCTCAGAATCTTTGGTTGTCTGTGTTATGTACACACACCAAATGAGTTGAGACAGAAACTAGATGCAAAGAGTGTCAAGGGCATATTTGTAGGTTATGCAACCTGTGAAAAGGGGTACAGAGTGTATGATCCTCTTAGTAAAAAGCTTATACTCTCAAGGGATGTAGTGTTTGATGAAAATGCAGCCTGGGAATGGAAGACAGCTCCTGAGAACTATGTAACTGTGTTTAATTCTAGTGAGCTATCTGTGCTGCCTAAATGTATCTCATCAGAGACAACTTCAGAGGAAAATGATTATGCTTTGTCACCAAATCTGGCATTCTCTCATGAATCTGTAAGTGATGTGGACAGTAGCATAAGAAGGACTCAAGTTTTTGATCACACTCCATTGAAATGGAGGAATCTAGATGATGTTTTGGCACAATGCAACCTTTGTATTATGGAACCTGAAAAGTTTGAAGAGGCAGCCAAAGATGAAGCATGGATGAAGGCTATGAAAGATGAACTGTCAATGATTGAGAAGAATGCAACTTGGGATCTGGTGAACAGACCAAGTGATAAACCCATAATTGGGGTTAAGTGGGTGTTCAAGACCAAGCTTAATCTCGATGGGACAGTGCAAAAGCATAAGGCAAGGCTGGTAGCCAAAGGATATGCTCAGAAACCAGGTGTGGATTACAATGAAACGTTTGCACCTGTAGCTAGACTGGATACAATTCGGACTCTAATTGCTTTGGCAGCTCAGAAAAGTTGGAAATTATACCAACTAGATGTGAAATCTGCTTTTCTGAATGGAGTACTCGAAGAAGAAGTTTATGTAGAACAACCAGATGGTTTTGTGATCAAGGGGAGTGAAGACAAGGTGTACAAGCTTTATAAAGCTTTGTATGGTCTAAAACAGGCGCCAAGAGCCTGGTATAGTGAAATTGATACCTATTTTGCTCACTGTGGGTTTGTGAAAAGTCAGAGTGAAGCTACTCTTTACATCAAAGCAAGGGGAGGAGAAATTCTGATAGTTTCAATCTATGTGGATGACATAGTGTATACTGGGAATAGCACTGAGATGCTGAAGGAGTTCAAGGAAGACATGATGACAAAATATGAGATGACAGATTTGGGGCTTCTTCATCATTTCCTTGGTATGGGAGTGATTCAAACTCACACAAGCATATTTATCCATCAAAGGAAGTATGCTGTTTCTTTGTTAGATAAGTTTGGTTTGAGTGAGTGTAAATCTGTGTTTACACCACTGGTTTCATCAGAGAAGCTATGTAAAGATGATGGCAGTGGTTCAGCAAGTGAGGAACAGTATCGAAGAATTGTGGGAAGTCTGCTGTATCTCACAGCAACTCGACCAGATATAATGTATGCTGCTAGTCTTCTAGCTCGATTCATGCACTGCCCTACAAATAAACATCTTGGAACAGCCAAAAGAGTGCTTAGGTATATCAAGGGAACTTTAGACTATGGTTTAGAGTATGTAAAGGGAAAGAATGCAATGCTAATCGGATTCTGTGATAGTGATTGGGGTGGATCTGTTGATGATAGCAAGAGTACTTCTGGTTATGCATTTTCCTTTGGCAGTGGAGTGTTCTCGTGGGCCTCAGTGAAGCAGAATTGTGTAGCACTCTCTACAGCAGAAGCAGAGTACATCAGTGCCTCTGAAGCAACTGCTCAAGCCATTTGGCTTAGATTTGTTCTTGAAGATTTTGGTGAGATGCAAACTGAAGCGACTCCAGTACACTGTGATAATACAGCAGCAATTGCAATTACTAAAAATCCTGTTTTCCATCAGAAAACCAAGCACATTGACAGAAGGTATCATTTTATCAAGAATGCACTCCAGGAAGGGATAATCGATTTGGTGTACTGTCCAACAAATGAGCAGGTGGCAGACATATTCACTAAGGCTTTGTCTAAGGATCGGTTCAACTATCTTCGAGATATGCTTGGTGTGAAATCAGCTCAAAACTTAAAGGGGAGTGTTGAACTATAAGTATTTGAGCTGAAAAGATTTAGAATAAGTTTTGTTTAAATTGGTGTATCCACTTGTGCAGAATGAGGCAAAGTGTAAATGACTAGTTTTGTAAAAAGGCCATGAGTGCCATGTGTTGAGTGATCCATGAGATTAGAAAGATGTGTGTCTAGGATGAATTGTAGTGGTTATTGTGGTCCCAAGTTAAGGGCCTTCAGTTAATGTAAAAGCAAGTTAGTGCTCTTTTTGGAGTGTTATGAAATATTCCTCTGCAAGAGTTTCTGCAGAGTGAAAAACAAGAAACCATTCGTTTTCTTTCGTTTTGGTTTATTTTGCTTTCTGTTCAGCTCCATCTACATCAAAACCTTCGTTGATTTAAGAAACACTAACAAATTTAAGCTTCGATTCTGTTATGTCAACGCCTTATTCAAGCCCGACTCCTTTGAATTCATCAGGCACATACATAAACAGCAGCACAGAGGATGAGAAGGAAAGCTACTGCAGCAGCTGGTTAAAGTTTGAAATCCCAGAGAGTACTGTGGACATTAGTGATATCATGTAGAATCTCTTGGTCTCGTAGGCTCAATAATCTTATACTTTGTGTTTGTATTTTTTTTTATGTTCTTGTAGTTGATGTTGATACTGAGATTCTTTTTCATTGTTTTAATTCAAAGTTTTCCATTTTTTTACGTACTAAAATAGCACTATCCTATACATCTTAGATACCGATCAAAAGGTAGGGCTTGCATACGCGTTAATTACTAATTAGGGTTCTTCCATGCACGACGATGAATATTCTTGTACATCAAAAGCATATATATAATGTTATCATTTTCTGTGCCAAACCCTTTTTTCAAATTAATCTTATATATAAATATTTGTACTATTTTGATAGTTCATCTATTAGATTGAGTAATCTTATCTTGTTGGTATGTGTCGGCAGTAGGACCATCAATTACAAAGCTAAATGTATTACAGAGAAGCAAATTACACAGCACTTTTGATTTTTTTTTTTTTTTATAGAAAACTTCATTTTAATTCTTAAAAAAGATAAGTTTTAGACTATAACCTTGTGCAAGATTAAAATCCAATTTTAGTCCCTAGTACATTTAATCATATCATTTATTAGTTATATTTTGATGTATTAATTACATTTAAATTTAATTTTTATTTCATTCATCATAATATATTTTAATGTCTACATTTAGGGAACTAATTTTTTTATAATATATATTCCGATAACAATTTTTTATGTTCTTCATTTAGGTACATTAATACATTGAATATTTCAGTATATCCATCGGTACAAACATATTTCGGTATATCCCAATATAATGCATTTAGGTCAATGTAATGCATTTCGTTACGTACATTTTGATACACACATTTGAGTATTGACTTTTAAGTACATTAATTCAATATATTATATTTCGGTACATACATTTAGGAACGTACGTTTTGGTACATACATTTCGGTATTGACATTTAGGTACATACATTTTGGTACATACATTTCGGTATTGACATTTAGGTACATTAATTCAATATAATACATTTAGGTTCATTATAATATATTTTTGTACAATCATGTAGGTACAAATATTTCGGTACAAAAAGTCAATTATTTATTTCGGCACAATCATTTTTGTACACTTATGTATTTATATATTTTTGTATCACAAATTTTTTTTAATATTTTCTCATTTACATTCATTCATAATTAAAAACTAAATATGTGCATATTAATAAAATTAAAATATAATGTGGAGAGATTAAATAAAAATACACATTAAATAACAAAAATTGAATGTAAATTTTGATAAAAGTACACTTCAAGGGATTAAATTGAATATGTAATCTAGCACCAGGTTTTTTTTAAAATTTTAATCTTTTACAAGGACTAAAGTTCAAAAACCCCTTTTTTTTTATTTGTGCTAAAATATTTGAGAATTTTCTGTATTGTATTCTTCTTCGTATGAGGCCAATTTATATGTGTTAATTATAAAAGAGTATGAAACTATATGATTGTAGCTAGGGTTCTAAAAGATGCTAAGTGCTAGTTGGACAGCAGGCAGAAGCCTAGCATCTAGGCTTCTAGGCAAACTAGGCAGATTTAAGTAAATTTATTATACATCATATAAATAAGTTCCTATATATCCATAATTAAAAAATACATAATTGTATTGAGATACATTAATTGTTAAGTAGAATGACATATAGATTATAAAGTATTAAAACATATTGAAAGCATGAGGAATAAGCATATAATGAGTGTTCATCCAAGCATTCAACAAATCTCTTATAATTTAGTGAAAAAAATACAATGCAAAATGAAAGTTATCTATGTTCTGTTTAAGTGAGAGTTGTGACCTAGGCAGGCCTAGGTGGGCATAGGCAAGGCCTCTAAGCAGGTCTAGGGGATCTTTTTTAATTTTTGAACGCCTAAAGATTAATCGAGATAGTAACCAGTCGCCTAACGCCTAGGCGGAAATTTTTAGAACAGTGACAGTAGAAAACCCTAATTACAAATTTTAATTAAGCCTACATGGACTAAGCTACTATCTCCACCACTTCCACAGTAACAAGCTGTTAAAATATTCAACATTTCTTACAGGTCTGAATTACGATACTCCTAAGAATTAGTAGTAATGGGTCCTTTTTTTTTTTTTTTTTCCTTCGATTATGTTGATTGCCAACTAACTAGAACCTAGAACTGAGCCTCAGCCATAACCTTATAATACCAATTACAAAACTTTGAAATGGCAGCATTGTCACGGTGTTTTTGTTACATTAATTGTAAGGGAATGAAACATGTTAGCAAATAAAAGAAAGAAAAAAGCAAAAACTAATTGCAAACTTTGAAGTTTATATTATTGGCCAAAAGAAAGAAGAAAACTATGTATTACTAAGAGGATGATATAACAAAAAGGCTACATCTTAATTACCAATATACTTAAATGTTAATGATTTACAAAATGAGTATTTATAAAGGAAGCGATCTTAACAATTCAAATCCTACATAATCAAACAAATATATAGGGAAATTCTAGCTTAACAAACCAAATTTTTTACTCCACATCTAGTGAATAAATCAATTAACTTCCAAAAAAGCCTTTATTCTAACCTAATCATAACTCATTTTTCTACCCATGTCACTTGGGTAGACTAAGTGGCTTTGGAATGGTACATTTTTTATTACTTAAATGTTAATTAATGTGCTTATTTCTTATTAGTGACACATAACATCATTTATATATTTGATCTGAAAAATTGATCTACCTAGCATTACCCCTTCGTAATACAACTCAAATCAACAAAGAAGCAAAAAGCTCAATGATACAATACACATGGAAGATGTTCATTGCCGAAACACAAGTATAATTCCTTTTTTTTAACAAAGTATATTTTCCCTTTTTATCTTTTCTTCATTTATTCGTCTAATATCTACGCGTTTGCATATTAGCAGCATACAAACGTAACTTTGGTAGAACTCTGATGACGATTGTTTGTTATCGAGCTCTTGCCACCTGCCTAGTGCGATGACTATGAATGATTGATCTGGAAGAAATTTACCTTCTTTTCTTGGCCGAATGGAAGACAATGAAGGTTATTCTTTTCATTTTGGTCAAGAGAGCAGCTATGCACATGTCTTCGTGCTTCAAGTTCAATCTACTTTCAGTCTTTTCTCACTTGGGATTTTTCTCGACCGCCCAATATCCACATAGCCATTTACTTGTTCAAGCCAAAATATAATTTCGATTTCGAAGTTCAAAAAAACAACTCAAAAAGTGTTTTATTGTCTTCACATGCCAATGCCTCCCAACCTTTTATCTCTTGATGATCATCATATCCTTGTCAAAAGAAAACATAATTCGAGAGTTGAATAATTGCCGATGACGGCATATAAATGTATGGCAAGTTTAATTAGTTGGAATCGGATAAATCATGACATCGGTAGGAGAATAGGATGACAAACAAAAATGGTGTTACCATCTATTTGTACTATCATTTTTACCATCTTTCTAATAGAAATAAGATTTAAATTTGTTGGTGGGCCTTACCTCTATTAGAGAGATAATACAAATAATGGTACAAATAGACGGTAAATGTACCACTAACATGAGTACATATGAGATTAATTAATAATTCTTCCCTTGATTATCCCATACCTAAAAGTTATATCATACTCAAAATCATGAGACTCGATCGCTTATTTTTTTTTATTCCTTAGTTGTTAGTAAACGCATGATGACATGATGAAACTCATTCTTTACAAATTCGTATGTACAAATAAGCATGCCCCATAATGATTACATTGTTTTAGTGTTCGAGAGGCTATGGGATTAGTTAGTGTAACACCTTGCACTTATTATCTTCTTATTTCACAAAAACAAAGGGGTACTTTTGACTTTAAAACGTTGGCAGTCATCTGTGGCGAAGCCAGGATTTGCCGAGAGGAGAGGCGAAATTCAAAAGAGTGCAAGGTTCAATCGAAGCGGTTGCTTTCATATTTGAGAGTGCAAAGTTTTGAGTCAATATTCATAGTAGAAAATAATCTTTCCACCAAAACGGTTGTAAGCAATAATATCAAAGCCAATGTAAGAAGCTTAAATTGACTAGGATTAGATCCTAAAAAATGTTAGGCGCTAGCCAAATAGTGGACTAGGACCTAGCAGGCCTAGGCAAGATCTAAGTAGGAGCCTAGATGGATTTAAATTATCGTAAAATAAGCATTAAACAATATTTATATTATTTTTAAAAAATAATACAATATTTATAGATAATGTGAGAGTTTAAGAAAAATATGGTGGGAGTCTTAAAAGAGAAAATAAAAATACATACAAGAATAAAAAATTGAAAAAAAAGAGAGAAATAGGTCAATAAGGAAAATACTTGGTGCTGCCTAGGCAGTACCCATTTTTCATTGACTACAATGTGGCTCAGTAAAGTTAAAACAGGTGTCCCACTTTCCTTATTAAAACTAGCAACCAAACAGCCTCGTGTTTAAGAAAGGCGCGCATCCAAACAACCCATTTATACCTTTCGTCCCTAACATCTCCGCACGTCTGTGTGCCATGGTTGCCATTGCTCTCATCATCACCACTCCGTTTCAAACATAAGCACAAACACAAACAATAATCCAGCAATAATTTACCGATTTGAAAACCCTTTTTTTTTTTTTTTTTTTTTTTTTCAAATCTGCACAAACAACCAAATTTCACTGCGATCCGCCACCAATCCTTATCTCCTCCGGCGACCCACCACCAATCCTACTCTATTCCGGCGACCCACCTCCTCTCACTCTCTTATACAGAAAGACCGACTCGTCGTCCTTCTCTTGAATGATGACAATTGCTGAAGACAGTCTCCCCCGCAGCAGCAGAAACCAAATCACCAGAGCGGGAATTCTCATTTCCGACAAGAGCGGAGGGGTTGAACAAGCGCTCCTAGACGTGTTTTCCGGTGAGGGAAGGGACGGCCGCCACTCCTCACCCTCACGTAGCTTCGCCATTGGCAGTCATTTTTTCATTTTCTTCACGACAATAGAAAAGGTACATTTACTTTGTTCCAATCATGCAATGCTAGCGGTCGCTATACTTGTTGTGATATATTTCAAACATAGAGTTTTCTTCCACTTGAAGTGGGGGCAAAAATAATGGACATCCGACACGTTTAATATCTTTTATATTGGGTATGAACTCAAACTTCTTAGTTCAAAATTTTCATCACATGATTTAATCAAGAATCAAGCAAAGCATGACATATTTATTACCCCATAAAGCAAAAAAGAGTATTGGCGGTTTGATTGATCGATTCTTAATTTTATTTTTCACATGTTTCACTTTTGTATAGAAGAAATGCACATTTAGGTCAAGAAAACTTTTTCTTGGTGGCTAGAAAAGAAAAAACAGAAGTTATAATGTATTTGATGACATTGACAGAGTCGTGAATGGGCCTCCTTCCCAAATTTGTAGTTAATTGAGTGGACGCCGTGTTAAACATGATCCAGGCCTTCTGTTTATAATTGTGTGTTAGAGGCGCTTGTTACACCCCCAATCTTAGCTTGTAGAGCCTAATGTTAATTAGTTCATATTCCTTTATTCCTTTTGTTTGACATGTCATTATTTAACAGAATTATTTACGATCAATCTAACGGCGGAGTCGACTTGTTAAATTTCACGATGGATGATAAAATTTTAAACTAAAAAAATGCAAGTACTAACATGTCCTATTGAATGAAGTTCAGGTATTGAACTGAAATTAATCCTTAAATCAATTATAAAAGAAATGCTTTTTTCTTGTCATGTGTAATATGAAATGTTATCATACAATTCCTCATCCAACCGTATAATTTCGATTGATGATTTAGTGTACAATCAGCTATCTCGTATTTAATACAATGAGTAATTATATTTACATATCATTTTTTTTTCTCTCTGCACACTCTTGTTCATTTTTGTTCTTTAATTATTATTGTTTTTATTCAATTCAAAAGTATGAGGGCACGTCTTGGCACAACAAAAATGTTGCTCCTTTTCAAATGTCCCAAGTTCAAGTTGTGGAGACAATCTCTTTATAAAGTAAAACTGTGTACGATAGATGTTTTTTTTTTATCCTTGCAAAACGGGGCCTTGTTGGTGAGGTCGCTTTCATTCAATTCAAAAATCTTAAGTACGCATGGTCTAATTCTTAACCTTGCAATCAACAAGGGCCAGCACTGCCTCTCCAGAAATATAAGACACCATGCCTTTCCTTTTCGTACAGCATGCCAATACCGGACAACAACCGTGCTATTACTAGGCTATACAAATATTTGACCACATTGTCTATATATGCAACACCATGATTAAACCTTTTACGGTTTTCCTCTCCTACTTTTCAACCTCCATTACCAAGAAGTTAACTTTGCAAGAATCTTCTTTTTGCTTTTAAACCTAATCTCGTTTTATAATAATCTTGACTCAAAGAAAAAGTTAAGTCCATGCATTAGCTTTTTTATTTTTTAAGACGAAGTGGTTTGTTACTCAAACCCTACGTTGTGCAGTTACATAGACAATAATTTTCAAATGGGAGGACCCAAAGACGCATCCCAACACCCAAAGGAGAAAAAAAGCTCAAGGCTTTAACAAATCAAAGTTTTAAAATGCAGGTAAAGAAAGTATGTGGGGCAAACGAGAGAGGATTAGCTTTTCCCAAAGGAACTTTTGGTTGGAATAATTTTTGCTTGATTCGTCCTTTATGTTTGTCTTGTCTTAATAACAAGTTATATTTTTCATTTGTGCTTTGGACTGTTTGTTTACCTTTGCGTATACATATGATCCCCACACTCTTTATCTTTTCTGTGAGTAGGAACCTACTTGCGTTTGTGCTAATTTGTCCTTTTGTAGAAAAGGAATTTCGCTATTAACCCATGCAAGGCTTTTTTTAGGTTAATTAACCCTACTAAGGCTGAATGAACACTATTTGACTCATTCATTATATGCAACTCACGTCTGATATATATATATATATATATATATATATATGTATATGTATGTGTATGTATGTATGTAAAAGTAGTTAGTAAAAAAAAAAAAAAACAGGAAATAACTTTTATACACATTAAATTAGCAACGATAACTTCATATATACGAAGGAAGCCAAGTATTATATATATATATATATAAATCTAATGGACACCATTTTAAGACATTACAATTTTGCTTTCTGCTTATACAAAAATTATTTATCTTGAGTACAAGCACTCAACTTCGATTCATATTGACCGTTAATTTACCAACTGAAACTAAGTGACTACTGATCATTGGACTTTATGAAATATGTATTTCAATTCAAGTACATGTAGGTACTCTTTGAAAATTTGGAGAGTGGGCATTCCGTTTCCATGTGAACTGCAATGTATAGTCTTCTCTTACTCTCTGAGCAACTATATTACTTTATGTTATCTTTAGAAAAATAATGTATGTGGAAAAAGTTGTGTGCTTTTGGCTGTCCCGCAGGCACACAGCTGTTACCCAGTAAATTAACCAGTTTCTATCAAACGCTCAAGGTCATTCATGTGCTGCTTGGTTGAAAGAGTTCAGCACAGAAACGGTCAAATCCCTAGAACGATGCCTCCCTTTCCAAAACTGAAATTGCTCAATTTGCTTTCCTTTTTCATGCACAAGTTTCAATATACAAAACTCTATTTTCCTCTTTTCTCTCTCTTTTTTCACTTTTATCCCCTTTTAGCTGCATATTATTAACTATGGCTATCTTAATTTTACATTTGGGTAACGTTAGAAAATTAAATTTATAAACAAAATTTACAAACTAAATAATATATCACTAATGAGAATGGGAAAAAAATTTGTAGATAAAATTTTGTAAACTAAATGGAATAAAAGTTGATAATTGAGTTATTACTTAACGTTGATATACGTGCTCATTTCTATTGGTGACAAATCATTTTACAAATTTTATCTACAAATTTAATCTCCAGCCCTAACAGTACCCACATGAATAGGACGAATGACTAAATTGGCTCAGTCCTTCGTTGCTTGGTTTATACTTCATAACACTAAATAAGATCTCATTAGCTCAAAATGTGATTCACTGGCTCAAGAACTTGTCTGCACTAGAATACCAGATACATATCCAATCTATCCACATCTCAATATTTAGTCATGATCACAGAGATACAGAAAGAAGAGTTATGAACACGATGCATGCAAGTTTCTTTCCTCATGACCCTTGGTAGCAACAAAGGAAATCTTTGCTTCAAGAGTCATGCTACTATACGTCTATATAGTGGCTCAAATTAATTCACTCATTAAATTTCTCAAAATTCTTCAACGGTTAACCAATCGTTAATTCAGCAATATACATATGCATTTACGTGCTATATAATTTTCTTTACTTGAGTTGAGGTGAGAGTACCAATTTTAAGATGGAAGAGTGCTAACATTCTCATTTGAAAATCCTCATATTACCTACTTGACTTTTCTCATCTTGCAGCATTATGATTCAACCCATTTGTTTTCTATACATGACATCCTTTAAAGAACAACTCTACTTAAAATTAACCAAATTTGAAAAAGCATTATCTCATTTAAAGGTTCTATACATCAATCATTTCTCAAGGCATTTCTTTAGACAAAGACTTTGTTTTTTCCTCTTTTAAGATGGTAAATATTTTTCATACTTGGAGTGTGAATAAAACTCATGTTTAATCATTAGTCATCTAACGGTTATTTAATTAATAAATTAACTATGTTATTTAATTAAATACTAATTTGATTAATTTTTGAAAAGTTAATCATTAAACAGAGAACTAAAAGTTAACGATTTTCATCATTACACAACATTAGAAGATGAGAATGAAGATCGAAAACTAAAGAGTAATATTTAAAAATAAAAAAAAAACTATATAGCCAATTAGCCATTTCGTCAATCACTCAAAATTATGAAAAATGAGTGAGAGCACTTGTCAGTTGTTTGAGGAGGATAGAGAATGAAAAGGAAAAAGACACCACGTCCTTCCAAATCTTTATACAGCCTTTTCTATCATGCTAAAACCCAGTACTACTGCCATCTCTCTCTCTCTCTCTCTCTCTCTCTCTCTCTAGGGTTCCACCAAACGAATATCTTCTATTTTTCATGGACCCCCCCCCCTTGTTCTCTAATCTTATAAAATTATTGAACCCAAAAGGAGTACTCTTTTATAATATTGTATAATCCAAATTTTTGAGAGCCCACTTTGCTGCGTGAACTCCACACTCACAGTGCAGTACACAGAGCGTCTCTCTGCATAAATCGAGAGCTCACGGTTACCTTTTCATCTGGATCATAATCCCCCATCAGCATCACACAACACCATTTCCAGAGAGAGAAACTCCCTCTTCTAGAGAGAGAAAGAGAGATAGAAACCGAAGAAGAAGAAGAAAACTAGTCTTTTCATCTGGGTTTCTACTAATTCCACTTCTCACTCTAATCTCTGTTCAAAGTTTGTGGCTTTACTTCTGTTTAGGTTTGAGGAGAAGAGAGCAAGTGCAGCCTTTCTTCGCCTCTGAATATTTTCAGAATCTCTTCCTTTCCTTGTTTTTTTCCAACTTTTCCCAGTTCATAATTTCGAAAAACAAACCATAAAGTTGTCACCTTTCTCAAACAAAAAACAAAACCAGATTTTAAAGTCCTCACCTTTAATCATTTTTCTCCAAAACAAACAAAACAACTTTACTCCAAAATGTCATCATTTCTTCCCACCTCCTCTCTCACATTCTTCCTCCTCCTCCTCCTCTTATTAACATCCAGCTTCCACATTTCCTTCGCGGGTCTACTCGCCGAACCTGTGACCGGTAACCCGCAGCCGCTCAAACCGGGGGAAAACTCCACTCCCAACACTGTCCCCGCCTTCCCAACCCAGAACCCGACCCAGACCTGCCACCTTGACCTCTCCGCTGAGCTCTTCGGCGGCGTCAGCCAAGCATGCGGCCGAAACCTCGACCGGAGCCGATGCTGCCCCGTTCTAGCCGCCTGGCTCTTCGCCGCCCACGCCAGATCAGCCCTTGAGCTCCCCTCCTCGGCTCCGGATCCGTCGGCGGTGCCCGACCAACCGATGATGCCGGACGACTCGCAGAAGTGCGTCAACTCGCTGCAGTCTTCGCTCGTCAGCCGGAACATCCGGATTCCTCAACCCAACGCCAGCTGCGACGCCGTTCTGTGCTTCTGCGGAATCCGGCTCCACCAGATCGGATCCCTCAGCTGCCCCGCCGCCTTCAACGTGTCGCAAGGGTTCCACAACGCCACCCCCACCGCCGCCCTCAGGAATCTCGAGAAGAACTGCCGCAACTCTTCATACTCCGGCTGCACCAAGTGCCTTGGCGCTGTCCAGAAGGTATAAAAAATGATTCCTTTTTTTTTTTTTTTAACTATCAGAATGCCCTCTGACTTGCCATCTAATTACAGCTCAAGGGAGGGAGCAAGAACGGAACGGCGGGGGACAGGAGCACGAGCGAGAGAGCGAACAAGATGTTCAACCGTGACTGCCAGCTCATGGGGCTGACGTGGCTCCTCGCCCGGAACAAAACGGCGTACATTCCGACCGTTTCCGCCGTGCTGCGCGCCATAATGTACAGTGCGCACCCGCCGCACGAGAACATGTGTAGCCCGGACCAGGAGAACATGCCGCTTGCCGTCGATTCGCTGCAGATCGAGAAGGGGCAAGGGTTCGCCGCATCATCGCCGTCCATTTTATTGTTTCCGATTCTACCCCTGATCATTTGGGCGTCTCTGTTTGTCTAAGGGAATCCGGGGGTGTGGTTCTGCCCAATTTTTTGGTTGTCCTGTCGTGTCGGGTCACGTGATGCTAGTGGACAATACGGGGCTGTTGGGTTGTTTTTGTCATTTTTCCCACTGTAAAAATTTCAGCTCGGTTTCCAAATTGTAGTCAAAATTGCAGTAGTACAGCAGGGAAGGTCTTATTTCATTTACCCACATTTCTTTATTTACCTCTGCGATTTGTAACCTCTTCTTTCTGCCAAAATCCAGAATTTACCTAATAAGGGGTTGGTTGAAGTGAAATTTTTTTGAATAACATATGAGTGCTATATAGTATATAGGTTAGGAAAGGACACTTTTGGTGAGAAAATTTGATAACTGAGTTCCGAATCATGGAAGACGAACTTATGTGAAATTGGGACCCTAAAGTAATAATTTCTCAAACTAATCATACGACGTCACATGAAAAGTTCCAAAAGCGGAGGTCCTGTGAACAGAGTTCCAAATTTTTGTCAAGATCGTCGTTGAATTGCCCTCTAAATCTAGAATCATACAGCGGAACTACAAGAAGTGGAGCTCCCACTCTTTCAGTCGAGCGAAGTGCATGATTGTTTTAAAATATCGTCATGCAGACATTCTGAAGTTCCTTATGGGAATTTGTGGTAAACATTGTTTGGGACTTGGGGGTTTTTACGTGAAAGATGTTGAGTGAAGGCTTGGGAGCAAGAGTAATCGCTATAATGGTAAATCACTTGCATTAAATATTATTTTGATTGATTTTGTTCATGGTACTGGGAATTTCTGGAGTTGCATTAATGGTAAATCATTTGGGATTTAAGAACCCAAAGGGAAAGGAGCAAGAGAAGTAAAGAAATAGGGGGTGCCCAATGCTCATTTATAACATAGAAACTCCCCAAAACTGAGTATGTTGGTCGCACAGTAAATGCAAAATTTTGGACCTAATATTTTGGATTATAAAACCCAGGACATTGTAACTTGAGGAAGAACTAGAAATGGATTAATTTATAAATTGTTTTTGGAATCTGGAGGATGAAAATGCAGTTTCACATGTTATAGGGAGCGAATTGCGGATGAATGATTGTCTTTGTCCTCCATTGGATAAATGTTTTTGTGTTTACATTGAGTATCGTGTTTGGATTCAATTTTGGTTTGGTTTGGTTTGATTGGACAAATACTATAAACTATTTCATCTTTGTGCAATCTCCACTTGCGTTAAACTTCAGATTGAAATGAGCAAAAATGCTGAAGTAACCACACAAACTTAATTAACCACACAAACTTCGGATTGTGTGATCCATCCTCTCTTCTATTGAAATGGAAAATTGAATTTGAAAGGGGTTTAGTCGCGTGGAATGGTAGTGTAGATGAAAAATATTTAAACGTAGATGAAAAATATTAAGTTGAATGTTATACAATTAAATTTAAACTTAAAAGGAGCTCTAACAGATATATCAACTTTATGTGAATTAACATAAGAATTCTTTGCTGCCAAATTTGAGATATGAGGAAAGATGCTGTTAGTTAATTTTTTTAAATGTTCTGTTGTGTGGATCTCATTAATGCACGAATGATAAATCATGAAAATTTATTTTAATTAATTTCATTTTAAAAATGAAACCTACAAATAATATTATAACAAAACAAAAAAAACATTATGATTGGATGAACAAAAAATTGACCTTAACACTTCAATCATCAAATAGTATTTGACCTTCATCTTTTGACATCTTCATGGAGATGCTCCACATGACTAAAAGTGAATGGGTTGGCACCGGATAATATGGTCGGTTTGATCGGTTTTGACTTGGTCTAATCATTTTTCTTCAACTTGGAAATGAGGGGGAGAGAGAAGGAGCCGGAGAGGAAATATAGAGGAAGAAGGGGAAGGAGAGAGAGAACTCAGAGAAGAGATTGAGAGCCGGACAAGGGAAGAGAAAAAGTGGCGAATGGAGAGAGAGAGAGAGAGAGAGAGAGGAAAGAGAGTACGTTTAATGTGCAATTGCTTTTATCTTTTCTTCTTTTTTTGCTAACAAAAAGTTGAGATGCGGGGGAAGTTGACCTATCTAAAGTCAGAGCATATCATAAGTGTCTGGATGATTTACAAAGGAAGTCTTAGCTATTTTTTGATTTTCATCGCTTACCAAGAGATATTGTCAGTGATCAGATTCAAACTTAAATCTTGAACTAGCGAAGAAAATAATTCTTATCAACTTAACTAATCCTTAGTAGCGCAATTATTTTTATCATTTGTGTAGAATGACTAACAATAGACATGCAAAAAAAATATATCAAAAGATTTTATAACTGATCGAGTTCAATTTTATGTCACAAAATTGGGAAGTGTGAAGTGGGAGCCAATCCCTTTTATTCCCAATTTCCTCAAAAAACAATTTTACTGTACATGTATTACAGTTCACTAGTCCCAAAATACAAGACAAAAGCAATGACTTACTTCCATCCTTCCTAAAAATGTCTTGTGATAAAAAAAAAAAAAAAAGGAAAAAAAAAAAACTCTATCGTTTTCTTACTCATTAATCAATGAATCACCAATAAAAAAGAATCATAAATCCAGCATATTTTCTCCTGGAAATCATGACCATTAAAAAAATCACAATCTTCAAGTGAGCTAATACCATATCCATCCTTTACCAGCCCTTGCCTATAAGCCACAACCAGTCAAGTACCACCCCTGCTAGTATACCTCCAAGCAAGAACAACACCAGAAGATTTCCCAAAGCATTTTGCTCCGGCCCCTGCAAACCAGAAAAAATCCGACAAGTCTTTACTTTCAACTCGAAAAAACTGTTAGGTTTTAGTAAAATGAAGTTCACAAACCCTGTAGCCCTTAGGTGCTGAAGTAAGGACGCAGACGGTGAGGTAACCATTGGTTAAACCTAAGAAGGATGTCAGCATGATCATCCAGCCTTGGTCACCATACTTGGCTGTGAAGTAGAAACACGGGACAAGTAAGAAGCGCGAAAGAATGACGGTCATGAGCCCTCTCCGCGATTCCAACTTCAGGAATTTCACTAGCGGAATGTATCTTCCGATGAGATCACACACATTGTACAGTGCAATCAAAACAAGTGCATACCTGACGAAGAAAAAGCATGTGCAGTCATATAAGCATAGAACTGAATGGAACATAAGGGAAAGGTGACATTTTGGCAATGCCTCTTAAGATTAGTTCTCTATTCCGATTTGCCTCTTGAACTTTCGACTTCATTCGGAGGCTCCCTAATTAATCATTTGCTAGGATCGGATATGCCCCCATACCTTCAAATCTGTCAATTTTTCTGTAAATTGAGTGTTACTTTCGTCCATTCAAGGAGGGGAAAACTAACGAAAATTGCAATAAATTTGATGGTGAGTGAAATTATTAGCACATCTTAAAAGATATGGGGATCAGAAGATCAAATTGAAAGTCAAGATGGAAAACCGAAAGAAAGTCATAAGTTCAAGGAGCACTGGTAAGATCTGAGACGCAAACATGTGATAGATTATGTTCACTACATACCATGTTCCCAAACTGTGAGATCCAGTGTCCTCTGATAAGAATCCGGGGGATATTGACAAAGTGAGTGTATAGATTAGAAACATGTCAAGTGCATAATCAATGTTTTGAAGCAACAACTGTTTGTTTCCAAGTCGATCACATTCTCTAAGATTCTCCTCATCCTGCTTCAAATTGGGGTGTTTTTTTGCAGAACATTAGAACATGAATGCTTGGAAAACTTTGTAAGCAAATAATGGACAAAATAACATACTGTTGCTTCAGCCAATGTTTGGATGCCACCAGCGGCAAGGTCAGCTGAAACAGTTTTAGATCCTTCGGAAGCTGCCTTAGAGCGATAGTACTTAACAATTGGCAGTTTTGGAAAAGAAAAAGCGTAGAGGAGAATGCAGAGAAGCTCAAAGAATGAAGTGATGGCAAAGAACAAAACTGCAGCGGACAGTGAAAAATAAACAGTCTTTAGTTAGAGGTCCAAAAGAAAACCGTAAAATGTTCAACAAAATATCAAAAACTGAGAACTAAAAAACCTACTGGCTCCCTTTCTAAGACCATTTTGGGAATTCTCAAATGCTGCCTTTGTAATCAACCTCAAAGCAGAGGTTAGAGCTCCTGATGCAGCCAAACCAGCAAGGAAAGACTGAAAAGTTTGAAACAAGAGATACTCAGAAATTTATAACAACTTCGTAAACACGAAGGACAACAAATATTTAGCACCGAACGTGAAATTGTGGAAAGAAACAATACTGACTTGGATGAGCTCTACTGGCATGAAAGAGAGGTCTCCAACCATTCCTCCTAGTACATGAGCATCTGCAATTCCAAAGACAGCGCTAATTGCACAAATTCCGATGAAAGTTCCAAGACCTCCTTTCCCGGATGTGGCTAAATCCAACTGTACCAGAATCAAGAAAATTTTAAAGGCTTAACCAATGCTAACATTTTGTGAACTTAAAAAGTATACTGAAAATATTGTCTTTGGAGATTTGAAGGGAACTTACAACTAGCACCAACAGAGAACTTAAGAAAAACAGAATGTATCCTAATAGGTTTCGCTTCCTCGTATTGATCTTTGCCTCATGGTATGACAGTACAATGATTGTTAAAACTGCGAATGGCTGGTATACCACTGTAAGTACCCTCGAGGGATGGTACCGCTGCACCCGAAAAAAAAGGAAACAAAACTTAAGGGATGAGGCATTTAATCTAACTTCAAATGTAACAAACTGTCCAAACACACTGCCTACTTTCACATGATTCAAAAGCAAATACGGGAGATTATGAACTAACAGGAATAGTGAGAACAAAAATTGATTTATTCGGGCAGTTACCGGGAACAAGTAAACATAGTAATCTACAATTGTGAGCATGCTGTTCCATGAAAAGAGGCATCCATTTCCAAGAAGCCAACACACTACCATTGCAGCATACTTCCCCTACAATTAGAGAACAAATCCTTATAAGGAATTGATTCTACGCTAATCGGGAGGCGGATTCGAACTTGGGTGCAACAAATTCGTTGTAGCGTAAAGGAAACAAAAGAAAGGGCAGCAAACCTCAAGCTTTGGTGGGGGTGCATTTACATCAGGGCTTGCCATTACTGCTTCCTTTCAACCAGCTTTCCCTACATAGCGAATGCCCATGGCTAATTAGCACAGCAATATATAATAGCCCACATGATTAGAAGTAGTTTTTTTTGGAAATTATTCATCAATGGCTAGTTTACAGTGATTATCTCCGGCTATTCATCTTAAATTTGCTGCTCTGGCAACAAAGTTTCTGCTCAATCTTGTCGAGAAGGCATTAGACATTTAACTAAGTATTGGTCCATCTTTATCTATAAATTATTTCGAACTTCAAAATTGAATTTGTAGACTTTTAGCCAGAAGTTTCATTGTAAAATAGAACAATGTACGCATATGTAAGTTAGGTCAGTTGAATATGACAATGTGTCATCATTCTTAAACACTCATGTATGGATTCCCCTCCACCATGAACTAAACTAATTTAGGATATCTCTGGGTGAAAACAAACAATATATGTTATTCTCAACATCTTAAATTTTAATTCTATGATGTAAGAAGCAACAAAAGTTGTAAGCTAAACAAACCCGTTACAGGTTAGTGGATGCAACAAAAAACCAAGCACTCACCTTTGACTTTCTTTCACCATTATGTTTCATAAACATGCAAAACCAAAGCTTTATCCACAAAAGGAGAGGGGGAGAGAGAAATAGAAACTTACTCTTAGAAGAAGGTGGGTGGGATTTGATATGTATGGAATGGACTGTGACTCTGTGGATTGTTTTATCAGAATCTGAAATTTACGTGCAATTTGATTCTCTAGTATCTTACATATCCAATGAGGAAAAAAGGCCCTTTTCTATCAAGAATGGAATCCTATGAGCCGTCAGCTGTGCAAACCCAGAAATAAGAACTCGCGGGTGTTTGGTTGCACGTGTAAAACTCAAATCCTATGTTTGCGTTTAACTTCTTCTGGCATTGTGGCATCCAGCGTTGAATGCATGCAGTCATTCATTCATTCATCAAAGTCGTTAAAATTCAGGAATCGCAATGAGATAATGATCCAATCCAATACAATTCAATGACCAAAATTAAATGTCAACCGCATTTAATTTCCCGGGAAAACATCTTAATAATCGCAACAGAAAATTAAAATTAAAATTTGAAAAATTAAAGAAGAATAATTTAAAGGCTCGAATTGAAGAGGATTTGGACGTTTATGGCCGGTTATTTGGGTTTCCATAAAAAGACAGAAAGGAGTGAAAGTCCATGAAAAGGGACGTTTCTGCGTTCACAATTTAGAGGGCGTTGACGCTGCCGTCACGATGCCTGTTTCTCTCTCATCCACTTCCGCATTCACATTGGTAATACTATATTTAATACTTCATGGGATTCTTAAAAGGGTTGTGACCAAAATGAAAAACATGTCGTACACAAGGTTTTAAGTATTTGATCTTCACAGAAATATCGACGATGGAATTTACAAATATATCAACAGATATTTCGATACCGAGTAACTTAGGATCTTTGGAGTGAGCTTTGTTGTAACTACAAGGCTTATTTATATATGACTTTTGCAAACAAGTTTTAGAGGCAAATTAAGTTTGAAAGATAATGCTCCTATCATGTTATATTTTTCCTTTCTAAGTATACGGATATAACAGCTCCTCAGTGAAGTATTAGTTGAATAAGAACGTAGATCGCCAGAAAATATTGGTATGCCTCTATGAATCTCAAGGACATGTGAAGTGTATCTAATATATGCATTAGTTGCATCCACGAGATAATTACATATTTAAAGAGAGATGCATAAGCTTGAAAGCCAAAGACAGGTAAGGGTCATCAAAATACTCGGACGGGTAGTCTTAAGTTATATACTATCTATCATCTTCTACTTGTTGATCATAAGAAAAAAAAAAAAATCATAGTTTTTATCATGCATAATTCTCACAACAATTTGTTCATTTTTTAGAGCTTGATGTTGATAAATTCACAGATCTAGAAAATTCATTTTGGACAATTGAGTTTTCTCAAATTGTTTCTTTTTAAGAACTAAAAAGATTTGTGCCAAAATAACAATGCAAAGAAGAACAAAAGACCTAAACAAGAAGTTCCAGTTATGGAGGGATAATATCAGCCACTTGACGTCTATACGACGCATTTGTTATGATTACTTTGTAACAATCCCCCCTGCTCTTTCCCTTTTCATATTATTTTGCTTACTATATCTGCTGTTGTAGCATTATAATTTTTTGCTCCCATCGAGATAAATGGGATATTTTAAGAAGTGCACATATGTGACAGCCCGTCCCGAATTATTTTTATTGATGGTGTGAAAAGACTAAATTGCCTTGGTGTTGTGGGTGATATGTTTTGGTTGTGGTCCAATTTATGCTAAGTCCTAATTGTTTGGACCCAATTGGAACTAAATTTGTCCTAGTTTGTGGTTGGTTGTTTTGTTCCCAACTAGGACTACACACACACACACACATCCAATCCCGTTGACCCTCTCTCTCTCTCTCCTCCCTCTCGGATTTTTTCCATTCGTCTGTACACTCGTACGGTCATCTCCTCAATTCTCGTCATCTCTCACAAATCAAGGTGTTTAAGACCACCATCGTACTCCTCGTGACTTCACGAGTTGAGTGATACCTTTGGGACGACGAATGGTTCATGGGAACTCAAGTTACCCAAACTCCGGTGAGGGATGATTTTCCTCCGACGTGATCGCGAGGGTTTTAAGTGGTTTTGAGACTTAAGAAGGTAATACTCTTGCTTTTCAAGCACGTGGGTTCAATTTTGGAGTGGTTTTGACGTAAAAACACCCGGGTTTATTTAGTTGCAGGGTTTAGTCGGTTTCCTCGAATTTTTCCGGCGAGATTCCGTTGGTTTTAGGACTCCAAATTCTCATCCTAAGCTTCATTTTGGTACAAATTTCATGAAATTTGGTTGAGAAATGGCGAAGATATCAAGCTTTGAAAACTTTCCAGTTTCCGGTGACACAGACGGCGGTCGGCGGCGGAGTCCGGCGATCCACCGGAGAAGAAAGGAGAATATTCTGTCAACTTTAACCGAATATTCCTAATAGCGATTAACGGCGTCAGGTATGTTTAACGGAATATTCCTAACGGCAGTTAAGTTTCCGTCAGGGTTGGCCGCGCGTGAGGGTGCGTCTGGCCATGCCCTTGCCGGTGCGTGGATGGTCCAAAAATTATTTTACAAATATGAGAATGTTCGTGGTGTTGAGTAGATCACGTTGGTATATTCAAACACCCCATTTGAGCAATGTATGAGAAGTTATTAGCTAGTGTCGTTTATGTGCTTTAATATAGTTGTTTCGCATATAGGTGAAACCTATCCTCAGGTTGAGCGTAGTCAATCAAGGCTTGGGGGCTACAACCCTTCCACATACCAGTGAGTGGGCTTTTGGTTTTCCGTATATACCTATATACTTGGGATTTTTCCCAGAAAATCGATTTAAATGAAATTATAATTGAAATGACATGCCTATTGATTTATACTTAGACTATAAGTTAGTATAGTATGCATATTGTGATTTGACGCTATGGACGCTCAGGTAAGTACTAGGTGAGTTATAGATTGTTAATGTAAATTGGTTGATTATGTGAGATATGTTGAGAGCTCCTAAACCTGCACCCCGGTGTTAGTGATCCCGCCTATAGTTAGGGCACAATCCTTCACGTGATGTTCACCTCCCGCACCATACGCTCAACTTGGATCCAAGTTAGGTGCTCAGTCTTGTTGTATAGACCACTATAGGTGGTTCTGACTCGTAGGTGACTCGTGATTATTCGCACAGTCTTCATGTGATCGTAGCACTTAAACGTATTTATTTACACATAGTCCTGTCGTACAGACCACTTTAGGTGGTTCCGACTTGTGTGCAAGTATAATTGTTGAGATGTGGATTTGAGCTGTACAGGTCACGTTAGGTGGCTCCGGCTAGATGGATGAGCTCTAGATTCAGCCGTATAGGTCACGTTAGGTGACTCTGGCTGACATATCATTTGCATTGATTTATATTACCTGACTTACATATTTTTATGCTAAGATATTCGACATGGCATATTTGTGAATTTTGCTATTCTGAGCATGGTTGTGGTATAGATATGTATTCTATTTTCTAGGAAATTATACAAGTTTTACGGCGATGGGTTACAATCTTTGGTAATTGAAATGGTTTTGAAAGCTTTGTTTTTGCCCACTCACACTTTCTATTTTGCGCCCCTATAGGTTCTAGTTAGGAGTGTTTTGTGGTGGCTTGCGAGAAATCCACGGCAGCTTTGACAAATTACCACCATTGTATGGTCACCTTTGGGTGTTGTATAATTAGTATTTGTCTTGCTGGACTGCACTCAGGCTATTTGTGCTCTGGTTGTGAATTCACACTTATTTTATCTTACACCTTATCTTATCTAGTGCTCTAGTTAGTTTGGTTTTTATTTATTCGCATTTCTTATATTTGTATTGCTTCCGCACCGTGCACATAACTACGTCACCTTCACGTGACGACCAGCACGCCTTGATTTCGGTCGAGGTGTGTCAACATATTTCTTAGTAGCAAGGTCTGAGAAAAGAATAGAAAATGTAATTTCACTATATTTTTTTAACCAAGAATTGGACCTATCACAATAAGATTTTTTCTAGTGGGACGATAGCTTTGAAAAGACAAATTTCCTATCTTTTCTTTAATTTCAGGCGAAATACGATTAGGAATGGCTAATTCAAAGCTCCTTTTTTTTACCATTAGCATGAACTTGTTTTAGTATCATAAGGAATGCTTCTCGTGGATATTTACATAATCCAGCCGCTTCATTTAATTGGTATAAATTCTAAATTTTGTGAAAGTAAAAATTAGGTTCTCATCCTTATTTTTCTACTCCATTAATTAAAACCTTATTCCTTTTCAAATTTTGATCGAAGTCCTCCGATTTTAATAAACGCCATTAATTATTCAAAAACAAAATATTTACATGTCAAGATAATTAAAGTTTTATTTTTTAATATAGGGAAGTGTTATTGGCACTCTTAAAATCTCATTCTACACTTCTCACAAGTGTATTTTTCTTTCTTAATATAGAAAGTTTGGAGTGTAGAATAAGATTTTTGGAGTCCTAATAATAATTCACTTAATATATTCATTTAGTGTTAGAAACGTTACATTTGATATATTATATTTATGGCTAAACTTTTTATCATATATTTCTATTTCTAGTTTGTACCCATTTTTAATTTGCAACCATTTTTTAAATTATACCATTTTTCTTTTAAATTTTAATTTGTACCCATATATTAATTTCTTTTTGTCCCTTATTTTTTAAACTTTTATTTGTACTCATAATTTTTTGAACCTTTTATTTGTACCCATAATTTATCTATAATGTACCCATTTTTTTTTTTTTTAACAAATGTACCACTTTGTCATATGTAAAATGTATCCCTATTTTTTTTGTAAGCACCATTTTTTATGCAGAAGGTACCCATTTATTTTTTAATCTAAAATGTACCATTGTTTTTTTTTTTTTTTTAAATATAAAATGTACCCATTGTTTTCTATATAAAATATACCCATTGTTTTCTATATAAAATGTACCCATGTTTTTATGTAAATGTACCAATTTTTTATATATAAAATATAACCAAATCTTATTATATATATGTACTCATTTTATAAAATTAAAAAATTAAAAAATAAAATAAAATCCCTTTTTTTATAATCTAGAATGCACCCATAAGAAATTATTATTATTTTTATCAAAACCCATAAGCAATTTTAAATAATTAAATTGTAGTGTAAATGAAGCAACAAAAAAAAAAAAGGGTTGAGTTTTTATTGGCATTATTGCATCTATTTTATTATTATGTCATTTATGTAGCAGGAGAGGGAATTCAATAAAAAAATCTAAAATGCATAAAGTTTGAGTCTACAACACTTACGGACCAAGGACAACAACTAAACTATCTCTTTGTAAAACCTTTTGAGTTTTTCAAATTGAATTTGATACTTATCATATATAAATTGTTAAATAGTACAACAATATGACTCTGCTAGTTCAACAAATAATAAATGAATTTATATGTAGATTAGACTTTAGTATGTTTGCAGATAGTGACGGAGCTAGAATTTTGTCACAATTAGCGCATGATAATTAAAAAGCTCCCAACCATACAACCCTTAGAGATCTTAATTCCCAATGGAACACCGCAGAGGAACCCTTCAACTACAGGACAGTACAATCCAATAGGCTTTGCAAAAGCCAGTATTATACATAAAGAGAAGATCAGAAGATGGCAAATAATTAGGTCCTCCTTGCACAGATACACACACACACACACACACCTATACATATGAGCTTCAAATTAAACCAACATGAATCTTATGATACAAGTTGTTTATGAACGAAGCAAAGATATAGCGAAACATTTCAAATTACGTATTTTCATAGGAGTTGCTTTATGATTTTAAGCCCACCATGGATCTTCGCCGGTTCTGAAATCGGTTTCAACCCATGGAACAAACACGACCTTCCCATCATCAATATCACAATGAGCCAACGCCAGAGACTGTTCCAACAGAAAGAAGGTAAAGAAGCAAGCTTTTATCATATGTAGCATGCGGCATAGATATATGCAAATTGCAGCATGGAAACTATTGTGGACATAGCAATTTTGTATGATCGGTTAGCCTTCATCATAAAACCAATCGGTTTAACACCCTACTTGGTTACAACCTTACGCTACATTCTTGGTTAATATATCATCAAGAAGAATTTGAACTAGCAAGAGTCGATAAAAGTGTAAATAAACTCACCAAAGGAGCAGGTCCTCTGACAACTCTTCCTTGGTCATTGTACTGGGATCCATGGCAGGGGCATACGAACTTGTTCTCCGCCTTGTTAAATGGCACGACACAGCCAAGGTGAGTGCAGACGGCATTGATTGCATATGTGGCAAGAGTTTTATCTTTCTCCACAACAAGGTATGTAGGATCACCCTGACAAGCACAGCAAACAATCAAAATTAATTTACCTTCTAAAGATATGCATCCCAAATTTCTCGATCTGACTTTGGGAATGGTTGATCACAAAATAAAAGTATCATTAATTCATGATCCCATAATTCTGCTGCTTGAATTGGAAGTCTGACTTGAACTTTTCATACAAATTGCAATAAGGATATGATAGTCTTAAGATATTGAGCTTCATCAGTAACATGTATCAGTACCTTCAATCCTTGTGTGAGGGTCCTGTCACCTGGTCCATGAGTCTTAAGCCATTCAGCTGCAAGCACGTCGTTTCCAAGAGCATCCTTGGCAACTTGACCACCAGCGCCGGCACCGGAGCTATTATGTTTTTCCAATCAATCAAAATAACCATGTCAAAGAGCTATGGATAAATTATAGATGCCAAAATATCATTGTCAGTATGATGGCAGTTGGGATACAACATGACTGTTCACTCACATCCCGACAAACACTCAATATTAGAGATCAAGAGTTCTTGTTGAACCTTTTAGTGGTGAAGAAAAAATTCAGAGTGTGAGGAGAAAGGGGGTTCTCTCTTGAGTAATGCTATTTAGAGAGTGTCTCAGAAAATGATGTTAGTTTTGTGTATCTAAATAGTAAATAGCATTATTGTTTTCTATTTGGTACAAACTTCTCAATGGATGTAAAACACTTCAAGAAAAATTAGACTTCTAGCAGTTAAGCAGTGCTCATTCGATATCAGCGGACCAATGAGACTAACAGCTCATGAATTTTTTTTTTAATTTATTATTATTAAGGAGAGGGGGAAGGGTTTGAAAGTATTACAATAATTATGGGATGAGTTTCGGACCCGAGACACATCCTAAGCTGAGTTCAACACTTCACTATGATATACAAGATAGTAAGTAATCTAATTACAATATTAAGCACTAAATATCACCACCAATCAGCACACATTACATATATGTAAAAGATGAAAAAGGTTAAAAAAAGGAGAGTGATTTTTGCACGCCTTTTTTGTCTCCCCAAGTACACATGTTTATTTTCAGTATTTGAATTGAATAAACTAAAGAAGTATTAAATGACAAAATAATTCGAAGTGTGCAGAAAGAGAAAATGAGTTTGCGGAGGTCATTTCCTAATAACCTGTAAATATGGAAAGGGGTAACGTGGGAAGGAAGAAAACTCACCCAGGTGGAGCAAAGAAAGTGGCATAGGGAACCAACATGAAGCCAGTGGGAAGTGAGATAGCACCTAGAAGAAGCAGATTCATAAGCTTCCTCTTCTCCATGTCTGGCACTCTATCAGCAGCAATACTGCCTGCCTGGCAAGTGACTCTCATTCCCTTTCCCTTTCCCCTTCCCATCATCTGTGTTCTCTTGCTGTTCACAGCAAAGCCATTTGCTGATGAGAACATTGCACTCTTGCTGGAACATAGCTGAAAAAACAATCAAACACATAACAAAAGATGATTTCTCATTAATTCTAGCTTTAAGTACCCTCTAAACCCACGTCAGGCAGTTCACTTACAAGAGATTAATTAGCTAATCAATAGGGTTTTGGTTTTAATTACCTGGGAAGTGGTTGCAGGAGAGAGAGTTAAGGAAGCCATTGTAAGGAGATTGCTTGGAGATCAAACTGTTAGCTGCTTCATTTTTTTGTGTGAAACATGGTTTTGAAACGACCACAGCCACCAGTGGATAAGGCGCATGGTAAAGGGGCGCCACATTACCACATGTTCGTGATCAAGATTCTTCTAGCTACTTTGATAGAAGAAAAAAAAAATATATATATATATATATATATACACATATTCGTTTGCCTTTAGAAAGGAACAAATTGATGGGCTGACTAACCCAAGATTGGTAGGGTATGGAAATATTACAAAGCTTGTGAATTGTAGTATTGGGCCATTGTGATCTTCACTGACAAGCATACATTACTGGGTTCGCTATTGGGCTTTGCCTAAAATTCCTATATGAGAATTGGGATTTTCATTTTATTGGCAATGCGTTGTATTTAGGGTTAATCCATTTACACAGGTGTATAGATTCTCTCACTTGCCTGTTGATCAACATGTAAAATAATACAAAAGTAAAATTATACTACTAATACAATAAAAAATGATAAAAACACATAATTTTTAGAAGTTAGAAGCTAAGAAGAGTTAAGTGAAAAACACCTCCCATGCAATAACTCATATTATTTAGGAGAAAGTTGAGGAAAGTTATCATACCAATATATACAATAACTCTTATAATATTATATTGAACATTGATGTAGTTAATCATGTACACATCATGTCCTATTATCTTGTGAATTCTGAGTTGTATTGTGTCCAATATTGCTACACCTTTGTGACTTGTTCAACATACTAGGAATATTAATGAAAAATAGAAATTGTTGAATTAATTTGGTAACAAGTGACAGTGTTTGATCGCTATCACTATTTCATGATTCACATAAACCAAAAGTCAAACACCGAATAGACAATTCAGCACAACCCTCTCTTTTTTTTCTTTTTTGTTTTTCCTTCTCAATTGCAAACCAACCCTGAGTCCTTGACAATAAAGCAGAGAATGATGAATTGTCTTCAACTTTCACTTCAAATGATGGGCTTGCATGCTCTCCCTTTATCCTAATTCAATAGCTTATTGCAACCAAGTTTTGACATCCTCTCTCTCCCTCTGTCCCTCTTTCATCCATTCATATACTCCCCTTTCAAATTGGTAAACATATAAGAAAATATTAGGGAGATCATGGTAAAAATTATACCATCAACCGCTATATTATGTGCTTTACAAAATACGGTTCAAGTAGACGATTTCACTATTATCACCCAAAAAAAAACATAAATACAACTAATCATAATCTTATAAACAATCTCTGCTTTTGCTTCTAGTTTCTTTTTCATATGGTTATAAGGCAATTTTTACCATATGCTATATATACATATCCATACATACATACATATGTATATATATATATGTATATGTATCCATAGTACTGCTACTTCATCATGATTTTTTTTCCCCAGTCTACAGGCGAGCACCGTAGGGAAAAAGCTTTTGGTGCACTGATCCAGAAGCTAATTAAGCTAGTCCTTAGGAAATGAGTATAAACTTGTATTGACTATAGCTGTTAGCATGTTAGAAAATAGATAATAAAGAAAAGAGTATATATTAACAAGAGTGTTCTTCTCTTGGTCACTATGAAGTATGGACCATGGATTGAATTCTAGTGGGGCAACTAAGGATGCATACAGTGTAGGTATCCTTACAACAAAATTCAATGGTTGACATTTCATTTAAAATCTACCATTGAATTTTGATTAACTGAAATCTATGGTGTTTAATTTACTCAAAAAAAAAAAAAAATTGCACGCCTATTTTTCTTAATATTTCCCCTTAAATACTATATATGTGTGTGTGTATGTGTGAGATCAGGTAGAGTTTTTTTTATCCCTCCCGAGCTGTTTTTGTGGTAGGTTCGCATGCAGTATACTGCCAATGAATTCTCCACAGTAAGATAAAGAATGAGTATAGCTAGGTTTTCACTTTTGTCCCAAAGTAGAACAAGGTCCACTTTGCCTGTCTCCACCATGAATTTGCAAACGCAAAAAAAAAATATATTAATGATGATGTTTTCTGCATGGGGGTGTGGCGTGAAACATACACTCATCATGTGCTTCCATCTCTCTCTCTCTGCCTTCTCAACATCACTCCAAGCGTGCATTCTTCACCTGTTCGCTCTTTACCACTCTCGTTCTTTTTACAAAACTCCTCCATTAACAACTTAATAATCTATCAATCTTTCTTTTAAGCTTATTTGGACAGTACACGGCTCACTACTTAATCAACATTGACATTGCCCTTATTTTAATTTGTACAATTCAATAAGTATAAGCTTTTATATAGAAGATCTCGATTCATTCAGTATAAATTATTTTATTATTCAAAAAAAAAAAAAAATCAATGTAAACCATTCAATTCAATTAAGTTGTTTTAATATTAAGTGTCTAGTGTGAGACATGCTTCAACATATATGGCTCTAAAAGTACTAGGAGGGACCTTATATATTCTATGTATATTGGTCTTCCAAAGCGTAAGAAAGAATAGTTCTTTGTGTTTTCTTTTGCTTTCTCTCGCACCAATATTGTTGAGAACTAAAGAGAATCCATTGTTTTCGTCAAAGATGAAGACACCCAACAAAGAAAGTAAAAGAAAGTAGGAAGAAAAGAAGAAAAATATATAAGGTACCCGTATCAATGATTAAAAGTAGGGTTTCGAGATGGAGCAAGCTTGAAGCAACCCAAAAAAAATGGAACGTTCTTCAAAGCAATTAGGGAGGCATTTCGATTCAAGTGATAAAACAAACACAAAATTAAAAGTTATTTGGCTTCTTCTGGTATCCCAAACTTTTTGTCTCCCCCAACTAACACGAAATTAAGATCGATTTTAGTTTACTATTACTTATGAATGACTTGCGGAATGGATCACAAGTAGAATCCTATGGTAAGGTCATTACTCAGAAGTTGAAATGTGGATGGTATCTGTAAATCATGTGAAGTTTAGATCCTTTTTTCATGCAATCTAACGGTGGTATACAATAACTTGGATTCTCAGAAGTTGAAATTGACTATTGTAGGCACAATCCCTGTGGTTGATGTTAAATCATTATAATTTTTGAGTAATGCAAAAAGATTCTCTCAAAAGAGGAATTATCTATAAAGTCTCTACTGTCCTATATTTTTTCCACAATGTTTTATAATGTTGTCATGAAAATTGACGTAAAACGTGAGGTAGCAAAGAGTCTATGAATAAACATTGAGAGTCGCTTAACATTTCTCTATATTTAATTCTCAATTTTGTTTATCATATTGTAAATAGGGGTGTGCTATCCACACATCCCATTTTACTTCTCACACATCCCTTGATAATTTCTGTCCATTGATCTTCTTCAATTTATACGACCCGACGGTCGAAAATTTAAACGATATGTGAGAAGTAAAATGGGGTGTGTGGATATCACATCCCTTGTAGATATTGAACAAAATTTGGCACAATGTGGTCGTGCCTTACAACTGTACTGGTGCAACTATGGTTGTTTTCTACGTCAAGGTCGAAGTAGATGAAGTTAAATACTATTTCGTCGAGCATTTTAGTTCTTGAGCATTTTTATTTTAGTCAATTGAAATACTAACATGAGCTATTACGTGGTAACTTTTAAAATGGTTCAATAGTACATTGGAACTTTAACATGAAGGCAGTTAGTTAAGAGTTCACATATGGGAGAGATTTTTTAATTTGATTGGAACACGAAATGATACACAACGTAGTCACTATATCAATAGTGGAATATGTGTGCTAAAAAATTAATAACCTAAAAAATACAATTTCTCACTACTTATATAAAAACACGTGATGTACCATCTACATTCCCGTCACAATGAAAATTTTCTCCACATATGGACGTCCTACTATTTATTATGTCGATATTTTATAAGGAAAACTAATGAAAATAGTTTGAAAACTTTTAGTTTTAACGATAAGGACGAAATAAAGGATAAAGTAAATACTATCAGATTTGACTTTTTAGTGTAAAAATATAGTTTTTCGTTAAAATGAACAATACCGCGAACTTTTCGTTAAAACTTTATATTTTATAGTGATTAGGCAACGATCTATTTCACCGCTATAAAAAATTAATACAAGTACATAAAGGCAATGATCGATGACCCAAATCCAAGGAAGATGACCAGAGGAACACAGGGTAATCAAATTTCAAAGATACTTGTGACCAAAAGAAAATTTCTTAGGACGTTCCGTAAAACAATTGCGCGACATGATGACAATCTATTATTATGTACTAGGGTGTGATATCCACATATCTTATTTTACTTCTCACACTTTTTTTTAATTTTCGGGCGTCGGATCAGATGAATTGTAGAAGATCAATGGACATAAATTATCAAGGGGTGTGTGAAAAGTAAAATGAGTTGTGTCGATAGCACACCCCTATGTACTATTAATGCAGCTGGGTTGCATCTTCTTAAAATAGTAGAGATTTTTTATCGTGCTCGGAACATGGGGTGTCATATGTGCTCGTTTTTCGGGTATACGAGAAAATCTCTCTTTGAATGATACATTGTTTCTTTTTCTATTGTTCATTTGAGTAATGTTATGTAGATCAAATTTGTAGACCGAATTTGCAGACCAAATAATATGTTACCAATAAGAAATAAGCACGCTAATTAACACTTAAGAAATAAATCAACCTTTTACCACCAAGGCATCTTGAAAGTGAATCGTATTCATGCATATGATACCTATACAGTGCGATGCTCGTTTTCCAGGGCACACACATTGTTTCTTTTTCTATTATTTTTTAGTAATGCTAGGTAGACCAAATTTATGGATCAAATTTGCAAACCAAGTAATATGTCATCAATAATAAATCAATACATTAATCAACACTTAAGTAATAGTCTAAGCATCAACTTTGATGTCATTTAATTTACAAAATATAGTCTCACTAGCATTACCCTATTCATTTACTCTTTCCACTTATCCTAGAATGGCACATGCCAAACAATCTTTATTTTGATCTGGTTGGCACATTGCTAATGACACATGCCAAACAATCTTTATTTTGATTTGGTCATTTTCAAATTTTATTAATTATATACGATTCCAAGACTATATGAGGTATTGGTGATCTTCAACAATGTCAAGGACCTAATTCAAACTGATGACTTTTTCGTTAATATTCTCAATATACAATATATTTGAGGTTATTTAATTAAATTTATCACTTTAATTTGATGACTTTTTCGTTAATTATATATTGAAAGGAACTAGAGGTAGCTCCATGTGGATTTCAGGATCAAAAGTGATGGGTCAAAGTATTAATTTGGATTGGTGAATAATTTCAAAAGTCGGTGCATTTGAGAATGTGGGGACCTTTTTCACTCAACAAGATCAGTCGTATATATGAATGTTTGGCTTTTGAGAGAGTCTTATTAGAGTTTTGGTTGATGATTTATCGGGGAATAGAAAAGTCCTCTACAGTCCATCACATGCAGTAAAAGGGACCACGATTTCGGCTTCTGCTGTAGGAGACATAACGCCTTAATTATATAAAACCAGACGTTTATTTAGAAAGTTCTTAATGATCAATAGTCCATTGTGTCTGTCATACAGTAAAAAAAATATAGTGAATAAAATCAATATTTTTAGTATTTACTCTCACCTTAAGCTAGCTCTAATTATACGAACAAAAAAAAATACTAATTAATTATTTGGTATAGTTAAGAAATATCAAGCAAGCACATCTATTGACATGGATGTGGTTTATGTGAATATATAAGTAAATATATTATATGTACAGACTTGATTAGGATATGTGCATAATGTATACTGAATAATTTTGCTAGATGCACTAGTTTGAGAAGTGATTTTAAATGACTGAAAGCGTTTTTAGATAAAATATTTTTGAAACCAATCATTAGTAAAAATGCAAATTAATCTTGGAAAAAACACTTGAAGTGCTTCCTGCAAGAAGCATATAATTGATGCTTTTTGCAGGAAACACTTTAAGTGCATTTGAAATCCAAAAATATTTTTTTTATAAAAACGCTTTCATTCATTTAAAAGCACTTACCAAACAAACTCTTTGTTTATTAGATGCATTAAATATGTAGTTTAAATTTATAGCATGACAATTTGAAATTTTGCGTTAAAACTGTTTTAAAAGAGAATACTAGACACATTATGGTTTAGATGCATATGCATATATATGCACATATACAAAAGAGAAAAGTATATCTGAAAAGTATACCTGTTTTCATTGCCAAAGCTAACCTCAAGGTTTCATAAATGACTACTTAATGATAATTATTGTGTGGATATGTATATCTAATATCATATAACTTTAATTAGTTTAATCAACTTATGACATATTATTCATTGACTTCAGTTTAATCAAATCCCACAATGTTATATAACTTATATGTTATTATTTTCACTTTGTGATCATCATGCATGTTATTTCGATCTTTTATGTTTAATTTCAGTCATTTATTTTCTATATCATTCAATGTTATATAGTATTGAAAAAATTGATACAACTACATATAAGTGCTAAATTTTTGTCCTTTCACTAGTCTCTTCTGCTTGTAAGGAAGAATGGAGACTAATTCAATTCAGGACATATGTTCGAGCTGTCACTCTGCCATGGACATGAAAAGACTGAATTGTATTGTTTGTATTTGGGGCCATTTAATTAATTTATAGAAAATATGGGAGAGGAAATGGATCGATCTTAAAGACTTCTCACTGGAGTGGTTACATAGTTTGGTGTAAAGCGGCAACGTTTCACACCTTCTTGTTTCTTTTGTTGAATAATTTATACGAAGAATTGTGGTGTGGGTGGTGAACTTAAGACCCACTTGTTTCGTTTCTAGGATTCAACGAGCTAACTGAGATGATACAAAATTTTATAAACATTATTCTTCCTTCTTCCAAGTTTGCCTCTCTGTCTATCAATAGGGTACATTTGAACGATCCCTCATATAATATTATATTATTTTTATCGGGATATCTTGTTTAGAATATAATAACATACAGGAAATTGAAATGAATTATTCTTAGAACCTTAGTAAAAAAAGGATAATGATTTCGGGATACTTGGATCAGCTCTTTTGATTTTCTGATGGATTAACTCTCCTCATTCTCCCCGTCGATCAATATATGTGTGCATACCTTACTTGGTTGCTTGTGGCATTTTTGTATAAACACAGCCTTGCATGTTATGAATAAAGTTAAACGAGATTCTAACAATTGTTGTTCATATGATTATCATAAAGTAGTAGTAAATGCCAACTATATGTTTACACTTACCATTTACACACAATTTTAATTATTAATTTCCTATTGTTGTCATCTTTTGTAGTTATGTTTTTGCACAATGCAGGAGGAAATGAATTAAATAATTTCAGCAATAAGGTTCTTGAAATGATCTTTAGATAAAAGTATCTTTATCAATTTGTAGATAAGTTATGGACAATTAATTCTTCCGAGAACATCCAATTAAACTAAAACAAACAGATTGCAAGCTCCTCAATCAGTTTGAATCTCAATCCATATATCAGTTTGTTTGTTTTAGTATACATAAACAAAAGAAATTACTCATATTTTCAAAATGCATAAACTTGAGCGGAAGGTTGGATTGGCTCGAATAACAAAAAGGTAAAAGAAAATTAAACTATAACAAGAAAAAGAAAAGGGAACTACTTGCATTCACTTGTGAGTATATCTACTTGTCTATCTAATCTTGGTTTGTAACATCTCACATCAATCAACGGAGAGGTGGTAATGTGCCTTATATGTACATGCGCAACTCCATATAGCACGAGGCCCTTTGGGAACTCACTGGCTTCAGATTCCATCAGAACTCTAAAGTTAAGCGAGTTTGGGCAAGAGCAATCCTAAGATGGGTGACCCATTGGGAAGTTGCTCGTGAGTTCCCAGAAACAAAACCATGAGGGAATGGTAAGCTCCAAGCAGACAATATTGTGTTACGGCGGAGTCGAGACTAGGATGTGACATAATGGTATCATAGCCACTCTGTTGTGTGGTGTAAGTGCCCCTAAGGGGGGTGGATTGTAACATCCCGCATCGACCAATGGAGAGGGGGTGATGTGCTTTATATGTACATACCCACCTCCATATAACACGAGGCCTTTTGGGAACTCACTAACTTTGGATTCCATCGGAACTCTGAAGTTAAGCGAGTTTGGACGAGAGCAATCCTAGGATGAGTGACCCACTGGGAAGTTGCTCGTGAGTTCTCAAAAACAAAACCGTGAGGGAATGGTAAAGCCTAAAGTAGACAATATCGTGCTATGGCAGAGTCGAGACTAAGATGTGACAGAATGGTATCAGAGCCACTCTACTGTTCAGTACGGATGTGCCGGCAAGGACGCTGGGTTCCCCTTAAGTGGGGTGGATTATGAGATCTCACATCGACCAACGAAGAGGGGGTGATGTGTATTATATGTACATGCTTCCCTCCTTATAACATGAGGCCTTTTGGGCATTCACTGGCTTCAGATTCCATCGGAACTCCGAAGTTAAGCGAGTTTGGGCGAGAGCAATCCCATGATGGGTGACCCACTGGGAAGTTCTCGTGTGAGTTCCCAGAAACAAAACCGTGAAGGCATGGCCGGGGCCCAAAGCAGACAATATCATGCTATGGCAGAGCCGAGACTGGGATGTGCCAGAATGGTATCAGTGCCACTCTGTCATGTGGTGCGAGTGTGTTGACGAGGACGTCGGGCCCCTAAGGAGGGTGGATTGTAACATCCCATATCGACCAATGGAGAGGAGGTGATGTGCCTTATATGTATATGCCCACCTCCATAAAGCACGAGGTTTTTTGGGAACTCACTGGCTTCGGATTCCATTGGAATTCCGAAGTTAAGTGAGTTTGGGCGACAACAATCTCAGGATGGGTGACCTACTAGGAAGTTGCTCGTGAGTTCCCAGAAACAAAACTGTGAGGGAATGGTAAGCCCAAAGTGGACAATATCGTACTACGGTGGAGTCGAAACTGGGATGTGACATTGTTGATGTGTTATAATATTGCAAATGTCATAATTCTAAACATTTAATTTTTTAAACATCATTTAAAAGATTATTTCGGGAAAAAAAATCAATCAAATTAACATTAGTGATCCATAAAAAAACAAATCAATAATATTGTAACAATTAACTTTCTCATGATTTCAAAAAAAAAAAAAAAAAAAAAAAAAAAAAAAAACTTTCTCATGATAAATAGTCCATTTGCTTGCATGAATGATAAAAATGATCGCTAAATTGATTAATCTTTTAAAGAATTGATTTTTAACTAATAATTAATAAAATAAATTATTCCAATTGTAATTATACGATTAAAATACTCTAATAGAACCGTGTGGACAATAAAATGCACTCGTAGAGTGCACAAGTATTGGCAAAAAAATAATAATGTTATTCACACACCTCTTTTTACTTCTACACATTTTTATCAATTTTTTGTCTATTAATTCTCTTTAATTCATTCAATCCAACAGCAAAAAATTGAGAGTTATGTGAGAGATACAATGAGTGTGTGGATAGATCACCATAAAAAATAAAAATAAAAATAAAAATAAAAATAAAAAAAACACCAGTTTTTACCTATCATGTGGTTGTGGTACGTTGCAAACTCCAGTGAGCTCCAACCATGCGATCATAACCCTCTCGCATCCCAATTTTTCTTTCCCAACATGTCAATGCAAATGGCAAAACACTATAAAATAGAATGAGAGTCATAGAGAGCTGTAAAGGAGAGAAGTCCAAGTCTTCACCCACACACTCATTCTCTCACTCCACTTCCTTTTCTTTTAACAACCCAAAAATAAAACACTCAAATTCTCCGCCTTTTCTTTATCCCACCACTTTGCTGCTTCTTCCCTTTCTACAATGCCTTGCGTGCTCTGCCCTCAAACTCACTGAAAACTTAACCAGACTCATCCATGGATTTCGACCTCGAAAACCCACTTACAATTTCCCATGACTTCCAGCCTGAAACAATCACTTCTTTGTTTGCCATTGAATCTGATCACATGCCATCAGAGACTTACTTGCAAAGCCTAAAAGCCCGCAACTTCGACATCTCCATTCGAAGGGAAGCCATAGCTTCCATCTCACAGGTATTATAGCAGTTTGAAGTTTCATCTTGTAAAACAAAAAAAAAATTAAAAAACCCCGGTAACTCTATTTTATCCTTACTTTATTTTTTTTATGTCATTGCAGCTTTGTTGCAACTCTGATGACCTTTTACTGTACCTTGCTGTAAATTATCTCGATCGGTTCTTGTCCTGCCAAGGAGTGCTGGTAAAGAAACGGACAACATGGTGTTTTGCTTCTTCAAAGATTAACAATTTGGAATCACTATTCTTTCTTTTAAAAACGAAAAATTGGATTAATTATTAATCAACAATTGGTGCCAACAAAATAGCATATAGAAATTGTTTACTGGTTTCAATTTTTTTATAAGATCTCAATCATGTTTGGTATAACAGCAACCAAAGCCATGGCTCATAAAGCTTCTTGCAATCACCTGCATTTCTTTAGCTTCCAAGATGAGGAAATCAGAATTCTCTCTCCTTGATGTTCAGGTAAATTAAAATGAACATTTTAATTAATTTGGTGATTAATCCGTAATTTTCACTTAAATGGTGTTCTTTTATTCTCATATTCCACTTTAAGCTAACCTAAATTGCGGATAGGGAGATTCAAACTCGGGTGATGGAAGTGTAGTCAATGTGTTTACATTCACGTCCGCTAATTTAAAAATGGTGTTAGTTTGATAAATGTGTTTTGGTATTTTATAGGGTGATGGAGGCATCATTTTCGACACACAAACGATTCAAAGGATGGAATTACTGATTTTGGGAGCTCTAAAATGGAGAATGCGTTCCATTACACCCTTCTCATTTATGTCATTTGTCATTTCTTTGTTCAAACTAGAAGACCCGCCATTGCTGCATGCTCTCAAAGCTAGAGCCACCCAAATCATCTTCAAATCTCAAAAGGGTACTTTACTTCCACAAGATAAATTTTGACATGGAAATAAATTCAATTCTGTTAAGAACTTAATGAACAGTTTTTACCAAATCATTATGTTGTTTGCAGATGTTGAGCTTTTGGCGTTCAAGCCATCAATAATTGCTGCCTCTGCTGTCCTCTCTGCTTCTGACGCGTTACTCCCTATGCAATTCCCCTGCTTTAAAAAAGCACTATCCAACTGTTCATATGTAAATAAGGTAAAAATTAAAAATATTCTTTATAGTTACCATTATGAGGTAATTTTCCTAGGAAAATACTTTGCTTCATGTATGTAAAGAGTCACTTCTTTTTGCAAATAAACCAGAGTTTGTCATGTGTATCAAATTTTTTATTTTTTTATTTTAGTTAGTTATTTGCAAATGTCGGACTATAATTTGCATGTAACAAATGATAACATTTTCTTGTAACGAAAGAAATAGGGTTCACTTTTATATGAAAGTATTCATCTTCACATGCAAAAAATCATGTTTTTTTCTACTTCAAACTTTGTGTAGGAAAACATGTTGCAATGCTATCGTGCAATGCAGGACATTGTGGTTGATGGGTTTGATTCAGTGCTAGAAAGGGTGTGCAGCTCGTTCGTCACACCAGCCACTGTGCTAGACCATACTTTTTCAAGCTCTGCAGAAAGTGGAAAAACCACAGTCACAAGCATTGCCACGTTGAGACTGGAGAGGGACTTGAAGAGGAGAAAAAATAGTGAATACTGTAAAGATCACAGGCTCCAGATTTCTCACGAGCATTTCCAAAGTCACAAGCGCTGCTGAGACCCTCTCTTCTTTGAGAGGGACACTAGCTTTTAGTTGATCCAATAAACAAAAAAGAGAAAATGAGCGAGAAAACAAAAAGAAAAAAGATGAGAACAAACCGATGAGAGAGAGAGATGAAGTTTTTATCCCATGAGCCAAGCCAAATAGAAACACTGTCCGTTACATTATATTGGGTTGGAGAAGAAATTGACAAAGAATGGAGGGGTCTTGTTTCTTTTTGTTCTCTTGTATTTTTGAAGCTATTTCTCCTTTTGTTTTCTTTAGGAATCAAACGAAGACAAGACATATATAATAATAACTCTGAATTGTAGGGTTTGAATTGAATTTGTCTTTCAGTTCTCTATGTTTGGTTTAGCTTTGTTAGTTTCTGGTAGTTATAAAGAGTGTATATGCAGTGAAGTTCATCCACTACATATGCATTTAAGTTTATCGGCCATATTCGCATATCAACAACTGTAAAAACATAACGATATATCCACAACTATGTTATTCGAACACAGAAAACTGTAAGAACATAATGACATATCTTAAGAACATCTTTAATGAAGAGATCCAAATTTGAAATGTAAGGGAAAAAAAAAAAAACTACATTTACATCTTCAGGACAAATAAATAAGAGTTATACTCCAATGAGGGAGATGTGTATTGGAGAAATAAATTGATTATGAACTCGTGATGTTAGTCCATCCTAACCATGCATCATTTGCCCCTGACCTGGCTTTTGGAAAGTAAAAAGTATAAATTGATGGTGGTTTGTTAAGTTTAAACAGTTTTGTGTTCATTTTTGTTTTGAGATTATGTGGTTATTGAAGCATAATTAGTGGCATGTAAAAAAACTTAATCATGTGATCTCAAGGATGGATGGGAGCCGATTGATGGTCCCCCTGTAATGAGATTTCTTAATCAAGGATATCTGGACCAAGTTTTGGAGATCTCTGTTTCTGTACCTGGAAGATGATGTCAACTACACGGGAGAAAATTGGACCACCGGGAGGGATGTATCCAATATGTACCAAGGAATAAATATTACTCACTACATCATACGTCAAAAAAAAAATATTTGTGGATTGAATTTCCCGGAAATTATTAAACTCGACATTGAATATAATCAAATTAATATATGCTACCGACTAAAATATTTGTGGTATTAGATAAATTACAGTCTTGACTTCTTGTATGAGATTTGTATAAGCATTTTTGAAGACTAAAATACTAGATTGTGACACAAATGAATCATAATCATTGTTGAGCATAGTCGTTGCGCTAGACCTCAAAAACAACAAACAAAAACATTAAAAAAGACCCGAAATGTTTGGACTTGGTTTCTTGGTTTTGTTAATATGAACAGAAAATTATATTATTACCCTGTCATTGAACCATTTTATAATGTTTATAAACATGTGGAATGCTTGTTGTGAGAGAAATTTTATAAGAAAATTGTTTTTGTTATCTTCTGTAAATTTGACTTCTGAGTGATTTAAATAAGGAAATATTATTAGCACTCCAAAATTTTCATTGTGCACTCCTCACAAATGTATTTTTCTTTCTAAAAAAATATAGAAAGTTTGGAGTACACAATGAGAATTTTGAAGTGTTAATAACAATTTTCTTTAAATAATTATAGTTTTATAGTTTTGAGTTCAATTCTTTCATTTCACAATGCTTAAAAAAAAAAAAATCCTAGTATTATTACGCTATAGTTTTTTATTTTTTTATTTTATCTATATACAAAGAAAAATGATGAAAATTTAAATATTCCTACAATGCTCTCACTTTAACAGAGAATAATAATGAGCGACTGCCCAAACAAAATAAGGACAAAATGGTAATTTTATTATGTTAAATGAATCTTCAAACCCATGTTGTGGGTGGTTAACTATTTTTCCTTTGTTTTTGAATTTTTATTAAAAAATACGTAATTAGATCTAAAACATAAATAAAACATAATTTTGAATTAAAAAAGGCCAATTACCACACACATACGTGTGGGGCAGTAGGTTAGTTCATGGGTGAAAACTCAACACCCCGTTCACTAGAATATTAGACCACTCCCCTTTCTCAATCTCTTCATTGAATTTTTTTTTTTTTTTTGATAAACGATAGAACATCTATATTAAACCACGGGAGGAAGATTTGAACGCGATACTTCAAGTGCAAGAGTAAATGCTCATAAGTTGGATATTGGGCTATCCATGACTTGATACACTTTGAGTTTGACTCATATTCGGTTTGTGTGTTTGGCAAATTAGGGCTCGGGCTTAGTCGTGAAGAAATAAGTTGAGCTCAAAATAAACTTGTCCGAAAAATGAGTGGAGCTTGACCATTGTTTTTTTTTTTTTTTTGAAAATTTTTAATTATTTTTTTTAGTGAATTAACTTGAGTTTATCTCAAGTTTGCTTTGTTCGTTAAGTTTGACCTATGAGTGTATACGACATTTTAATCTTATAATTAAAATAAAAGATGTAATACCAAATTAAGTTCAACTATTATATTAACTTACTTAAATCTAAAGTATTATTCATGTTCATCACTTCATTATCCTTTCTTCGTATTGATTACAAATCTCTCAATCAACGTACGTAATTATCTCATTAGTAATTTCAAATTTCATTAAGTCGGACCAAACTTATGTTCAAGCTTGTTTCAAAAACGATATGAGCTAGCAACCATAAGCCCCAACCAAATCCACGTACAAGTCAAGCAAAGCTTAAGTTCAAGTTGAAAAAAAATCCTTCGAACAGAGCTTGAGCACAACTAGCTTTATTTGCACTCGAGCTGATCTTGAGCTCGAAGAAGAGCACTTTGGTACTCGCTTTGTCTCGACTTATTTACATCTATAGTTAAATAACGAGTTGATTTTCTTTACTTCTCCCTAAATTTTTAAGAGCTCATTTAGATACTCTTAGTTTTTTTTCTTTTGAGTACTAAACTATGATCCATTAAGCTGTGTGGTGAATTCTGACAATGAAGTAGTTGGTCATCTGACATATACTCGGTAGATCAAAGGACCACGTTTCAAGTTTGACCGATTCAATGAGCCTAAATCCCTCAAGTTTGACCGTTTCAAGTTCTGACAACGAAGTTTCACATGCGGCTTTAGTGTCACAAAGCAATACCCGGATCAGGATCCTCTCCTAATCTAAGGATGAGGATCCTTATGACTAAGGGATGTGGACCGTTGGATAAAAATCCAACGGTTATAATTATTATAACTTTAAAGGGACCTTCATGTTTGTAGCCGTTGGATTTTCATCCAACGGCCCACATCCCTTGGTCATGAGGATCCTCAGCCTTAGATTAGGAGAGGATCCTGGTCCCTCCCCTATACTTTGCTTTGGCAATTGAGCGAGCAACAACATTCAGTTTCTTGCTTCTCCATGTCCCCAAATTACCTTTAAAAACATAAAGTAACTTGATGTTGAAGCTATCATCAATTGATCATGCCCAATTGGCATCAGTATACGCTAAAACCTTCAAATGACCATTCTTTGAGAACAATATCCCTTTTCCTGGAGCTAACTTCATACATTGTAATCAATGAATCCATATGTTGCTTTCTAAGGTTATACATAAACTGACTTACCACACTCAAAGCATAAGCCAAGTCTAGCCGCGTATGAGCCAAATACATCAATGTTCTTACTAACAATTGATGTCTCTTCTTATCACGCGGTGGTTGATCCAGATCAAACCACAACTTCAACCCTTCTTCCAATGACATATGCCACATATCAACTGGATGGCAAGTAGACATTCTGGTCTTATATAATAAATCATGAGCATATTTCCTCTGTGACAGAAAGATACCATCCTTCATACGAGAAACAGCAAAATCTAAAAAATACTTCAATGGACCAAGATCTTCATCCCAAATTTGTGTGCCAAATACCTTTGCAACGTTTGTCACTCCTTAGGATCATCACCAATTAGTATCATATCACCTACATAGACAATATGTTCGTAATCTTATTTTTCTTCTTCTTCGGGAAAAAGTATGATTAGAATTACTTTCTCTAAGACCATACAATGATTTCTTCATCAATATTCTTTATTCTGTGTTCAGGTCGACTTGTTTGAACCATGCAGGAGCTCCATGTATATATCTTTAGTTACTTCTCTATGCAAAAATACATTCTTCACATCAAATTGGTGTAAATGTCGAGATTTGTTGCCAATGATAGAAGAAATCTAAAGCCGTTGAGTTTTGCTACTAAAGCAAATGTCTCATCATAATCAATTTCATATGTCTGAGTGTATCCCTTCACCACGAATCTTGCTTTGTATCTTTTGATTTGTCCATCAAAATTATATTTGACTGTGTAAACCTATCGGCACCCTACATGTTTTTTATTTGGTGGTAATTCAACAATCTCTGATGTCTTTTGTGTTTATAGTTTCATTCTTCTTTAATGACTTCATCTCTTTGTTCATTGCTGATATCCATTGTGGACGGGCAAAGACTTCTTGCACATTGTTACAAATAGATACAAAAGATAATTAATTCATCAGTATTAGATATTATCTGATAACCTATGGGTTGACACATAATTGCTCATCAAATGTTTGACTTTACTAGTAAGGTCCAGCTCATATGTAGCTTTAGAATACCTCTCGAGCTATGAGGATGAGGTTTTCTTCCGGGTATTATCGAATGACGATTGGTTTGGGGTCTCATAGACTACTCCAATGAGTTCACTAAATCAACTTATGGAGTCGTTGTATCTATACATTCATTTTACCTTTAGTCATAAGACAAATTCATGTCATTCGGGTACAATTATCGATAAATGTAACAAATTTGCAAGCACTTCCCTGGGTGTGCTTAGATCCCATACATTAGAATGATCATAAAGGAATTGAACTTCGTTCGAACGTGGAGTACGAATACTGTGGCTTTTAGCTAATTCACAAGTACCACATTGAAAACTGGACACGTCAAACTTCGAGTACAAAATTGGAAATAACTTCTTCAAATAACCAAAGCAAGCATTATCCCAGACATGACGCCATAGCCAAATTTCAGATTTTTTTTCTTCTCTCCCTTGGATGCATCACACGAAAAGAACTTGAGTCAACTACCTTGTGCTATCAAACACCAAATCCAGGTAGTAACGTTCCCCTCGTCTAACCCCTAAACACAAAATAGTCAGGCCAGAAAATCACAATAAAATGTAAGACAAAGGTTATACAAACAACATATAACAAATTATAATTCAGGGGTGTGATGACTTGAATAAAACTCAAACTATGGTTATCAGTGAATGCAATTGAAACCTCGCCAGTAATCGTGGCAAGGGCTCCATCGGCGGTAGTTACATAAGTTTTGGTGGAGGGTTTTAATTTGGGGACCTATCTAGAATAAAGTCATATGATATGTAGCACTTTAATCAATTATCCATGTATTACTCGAAACAAGTGCAGAATTCGAAAAGGTTTTACCAATATTTCATGTTCTGTCTTCTAAAACAGAGGCTAGATTGGTATTTTTCGAAGGTTCCTTAACAACATCAGAATTTCATTTTTGTGGTCCCTGTTATGATCCCACCATCCGGGATAGCCCACAATCTCATATCAATGAGAATTGGAGTGGCTGGGTTGTCCACAACAATCACATGTTAATTGATGATGGCTTCTAGATACCAGTGCAACAGCGTTGGGTTTCGTTTTGATGAATTTCTTCTCATCATCCATGATGACAAATGTTTGTTCGATTAAGATTCTTGGGACTTCGAGAGAAATGGTGGTACACAAGGCGAGCCATGAATTCGATTTGGCAATTTGGTGCCTGGAATTAGATGCTAGGTTTTCGGGAGGAGATGGTCAATTTAGTATGAATTGTTCGATGGAAGCCGGCTGAGCAACAGGTTCTTCTTTGGGCCATGAATTTGATTTGGCAATTTGACGTCAGCTAGCCTTTTTTTTCTTTCTATAAATACCTAAGCCATTGCTACATTATTTCTCACATAATTTTCACCATTCCATACTATCTCATTTCATTCTATTTCAATTCTTCACATTATATTTTCTTACCTCTTCCAATAATCTTTCCTTCAATTTTTTTAATAATTTTCAAATGGTCTCATTTGCAATGAAAGGTAGGGCTTGGACCCGAAAAGAAGATGAAGCTCTTTGCAAGGCTTATAGATGGGTGTCGGAAGATAAGTGGACTTGTGTGTCCAAAAAATACTTAGAGTTCTACAAATGCATCACTTCATCAAATACCCGAAACCACGAGAGTGGTTCTTCAAGATGGAAGAAACATCTTCAGCCAAGTTTGAACATATGGCATCAAGCACTGTTAGTAGGCGCAAGTAGACATGAAAGCTGCGCTAATTACTACGATGAAATAAATGTTTTCACAATTTATTTTAAATATTTAATTTCATAAATTAATTTCCTTTAATTTTTGTAATTATATTTTCTAGGTATGCCAAGCTGAGGAATTGTATATGGGGGCAACTCGAAACCCTTTTGGTTTCATAGTTGTTAGGAAATTTGTAAAGGATGGGTGTTATTTGAAGATTCACCTCAACATACAGTAGGTCCTACACCGGTATTCGGAACTGCATCCTTAGCTGCATATATGGATGAAGATGAATCTCCTACCATTCAACAAACAAGGGTAGAAAATCCGTCTTAGGGTAAAGGTTCCATACCTAGGGCTATGGGACGAAACAAGGCGCGAAGGTTGAAGGAAAAGGGCAAGGTCAAATGATGATTACGCCGCTCAATAGGAAGTGGCGGCAAGTGAAGATTACGCCGCTCAACAGGAAGTGGCAGCCTCATTGTGATTAATGGCGCTGCAAACTGCCCTTGAGGCGGAAGAAAGGAACCGTAGGCATGAAGAACGGGCCAAACAAATACAAGAAGAGATGGATGATAAGAATATGGAAAGGAACACTTCGAATTACACTCCAATGAGTATGGCCTATTTTGATAGAAAAAAAGAAATTATGACCCGACGACAGTTGTTTACCTCTAACTATACTCCTACAATGGTGGATGATGAAGATGATGTTGATTATAGATATTAAATTTAAGTTGTTGTAATTTTTAAATTTAAGTTAATGTTGTTTTTAAATTTAATTTGTCGTTTTTAAATATAAGTTTGTAGTTTTTAAATTTAAGTTGTTGTTTTTAAATTTAAATTGTTGTAGTTTTTAAATTTAAATAATAAATTATGTTTGACCCTATAGCCCTTTGGCCCTCGGTTGGAGACGATTTTTTGTGACAGGAGTAAAACGAGCCTTATGGCCCTTTGGCCCTCAGTTGGAGATGAAGCAAATATGGCCCTGTACTATTCATTAAAATATTAATTTCTTGGCGGGCTAGAGGGCTAAAACGAGTCATCTGGCTAGCCTTCAATTGGAGATAGCCTCAAGGAAAGGAATTATCGACTACTATCAATTACAATATTCATATTTCTATTTTGATATATTCTATTGTAACATAAAGAACTTGCAAGTCACCCCAATTTTCCTTGTATCTTTATTATATATTGTCCTTTTAGAACCGGTTAGATTTAGGCTCCCACTCTTTGCTTGTTTACCTTTTTCTTCTTTTCTACTGGGGTAGATATATGTCCCCCGACTATGTGTAACTTTTTTTTTTTATTTATCAACAAAAATTCCTCGTAGTGTAAAAAAACTAATTGCTTATTAGTTTTGCCTCAACTGGTTTGTCATGCAGTACTTGGTCTTAATTTTGTTGGATGAAATTCGGAGTATTACAACCACAAACTCATTAACTTATACTTTGAAATACTCATGTAGGAGCACGGATTATAAAAGTTCTGGGTAGCCAACCACACATAGAAATAAACATTAGAAGAAACTGCAGAAGTGTTATAGGGTTGAGAGAAGCTTCTCTTGGTTCAGTAATTTCTGGGTTGTATCTGTGACAATACAGAAGTAAAGAGTGGCAATTAAGTTATAAATCCCCTGCAGGAAAGTCACTTGGATTATTCCGAGAGGTTTCTTATGAAGGTGACAATGATAAGCATCCAAAACTTCATTAATGTGAGGGTGGCTCATTGTCTCCTCTTCGGGTAATAACAGCAAGTAGCAGAGCAAGATAGCTTTGAATACTAAATGCCACGTACTTACAATTTCTCGCATGCCAGCGAAGGTGGCACATTGTCTCTCCTATAACAGTCCTAGGCATTTGCTAATGGAGAGAGGACCACAACTGCCTTCCACCTTTTCTTTATGGTTTTCTGGTTACCAGTTACTAGCTACATAATATTGTACGTAGACATGAACACAATATTAGATTTGGATTTGGATTTGTATAATTGCGTTGCATTGAATATGATTTGGGACCATAACTTACCTACAACAGACTAAATACAACATTTATTCAGTTTCTTTGAGTTAATTAACCTGTTTTCTATTATATTTATTTTCAAAATTAGCTTATCGTGGTATACAATTTGGTTTTTATGAGGGTTGCATGCACTCTGTTGGATACAAGTTTCTCTCTTTATATAGAGAACATTGAAAAATTCATAAAAATGTGATTTTTTCTACTTGCTGTTTGCTAGGTCATTCATTTTATCATTGGATCGAAATCAAAAAGTAAAGCCTTAAATCAAGTATGCCTAAACATTCTAATCCAAAGTATATACTTTGTATTTAATTTTCACGCACCTTGATCTATTTATTTATGCCTCTCTTTTTTTCTTTGATTTATTTATTTATAATTTGACGGCCAAAAATGAATATGAATGTGTAAACAAATTTTGTGGAAATAATTTCTCTTTAAAAAAAAAATCCAATCTGAAATATGGCTCTGGTCATTGAACAATAGAAGCAGAGCCTGTTAATTGAGATGGGCTTGGTCATCTTGCTCATATGATGGCTTTACACAAAAGGAAATGCCGCCAGTGATTTTCATGGTCATTAGTTAATAGAAAATTTCTCTACTGCAGATTACTATATTCTTATGCTATGGAGGAGATGAAGACTTTACTTTTCATGTAGAACAGATGGCACAACAGATTGAAGAGCAGCTTGGAAGAGCAAAACTTGCAGCAAAGCTGGTGAATTGCAGGTTTGGTCATAGGTGTCGAAATAGAGTCTCTAATATGTCGTTTTGAAGAGAACGACGCAAGGACAAGACACATCAGCTTTGCTCATGAAGGAAAATTTGTCCAAAATCCTTTGTTTACCATCCCAAAACAGTGTTCTAAGTTTTAAGGATACTTTTGAAACTTTGTTAATTGTTGGTTTTATTTCCTATTTGACCGTTAAGTCCTATTAGGGTTTGATTTTATGTTCTGAACGTATAAATACACCTTCATGGTGTAAGTGTTGTTATCTTTTGTTTATTATCAATCACACACAAGTTTATGATCTCTCCTTCTTCCTAGTTAATTCTAAATTTTGCTAGTTGTTTCTAGCCAAATATTATTGTTCGGTTCTCCTCTTTATAGCCTTACAATCTGGTAAACTAAACCTGAATTGCAGTATCACATGGAATGACAAGTGTTCCTCACGCATACAAAATTCAGATTCTTCAATTCTCCAACAAGTAATCTTGTGACCCTGTCGAGAAGCTATAGACGCCATCTTCGTTTGCTCTCAATAAAGGGGTGTACCATGTACTTGCAAAGGCACTTCGATACTCAAGTAAGTGGTTGAGATGAATTCAGTAGAATCTAGAATAATTGTGAACCTGTTGTGAGTGGTTGAGATGGATTCAGTAGAATCTAGATTAATTATATATCTATTTTCATTATCCTTAATAGGCAATGATCATTCTTGTTTGGTACTCAATAAATTGGTTTATATGACAGGACCTTGGCGTTGCCAATTCAGGGTCCGGAAAGAAACTTGCTTTTGGTTTGCCCATTTTGCAACGCTTGTTGGATGAACTACAACGGTTTGAATAAGTACCTGAAGTTCCCCTAAGTTGTATGTCTGAACTAAAAGTCCCACGATTTAGAGGAAAATGATTGTTTAAGTCTTATGTGTTACATGTGCTTGGCGGCAGAGCATACATAGCGCCCAAGTAAATTTGAAGAGAAGCCAATACAATTGGAACCCTTGATAATGGGCCAAACAAGAAGCCTGCAATTCTTAGTGCACACATGTTTAAGCCCGACTTGTGAGCCTGAAAACTTGAAAGAGATATATCTCCTTAATAGTGTTAGAACTGATAACATCAGTTTTTAATAGACGTATGTTGTAAAAGTGTTATGGACATTTTCTTTGTAAACTTAGATATAATTAGTTAATTTGAATATATAATTAGCTCATAACTGAAGAAGCAATCATACTCATTCCCAAATTCTTCATGTAATTCGATGATCAACTTGTCTTCTTCACGAGAGTAGTTTCCCCATTTTACACCCGGTTGAAGATAGTTCGTCCATCTTTGTTTGCAACTTTTGTCACACCTTACTAAACTTGCAGTGAGATTATATGCAAAACAAGCCAGTATATTTGATCACGATACATCACTCGAATTGTCTGATATATCATGCATAGTTATTGCTTGAAGGGTCCTTAACTATGTGATCCAAACCTAAATAAGGACGATTTTTGGAAATTATAGTCAAATAGTCACACATACTCTCATACTAGTTGAATGGGGATGAAATAGGAAGTCACAAATAAGCCCAGGACGTTGTAGATAACCTATGATTTATGAGATTAAGCTTAAGAAAAATCTTTGAAGACACAATTAAGTACGTTATTTTATGTACTTACCAGCAAGTTTGAAGTGCACGCCAGTTCATATGACCATGCTTATCCAATACAAGCTTTTAACATATTGTCTTCTTCAGGACTCCATGCTCCTTTCTTTTGTCCATTTTTGTCACAGAAGGGCGCTCTCACCATCCTGTGGACTCCCCCTCTCTCGCTCTCTGAAGTCAAGTTTTTTTTTTCCTAGGTGATCAAAGTAAAACTCTAGCAGTATTTATAGTTCACAAACACACACACACACACACACACACACACACACACATGATTAGAGCGAACATGTGGTGACTATAAAGCCTCATGTGAAACGGGGAGAAGAGGGCACAATAGCTACAGAGCAATCTTTTTATCATTACTTGTGAGGAGTGCGCTAATTTTACTGAAGATTATAAGTGCTTTTGTTGTTGATTTTTTTAAGAACTTTTTTAGGATTATGCATAGCGCCATAATGTGCTTCCTTGGCACCATGATTGCTTTTTAACAATAAAGTTTAATTTCACAATGAACTTTGTAGGCTAATGGTACTTCTCTTTGCACACAAAAATAAATAAAAAAATCTCCGCACCCATATCATTATTTTGGGCTGATTATATTTTACACTCCATAAGTTTAAGCAGAATTTCAAAATAGGCCACTCTAATTTTCTCACATTACGTACATTCTACAATTTTGAAATTATATATTAATTTACACTTTTTATCTTTTAGAATATCTAATCCTCCTATAAATTGATGAGTTTTATTTGTCAATGTGGGGCAAATTTTGCATGCATGTTAGCACCCATATAAGGCTCCCACTAATTTAATGAAGGATCAAACAATCAATCTAACAAAGATTTTTATTACAAATGGTCTCTGAAATTGACCTTCACCATCAAGATAGTCCTTGAAATTGAAAATCAATCAATGTAGTCCCTGAAAATAGGCGTCGCAAATCAATGTGGTTCTTTCATCACAATTCTGTTAAAACTTTCGTTAAGTGCTGATATGGCACATAAATTGGCCCCACAAGATTCACAGGGGTTTTTTTTTTTTTTTTTTTTTGTCACAAATGGTCTCTGAAATTGACTCACACCATCAAGATGATCCTTAAAATTGACCCACATCATCAAAATGGTCCCTGAAATTGAAAATCGATTAATGTAGTCATTGAAAATAGGTGTTGCAAATCAATATAACCATTCCGCCATAATGGAAGTTTTTTTTTTCTTATAGTAGGGTCTACTCCGAAGAGAGATCCCTTCTATAAATTCTTAAAGGCACAGGGCTTAACCAAGGCCTAAGAGGGGGTTTGAAAATAGTTTTCAAACAACAATAGATGCACCTCGATTATAACCTCATTATCATAAGGCAGACATCGCCGTTCTTTGAGTCACCAGACCACCAGGGAAGTGCCGAACAAGCTCTCCATGATTAAGGTTGTGAGAATGTTGATCGTCTAAATGTTAATGGTTATATCCCATAAGTCATTGCCAATCAACTAAGTCGTCACCAAAGGTGAAGTCGATCCAGGTTCAATTTGATGAAGTGTGTAAAGATGAGTGTATTAAGATATTTTTTTTTTTTTTAGAGAATAGACATCGAAGGAGGTAGAGAAATGTGGACTAGGATTGGAGGTGATTACAAGACTGAGTTTTTTTGGGTTAACAACTTTTTATTAGCTATTAAATTATTAAACCTATTTGTAATTTTTTTTAATGACTTTCTATCACAAATGTCCCAGAAATTGACCATCACCATCAAGATGGTCCCTGCAATTGAAAATCAATCAATGTAGTCCTTGCAAATAGGTGTCGCAAATCAATGTAGTCTTCCGTCACAATTCTGTTAAAAATTCAGTTATGTGCTGATGTGACACATAAATGTATCCCATAAGATTTGTAAAATCCCTCCCCAAAATTTTTATGTAATTTTACATTTTCCCTAAAATGTTTATGAATTTTTGCATTTTAGTCCTCTATCCGGATCCCCTCTTTCAAAATTCCCTTTGGGATCCCCTCTTTCAAAATTCCCTTTAGTTCTTCTCCTATCACATTAGCATCTGAGCTAGCTGGTTTTTCCATCATCCATTGATAGCCGCAAAAATGACTAAAATTTTTTTTTCGTTGAAATCACTGAACAATGTGATTGCTGGGAATCACATTGTCTACCGCGCAGTGAACCCAACCACTCGGATTTTAGAGTACACGGTTCATGCCACGTGGCAAGCACTCAACTCCCTCTTTCTTTTTTCTCTTCTCCCTGAGCACTCTCTCTCAGCTCACTATCTATCTCTCACATATCTCTTTCACTCACTCTCCCCCTATCCCCTTCCTGATGACACCCATACCCACGCACACCTTCGAACCCACGCCACCACACTCGCCACCATACTACTCTCTCTCTCTCTCTCTCTCTCTCTGTGGAACACAGGGAGCCCCCAACAAGCCATGGAGTCGAGCTCGATTTTCCAGCCACTTCCACCATTTTCACAACAAACCAAAGGTAAGGATCTCTCCCTTTTGTCTTTACCTTCGATCTCCTAGTTAGATCGTATGGTGAAGGGGAGTTTTGCCATCAACTGGAGCACGAGAGGCTCCGACCTCCTTCCCCGGCGAGGAATAAAGACCAAGGGCCTTTGGGCCTAAACCCTTAGCCTAACACCAATGGGCTTTGGCCCGTGTAACCCTAAGCCCAACCCAATTGTTTTTATTGTATTTATTTATTTTATTTTCTAAAAACCGAAAACCCTTTTAATTTTGGGCCAGGCCTTCAAGCCCAGCCTATTTAAAAACCCTTTTAACCCTTTCGGACCCGTGTAGGAGTAAGCCTTCGGGCCTTTGCATTCGAGCCCAAACCCCAGGGCCTCCAACCTTTAACCCCTTTAAGCCCAAACCCAATAACCTTTTAATTTTTATTTATCTTAAAACCCTAAACCCTTTCCCTTTGGGCTGGGCCTTAAGCCCAAAACCTTTTGGACCCAAGCCCAAAGCTCAGGCCCAACCCGGATCCAACCCAAGCCCAGACCCCTTGACTTTGACCGTTGACCTGATCAACATTGACCGTTGACTGTTGACTTTGACTTTGACCGGTCAAAGTTGATTTTATGCTGACTTTTTCGGGTTTTGTTTGGGACCCTTTCTAGGCTAATTTCGACGTCCTGAACCTATTTCCAATGTTCATTTCTCAAAATTCAATCATTTTAATATAGTTTTATTAATTGTACCCTTTATGTGCTTAGGTGCAATTATTAGTTGCGATTCCGTCATTCCTATTTCATACGGCTCGATGACGACGGAGTATCTGTGAGTGACCCTTTCTAAAATGCATGTTTTAATAGTAGAAATGCATACATAAAAAGCATGATTTAATGATTACGTTTTATGAAATATTATGCTTACTGAGAATATTTTGAATTACCATATTTTATTGAACTTATGTTCTTTGTAGTATAAATGATGGATGACTTTATACTACTTATGAACATGCTTTTGCACACTTCTTTATAGTATAGATGATGGATGGCTTTATATTATGAAGATGTTTTTGAGATATATATACCTAGGTTTGGAAAGTCTATGTTCAATGTTTTGTGCTTATCTAGTGGTCATTATACCGTCATAGGCGACGATTATGGTTGTTGGCTGCGGGCTGGGAGAAATAATCTCTAGCTTCGGGTCGAAAGACATGGAGCTGACATTGGGCTGGGAGAAATAATCTCTGGCTACGGGCGCAGAGACATAGAAGCTGGCATTGGGGCGGGAGATATTATTATTGGATACCACTATTTATCACACTATATACGAGATATGATTTATGAAAGATTTTATGGCATGCTAGGGTTTCGGAAACCTATTACATATTACGCTATTGATGTTTTCATAAAACTTTGGCAGTTAGTATGTTGATAATTGTTTCACGCTATTGATGTATTATATATATATATATATATATCAACTTGGTCCACTAATGTTTGTTTTGCGCCTCCTCAGGACATAGGGATAAGGCTTACGATCCGACCTACAAGGCATTCCCCTACCAGTGACTTCGTGCCATCTCTTCTACTTTAACATCATTGTAATAGCACCTTCCGCTTGTATTCTTTCTAGATTATGCTCTGAACATGTCATGCATCTTGTATTCTTTCATTGTTGGCAATTGAATATTATTTATTATATTAGTTTTCAAACGAAATTTATATGCATGTTTTTCGTGTTCTCAGCATTTACATTAATTAAATGGCTTTCGTCACCCTTAGGTGTCGGCCAGTACATGACCATCCCGATGTCCCTTAGACATCGGGATCGGGGCGTGACAAGATTTATAGGTTTTTATCACAAATAGTCTCTGAAATTGACCCACACCATCAAGATGGTCCCTAAAATTAAAAATTGATGAATGTATCCTTGAAAATAGGTGTTGCAAATCAATATGATTCTTCCGCCACAATTCTGTAAAAAAAAATTGTTATGTGCTGATGTGGATTTAATAATTAATTAAAAAAGTTGTCTAAATACATTTTTGCACACTAAATTTTTTTTTCTTATAGTAGGGCCTACTCTGAAAAGAGATCACTTCCATAAATTCTCAAAGGCACAAGGTAAGACCAAGGCCTAAGAGGGGGTTTGGAAATAGTTTTCAATCAACAATAGACGTACCTAGGTTATAACCTCATTATCTCAAGACAAACATCGTTGTTCTTTGAGTCACCAAGCCATCAGCAAAGCGCCCAAAAATTCTCTTCAGGATTAAGGTTGTGAAGATGTTCATCGCATAAATGTTAACGGTGATGTCTCAGAAGTTGTTGCCAATTGGCCAAGTTGTCACCAAAGGTGATCTCGATCCAAGTTTAATTCGATGAAGGGTGTCGAAGTAAAGATGGGTGTACTGAGAAGATTTTGTTTTTTTTTTTTTAGAGAATGGACAGAGAAGGAGGTAGATGAATGTGGAATGGGATCAGAGGTGATTGCAAGACTGGGTTTTTGCGTTGACATCTTTTTATTAACTATTAAATTATTAGGGAATCGTTATTAGCACTCCAAAAATCTCATTTTACAGTCCAAACTTTCTATATTTAGAAAGAAAAATACACTTGTGAGGAGTGTAGAATGAGATTTTTAGAGTGCTAATAACAATTCCCAATTATTAAACCTATTTGTAATTTTTTAAATTTAATTAGACTTGTGTGACTCATTTATGTGTGCACATAACAGAATTTTTGACAGAATTGTGACGGAATGACTACATTAATGTGAGACACTTACTTGCTGGACTACATTGATCGATTTTCAATTTCAGGGACCATTTTGATGTTGTGGGTCAATTTCAAGGACTATTTGTGAGATAAAATAAAAAAACTTACGGGACCCATTTATGTGTCACATCAGCACTTAACAGAATTTTTAATATAATTGTGACAGAATGATCACATTGATTTGCGACACCTATTTTCAGAGACTACATTGATTGATTTTCAATTTCAATGACCATTTGTGATAAAAATCCATCTAACAAAAGGCATAAATTAACACAATTTAATACCTTATAACGTAAAGCATTTTACAATCTTATGACCCGTTTTGAAAATCACATCAAACCTCAAAATGTAAACTGTAGTAACCCTATCATTTTTTATCTTTGACCACAAATATTATATAGGTAATATTAGGAATACTAAATTCGTAGATTAAATTTTGCAAACTAAATGATATGGAAGTTATTGGTTGAATTATCACTTCAGTGTTGATAAACGTGCTCATTTCTATTGGTGACACATAATTTAGTTTGCAAATTTTGTCTACAAATTTAGTTTCCGTAGCATTACCCAACTTATTCTTTTTATGTATAGCAATTCTATTTTATGTTTTTGCATATATTTAAAGGAGGCCATGGCATTGGCAGACGGCAATCTATAGTAATTTGGCAAGGCCACATCACGCAACCATGATATCGTACCCGCAACAAAGAAACAATCAACTAGAGGAGATCACGCATATCGTTTTGATCTCGACCAAATTAATATTTTAACTTAGATAACCGCATGTGGACACATATTTATCTTATCAAGTCACACGCAAATTTGGATAGAGGATGCACACTTAATTAATCGATTAATTATAGAACGTAATAGTGATTAAATATTAATTTGATGAAGCTGACATCACATGTAGTGATGAAAATGATGATTCAGTGAAAACGATACTATATCTCTCCACAGAAAATGACGTAAAGTTGCGATGTCATCAATGGTTGACTAAGAAGCAATAGATTAAGAAAAAGAACTCTTCCTCCATTAAATATACAGACAAGTCTCCCGATAGAAGAAACAAAAGTTTAGTAGGCGGTTTCACACAATTTGAATATTTCGGTTTCACACTCTATTAATCTTGTATAGATGTCAGTATTGGTCTTGTCAAAGACTGCTATATACGCAAACAATAAAACCAACCTACTTAAAGAAAACACCAGAACAAACCACAATCCACAAACCAAAACACACATAGATAACACAGGATTTATAATAGTACTTAGGTCTATTTGTTGATCGTGTTTTAGAGTGCATGAAAAACCTTGTTTGTTGAAACCCTAAGTCTTAATTAATCTATCTCGGACTTGCTCACAACACTCAAAATGTTTTCACTAAAATTCGCTTTGAAAAAAGAAGTACATATCTCTAGAAGAATTTTTGAAGAAACCATTACTTTTTTCTGATGAATAAGCTTAACTAATAATTAAGATCGTGTTGTGTGAATCACATGCATATATATAAAACAGATACAATATATTGTGTAATTAATCATGTTGAATAGTCAATTATGGCGGCGGCACATAAGTTAACGTAATAGTCAAAATGATAATTTCTAAGATAATAACTCTGCCTATGGAGATATGTAGGGTCGTAGAAATAAAAACGAACAACTGACAAGGATGTAGAGACAAAATTTCTAATTTTTTATTTATGTTGGGGCCACAAAGCTTGGAACCTATCACTAAAACCTATGACTAAACCTACAAGAATTGGCAAATTATGGGTTTTCAAATAACATCGGGAGCATAGACTTGGAAGTTCTTCTTTTATTTAAATCTTTACATTAATTTGATATGAATTAATTAGTAACTTTATATTATTTTTGTTACACTCTAACAAAATAATAATTTGAATTAAATAGATAAAAGAAAAAATGATTTACAAGTGAAACTCTTTCATCTCTTTTTCCTACCGGTCTCTCTCCCCTCCATCCCTTCTCTCTTCCTCGCCCTCCCTTGTCCGTCTGAATTTTTTTACCAAGAAAAAAATATGTAACATCACATTCAATGCCATACCATGCATTTCATAATTGGATCTTTAACAGTAGGCAAAACATTCCATCAATTGGCCTTTTGTTCTAATAATTATTATCTGCAGCATAGGTTACATAGCTAGAATCACCCTATCGTTCTTCCATCATTTTTTCAAATTCTTCACCATCCAGATCCTTCTCTTTAGAAACGAATAGAAGGTCATGTACTTTCCCTGTGTCATTCTAGGCTACAAGTTCTGTTTCAAATCTTCTTCCATAAAATCTAAAATCTGCAATCAATCATTTCAAAAGAGACTTCCATTGTAAACATAGATTCCATTTGTACTGCTGCTCACAGCAAAAATGCTCAGGGGGAGGGGGAGGGAGAGAGAGGGGATGAAGGAGAGAGACGAGTAAGGGAAGAAGATGGAAGGGTTCACGCGTGAGCCCTTTTATTTATTTTTATTGAGATGATTATTTTGTTAGGGTGTAACAGGAATAATATAAAGTTATTGATTAATCTATTGTCAAATTAATCTAAGAGTTTAAATGAAAGAGGACTTCATATGTCCTCAAATGAGGACCTAAGGTGAGCATTACCGATTAAGTCCCTTGTACATTGTGTTAAGTTGGGCACAAAGCCGCACAACACAATTCTTTTCCATACTCGTGTCATGTCTTTTATCGCAGATTTGTAGTCTATAGAAATACCAAGTACAAATACGTTTACATTTGTCCACGTGAATAATGGTTTATTTTTGGTTATCAAGCTTGGTTATATTCAGTTAATGTACCATTCATCAAGTTAATAAGGTAGTCGCCAGCATGTTTAGTACTAATTGGATAAATAGGAGAAAGAATTGTAATTTCATCATGTTTTAATTTTTGATAGAGAGTTCTTGTTCAGATGTATATATAGGGAACACACACAGTATCCTTTATCAAAGGGATGTTGCTGGGTTTACATTATGAACTTTTATAATCTCTTTTCACAAAGTTAAAACACAATTAACAAAAAAAAAACACAAAATGCTGGAATTACATTGTATCTCCAAGCATAAAATTGATATTTTGATTAGATAAGACTGTCAGATATTCAGAGAAATAGAAGGGTCACTGACCCACTCTTAGCCACTGATATTGTCCCAACTTAACCACCTATTATTCAATATTGGGTTTTTATTACAAAAGACAATCTCACATTACAAGAAATCTCCATCAAAATAGTGGATACAAAAACTCGGAATCCATCAAGGGCGTGTAAAACCCACTTGGAATGTAGGAATTATCAGCCAAAAATGGCTCGGTCCAGAAATCATCGATGAACTGATTGTCTGCATATGCGTCCATGGAACTAAGATTAAAGTCTTCCACAAAATTAACCCAATTATCATCTGCACTCATGGACGAGACTTCACTCGATGACGGTTGTGGAGACGACGAAAGTTGGGAGCTATTATCAACACGATCATCACTTTTTTGGGTTACTTGGAGGGCAGTGGTACTTTCTGCATTTGGAAAAATAGCTTTCTTAATTGGTTGATCCACTGCTGCTTCTAGGTTTGAGGAACTGGGAGTTTCTTCAGTATTTGTGGCTGATGATGAAAATGATGAGTTGCACTGTTTTTTATTCGTGCGTTTCTTGAGGTTTGTATGCCAGTGATTTTTGATCTCGTTGTCCGTTCTTCCTGGTAGCTGAGCTGCTATAGCAGACCATCTGCAAATCAAGGAAAACAAGATTCATATATACATATATATATATATATATATATATCATGAGATTTTGCACTTAAATAATTACTGAATTCTAGACTTTGTTTATGACAAGCAATGATCTAAGCTGAATTAAGAGGACGGGGAATTGAATCCGGGACACAAGTTGAAGAGGAATGATCTAAGCTAAATTATTAGATCAATTACACAAATTGAATCCGGGATATTTTTACGGTAAGCTAAATTACTAGATTTTGTTTTCAACTTGTTTATGACAAGCAATGATCTAGGCTAAATTAGGAGGAGGAGGAGGAGTGGGGTTGGGGGGGGGGGGGGGGGGGGGGAGGGGGGGGTGGGAAGAGGGTGGGGGATGTGGAGGGTGTTTGAATCCAATACACAAGCAATGATCTACTAAATTTCAATCCTACAATTACTGAATTCTGGATTACAAAAGGCTTTTTTTTTTTTGTTACATTAAAGGGTTTCGGACCCTGAACATAGAAAACTCCTACCTCTCACTCTACGCCCACCCTCACTACTAGGCTAACCCCAGCGGCTTAAAAACATATGATTTTATGTGATCCAAGTTATCAAAGAATTAGGTCTTCATAGGGTACATAAATTAATAAGGGTTCATACCTATTCCCCAATTTTTCGTGTAATTTGACGATAGTTTCCTCTTCTTCTTTGCTGTAGTTTCCTCTCTTGATGTTTGGCCTCAAATAATTCATCCACCGCAGTCTGCAACTCTTCCCACACCTTGACAGACCTAATTCAAGTAAAACAAGATTAATTAGTGCTAAGAACTAATTAACGCTTTAGCTAAACACTTCAACAACTAAAACGCAATTGAATCATTATCTCTAAGTACAAGTTCATCCACTTAATCAATCACTTAGTGTCTCACCTGCAAATTTGGGAAGTTGGCGCCAATTCCAGCAGCCATACCTAGTGACATAAGCAATTAGCTTCCTGTCTTCCTCAGGTGTCCACGTACCTTTCTTCATTCCATTTTCATCACGGCAAGGAGTTCTAACCATTTTTCCTGATCAAATTCTCTCTACTCTTTCTCTATGGTTTCTCTGTTGCCTTTTCTGAAGTTTGAGTGAGAGATCCAGTGCTTGTTTTTTAGGTCTAACCGGAAGTTGAAACTCCTACTTATTTATATCATTCCCAAAAACGTGTGCCACACAATACAGCATTGACACGACCTTGCCCCACATTTGTTTGGGTCCCACATTCCTGACACTAGGACTTAAAATAGGAGCATGTGGCAATTTTCTTCTACTAGTGGGCCCCAAGACGAAGATTCTCGGAGCTACATATTTCTTTTCATTTTTATGTATAAAGCGTGACTTTGACTTTATGTTGTCAGGAGGAATTACATCAAGTAAACTATTGAACACGAGTGCAAAATAGCCAGCTTCAAGGAAACAGGGCAGCCTGATCCATGATGCTTCCTACTTGCACCACACCATGTGTTGCACCACGAACGCCTTCTTTTGCATGGGTTCATTGGCCTGATCCGTACAATGTATATGAAGTAGATAAAGTAGATTCTCTTCCTTCAAATTTTTTTAATTTAAAAAATTAATATATTTATTAAAGTAATTTAATCATAACTATTTAAATAAAATATAAATATGAAAGAATAATTTAGAGTGGAGATATTCTTTTTCTGAAGTCAACCCCTGACTTTTGCTGCGCACAAAACTATGTGGCCACGGATGGCGCCGATAAAGGAATAGCAAAATAAAATATTGCGCGTTTGGACAAAGGAAAAACAAGATATTTACTTACTTAGAGACAAACTATGATAACAATGTCACGGGTCGAAGAAGTTTGTCTGGCCATGGATCATCATCCTATTATACGAGGATGTGGTGTTTGGAGTATATAATGTTGAGCTCATGTTATCGATCATATTTTGTAATAGTAAAAATTATGCAGGTAGGAAATAAAATAAAGGGATGTTTTGAAATAGGTGCCTAAATTTTGAATTTTTTAAATTAAACATCTATGCTTTTTAGAGATTTGATTAAACTTTTATTCTCATAATTTTGGTGCCTGAATTAATATTTTTTTTTGTACCAAAATTACATAACTTGCCATTGCCCCTTAGTTCTTAAAACCTCACGCCAAAATTCCCTATAATCTAGCATTTTGATTACTCTCTCCCTCTTTGGAGATAATTGTAAAAAATAAAAAAAGAGTAGTTAAATACAATATTTTTTCACAATACTTCCTACAATTTAGCAATGATTATCTACGATTTAATATATATATATAATGTTTAATTTTTTTTTCAAAACGATTTAAAATACTTTTACATCCAACGAAATCAAACGTACCAAAAATAGGACTGACAACCGTATAAACGTACCAATAAATAATGTGTACAAAATCGGACGTACCAAAATTGAAAATAATGTACCAATATCAACAATATATATCAAATCAAACGTAACAAAATCGCAAATAAACGTACCAATCAACGTTTTTTACAAAGTCAAACGTACTCAGTGATAATATACACATAATATGTTGTACCTGATAATAGTTTGTCAACAACTATAAGTAAAAAAAAAATGCGAAGAAAAATAGTCTGACAAAAAAATATGAAAAAATTAATGTGGATCACCAAAGATTTGGAAAAAAAAAATCCATAAAAACAAACCATTTGGAAAAAAGAGAATATTTAATGTTTGTAGGACAAATCAATTTATTTTGATCGAAAGAATATAATTGGAAAAAGAGATAATAGAGTTAATAACTAATATCCCACTAAATAAGGAAAAAAAAACACATCCAATAACTTTGGGATAAATTCAGAAATTAATAATTAACATTTTATTTTCAAAAAATACATAATGATATGTAATTTAAATTAACTGAAAATGCAGGTGTTTATTGGTCAAAACACTTTAATCAAATTTTGAAAAGACACAAATGTTTAGTTTAAAAGATATTAAAAAATTGCAGAGAATTCTAATTTTCTCTAAAATAAATAGATAGGTATAAAAGAGAAGTAATAGGGAAGATCAACTATTTTTTAATACGAAGAAAGATCTGAAAATCTTAATACGAATGAATATAAAATAAAATAACCCTAAAACCAACCGATGCAGTTGGAGCGTGATGAAGAATATAATTGAAAATATAAGGAATATGATAGGATAGATAAAACAAGGTTCACTATCTCCTGGTGTAAAGAGATAATAGACCTACCTGTCATTTCCTTTTTATACTTATATATTTCTTTTATTTCCCACCCTGCATCAAAAAACTTATATTCTCATAATAAGACCATTTAATATTTTGTTGAAGCATGGGAAAATAGGAGAGTATTATGGAATTGAGAATGTTAGAGTTTTTATTATAAGTAATGTTACACTTATCATCTATTTGTACCATCATTCTAATAAAGGTAGGGCCATCAACACATATGGGTCTCATCTAATTAGAGGGATGGTACAAATAAATAGTAAGATTAGCATTTTTATTTTATAATTTTTTAATGACGACAACTAGTGGCAAGCCACGGTTATCCACCTCTCCCGGGGGCCGAGAAGACTCATAAAAGCATTTCAACCTCTCCCTGGCCATAAGCCTGGCTTCCACATTAGCAGCGGGTTTCGAACTTGAGACCTCCAGTTTTTAATTTAAAGGAAGTCTCACAATCCTTCCTTTATCATTGGTCCACCAGCTCGTAGTTATTTTTAAGTTACACTTTAATTTGAAGGAAACAAAATCTGGTTTTTTTTACCTTGTGAATTAGATTTGTTGTTCAATAACAATTGCTACATTTTTGCTTTAATTAGTCTTGTATCTTGTTTTATTGGAAATATCTCCTTATAGAGAAGCCCTTTATCCAAAGGGATCCCCATTTTTGGGTAAAAATGGAGACTTGTTGTAGGGCCCACTTCGAATTTCAACGATCTGAACCGTCTATTTTGTAAGTCTCGATTCATTAATCATCCTGGCAAATATTCATTTTAATCCGAACCATTTGCCTATTTAATTATCACAAATGAAATTTCATTGTTTCATATAGAACAAAGTGTTCATTAATTTCTTTGAACTCAACTAGTTGTCTCAAATATTTCCAATTGGGCTAATATTTTGCAAGAATGATCTATGAGGACCAACTTAAAAAATAGACGGTTCGGATCGTTGAAATTCGATGTGGAGTGGGCCCACAACTAATCCTTATTTAAAAAAAAATGGGAATCCCTTTCTTTAAAGGCCCTATAATAAAATAGTGTGTATTATGACATAAAATCTAACACTGTGTAGTCGTGTAAATCATTAGTGGATTGTATTTTGGATATTAGAAGATGTTATCCCTTTATGATTGTATTACCAACAAGGCAAGTAATCTTTTTTAGTTTACTATAAATAAAGGTCGATGAAATGAGAAATACACATCCAGAAATTCCTCAACTCTTTCTTTGTCACACCCTCTCTCTCCCTTAAAGAAAAAAAAGGCCAGAACAAGGAGAAATTTGTTTTGAGATTATGAAATATTGAAATTTACCCTAAAACTTTTGCTAGCATGTTTGTCAACGAAATTGATGAAAATGTTTAATATGTCTACAAACCTTAAATAGTGATTAATTGTCTGGATTACCTCAAAAAAATTATAAGAAGTTTGGCTTGGGTCAATAATTAATTTGTATTTCAAGTATAGATTGATGGCAAAGTTAGTATCAAAATGTTGATTTGGATCAAATCCTATTATAAAAACTACTAATCATATGCGCACATGTCATACATGTGTAATTAAATTTGTCTACTATTTGTTATAAAAATATTTATATCACTTCTTAAAAAAAAAAAAAAAAAAAAATTGGGCATGGAACTTTGAAGGGGGTTAGGGGGCGGTTTTGAAGTGGGAGACGTGGGCTTAAAAAAAAAAAAAAAAAAAAAAAAAAAAAAAAAACTCTTCCATTTTTATGTTTTAAGTAGGATATGTTGTGTTTACTCTGACTATGAGGTTCGTGTAAAAAATTGAAAATTTGAGTGCTATGGAAGAATAATACTTGGTTACTCAAAGATGAGTTGGAACTCTTACGTAAAATTTCTCAAAATTGTTCGTTGTCAATTTATAGAACTTCATGTTTATAATCAGAACCGTTCATATTATAAATCACCCTATAAAGAATGTCTTTGCTAAAAATCAATTAAAACTAAGGTCATTGAGTCATCAAACTGTTTAAAAACAAATGAACATAATTAGTAAAAACTTTACGAACCGTCTAAGTATTTGCTACAATAAATTGATTAAACAACCTTAGTTTTAATTTATTTTTTGCAGAGATGATCTTTACAGTGTGATTCATAGTATGAACAGTTTTGTTCATAATCACAAAGCTCTGTGATTAAAACACTAAGAGTTTTGAGTAGGAATTTCTACTCATCTTTTAATAGCCAAGTATTGTTCGTTATGGAATTACTAAATTGCCATGTCTTTTAATTTTGTTTAGATTTGATGAGAATGTTAGAATAGTAATTTCAAAAAAATTTGGTTGATAAACAGGATTTTATTAATAGGTAGCTTAAATTTTGTGATCTAAAATAAACTACTATTTCTATCAACATTACTCTTTTATATATATGTTTACATGATTGATAGTCTATCTCTTGTAATATCTATGTATAAGAACTAGGATGATTAATGTCAAGAACTCAGAGTCGAGTTGGTAGATCACTGCTAATCACACTGATGTTGTCCCAATTTAACCAGATGCACAGTTAGTTTGGCATTTGTTAGTTTTATCACAAAAAACCTCAATGCAATTAGGAGTGGAATAATTCAATGAGAGACTTTGGATATTGTCCCTATCTACTAATGTTCTATGACTAAAACCTTGGTATATTGTTATGTCCTGTTTTCGAGATGGGATTGTATCGCGTATGACGACATCAGGGCTTTGATACTATGTGAAGACTTAAGAGTCAATTCAGTGGCATACTACTAATCACACAAAATTATTCCAACTTAATCACCTACACAGTCTCACAGATGTTAAATTTTATCACAATTGGTACGATTACAAGTGAAACCATTCAATATAAGTTGTAATTTATTCTATCAAATTTTCAAATAATAATTAATTCATTAAGTAATTGCTACATATCATACAATATATGAATGCCTTATTTTTTAAATAACACGTAGTAATTTAACTGCCGATCGAAGCAACATAGTTAGTAAGAGGTTTCACACCACGTGTGAAAAGGGATTTGTTGTTATGTGGTTTGGAATCTTTGGATGCTTTCATGGTCAATGAAGAGTCTTTCTCTTTCAAGACCACCAAATGAAATGAGATGGAAGCAACACACACCATCTGCCCATTTGGGGTGTCCTAATAAGGCAAATTGGGAGGTAACATATGTACGGTCCTCACTCCATCACGTCTTAAAAAATAGGAAATAGAAGAGGTATTTTACTCCCTGATTGATTTTATATAGTAGTGCACTTTAATTAAGGACTCCTGTTGAGAAACTGAGAATGATTTCCCACCCTATTATTGAATAAAGGCATGGATTTTGAGAGGCAAACTGAGTGGTCAATTCACTTCAGGAAAGTCGATTGAGACCTGAAAAATGCAAAGAAACATCGCCTCAACTTTTCGTCAAGATTATTTTCTCTCAGATATGATGCGGTGGATTTTATAAATTTCTTTTTTTTTTTTTCCGGTAGACTTCAAAATCAATTACACTCCAACATAGTGGATTATAAATTAATTTTATAAGCATCAATACAATTTCAATAATAATTTTAATCCAAAGATGCGATGTTTTATTTGTTATATACTGAGCTCATTTGAGGTTGCAAAGGCCTGTAGCTTTTTAGTTGAAAACATTTGAATTTTTGCTTACCTCAAGGTTCAAGAATCAAATCCCTAATCCCACTTTTGGCTTTCCTTATTGTAAAAAGAAAAGAATATAAATTCCATGCACATAAAAGATATTTTTAACAGACAAGGTATTGCCATAGCGCTTACATGCATAATTTGGTAAGTAAATTAAATTAAGAACAATCTTAGTGCTCTGGAAGCACAGACTAGAATAAGGGGTGAAGATTGATTGGTAGCATACTCGGCACAATCTCTAGTATTATCATTTTTCTAAAAAGAAAGTAACGCCAACATGCACACAAAAGCTAAGTGTCGAACCAGAATTCTCCAAATGTATGTAAGATATTCTTGAATAATAATCTAGTGAGATTTTTATTTTCAAATTCTGTAAATTAGCTTCGAGAGTTTGAACATCCTTCCTCTCTAGCTTTGAGAGTTTGAACATCCTTTCAGTTCACTTTTTGAGACATATATAGAGCACTAACAATTATGTTTACTTTTTATATATTTAGAGTCTTTGTGTAAATTTGTTTTTAATTTGCAAATCTATCCATACAGAGTCGTGAATCACGTCTCATTATACAATTAGGAACTTTAATATCATGATGAAATAAAAAATTAAAATCAAAGAATTACTTAACACTAAAGCGAAAGTGTAGTGATATTAGTAGTTTACACAAGGATTTCAACTCATAAATTTTCGACACAAAGTTCCTCCATTATTCTTTTGTGTATAAAGAGACAAAACGCTGTCGTTTGTCCATGACTGATGACTCCATATTGTTTTAATTTTAAAACCCAGTCCCTGAGCCCCATATCTTTCCCCATTGTTCTCTTTTTCCCGTTGCTTTTCCTCCAATTCCCCGTTATTTGGTTCCCTCTTTCCCCCCCATTTCAAAACACTAAATTTCTAATCCATGACCCAATCCCATATTATAATTACATAAGTACAATATCATACCTCCACTTATTTCAATTCTCCACTCCACCACTATTTGGTTCAAAATTCAAGTAAGTTTTTTGGAATTCTAATCTAATCTCAATTAAATTATAGGGTAAATTACATAAAACTACCTCAACTATTGGGTCATTAACAGTTTCATACCTCGTCTTTAAAAAGTTTCGATGTCATACCTTAATTTTGAATTTGTTGCAATGTCATACCTTCCGTCAGTTGTCTGTCAATTCCTCTGTTAAATGCTGACATGGTTTGAAGCGGGGCCTATTTTATATTAAAAAATTATTAAAATAATAATTTACCCAAAAAACAAAAAAAAAACCCCCAAACACCATCTTCCCCGACCCCCCTTCTCTGTAACCCAGATCTTGTCTTTCCTGTAACCCACCTTTTTCTTCCCCCTCCCGTCTTCCCCAAACCCACCGCGCACCTATTCTCCATCTCCTCCTCAGCACCCACCCTCGCACCCATCCTCCACCTCTTCGCACCCACCTTCCGCACCCCAAACACCATCTTCCCCAACCCCTTATTTCCCTGCAACCCAGATCCTGTCTTCCCCCTCTGGTCTTCTCCAAACCCATCGCGCACCCATGCTCCACCTCCTCGCACCCACCTTCCCACCACTTCAGCCTCATCAACCTCATCGGCACCTCCTTCTCTGATAGCTACGTCTACCTCATCGCAACCCAAGCGCGGTTACATGGCTCTGGAGTTTCAGGAGCAAGGCAAGGAAAACAGGGTGGGCCCGGAGAAGATGACTAGAATGAGGATGAGGAGGTCGAGGGTGGCCGACGGCGAGTGCTTGCAGAAGAGGGTACAATTAGGGTTTGAGGATTTGGGTTTGGGGGTTGGATAGGAGGAAGAGGAGGATGACGTGGGTGTGAGTGGTTCTGGATTTGGGTTGTAGGGAAGGGGGGTCGGGGAAGATGGTGTTTGGGGTTTTTATTTTTTGGGTAAATTATTATTTTGGGTTAATCTCTGTTTACTACCCTGAAGTTTCATGGTTTTCAACATTTGGTACATTAAGTTTTTATCATCCCAGAGTCATACCTCAAGTCTTACTTTTGGGACAGTTTCATACATCCGTTAAGTTTTCTGTTAGAACTTCTGTTAACTGATGACATGGCGGCGCCAACGTGGACAATAACTGAGCGTCACGTGTTAATATGGGCCCACTTCAATATTTAAAAAAAATAAAAAAACCCACCCGTCTTCTACCTCCCCCAACCTCCATTCCTTCTTCCCACTGCAACCCGCACTCTCTCCCCCAACCTTCCTTCACCACCAAAACCAGTCTTACTCTGGCACTTCAATTTTCCAATTTGATTTATTTGATCAGTAGTATTTAATTTTCCAGAGGTTTAACCAATTGTACTTTTTATAGACTCGGACACACTACACCCCACCCCCTATATTTTCTCTCTCTTCTGTTCCCTCCCTCGTTTCTTCGTCCGGTCCGCTTCCCCTCCCGTCCCAATCTTTGATGTCATTTCGTCCATTCTCCTTTCTCTTTCACTCCTTAAATTCCTCTCTAAGCCCCTCTTTGTTTTTAAACCTGTCGTCGGTCTTTTCGCAACCAGCTTCCTAACAGTCCATGACTTTGAGCTCAGTTTCTTCTTTGCTCAGAGTCAAAGATCAGAACTGGAAGTCTTAAGGTTTCGGTAGATCTGTGTCGCTTAGTGTAGATGGGGATGAGAGAGAGGGAGGGTGGGATCTGGGTTGGGGATGGCTGATAGTTTCAGAGGGGATCCCTCCGGTGAGCTTGTAGCGCCGGCGTTTCAGCAGCAACCCAGCGACGATAGCAATAAATCAAAGAACCCAGAATGTTGAAGCCATGACTTCAAAACATGGTTGTCCCTCCTTCGAGGTTCCATAGTCCCCTAAAGGTCACGACATGGTTAAGAAATTTGAAGAACCCAGTCCTCGGGAACCATCCTTCTGCAAAGTCAAATAAACAAACCCTCAAGCAACTCACAGCTTCGTCGCAATCCCAACACTTGCAGCTACCAACCCGCAAGCTTTAGCATCTCGTCTCTCTTGCCACTTTAAAATCGAACAACGGCTGCACCCCTTTTGCAGACCCACAACTCCCAGATCCACACTTGCAGCCATTACAAATTCTAGCCTCAACCCACGACCTTCAGTGTGCGGATGGGGATGAGAGAGAGGGAGGTGGGATCTAGGTTGGGGGAAGATGGAAGCGGGGAAGAAAGTTGAGGGAGATAAAGGGTGGGTCCTCATGCGAAAAAAAAAAAACAAATTATTAAATGATTTTATTTTTTTAATGTTTAATTAAATAATTTTAATTTCCACTTGGACCTCTTAATGCCACGTGACGCCCAATCATTGTTTACATGAGCGCCACGTCATCAGTTAACAGAAGACTTAACAGTCAAACTAACAGATGTATGAGACTGTCCCAAAATTAACACTTCAGGTATGACTCTGGGATGAAAAAAACTTCATGTACTAAATGTTGAAAACCACGAAACTTGAGGGTAGTAAACAGAGATTAACCTTATTATTTTAATAATATTTTATTAATTTTTTAATAGAAAATGGACCCCGCCTCAAGCCGCAGTAGCATTTAACAGAGAAATTGACAGACAACTGACAAAAGGTATGACATTGCAACAAATTCGAAGATAAGGTATGACATTGCAACTTTTTAAAGACGATGTATGAAACTATTAATGACTCAATAGTTGAGGTAGTTTTATGTAATTTACCCTAAATTATATTAGATATTGATGGAGATTTTTAGTCTATTATTAATATGATTGTTGATATGTTTTATATTTGTATACTCGTTTTATCATTGGAATTTAGATGAAATTTTTGTTTATTGGTTAATTGGTATATGTTTTGTGGAGAAAGGGTTGCATCAAACATCTTTGGTTTTACCGATTGCAACCGCTTCAGTGGAGATGACATTTTCCGCTATGAATATCATTAAGGGTCAACTTTGCAACAAAATGGGAGATCAATGGTTGAGTGACAGCTTAGTTGTTTACATTGAGAAAGATGTTTTTTCATGTATTGGTAATGAAGCTATCATGAAATATTTTCAGACTATGAAACCTTGTCGTGGACGTTTGAATTAGGATTTTATAGTTTGTAATGTTGTTTTGCGTATGATTTTTGAATGAAATGTATTATACTTAACTTTTTAATGCTATTTTTGTCTATAAATTTTCTGACCTTTATTATTGAGACCTCTAAATTTAAAATCATGAATCCGTCACTGATTACGTTTGTGCGCGTATGTACCGTCGTCTCGCTAACCCATTTTCTATGCAGTACACAGAGGCCCACAGTGCGGATAGCGGTCATCATCAGGCTTGAATTCCATGCATGTTGTCCACACTAAAAAAGAAGAAAATCCATGCACATAAAAAGGTAAAGCATATTTCATGCGTCGTGTCTACCTTGTAATTCCATGTACGATGAAAGGTTGTTGACTTTGAAGTCAAAGTCAAGCTGCTCATGTGCTCCGAATTATTTTCTCTTTATATGCGTTTCATGTTTTCACGTATTCTCACTATGTCCCCTTCCCACTTCTTCCTCAAACGTCACTACGTCATATGTACGTGGAATATTACACCTAAAGCTAATTAAACACAACTTGTTTTGCTATTCTGTTCACATATTTATTTACACCAACTTGGTAGCTTCCTTGGATGCAAGGACATAAAATGTGTGAACATGGGGTTAGTCTATTGTGCCATTTTTAATAAAAATTTCTAAAAAAAGTTATACATGTCATTTAATTTGAACTTTGGGTAGTGTAATGCATGTAATCATATTTAAGTATAATAATCTCCTTCAGTGTAAAATGACATTCACAACATAGTCACTGACCTTGTTGTAGTAGTAACAACTTCATTTTGTGTATTAATTATAACCATATCATAATCGTATTACACGGGCTACCTCTAAAACATCTATAAAACAAGACATTACTCATGTATGTATACGTATATATGTATTTAGGGTCCGTCTACAATACCTTAATAAAAAAAATGGGTACTGCTATTCACATATTTTTTACCTCTCACACACTTTTGTTAATTTTCATCCATTGATCTTCTTTAAATCATTTGATCCGATTGCCGGAATTTGAGAGGGGTGTATGAGAGGTAAAAATAGTGTGTAAATAGCACTACCCTAAAAAATAAAATATCAGTACCATTTAATTTGAATGTTAAATTGTAATCAATAACGTCCAAGTATACTACCTTAACAATGTAATCTAACGTCCACATCGTAAAAGGCAACCTTGGTATAGTAATATTACTGTCATTTGGTGTAATTAATATAACATTAAAAAAATTATGTAACCTTGGAGTGTAAATTTGAATGATTACGGTGTATGTTAACGTCATATTGTAACATAGTTACGATGTTGTATAAGTTCATTATGTTCCCTAGCAATCATACGTCTATATTCTAATAGTACGTCATTGGTATATTAATAAATGTTAAATTTGTAATTCAATCATGTTGAAGTACAAAAATCTAACTACCTTGACAATGTAATAGAACGTCCACAATATAACCACCAACCTTGTTATAGTAATAATTGCGCCATCCTTTGTCATTAACTTGAACCTTATCATAATTGTATAACCTAGAGTGTAATGCTGAATTATCATAGTGTATCTTAAATACTACTGATACTTTTTTTTTTTTTTTTTAATAAGTTACCATAGAATCTTCCTATATTTATGATAGCCCTCATAATCAAAGTGGCTAGCTAACTAATTAACATGGTGATATAAAATAATTTTCTTAAAACATAATTTCATTAACCACTATGAATTATGTAATTATCTATGTATTGTGCAAGGCTCCCTTAGGATATTTGAGAACAAGTATTTGGATTTGACAATAAGGTTAATTAAATTTTCCAAAAAATTAAAAAAAGATATTAGATTGAATGTATTTATTATAACTAGATGGTGTACATTTGGAATTAGTGAATCTAAATGCAAGTGACCATTTACCACAGTGGTGGAAAGGTGTTGAGCCCTTGCATGACGGCGTGGATTCAAACTCCGTCGATGGCTAATCTAACATCTAATCTTACAAAATCTACCGTTAGACAAAAAAAAAATCTAAATAACTAGCTATGTGAATAGTTTGAAATCCAGTTGTTTCATCCATATTCCTTCTTATTCAAACCCTAGCATATATTAATATGGATTAAGCAAACAAGTTACCCTTTTAAATCATTAGATTTGAAAGCACTCTCCATCCAAATCGGTCCTAATCAAGAATGCTTGTGACTGTGTATGATCTAGTTCATGTAAGATTGACCTGGGAGGCAGAAACTTCTCCTCTTGTTCTATCCCGCATCTAACCAAACTATTTGTTTTATTTGCTGGAACTTAATTTGGAATGGTAAGGAAATCCTTTGGGTATTTCAACACTAGATCAAGGTCAACCCTAAGTACGCGCTTGATTGTTTTTATTTAGTGTTATCGGACTAAGTCACAGTCAAGCTTTAAATTATTTTTTTCCCAGAAAGAAATAATTCTGCAGATGATCAGACTTGACTCCATTACTTCGTTAAAAAAAACGACTTCAGTAATCCAAGCTACACCAAGCTTAATGCATGCATGTATATTCAATTAAACTTACTAATTAATTTGTTTAAACAAAGTGATACCTTGCGCGTTTAATTGTGAGGAACTTGACTCCAACTTTCTAATTCGTATGAAGACCAGTCAATACTGCTGGAATTTAGTATTGAGCCAGTCTTTTTTTATCCATAATGTCCTAACCTAATTTTCTAGTCAGGTGGGTTGGACTAGAAAATGCTTATATGGTTCCAGGCTACAAGATCCAGATGACGATTAGGGCTTTGAGTTTCTTGGCCCAAGGGTCATTTCTTGCTTCTTTCCTCAATTTGTTGGGCCATTAATCTCTATCCCCAAATTTGCTTAGTTAACTAGTTACTAATTAATGGAAAGAAGCGCTCAAGTGCTAACTAGTTAGTAACTTAATACAAACTTAACCATTCTTTTCGGCCTGCTCCACAAAGTAATCTCATTGATTTGAACCGTTCATTTTTAGGTTCTTATTCATAAATCATTATGTAGAAATTCATCCAAAGTGGAAATCCTTAGCCCTTTAATCATTATTGTGAACATTTCAAGGTTTATCAACAACATTACGTTCGTCTATTTCTCAACTCCCATTTAGAACTAAACGTCTCTCGATTTTAGTGAGAGTTTGTAAGATGACCTTCTAGTTATGACCTTAAAATGGGTTGGTTTAGATTATGAAAAATATTGTCAAATATATCTAAACAAGTAGCTAGTGCCGTATTAACTTACTAACTGGTAAGTCAAAAACCACCTTAGGCTTTCACGAGAAAGAAAGATAACGCAAACATGAGTTAACCCAGTTGACTATAACAGTGTGGATGTCTTCTTGCTCTCGAGTTTGAATCCCCTCTTCTTTTTTTTCATTTTTTTTTTGTCCCTTGTCTTTAACTTATTGATGTACTCACCACACTGGTAAAAGTACTAATCTTCTACCTCATGTGTACTAAGAAAAAATTACCATGATGTACAAGACATGAAAGACATTAGATTCATGCGTTATGGCCAATTTCTTCCCATTTACTTGTTAATTCTCAATATATAGATTCGTAGAAGTACCTGTACCAATTTAGAGACATAAAAATGATAATATTGGCATGTACTATGGACTGTAGACTATAGTAATTTACTCTTGCTAGCTTCCTTTGTATCGACATGTTATAAAGCCAACTCGCATATGTTTTTGTTTTGCTATTTTGTTCAAAGCACAACATTTTAAAGTAAGTAAAATGAGTCATGCAATGTCAAAATCAATATCTATATTCTGCAACAATATAATTAGAGCAGGAAAAAGAAATACTCAGTTCTTAATCGCATATTCATCAATTATGCTAAAAGACAATCAAATGGACGGCCTGCCACTATCTCAAACACTCAAACCATAAGTCTCAACCACACCAACCAACTCATTACAAATTGATAACCCATAATCCCCTCCCCCTCCCCCTCCCCCTCCCCCTCCCAAAAACAAATAAGAGTTTGGCCAAATTGGATTAATGGTACTCGTGGTGATAAGGTACTCAGAAGATAGTCCGTGTGGTAAAAAAATTAAGATTCAAATCCTCGTAGCAAAGACCAGTTGCAAATTTAATCCGAAAGTGGAATTTCCTTTAAATCTTTGTTAGATGCAGGGAAAAAAAAAGTCCATCACCACCCTTTTTTCTGTTTACCTTATTCTCTTGTTCATCTATCCCCTCTTTGTAATTGTAGCTTCGTCAAATCTATGTTAGCAGCAGCATCAAAATTGTGGGAATGGCCGTGAGCTTGCCGTCTCCGCCACTCAACCCATCTCTCACTCTCCTCCAAATTCACAGGTTGGAACAGGAGTCAACAGTGGAGATCTCGATGTGGAGGAGAAGAAGCCTGGTATTATTTCTTCATATTTTGATGACCTCCGTAGCACGAACCACATAGAGAAGTTCAAGAAATATGAAGCTGACTATAGCCGTTGGTTGACTGCAAAATACTTCTCAAAGAAGAACCTATATGGAGATTGGAGAGGCAACATCTTTGATGAGAGTGTGACAGTACATGATTAGGTTATAAAGTCAAGTAGATGGCCTTGCACCCGCTCATGCAGACCCGATGCTTGAGTACATGAACCTAAATTTTTTTATGCTTGCATCTAACTGATATTTGACGGAAAGTTTAAGTTTTAGATTAAATTTGTTAACAGTCTTCTCCACGAGGGTTTTAATCCTAATTTTTTTTTACCATGAAGCCTATCTTCCTGGTACCTTATTACATGGAGACCATTAATCCGATTCGGCCTAAGAGTTCAACATAACTTGTAACCCTAAACTTGTCTCCCGTGCAGAAAAAGGTTCTAAAGCGAATGTACATACAAGGCTTTCTCTCACAATAGTTAACTACGTGATTAGTTAAAAGACGATTATAATGTGATGACTCAATTGGAAATTATTAAATGGTAATAGGTTAAGAGGTTCGGATCTTGTATACATGAGGATTCCTTGTGCCAATATTGGAAAGCAATTCCTAAGGCTTGGGCCACTTGGCTATCAACACTGTAGTAGTCTGAAAACCAATAGAATGGTCCTCCCCTCTGTGCAACAAGAACACGAAAACTAAATCGCCCGATCAACTTATCCATGGAGCCAAATGCCCTTAATCAAGGTTAGTAAAATTGTGTGTTTTAATTGCACGAAACACTAAATTAACCACAAGCGCATGTCTTGGAGAGATTTTTAAGTGTGACCGGCACACGAGGTGGTACATCACATGTCGTTATACAAATGGTGGGATATGTATGCTAAAAAGTTAATAACTTAAAAAATAAAATTTTTCACCACTTATATAAAAACACGTGTTGTTCTAGTCATAATAAAAATTTCTCCATGTCTTGGGTCAAATATTATAGTTTTTATATTAAAATATGAGTCTCCAGCGAAGAATCAAAACTAACTAATTTAAAAACAAAATCTTGGATAACATAACATATAAATCATCTATGTGACAAAAGCTTTTAATTTTTTTGGATGGCTTTTACCAAGATTCAATAAATAAATTCCATATGGTACACTCTTGTTAAGAGAGAGAACCCCCTCGTATATATCTCCCAAAAGTCGCAAAGTTCCAACCGATCACTCTTTGTCTAGTAATTGAACAAGACACCAATGCCGGCCTCCAACACCCAAAACTCCCAAAAGAAAACAGAGTCTCTCTTTCTCTTCGTGCTCTTTCCTCGTTTTGACCAAAACCTTAACCCATTTACCTCCTCCGATATATGTAACCTTCAAACCCCAATAATTATCCCATCTTAAACAAGCCCGTTTAGGCGTTTCTTTTTGTTGTTGTTAACAGGCAATGAAGAAAAACGTCTCGAAGTCAAAACCCAAGTTTTTGCACTGTTTCCGACCGGTGGACGTGGACATGGTGTTCGAGACCAAAGCTGTCCGGAGGAGACAAGTTCGGACTGTCGAAAACAAGGAGGACAAGAAGGCGGCTCTGGTGACGAAAACCATGTCTCTGGACAGAGGGTTTTCTTCTCCGGCGGATTCTGAGAACTCGAAAATGCCTCCTCGTCCGAGCCGAACTTTTTCGAAGGCGGTGAAAGCCGTGGTGTTCGAAACTATCTTGGTCAGTGTTCTGAAATCCTTAATCTTTGATGGATTATAGATTCAGGGTTTTTTTTTTTTTTTTTTTTTTTTTTTTTTTTTAACAATGTTTTTCTGTATTTTGCAGGCGAAGAAAGCTCGTGATCGGAAAGTTTGCCGGCAGGACTCGTTCGGATCAAAGCGGTGTTTTTCGCTCAGAAGCGAGGCGTCTCTGAATTTGGGAGGCGATGAGTCGGTGAAGAAATTTGAAGAAACAAAACCAATTTCTGAAATGTCATTACATTCTCGTTCTTCCAGTTCATCATCGTCCGCATTATCTTCTTCGAGTTCGGTTTCGGAATCCAAAAGGTTGTCCAAAACTTTCTCGGACCCGACGAAACAAAGCCTCCGGAATCCTCAAAACCCCGCGGCGAAACCAAAGAATACGGAAGTGGTGTGCTCCGGCTTCAACTCCGGAACATATTTTCTTCTCATCAGCCTTGCAGTGACGGTGTTTTGGGGCAAGGCGATTGCAATCCTTGTCTCGTCGATCTGGCTCTACTTTTTTCCGTGGCGGAGTTCATGTAAAATATCGCCGGAAAATGTGAGGAGGTGGTCGGATGCGGAGTGCAGGGACAATAACAAGAGGGTAATAATGGAAGGGTTGATTGAGAGGAAAAACCACCTCCACCACCACCACCAGCAGGGGGAGAGAAGGCAGTAAATTTCGACGTGAAAATTATCTGTTTCGTGTTTGATGCAGCTTCTGGTTGGAAAGGACATCAGGGTTTTAATTGTGTAGGTGCCTTATGGTACATGAGGAGAAAAACAGAACAATCTGTATTTACATTTACTTCTCCTCTGTTTTGTTTTTTTTTTTCTTGTGACCTGTGACTTTTATGTGGTTTAAGTTCTATAGCCATGCCACACAAAATTGCAAGTGGTTTTTCGTATTTGTGTTTGATTGTGAAGAAAATCTTGATTGTAACCAGGGATACCTCTTAGGCTACAATTTTTATATTTAGAACCCAACCGATGAGCATCTCTTGCTTTGCTTTCGCTCTCTTGTGGGCGGGTACTCCCTAATCACAATATAAAAGTGTCTCACTCATCATGTGATTTATCGGTGACAAGGCAAAATCACTCCTAATTGTTGTTTAGGCAAATTTGAGAAAAATCCAATACTTATGAGATTTGGCACACCATATCTTCACAATGTTGATTTGAGAAGTTAAAACGTTAATAAAAACTTGTGCATAACCTTGTAAATTGAGATAAATTTCTATATAATGTCTGCCTAGAGTAATTCTCTCACATTAAGTGAGCTCAGTATGGGGTCAAATGTGATCAAAATAAACAGGGTTTCACACTTTTGCGAAACCCTTAAAGAAAATTAGAAGTGGGTATGTGTATTTAATTGTGAAAAAATATGATTAAAATCTCGATTGTAACCGGATATTTATCTAAAGATATGAATCTATATCCAATATGCAATCAAATGATTTCCCATGCTTTGTTTTTACTCCGCTCATGTACTTTGTGTCCCTTACTCGCTACATACAAGTGTCTCATTCATCACGTGATATCTCTATTCATCAATGTGCTTTCAACCTCTTTATGGTGTCAATATGAGGTCATTGTTTAGACAAATTTGAGAAACACTCGATGCTTATACTATTTGGCACACCATATACCACAATGTGGTGGATTTGAGCAGTAAAATCTTATAAAAACGTGTACATAAACTGCAACTGATGCTGATGCGCACATTGCACATTCTTATATATTTATTAAAGATACTTTTCTTTTTCTAATTTCTCAGCATTATTTATCGAGGAGGTTCCAAAGCATCTCTCCCATGAAGGATCAACTTAGCTATCAATGCACTATCTGTGCTTGTCCATTTTGGTTGGTGCTTTGGGCATATGAATGTACCTAAATAGGGCAAAATGGCCTCCTCGATTTAAACCACGCAATTGATCTCATGCCAATATCGAAAGATCTCAAAATTGAAAAATTGTATAGTGTGTCAGGAACGTAATTTAGTATACAAAATGTCATAGTATAAATGATTGTAAATTTCTTTTTTAAAGTATTTAACCACTTATATTATGAAACTTAATATCTGAAACGTATTTCTGATACATTAAAATATTCTTCGTAAAAATTTAAATATCATTAAAGATCTAGAGAGGCATACAATTCTTTACTACCCTCCCAAAATTCATAAAGATGGTTTGATTTGATTTGGAAACTTCTTTTGTCAAAAAATTACTGCGCCTGTCATAATATTAATCTCAGTATATTAAATGGGTGTTAGCCACGAGGATTGTAGGTAGTTGAAGTATTCGTTTCCTGTGAAGTTGTAATGTTAAAATAAAATGGGAGATCACATTTTTATTATAAGCGATGTGAAAAGTAATGCATGCGATGAATTATACATTCGATAAAATAATTTTATTAACTGTTATTATATGTACACATTACACATCATGTGATTCTCAAATGTGACACACAAATGTAGTCTTTTTAATATTTTCCAAACAAAGCATGAGAGAAGTATTGATTTGGTTTATGATATAACCAAATTATGTAACTTATCAATGGTAAAGAATGAGAGATTCTTAAGTGTCATCAGTTATATACTTATATGTGCTTGTTTCTCTTAGCAAACAAACTATTTGATAAGATAATACACATAATTATATACAATATGGGATATAAATAGATTTTTTGACAAGAAGTTAGAGTGCAAGGTATCATAGATTCATATATGGTTCACTGACCCATGACTGTGCTTTACAATGTTTGAGCTTTGAAGTTTTTTTCCTTCCCCCTATTTCTTTAATTAAAGGGAATATTTTTGCTCGTCTTTCTCAAGTGATTATAATGTTAACCACCTTATTTATTATCATAAGATGAGTTTATATTTCAAGATTTGTGTAATAGATTAATATAAATCTTAACATTTAAACTCATCTAATTGTAATAAATAAGCTGATAAATATTACCAAGATTTGAAAGTGCTGAACAAAAATACATCCTTAATTAAATCAAATCAAAATAAAAAAGTTGTCTTTTGCTCTTTTTCTCTACTCTTTTTTTTTTTCAAGCTCTTTTTCTCTACTTTGATTAATAAAAGATCAAGTGGCTAGGCAGGGATTTATTTAAGGTTTTTATGTCCTTCAACTGTAAAAGGAAGATCAGAAAGAAAGGGACAGCGTGCTCTGCTTTTATCTAGATATTTATTGCAAAAGCTAGAGAAAAAGATAAGTGTTAGGTCACTCACTTAATAAAACCCCGAAAAATCACACATATTCTTGTTTTTGCATTCAACTATTAATGGAGAAGAATTTCTATAGTACGAGTATATTGTTATAATAATGTTTCGTATTAATAATAAAAGTGTGGAACAAAAAATAATTTTGAAAAATGTTGGAGCTGACACATGAATGTTTATTCACAATTGACGAGAATAATCTTTATTAAATTAGTGAGGCTCACATCCATTCCGTGCTCAATTCAACTACAAGAAGACCTGAGCCATGGACTACACTTTTCTCCAAGCTCATATGTTCACGGCAAAGAGATAAGACGAGATTAAAAATAAAATTAATAACTAATTATTACTTCAAGTTTTCGTCGGCAAATACTTAATTCCTCTATTCAAAGAAGCACAGTTAAATTCAATCAAGTATTCTACGAGATAATTCTAAGATAATGTTTTTGAAATTATTTCCTGCTTCATTCAAAAGATGATACACTTTGGTCAATTAGATGGCGACATATGATGCGAGATCCCTCACTCCATAGTTGGCCCTAGTTCCTATGAATACCTCATTATATACCATTTTTTTGGTAAGCTTGTGCTATACAATTAAGTGCTAAACTCTCTCTTTTCATAGAAACTGATTTAGCCATCAGAGATCTATTGGCCAAACAACACACCCCATCCCACACCCCCCCCCCCACCAACCCCAAAAAAAAAAAAAAAATTAAGTGCATGTGGCTTTGGTCTTTGATCAAAGTTGTTTAATTGTCCTGTAGGTACAATTTTGTTAAGACTGAAAATGATAAATTCTTGTTAAGTATATGTAGAGAAAAACAACATTATCCGTTTATTATTAGCACAAAATGTCAATGTGGCAATATACAAATAACATTCAAGTCATTCTCAAACTTAATGAGCATTGAGGCAGGCACTGCAACTCTGCCGTGTGGCAGTTTCTTAACACCAATACAAGTCATAAGAGACGACTGGATGTAAGTACAAACCATAAAAAGGGGCACAATAACAATAATGGATGCAAAAAGGCACCCAACTCTTTGTTTTGCAGCCTTGGAGTTTCACATGTTCCTTGAGATTTAGTTAAAGGCTTTTGCATCAATAGCAAGCTACGGGATGAACCCTCTCAGGCCAAGAGATTCTTAGTTATCTTCGGTTTCATATCTCCTTTTGTCTAATTGTTTTATCAAAGAATCACCAAGTTACGTGATAAGAGGCAGAGACACGAAGGGATTCTCTCCTCCTGTGACATGTACACACTTTTCATGGAATTCTAGAACAAAGATGAAAAAGGAACATCACTAAATCAATTTCAATTTGTTATCTAAAAACTAAGACACAGAACAGAAGAACAGAAGAACAGAAGAGTACATTTCCTTCTCCTTTTACCCTTTACAGATCCTTATCCATTTACAATTCTTCTTCCCTTTCCAATTTTCGCTATGTAGGCCAACTCAGATCACAAAATCAGTTCACTACGCAGGCAAACTCAAATTCACAAAACCGGAAAGAGATGGTATTAGTTGTATGTAACTATTTATGATGTGTTCTTCGAGAAATGAAGACCTCGTAATCCGGCTGCCTGTTGGAGACCATGACTTGATCCTTGCAAACGCAAACTCTTGCAAAACTTAATGCATCAACCTCCAATGTTCTGAGCCTTTCTTTGAGAATTTCTGCACTGTTAGAAGTAGATTCATTTGAAGAATGTCAGAAAGGCGTTTTGGGATCAAACCAGCATTCACCCTACAAGAAGGATATCCAGAACAAGTTTCTAAGCGGGAATTTATCAACAAGTATCAAGAGTGAGCGAAGAGTCTATGCATGAAAAGTTCAACTTTTTAAATTCTAAGCCTCATACTACTAGGACTTACAGTGTTTCCAGACACTTGCAAACTGTCACGGAGCGTGGTTTTATGCTCGTCAGTATTAATAGTTGATGTCTTTTAATGGCTTCCAACCCTTTCAGTGACTAACTGTTACATAGAAAGAGTGATACTGACTAAAATCTAGAGCATGAAAGACAGAGTATTGATTTCTTACATGTGCATTGTGGGTTTGCAACCCTAACACAGGGCGGTGACTTGTGTACTTATTGGCAAGATCTACTGAAATAGGTCTCCGTACAAAATGTCCAAGTGAATGGTAAGTTAAGAATGTTGCGCGCAAGTTCCCTTCTGGAATTCGATACATAGGGTACTAGGCCACTGAAAACCTGAAAGCCAAATTAGCCCAACTTTCTTCACTATGCTAAAAATTAGTTACATATAAAGAAAATTGAGTAGAAAAACTGATTCTCACCAAGACTCAGGATGTAAATCGTGCAAACTCAGACAATCTAGCTTTGATGGATCACCAAACATGTGTTGATAGAAGTTTCAACGTCGGTTAGCTCCAGAATTCTGCAATCAAACAGGAATATCTAGCTATTAAACCAGTGACATTGTATGTCAGAAACAAAAGGATAAACAAGCAAATAAGAGAAGTGAAGAACATACAGAAGACCAAAGCATGAAACTCAATTAGGAACCAACATAGTTGTTATGAACACTTTTTGAGTTCTTTGAGCGCATGCCGAGATTCTTATATGTAACCTGTGTATAGGATATAGGGCAATTTCTCACAGCCTAATCAACTTACTTTTTTCCTTCCATTGTTGTTTCAAACATGAAACAACCCTACCATATCATTATTTTTATATTTTAAAGGTTCATTTCTATATCTTTGAGTTTCTATCTCTCAGTCTCAGTTCAATAACTTGATAATGTGCGTACAGAAACTGAACAGCTAGAGAAGTAAATGAGCATTGTTAACATCCAATCCAATTTTATTACTGTCTACACAAACTTTGCTAGTACAAGATGGATAGAACGATGATATCTTATCGTAAGAGTAGTAAGAACATACTTAATGCACAAGGGCTTTCGCTAACATGGCGTCTCAGATTCAAAAAAATTCAAATATGAGCTCAAAATCTGGTGAACATTCTAGACTGGACAGGCCACTTCCGTCATGTTTCTCTGTCCTTGCCTGAAGATGGTTCAACTCTGCTGCTTTTGAAGAATGTGTGAAATATAATGTCTTGGAACCATGGTTATGGGGTCGAAACAATTGAACAGCGGGAAAGTAAGGAACAAAATGGGCACAAGATGGCATTGAACCATTGAAGTTTTATGAATCATCTGCCTGGACCTCCAATCCGTCGTTCCCTGGTTTCTCGTACTAGTTCCAAACACATTTTTTATGCACATATGAAGAAGCAATAACAGGGGCAGCGCAGTGGATAAATCTTTCAACCTCTGCAAGTGGACACCCCATTGTAAGCTGACCAAGCTCGGATGCTAATTGCATTCTGTAACAAGCAAGTATTTGGAGCTTCCACTGCCATTTGTGAGCCTATCAGGAACTCGCCGGCGTCCTTTGGTCTTCAACCATTTGCTTCATAACCGTTACTTTCAATTTTCCGATTCTCTATTTCAGCAAAGGCCTTGTGAAATGTTGGCAGTCATAGGACGCCGAAGGCAATTGTTGGCTATATATTGGGCAGTCAACAGTATCATCTCACAACCTTGCATTTACAACCTTGTATTTGGAAGGAATAGGAGGGTTAGGGGGACTTTGCAGTTTAGGGTTGTGAAATTTGGGAATTTGGGGGTGATTTGGGAATCATTTGGAGCTAATTAGTGTGATTAAGGTTTCAATCTTCGTCTCAGCATTCAAGATGTTTATTTATGTCAAGAAAATGGTGGGGCCCAACTGACGACGATAAAAATTTGGGCGGGAGGTTTGGGTAAGATGGCCAAAATACCCTTCACCTTCTGTTTAGGTTAAGGAAAATGCCCAATATGAATGTATCACAGTGCCACTTAACGTCCTTCCTTGAGGATGGATTGACAAAGGTACCACGTACCATTCTATGATTCAAGTAAAATTTTCAAGTTCGAGAAAAAAAAAATAAAGTTTTCAAAACTAACGGTCTATCACTTATGCATTATGATATGAACCATTGCTTATTGGGATATTTGAATAATATTACAACATACCTCATCAGAAGCCATCTATACACACACACACACACACTAACACATAGAGATACACACACACACTAACACATAGAGACAATTACTTGAGGATCAAACTCAATGACCAGATAGAAAAGGCACATCAAAATGCTCACTGATGCTCTTCAGATCTCTTGGAGATGGTTGAAGATGGGGAGCTCTTGGTTTGAGAGGAAGCCGTTGATGTGTTATTGCTCCGTGGGCGTGAACTCTGGCTCGAGGATGACTCAGTGAAGAAGATTATCTGCTCCTGGTCGTCTCCTAACAGTTGAAGAGCTCTCGGAATTGGCGGCAAGTTGACATTGGAAACCGCCTCGAGGATTTGTACCACCAGCCCCATAGACGGCCTCCGGGCCTCATCATCCTGGACACACCAGCAAGCAACTCTACAAACCCTTGTGAGCTCTTCTACATCCACAATGCCATCGAGCCTCGGGTCTAATAGGCTCAGCACATCGCTTTCTGGAGTACTAATCTTGCTAGCAGCATAAGTTGGGAAGAACCTAACTTTCCCATCTTCAGATTGCTCAGAGTTTCTTCTCCCCGACACGAATTCAAACAGCATCATTCCGTAGCTGTACACATCCGCTTTCACTGTGATCGCCACACCCGAAATCCACTCCGGTGCAAGATAGCCTCTTGTGCCTCTCATGGTAGTCAAGACCCTGCTGAACTCTCTTCCAACAAGCTTTGCAAGGCCAAAGTCTGCCACTTTGGGGCAAAGTTCAGCGTCCAAGAGAATGTTTTCCGGCTTTATGTCACAATGTATGATGCAATCTCTGCATTTCTCGTGAAGATAAGCCAACCCTCTTGCTGTCCCAAGTGCAATTTGGTACCTTGTTTTCCAACTCAAGACATTCGGATGCTGATCGTTGAAAAGGTGAGAGTCTAAAGACCCATTCGGCATGTAATCATAAACCAACATCCTTTTAGCACCTTCAGAGCAGAACCCGCGAAGGCGGACAAGGTTGACATGTTGGATTGTCCCAATTGTGCTCACTTCTGTTCTGAATTGCTTCTCCCCTTGGCTAACACTTTCGAGCTTCTTCACTGCTATGACAGACGAATCAGGCAATGTCCCTTTGAAAACAGAACCAAAACCTCCTCCCCCCAATTTTTCAGAGAAGTTCTTCGTTGCATCTTGCATTTCTCTGTACCCGAATGCCATCAACGAACCCTCTACTGCTTTTCCCATTCCAGTCCCTCGCTTTCTCTGTCCCAAGATTACAAACACAATAAGGCCTAAAAGGACTGCTAAGCCGGCAGCTGAGCCTGCCACAACACCAACAATCAATCCCTTGTTACTTTTAGAATTCTTAAACTCAGAAGCTGCAAGTCTGAGGTATAAAGTTGTTCCCTGGTCGTCACTTGATGTTAGTTGTTGCAAATTCAAGAGCTCTCCTTCCCAAATCGAACATCCACTTGTGTTATAAGAATAAGCAGTGCAAGAGCAGTTTCTAAGGCAGAACGATTCACATTCCGCAATATTCCCAACCTCCACAGATTGTTCATTTTCAGGCAATGACATGCTAGGAAGTTCAAGAAACCGGTCTGGCTTCCTGTTCACACTAGTAGCATTTTCACAATGCAGATCGGTTTTTCTCTTACACCCACCAGAGTAGTCCTGCAAATTCCAGTCTCTCTTCGCCTTTGGCTCAAAACCGTTCAAGCAATTACAGGAGAGCGCGCTTACCTGATTGCAAGTTCCGAAGGCGCCACACAAATCATAAACTTGGCATCGTTGTCTTGGTTGAGACCAAAACATATTCCATTGCCTGGAAGGCTCCAACCATGTCAGCTGTTGAATCTGCCCCGAAGTATCCATCACGAATCGAGAAATTATCTTTGGATCATAAAGAGAATAGGTGAAGTAACTCTCGTTTGCGTTCGTAACAAAGTTGAAGTTGTATATATAATTGAGCCTCATTTCCGGAACCAAGCTGAAAAGCTTTGATTTTGCATCCCATGGTCCACTACTCCAATACTGCCTAGACCTATTCCACCGTAAGAAATACGCATCGCTCCCGTTCGGGTCTAACTCGAGCGAGAAAAGACCCGGTGCAGGATCCTCCGAACTCTTCCATGAAGTAAGAATTTGGGCTTGTTTGGTAACAGCGTTAAACCCAATTCTAGCTCCTGGCAGCCATGTATGAGCCGGATGATCAAAGCTTTGCCATAACGGCTCTGACGTACTATTACTAGACCCCTCTCTCAAGACCAGGTTTCCGGTATCCGAAAGAAGTGCAGTGGCGGCGGAGGAGGAGGTTAAATTCGTTGACCAAACGGGGGTTTTGGACTCGTTAAAGAGAACTAAATTACCATCTGAAATCCTTAAAACCGAAGAAAATCTGTCGGAAACAGGTTTTTCTCTGTTTGCCACCCAAACTATGGTCCTCTCGGATACTAGTTGTTTGGTGTACCATATGCCTATGTAGAAGTTTGAAGAATTACCTGGTGCGAAGAAACCGAGCTCGAAAACACCACCGGCGGAGACAATGGTTTGATCACCGGAGAGAGATTGGTTGGCGGTGATGGAGTCGGCTGCAAGGGAGACATGGGTTCTGAGGAAGCAGAAGAAAACAACTGAAAGCACCAATCTTTTCTTGGTTTTGGTATCCATGGCTGCTCAAAGCAAATTTGCAGACAAAGTTTAGAGAGAGAGAGATTTGGGCCATATAGTTTTGGTCATTGGGTGGAGGGTAAACTTGGGCAGCGACGTACAGGGTCAAAGTAAAGATCACATCCATGAGCGGCTAAAATTCAAAGGTGAGCTTTTTTCTTCTCCTTTCCAAAAATCCAACTGAGAATCCATTGCCGGTTTGAAAGTAAATTTTTGTCATGAGGTCAGCCAACCAAACAGTAGAATTGGACAACATCAACTATATTACTATGTGAGTTTTTTCGGTTCCGAAAGAATGAATTGTCGTGACGAAATATGATTGATTGTGTAAGTGAGAATTTATTCCGTCCGATTAATGTTTAATTAATGTCGTTTAGAGTTGATTGAGTTTTTGAAGCGGTTGTAATCTTTTTATACAAGTCATTTGTATTAAACATTGTAATCATTCAAAAATTAATCAATACAACCCTTTGGAATTTCTCTCAATTTTCTGATGGATTTCAGACTTTATTCTACAAGGAAGTACGTTAGTAACTCTTTTATCGCTTTGTACTGCGTCACATTTGAACAAACTTTATACACCACCAACAACAATTCATCGGTGAAGACCATTTCCACCAAATAACCTACGGAAGAGAACAAAGTTGAGAAATTGGACCCGACTGCAAGATTTTCCTTTCATTGTTCTGACGTGTTGAAAAGGCAACACAAACCCCTTTGATTAATTTTTGTTTCAATGCTAATTTCTGTTGTTGTAACCCTTCTTCCAGGGCAACTATTTTTCCATTCAAATTAAACATCTTTGTAACTTTGACGCTGGCGGTTCAGCAGGATCATCACATCACTGGGTTCACACGGAAGCAATCTCAGCCGTTCAGTTTGTTGTTTATGGTAATTTGATAAATGTTCAAACCTACCTTACTACTTATACTTCAGAGGAATGTACGAAATATTAAAGGCTTAATAATGAAAGGGTCATAAGCATTGCGTATGATTTGGTTGCAGGTATCCATCTTGACCTGGTCTAGGCTTTTTCTGCACTATAATAGAAATTAGGGTTTATTACACTTTGGACCTTTGTGATTAGAATTCAGCAAAAGTTTGGTTCATGTCCTTCAAAATTAACAAGAACAATCCTTAAAGTTATAAGATGTTTATATTATTAGCGTCTCGGTCTGTCTAACTATCAAGTTAACTATTATTTTATGACGTGACAATTGGTTGTTTTTTAACACAGGATTAATACCAAGTGGACTGTTTTTGATCAATTATTATATCTCAGAGGTTGAGGTACCATTTTAAGAATAAAGTTACTATTGTTATACAAACTAAGGGTGGGCTTGATTTCATTCGGTTTAGTTTCTTCTCAAAGCCAAAAATAAAACCGAAATTATTATTTGGTTCAGTTTTGCAAATTTTTTTTTTTTGGCGTATTGGTTTTCCGTTTAGTTTTGAAATTTTTCAAAAAAAAAAAAAATCTTTTTCTTTTTTACTTAGAAATTGGAGAGAAAATGAAGAAATGTTATCTAGGGAATAAGACTATCAACATAATTGGGCTTAAAGTTAAGTTTTTACCTAGCTTGGGATTGAAATTAGACTAATAGTTGACTTGAAATTAAACTTTAAAAAATGAATATCCAACATAAATAAAAAATATATTGATTTGTATCTCACTGGGTTCGGTTTTTGAACCACCAAAACTAAAACCTAACCAATCATTTTTGGTTTAGTTCGGCTTTCAACCGATTTGGATTTTCGACTTCGGTTCGATATTCGGCACAATTTTTTCAATCTTCAATTTTTCGAGCCCACCTCTCATTGAAATCTTAGTTGGGTCGGTCAAAGAAGATCAACGAGGAAAGACGACACCATGGCCCAATGAGAACCTCAAAAGGGAGCCGAACTGCCCGTAAGTGCAGTGAGCCCCAGCGGCATAAGAGGGCTCAATCATCCCACAAGTCCAAGGGGCAACTACGGAGTATGGACCGAGTCGCTCTGCGCCGCCAACAATTCCCTGCTGTTGGTAAAACCGAACCGAACTAAAATGGTCTTATTTGGTTTACTTACAGTTTAAAAATAGGAAATTTTAACAAAATTTTTTGGTACTGTTTACTTTAATAAAAAATTATATTTTTACACTAAAAAGTCAATCTTGGTACTATCCACTTTACCCTTTATTTTGTCATTTTCGTTAAAACTCAAAATTTTCTAGTCATTTTTATTAGTTTTTCTTTAAAAATATTATTACCGGCAAGGGACGTTTGATCAATGGTTCAGGCTTTGGACCAAAACGAAACTAGGTCATCGCAGCAACAGCAGACTTTAAGCACAATAGGGACTGAGAAACTTGAGCATTTGTTCTTGCACTCGAAGTCAACACATATTCATGGTCTCAATTTATAGAGTTTTGACAAAGATGGAAAAGAAGAATTTGTGGAGCGAGGAGTATGCGTTACATGATGACGGGAGCACCAAACTTGGTTCTTTTTATTTTTATGAACCTTGGTTTAGTTTGGTTTCTTTACGAGACTTGGTTTGAGATTGAATAAAAAAAGTGATGCCTTGTGACTATGCAATTTTACAATTAAGTCATGGGCACTCCTAATTCGTAAGTCACAGTATTTCAACCTCACTCTGTTGTGTATGTTATTTTATGTGGATGTCTGTACATAAAACCTTCTTCTAGAGAATGCTCTCAAACATAATGGTGCTGTGTCATCCAAGAATGATCAGTGAGTAGGGTTCCCTCGACTTGGACATGAGAGCCTTTCCAGCTATCTCCAGCTTCTATTTGTAATTGATAGTGTGATATGAATAAGATAGAATGGTAAAGGCCGTTCAAACACATGACTCACACTCTCAGCCAAAAATGACCTCCTCTTCACAATTTGGTTCCAGCGAGCTTTTAAAAGCCTACACAATTCTATACTGATTTCGCGTCGTTTATCTGAGTGAATAAATTAAACGAAAACAACAAACATCATTAAACAGAAATATACGAGAGACTATAAAATTTGTGTACCTAATGTTTTATGTTTTACCGTCTAAATAATTCATGCGACGAGAAAATAAATAAAAAAGATAATACAACAGTTATACGGTAAAATCTCTCCTAACCCTATATATATATGTGGATGATTGATTTATCAATACTTCAAATAGAACCTCCTCCGTAACAGTATTATAGTTGAGAACCCATCAAACTCCCACCGAAGTCCCAAGTACGCAAAGTACTCGATCGTAACTTCGAAACAATGAACCAGCCACCGCCGGTACACATCCAACCATCCTCCCCGCGGCTAACCAACACGATCACCCCAACACCTGATGGAACCCACCGGAAGGTCGCGATCGCCGTCGATTTAAGCGAGGAGAGCGCCTTTGCCGTCCGATGGGCCGTCCAGAACTACCTTCGACCCGGGGACTCTGTCGTCCTCCTCCACGTGCGACCCACCAGCGTCCTCTACGGCGCCGACTGGGGCTCCGTCGACCCCAACGACGCCGTCTCCTCCTCATCCGAGTCGCAGCAGAAATTGGAGGACGACTTCGACGCCTTCACCACCACCAAGGCAGCGGACCTGGCGCAGCCGTTAGTGGAGGCGCAATTTCCGTTTAAAATCCACATAGTGAAGGACCACGATATGAAGGAGCGGCTCTGCTTGGAAGTCGAGAGGCTCTGGCTCAGCGTCGTCATCATGGGCAGCCGCGGCTTCGGCGCCACCAAGCGTGCCGCAAAGGTCGGCAGGCTCGGCAGCGTCACTGATTACTGCGTGCAACACTGTGTCTGTCCCGTTGTGGTTGTGAGGTATCCTGATGACTCGGACAGGTCGGGCGCTGGCGGTGAACCCGATGGCCCGGTGGAGCTCCACCCGGTGCCGGAAGAGGACCCGGAGGAATTCAACGACGGTTCCTCCTCCGATAACAATGACGCTCATGGTAAATTCCTTTTGCCCTGAACTGTAAATTACACTAAATAATCGTAAATTGACCCCTTTTTCTCTTGTTCTGTTGCAGAAGTCGAATAAATTGAAGGTTGCGGGGTTTACATAGCAAATTGAAATGGATTTATGGCTACTCTTGTAATTTCGTATTTGTTCTGCAAGTGTTTTGACCTTGCGTTCTCTCATTGTCAGACTCTAAAAATTGTGGTGGTGAATTTGACTGTTTGTCTCAGTTTGTATAATTGCAATGCATTTTTTTATTTTATAGCTTTACCCTAGTAATTGGTAATTATCTTTTACGCATTTTAGTCAAAATGATCATGTAGATTGTGGAAGTTTCTCGTTGTGGTCCTTGAGATTTGAAATCAATAAAAGTAATTCATGAGTTTGTCCACCGTTCTATTAATTTTAAATCTCAGGTACCAAAGTGAGAAGTTATCTCGCCTTTGAGACCATTTTGGTTTTTTATTTTTCTACTCGGGAAACAAAGAAATCAAACATAGAACTTCGGGTGTAGGCAAATGTTGCCGACTTTAGAGGCAGACCAGGGCTTCGCCTCTTAGGGTATACAAGCATACATGCAAACACAGGACTAGACGTATAGAAGGACTACGAGGTAACTCGGTTAACCACTTGAGCTACAAACAAGACATCAATGCTTGCAAAAGATAATTCAACCATTCACTAATAGGGTGTTCGGTAAGCACACAAAAAATACAGAATTTCAGAAGTTACACAAAATGCAAATGTAGAAATCCACACACCGAAACTCAAGTAATGTATATGATCCGATACAAAGCTTGAAATAAATTTCACATGGCTGCCATAGTTCCCTCACTCCGACTCCTGCGCATCGAGAGATCCTGCTTGAGGTTCATAATTCTGCTGCCCAAGTCGAAGTAGTGCTGCCGACTCGTCGCTGTTACTTTTGTTCCACTCGGAGGGAGGTGGCTGTGCCTGCCCCGAGACTTTTTCAGTGACGCTACAGATTGACTTGCATGACCGTGAGTTGATGAAGTCGATGGCTTTTTAGAAGATACACCGTGACTAGCCTTCCTTGGAGCCTTGTGATCGGGTCTAAGGCTGCGATCAAACTGATGGTTGCTAATGCCTAAGCGTACTGACCGATCTGCAGCGTCCTTGAGAGTGCTGGACTTGATTTGCTGCCGGTTGTAGTAAACCATGTGGGGAAGAAGTCCTTGCAGGTATTTCTTCAATTGGTCATCGCCGACATTCTTCTGAGCTGGGTTTCCTTCCAGGCTGATGGCTTGTAAGGAATTGTAGTTAGCCGCCAGTTGACCAAGACATTTTGCCGTTGAGATTTTGTTGAAGCGCAGATCCAGAACAGTCAGTTTTAGGAGGCGATGAAGACCCTCCACCTCACTGATTTTGTTTCCAGCCAAGTACAATTCCTTTAGAGACGAACAAGAGCTAGGCCTTCAAAATAATTTAGAAAAAATGGAAAAAAAAAATATGTTAGGACAGGAATTATTCATGAGTAATCAACAAGAAAGCCAGCAAATATATTAATACGTAATTCGATATATGCAAACTACCATGTCCGATTCTCAAAATCCTGTTATAGCTCAGGTCCAGTACACGAAGTCTTGTGAGTTCACGCAAACCTTCGATAGTAGAAATACCGTTTTTTGAAAGATTCAACATATGGAGTCCTCGAGGAAGAGCTCCAGCAGTTATCCTTACTGCAGCAAGTTTGCAAATGGAACGCTAATTAGAATGCAGAATCAATTAATGCAACGAATCATCACAAACACCATAACGCAGAAGCATACCGTAAGTAATAAAATATTCGAATAAAATGGAACAGATGAGTTAGATAGGCAAACCTATGGAATTTCCTGATAAATTGAGCACCCTGAGATTTACAAAAGCACTAAGGAATGGGATCACTACCAATCCATGATTTGCAAGCTGAGCTGTGGTGGCAGCTGCACTCAGAGAAGATATATATCGCTTAGCAGCTTCCATGCCAGGAGTGACCTTACCATCCACCTTCGCAGCAGTCAAACTGTTTGAATCATTGGACTCTCTCTTCACCTGATCATTAGATTGGGACAATTCATTCGTTTCTTCCACCAGACTGCTGCTATGCTGAAGATTATTAACCCACTCCTCGATACGCTTATATTTAAAATCCTTGTTTGGCAATTCATCCCAACTTTGAACTGAGGATTCTCCTTGGAGGTTTTTCTCTGCCCTTATCTCATCTGCAGGTGGCATTATCCAGTCCTTTGCAAAACTAGAGTAGTTACAGGAATCATAGCCATCATCGATGGAGTTTTCAATATTATCGTTCTCAGCTTTACTTACAATATCATCTCTTTCTTGTTCTTGCTTTACCTGCATTTCAGTCTCATGTACTGAATTCCCTTTCCCCCTCATCCCTAGGACATGCATGTCCTCGGAAGATCTTGAATGCACTGCTAAACGATTAACAAGAGAACTCTCTTCAGTAGCCAGAGTAGAAGCACTAATGTTTGCAAGAGAACAAGATTTAACAAGCCCTTTTGCAGTACGAGGTGTGAGGTCAGCAGAGTCATCAGCAAACTCTCCAGATGTTGGAGTATCACAGTTTTCATGGCCGTCCTTTTCTGATTGTAATGGTTCTCCAATCGAAAAAATTGATTCATTATTGACAATTTCAGAACTTACTTGACCAAGGTCAGAAGCAGGAGTTGTCTTAGATGGTTGAGGTGGGCTGTCTCCTCGGTCCCTACTTCCCTCGGGTACCACCAATCCATTCCGATGAAGAGAACCGTCAGAAGAAACTCCTTGATCAGTCCCGTCCCCAGCATCATTGTCAGCAGAAGCCCTCCCCTCAAGGTATAATTCACTTCCTAGAGACCTACATTTTATGGGCCGTGCTGCCTGAGTAACCTTGCTGCTACTTTCATTGATATAGCTGCTTTCCATATCACCTGCTTTCCAATCAGCCTCAAGGGAAGACACATGCTTCCAACTGCTGTTAACTTGAGAAACTCCTTTAGACTGTGATGGGTTTACGCTTGATTTTCCAGGCGAATCCTTCAAAACTTGATTTCGAGAAGAAGTTTGCAATGTTTTATGCATTATATCAACAGAAGGTTGAATACTTTTCTGTTTGAAAAAGAAGACTCAGAATCAAAATAAGGAATGGACTATAAAACCAATCAGAATAAATCAGAAGTGCCAACGACCTGATATGATGATTGTTCAGCTTACCTTAGGTTTGGGGCAATGGACGTTAGCTTGGAAACATGAAAACCTAACCATTGCTGGAAAAATATAAGAGCTAGTGAGCTACATCAACACGCGAACTACCTTTGACTACGCCAGAAACTATCAACGAGAAACTATTGTGCTCATTACTGTCTGGAAACCTGTATGAACAAACTGACCTTGCTAAGTACACAGAAAAACTACCATCAAACTTCCGAAAGGGCAGCCACGAATGTCATTAGCCATAATCAAGCGTACAAACCCACTGAAACACGGCACAATCTCCAGATGTGTGATGATCTCGATCTCCTTAAAACACAAAGCAAAATCACTCTCTCATTATTACCCCACACCTTTTTAGAGGTGCGAGAGGGAATTGATTTTGCAGTAGCGGCCAGACTGAAAGAAAATATCTGTCAAATGGAGAAGAACCCCAACCAGAACATGCGCCGAAATGCTGGCCTGATAAAAGAAGGAAAAACAAAATACTAAGACTTAGCACCCCACGCAGTAACGCAAAACATACTATATATAATACAGTAATTCCAATCGAGGGACAGGCAAAATACAACTTTCTACGAATCCATGCCAAAAAATAGACTGAAATCCCGTGCTTCCTGCTTGAATTCATGACCTCCCACCATTTCCTCGTATGCACACATTATAGGCTCGTTTGGTGCATAGGATTGGATTAGACAGGAATAACTCATAAGATCCAAGGTATGTTAAAGTAAGAAACAATCAAGGTAGAAGTGAATGGATAATTTTTTTCTGTTTAGTCTAAGGTGTTGATGACAACCACTTTGCTAGGATTTGAAGCGATAAGTTTCTTTTGTAAGTAATCCATATTCTATCTTGGACCAAAATTTCTTTAATTTTTTCCTTCAACGTGCCTTAAAATCTAGCGAATTAGCCAATCCAATCCGAGGCAGCAAATCAACCCAAAAACCATAATGTTCTAATCATGTTTAACTCAACTTTCATTGTTTATGTTATACTTTGCAGTAGACAAACATTATCATATCATTAATTGAGTGTATTTTGGCTCACCGCCTTAAAATGATGGTGCCATCGTATTAATTACCGTTAAATTAATTAAATTTTGAGAATTGTGCAATAAATAGATTAAATCCAATTCACCTAGAGGTAATCAATGGGATGGTGAGCAAATATATTTCCAGAAAGATTAAAAAACATCAAGATTCTGTGAAAGGCAATCAAACACAACCCATTAGAGGAAACAACCCAGAAGTCAAAAATAAACAACAAGAAGACGTTTTTACATCAAAAAATAAGAAACCCACAAAAGAAACGCAAAGATTACAAATTTCAGAAGCAGAGATCTGACCTCCCCGTTGCCAGATTGTAATGGAAGGCAGCGGTGAAACGGAGAAAGACCTTGCCTTTCTGCTTCTTCGTCTGTAGCAGAGCCACAAAGTTGCAATTTTTATTTACTTTTTTTTATTTTTTGGATTTATTGGTTTGGATGTATTATTAATCCATGGTTTCGAATAAACGGCGCGAGAGCTAAATGCCAACCCTAAAGCTCGTCCTGGCTCCGATTTTATACGCCCCAAAAAAGCAACGGCTCACAAAAATTAAGGGAAACTACGAGCTGAGAAAAATGAAGAAACAAAAGAAGGACACGGAATTGGAGAGGAGATTGGATTAGATTCTGTTGATTTTTTGCTTGTGTTGGTTAAGTTCGAGGATTTTGCCAAGAATTTGTGCTTGCCGTTTGTCAAATAAATGGGGGAGAATTTGCGTCCACACACGCACCGATATGCGAGGAGGGTCCTTGGTCGCCAAGCCACTCTTTATTTTACCCTTCTTTTTTCTTCTTTGGTGCTTTTCTTTTTTCTTCTTTGGTTTTTATTTTTTATTTTTTTAATTTTTTAATTTTTGTGAGTACATCGATATTTTTATATTAAGGGGAGTGAAAGTTCGGTTGAGCCACACAATGGTAACCTAATTTGGTATCGAATTCGCCATTCATGAGATTTAACTTAAGATCTCTCACTTCCAAGTGAAGAGGAATATCAACTGATTGTAGTACTGAGTGGCTTGTATTTTCGATTTTAATTTCAAATCTCTTATTTTTCATTGAATAAAAATGTGTATTTTTATTTCATTTATTTTATGCAAGTGACATTTTATGTCCCAGGTTGGGGTAGTTCTAGGTCCCAGGTTCGAGACCTGGTGTGGGCGGGGTAGGGTGGGAAAAAAATATATTAAATTTATTTTAATTACTGAGAAGGGTATTGGTGTTTAAGAAGAGCACATTATTCTAGTCAATTTAGTTATATTTAGGTTAGGTCTAAAAAAAATGTGATATTATTTAGATACACTAACTAGCATACCTGCGCTCATACATTCTTTAATATTGGTGGTCCAGTTAAATATATGTCAAAAGTTTGTCAGTTTGTATGTCCAAATAATTTTATTGATAAAAAACACGTTAAAGCAACGTTGAATATCATCCAAGTTAGGGATTTTGCAACAATACTTACATGTTTAATGCAACTACTATCTCGATGGTCATATGATGATTTTATTAGTTACATATATCACCATGCATATATCTGACGACCAAATGATTATATTAAACACATATAAGTATTCTAATCAATCTCCTAAATTATATTATCATTTAATTGAAATATGATTCCTTTCTTACATAAATTAGAATAAATTAGCTAGAATATCGCATAATCAAAGAAAACATATTCTCAGTTTTCTTTCTTTCATAGAATCAAATTTTCATCACATATTTCACTTTAAATCTTCCTAGCAATTCTCACCACATCATATCTTGTTGTTTGTTTCACAATGTGAATCGAACCTAAACACATATTAATCATAACACATTATTCTAATTCCAAAAACATAACATGTGACAACTTTTGATTGTGTATTCTAAAGGTAATTTTACCCTTTTTTTAGAAACATAAATAAACAGAAAAATAATAACCGCACATTATTATTAATTTCTCGCACACTCTTATTTAATATTTTTCTGTTGTTTCAAATAAATTTTATTTAATTTCACGGCCGTACAAAATAAAAGATACAATATATTTAGGATTTAGGCCAGCAATATGGCCAATAAACTAGGCACACGTAATGAGGGTAGGTGTAAATAAAAATGGTGCGAAATTTAATTTTTAAATTATTAATTTTTTAACACACATAGCTCATTATTTATATAATGTAACACGTAATATATTATTTTATGTACCGATCACATTGAAAAACCTCTCGGGAGTTGACGTAGGCCCATAATTAGGAATTTAGGCCCATCCCGTCTTCTACCTCAAGCTTTAGCTCGAGAAAGAAGCTGTTGGCTTTCCGCTATGGCTTCAAAGCTGCTTCCGCTGCGACGGCTCTCGAGGAGGCTTCTCAGACCTCCATCTTCTCCTTCTTCTTCTTTCACCGCCTCCAGGTCGTGCTTCCATATTCTAGAAGCTAAGAAATCTCCTCATCTCTCCTCGAACAGCCACGACGGACCTCGTCGTTGGATAGCTTCCAGAAGCTTCTGTTCGAGCCCTTTGAATCTCGATGACGATACTAATATTCCCGCCGCCATCGATTACCAGTAAGTCTCAATTTTCCGTCAAAATTTTGTATTCTGCTTGGTTACTGAGAAAATATGGAACGAAAGTTTTGATCTTTTTCTCTAAGAAGTTGTAGGAAGCAGAAATGTTGCTCCAACTAAGTTAAGATATGCAGAAATAGTACAAGGTACACAGTTTTAATACAAAAAATAGAACATTAGTGATAATAAACCGTACATTAGTCGCGGTTTAGCGGCCTTTTATTGTCTGTTTAGTGTTACGCCAGTTTTATTTTTTACTAAAAGATTGTAACCGGTTCTATTTGCGCATATTTTTCTTTATTTTTTTCAGTTATTCATAAATTGGGAATTCTAAAGATACAGATTTTGTGTTCGGATTGGAATTTTAGCTGAAATTGCTGCTTGGTTCAAGGCGTAAAATGAATGTTGCTAATGAGTTGATGCGCATACAGTTCTGTACTACAGGAGGATGAATTTCACAGGCTAGCTGATTCTACAATACAAGACCTCCAAGAGAAATTCGAGGTATTTCATTTTTTCCGTTCCTTTTCGTGCGGAGTTATTCGAGTTTCAAACTCGTTATGCATTGTTTTCTTGTTTTGGTACATAACACATTTTGTATTGTTATGCATTATGTTTTCATTGATGGTTCTACCTGGCAGGAATATGGAGATTCTGTTCAAGTCGACGACTTTGACATAGACTATGGGGTGAGAGTGGCTGGTTGTTGTTTGAAATTGATTAAGTAAATAGGAAAGTAATGTAGTTTTTGGCAAGTAATTGGGTTTGCATTTGGCAGAATGAGGTGCTGACCTTAAAACTCGGGGATCGTGGTACCTATGTTTTGAACAAACAAACACCAAACAGACAAATTTGGTTGTCTTCCCCGGTGAGGTATGTTTTCTTCTGTCGCCCTTATTGGATTCAGGTTTGCTTGTCTGATTGTGTCTCGTATAGTTACACTTTTGTGAGTCTATATGTTGGTTCGTTCAAAATGTCTGCGAGTCTTCTTGATACCTTTGCTTCATGCCATTGTTCGGACTGCATGTTAATCTAAATTTACAATCGAGGATCATTTCTCTGGGAAGAATCAATCAAAGAATTTCATTATATCCCTTCTAAGATCATTCTATTTCGTCTGGTATTTCGTAGGAATAAACGGTATATACAGATAAAGTGGAGAATCCATTTTTTGTTCCTTCTATTAAAACTAATAAAAGAGACCTTCGAGGGAAGGATTAAGGATTTACCTGGTGTGAGATATCACATTGTTCGAGGAACCCTAGATGCTGTCAGAGTAAAGGATCTCTGAATGAGCAGTTCTGTGACGTGGGAAACTCTTCCATTATGTACTTAAGAATGAAACTGGATGTATCCTCAACAGTCTATACCTTAGTCTGTCACACTATACCATAGTGCACACATATATATTGAAATGTGTGAATGAACGTATTTTTTAATCATCCGTTGATGTATTACTGCGTGTCCATGAGTTTGCTTCTGTGTCCATGCTTCTTCATATTTCCTTGATAGCGGCATTATTTTTGAGCAATTTGTACACACCTTTGCACGTGCTTGTGATCAGAAATTAATGCCTTAAACTTATGAGTGAATTATAAATTACAGAAATTTGAATACGATATTACAATGTTCTAATACTGTCTAGGTTCTTAGCTGAAGCAAGAACGGGTATCAAATGGCGCAGGCTTGAATAAAACGTCTCCTACAAGATTTTGGAAAGGAAGCTAAAAATTTGAAATTGAAACTAATTTGTAGGAAATATTATCTGATTAGCGAGTGGTGACTAGAATCTTGAATGGTAGCCCTTCAACTGGAACCTGTGACGTTCCTTCTCTCACGTGGAAGAATGTCCTGATGCCCTTAAACTCATGAAAGGGAGGGAGTTTGATGGGGCGGAGGGTCTTTACTGTTTACGCATCTTCTATATGGGAAATCCCATCCATTGCAGCACATTTTTATACATAATCAATCTCAGAAATCCATGTGCTCAGTATTCTGTGGAGATGTGACTCACTGAGTTACCATCATGCATGTGCCCATTATTCTTGGCACGACGTTGATGTATAACATGTTTCCAATGTGGTGGCCATTGACATGTCTTTGTGGAAGCTAACTACATTCATTGTAGCTTTGAGCCTTGTGTTTACAGAAGTGGAATGCTTTACTATACTGCCATGTCAATTGTGATGTAAACATGGTCTCCCGTAATCACCATCTTGACAAGTACTTGTATTAATATTGTAATCCCATGATAGAAATTTTCGTGCTCATTCTCCTACCTGCATCTTGCTCATGTAGTGTTAGAAATCCACGGTCCTGTTTACTCCTTACTATTTTGCTCAACTTCTTAATAATTTGTCTTTCGTTTTGCTATAAGATTTATGTTCTTGATGCAGTGGTCCTCAGAGATTTGACTGGGATCGGAGTGCTCAAGCGTGGGTTTATAGGAGGACCAAAGCTTGTTTATTGAAAATTCTAGAGAGTGAGTTGGAGAAACTGTGTGGTGAACCCATCAGCCTTTCATAAACTGCCTCAAAAGTTTGGTAATATAGTTTCACTTGGAAATTCAACCGCCTCAAAAGTTAGATAATATTGTCTGAAAATTTGTTTTTGTGTAAATAAAATACAAGATTTCGAGCATTTCAATAAGCAACATACTTAAGAGGCAGGCAAGAACTTCATTTCATTTCTCCAATTTTCTTTCAATGCAATTATCTTTTAATTTCCCTTCGAGTTTTTTAGTCTCGCTAATTAATGTTAATGAAAATTTCGAAGCGCAGCTTATGACCTACTGTGACAAAAATTTATACATTTTGTTTTAGTTTCCTTCTCGCTTAAGCGGACGAGATAACCCTCTATTCGATTGAAAATTTGACAAATTTGACAGTTATACCAAGTTCAATGACCATGGTTCAAAAATATTGTATGTGGCTGGGCTATCAGGGCACTCTATAAACCCCAACGCTACCATCACAGCCACAAAACTGTAATTTGACTTAGGCATAGTGCTTTTCCTCACCGTGCTTTTCTGCATAATGCATGACGAGCACCTCCTGGTTTCATGCATTACACAAATAATGGATATTTTACAGAAGAATAAATCGCTGTGAAGTGTCTATTCCGATAGAATTAAGAACTTGCTTTTTGTGTGTTGTCCCTTTCGTTTGCAGACAAGGTAGTTTCAAATGTAAGTGGAGAAGCAGCTTTTTATTTGAAATCAAGATAGAATAATCCTCGGATTCGTACTGGTAAAAATATTTTGGCTGGCATACAAGTATGATCCTCTCAATTATTCACCCAACGTACAACGCGCATGAAAGAAATTTTTTTAAATAATTAAAAACGCTCTCAGACTATAAAAAATGTTTTTAAGTTACAAAGAAGTCCTTGCATTTTTATTAAAAATTTCGATGCGTTTCTAATAAAAAATCACTTATTGGAAATTCTTTTAAGTACAGGTGTTTTATAAGTTTTGTAAATTTGTACTATTATATCCACTTACAAGAAGTCGAGGATATATCTTTAATAGTATACAATAATCTCCCTTGAAAACTATATCAACGCATCAGTATATAAGATAACATGTATATTATAGTAATTTGGCGTAAAGGTAACACTCATTTAATTTTGGAAACCAGCTGAGTGGTTAGTGTAAAACGATGGCACTATTAAGTTTTTGTCAGGAAGCTAAAATGGGTAAGCACGATGCAAATATTCTAATCCAAAACAAGCCTACTATTAGCAAGGGCGGTGAAAAAGATTACTTTCTGCCAAGATACTCGTTGGATTCTTTTGGTGACAATCTTAGAAATTCGTAAATCGTGTCTGTTCATCATATATTGTATGATAAGTTTTTGTCAAGTATTGTTTATGTTTATTTTTAAATAAAAATATTTAAAATAATTTATAACCGTACGATGAACGATGAACAGACACAATTTATGAATCTTTGGGATCATCACAAAGAGAAACTGACGAGGGCATGGACCCTACTTTCTGCAGCTGGTTTTTTTATTCTCTCAAACATCCCCTTTACCAATTTTTGTGGCCAGAAAACCAAGTGAAAATTTAGATGAACCTCCATCGTTCAAGGTGGGAAAGGGTACAAACATTTCACCGTAAACCTTGTGACAGTCATTTTTTAGATATTATTGGTTAAGAATTTTATTTTTGTTCTAATGAAGAAAATTTATCCACAAGTGATCGATTGTTCTGATGGATAGAATTGTTCTTGTCAATAAATTGCATCAAGGATTCAAATCTTCCCTATGCCCCTTTCCTTAGTCGAGTTTAGAGTGGAAATATTGTTTGTAAGAACCATTAACTAGCCTTCCAAGAAGTGTACTTGACAATTGTCCAAACTCATGTTTATTGATTGGTAATCATTAATGGATGTAAACCCCACGATCTATCAATTGAGAAAAAACTTGAATAGGGTTGTTTGACTAGTTAGATAGTTAAGACACTCTCAAAGAATCAGACCCACACACAATATTCGATATCATCCAACCGTTCATTAGCCACAAGCTCGCTCTTTGAAGTGTGACCTAATCAGCGGGTTGATCAAGCTCTTCGAAATATTTTCTTCGGGCAACAACTGATAATCACATACGTGGGTTCAATCCTCCAAGACTTGTTAGAGCTCTCTTCAACCTACTCATGGCTAGATTGATCGGTTTCGGGTCAAATAGAAAGAAGATTCCAACTCTGGAAAGCGCCTACACCTAATGGTTTAAGGCAAGCTAGTATCACTTATCTTCTAATTTAAATAACATTTTACAAAGAATGGGATGGAAAACAACCCTCCCTTTTGTCACTCCAAGTGCTAGGAACATACTCCCTCTTTTGTCACCATCGTGGTGTCATATTTCATCAAGTTATGGTCAAGATAAATAAAAGCACCTACCATACTTTTGCTTTGGCTACTAGTAATATCTTCCCTTCAGACTAGGAATCTCTCTCTTCTTCTTTCCATTCCCTTCCATCTCTTCCTTTCACATTCTCTTATTTTGTCTTTCTCTTGTTATAAAAAATTAATATAAGATATTGACGTGGCTTAACCGTGACCGTTCAAATAAGAGGGGAGGGAAGGGGAGAGAAAACAAGAGGAGAGAGAATTCTACTCCCTTCCGGACTAGTGGGTTAGAAATTTTCATAAATAAGTACAACTGCAAACACCACCACCACATAACCATTCGAACCCTAAAAGCTTCAAACAAATATCCACCACAAGAACCAAACCTCTTGATCGAGTTCAAATCCTTTATGCTAATTTGCAGAGGTTATTATTCTTTCTCAATAGAGAAAATTGTAGCAATGATCCTTAAATTTTAACCTAATTGGAGCAATGGTTATTCAATTAAAAATTTATAACCATTGATTCTTTAACTTATCAAAACATATAGCTATGGTCATTTTCGTCAATTCCGTCAGAACTGCTGTCAAAATAAATTATGTTAGAAGAACCATTGGTACAATTGGACTAAAGTTGATGGACCATTGCTCTAATTCGGTTAGAGTTGAGAGACTATTTCTTCAATTGGTTTAAAGTTGAGGGGCTATTGCTACAATTTTCTCATTCGGTTTTTCATATTTGTCCCTGATTCAGCCTCTCATTTTGGCTAAAGTTCTAACAGAGTTGATAAAAAGAATCATAACTGCACATTTTAATGACTTAAGGGGCCACTAGACAAGAATTTTAATTGAATGATCGTTACTACAATTTCTACTTCTTAATAATTAACAATCCTTGAAGACGAACCAAAACAATGTATTAAAAAATATGATTGGTTGATGATCTTGTGGTGTTCTGCTGAGAGCCTCTCCAGCCACAACCTGGTTACTTGGGATATTTTTCTCGTATTATTCTATGATAAATCAAATTAATTAATCATATAATAGAGATTTAATTTCTCGGTTTTAGTAAAGTGATTGAATCCTTGCATAAACGTTTGGCCTACTTGATGCGACGGCCGGCCATAGACCTTAAATTAATCAACTAATAAAGGTTACGGAAAAGATACTAATCTTCATGTTCTTCGTTAATCAACTTTGTTTATGGTCTTGAGGTAGATATTTGTTGAGAGAAAATAATAAACAAACATACAAAGATATCCAAACCGGACAATGTTAGCAACTAAGATTAGAACAAATTATAGGTACTTAACAAAACCCACTAGCTTGTAAAAATCAAGAGGAGAGAAACTACGATAGGTTGAAGCATTTTATTAGCGTAGTTTTTAAATCACGTGAGATAAACGTGTTAGTTGAAACGTGACACGTCTTAGTTTTTTGTAAAAGCTGGTCTTATATTTGATGTAAATCAGGTGAGTAAAAACGTTTAGGATATTAATCAAAGGTTGAGAATTTGGACAAGAGCTATTACATCGTGACCGTTGATGCATATGATACCTACGACACATAAGTGGTACGACATTTACCTGCCTGTTGTTGATCTGATACTCACGACACAAGAATGGCTAGACTTTGAAGGTGATATAATAGACACCCCACGACACATGAACAATAAAAATTATTAGCACCAATTTTTTTTTTTTAGTACATTAATATTTTTACATTAAGGAAAAAATTATGTTAAGTCACATAATGGGCAGGCTAATTTGGTATCGAATTTCATTCACGAGATTCGAACTTAAGACATCTCACTTTCAAATGAAGTAGAATATCACCAGATCGTAATACTGAGTGACATCATTAGTATAGTTTAAATACCCACAATGTATTAACGATCATAATTCTCTCACACGTGCAGGATCGATTAAATCCGGAACATCACTATGAGTTGGTGCCTGCTCCCCATTGTGTTGTGACTCGTGAGACTATTATGCGTCATGGCATTGTGTGTTCAAAGGACAAACGCATTATGTACCTTCAGAAAGGTCCCAATCTGATGAGTTGATATGGATAAGATGAGAATTTTCTTCGGATTATCTTTGTAGGATCTTCGAAATTCTCACATCATGATCTTTCAACATACATTGTATGGATAATTTTCTTTAGCTATTATTTCGGTTTAATTTTAAATAAATAAATTCTCCCAACTTGAATCCAAATTCGTCAATATGGACTAGGGCTTTCTGACAACTGCCATAATTCTAGGAGGCAGATTGTCTGCCTCCACAATTCTAAAGACAGAGGCAGGCAGACCATCACGATTCACGCCACCTCCATCCATCATCTGCACTCCTCCACGAGGACTCGGTCTTTTCACCTCCACCACACTCAAAAGTCAAATCTATTCCTTGCAAGACCGCATCTAAATCAACCACCTCGAGCGGCGGTTGGGATGAAAATTTTAACCCGTATATAAAACGGACTTGAATTCCATTTTTCAGGCTTGTGAACAAACAATAATGGTTGCTAAAATACTTATAGGAAATTTTTTTTAGCTCTGAAAATATAAATTATTACGACGAAACCATTAACTAATTTATTTAATAAAAAATATATATATTCTTTTTTTGATCTCCATAAAAATAAACTGTGATGAAAAATCATCAATTGATTTTTTAAATGGCATCTAAGAGCTAGTTTGAATGTGCTTTTAAAATGACTAAAAACGTTTTTAGAGACAATATTCTGAGATTCCAGAAGCACTTTAAATGTTTTCTACAAAAAGCACCACTTATATTCCAGAAAACACTTTAAGTACTTTTCTAGAATTTATTAATATTTTTATTAAAAATTATTTCAAAAAAAATTTATCATGAAAAACGCTTTCAGTTATTTTAAAAGCACATAAATTTTTAGTTAAAACTTTCTCATCAAATCGTATAATAAGCTTAGCAAAATTTAAGGTACAGGAGACGTGTCAATCACGTGACTAATCAAAGCAAAACAGGTAACGTATTCTACCAAGTATCAAATTTCATTAACAAATTTGACGTTAAAATATGATGACATGTTATGTTGTCAATAATTTAAATCATCAAGAAATAAAGATTTAACTTGATTGATAATTCATATTAACAGCGGGGTAAAAAGTAAAAATAATCAAAACAAACCCAAAATTCCATTTTAATACAAGAAAAAAAAAACAGAGAAAAAAATTCAAACTCTCCTACAAATTACAAAGTACTGTTTTTTTTTTATAAAATAATGGCACGACATAAACAAGGAGAATATTAAACAAATTGTCTGACTAATACAAATTTAACTAGTGCTCTAATCAGGATCAGTTGAGTTGAAACTGTTGTTAGGTAATTAAAAAGAATTATCCATCATAAGCTACCTCATATCCGACGGCTACGACGGCTGCGGTCAAGATCGACGGCTTCAGATCCTTCATTAAAGGTTACGGATTGCCTTGCCGGCGAAAACTCCTCGGGGGCTCAATAACGGGCGAGGACGGAGAAGCCGGCCGGTTTAGGTCGATTCTCCGGTCTTTTCGAGGTCTCGATGAGTCAACCGAAGTGGCTCCGCCGTTGCGTTCCGACGGACCCGCTCGAGCAGCCTTAGCGGAGCCACACCTCTGGTGAGGACATGAACGGTCGAGATCGGCGATCTGTGATATAAACTTACGAATCTTAGCCGTTGAAAAATGAAAGACGATTCTGAAATCAACGGAAACGGAGAATAACGTACCTGGGAGCGAAGATCCGACGCGGTTTCTCTGAATCGCTTCAACGAAACGGCGGTGGCGGTTTTGGAATCACCTCCACCGCCATTGTTGAAAGCAGTCGCAGACTGCTCGCCGCTCGATGCGCTTGAAGTCGGCGGAGGCGGCGTCGCGGTGGAAGACAACGGCACCACTTGATTATCTCCGTCCTCATCGAAATCAACATCCTCATCATCATCGTCGTCATCGTCGTCGTCAATCTCATCGTTATCCGAATCGAATTCCTCATCATTGCCGCCCTGGCTCTCGTCGTCGTCGTCTCTGCCTCCGTCTAGGGAGAACGCAGCTCTCGCACACCGAAAAAGTGTGGCCGAGCTTTTCGCCGGAGGCCTTCCAAGGCGTGAGAGACTGGCAGCCGTGGCAGAGGAGGCTCCGGGAGTGGCGAGACACCAGGAAATTGGCGCCGTGAACCTTGGCGTCGCAGTCCCAGCACAGAATCGCCTGGTCTGATTCGCAGAAGATTCTCGCTGGAAGCCGGCAGAGCTCGCAATTCTTCATCTTTCTCTTGATTGCAAAGGACGCAGAGTCCGCCTTCAGTTTTTGGGAATTTTCTTTTCTCGCAGTTTCTGGGTGTTTCTCGGAAAATCTTATTCTCTCTCTTCTGCAACTTCAGGATGGGTAAGATGGAAGGGAAAACAAGGGAAAGGGCCACTTGCCGACAATAATAGCATCAGCCCTGCTTTTTATTTCAATTACGATTTTACCATTCTTGGAACATGTTTTTGACACATCAACTACTCAAATAATTAAATTTCAAGAATTAGCTTAATACAAATTACTTACCTCATTTACAGATGATTGCACGTATTTTAAGTTTATTTTTAAGCTTCAAGCCTATACGAGGTTGTGGACTTGTGGTTGAAGTTGTCATTGTCTACTAGATAAACTTCTCGCCTTAGGTTATGTCATATAATCGTACAGGTAATTAAATGATGAAAAAAATTATAGGCCAAGTTATAAATATAATAGATCGTTTGAATTACTTTTGCTTAAGAAGCTTTAAATACATTGAATGCATATTTTTCAAGTGATTGCATGTATCTAAAATTTACTCGATCAGACGAGAAAATAAAAGAACAGTAAATTCACTCAAATCTCTCACCAATTTCTTTTAAAAAAATAGAAAAAAGTTGAAAAGAAAGTGCCTTGAATACCACCAAGTAGACAAAGGGCATGGAGGTCATTTCAAGTACAAAACGCTGCAGAAATTCAAAATAGTCCAAAGGTTTCAATGGGAGGACGACCAAAGGCGGAGGCTGTGGTGCTCCGCGGCGCCAGGTGTCGGCTCCTGGGGGAACAAAAGCTTGTGTGGTCTGTATGTGCACGCGGGGGGGGGCCTTCGGTCTTTTCCCTCCTTTGGTTGGTGCAGACTCGCAAGGATATTTTCGAAAATCTGGCTGACATGGCATCCAGGTGGCGTATTTCTATGTGAGGAGATTCTATTCGCTTGCATGGCGGAATTTGAGCCATCGGACCACGTGGGTCTGCACCCGCAAGATTTGATTATTTATTACGTGTACTGTGGGTCCCGAATCCCCGAATAGCGCGATTTTCAGCCTTGCGTTTCGCGGCTCCGAATCATGTCCTCAATTCCTATCCTACTTTTTTATTAAAAATATTATAATAGATAAGAATCATCAAGCCGACGCGCTCAGCATAGAAACCGCCAATAGCCAGTCGTCAAATTAGGAAAAATAACAAAGATTGAAAACATATTTTTATACCATATTTTTGTACCACTTTAAGTGATATTTAATGTGAACAACCATATTATTTGAAAAATTTACAAAATTCAAGGAAATAAAGAAGAAAAACTCTTCCTATACCACAATTGTCATTTAATTAATTAGTTTTTTTTTAATTATTAGTTTATTAAATAATGAACTAAATTTAAAAATCTGATTAATTCAAATGATATGGCTATCCACATCGAATACCGCCTAAGGTGATATAAAAATATGGTATAAATAGCATTACTCGGAAATATAATTAGCGTCGTTTTAAGCTTCTCGAAAACTCTTGTTAAATATTGTCCGTTATTTTGTTCGATTTATTTAATTTTATGATTAGATATTAAAGGTAGTGTGTGTAAGGTTAAAAGGTGTAAACAAAATATCTCCCAAGATTAATATTACAAAATTCTAAACATATATTAATTTATTTTTTATTTTCTTGAATATAGGATCAGTACAATTTTTTTTTATATTTTTTTTATGTAATATGTACCAATTTTTTATATACCACTTTGTTATAAAACTAAGAACTTTGCAAAAATCTGACTTTAGTATTGGGATATGGTGTCGAAACGAAAAATGAAAAGTGCATATGGGTGTAATATCCTAATAGAAAGTGAAGGAGTGGACACAAAGATTCGCGATAGCATTGAGTGTGAAAAAAATTGAGGTTTCATTATAAAATTAATTGCTAATATAAAGAGTAGTTCAATCTTTTATAAATCCTTACGTCCCTCACCAAAGTGGAACTTCGTCCCCACATTCTCACAAAGTGATTGCAACAAGGTTAACATTTACCAGTATGAGGGTAGCAAGATCAAAGTACGTCATTGCAGCAAGGTTTGTGAATCGCCTGCTGTTTTCCATCTTCATTTCGTATGCAATAGTAGTCTTGTTGTGCCGGAGGAAGTTTTGAACTCGAATTCTTTACCCCTTCGCCAAAAGAAATAGGAAAAAAAAAAAAAAAAATCAGATTTCTTGCACTCCAAGACTGTAACGTCCACGTGTGGGATACTACTGGAAATAGTTACAGGGCAAAATAAGCGACTTCTTCACTAGTACAAAAATGTTGGGCCAAATCCGAAGCCCAAACGTTAATATGGCCGACAGATGGGTTCGAACCTGACTGCTGAAGCCCAGCATAACTATCGATGCCACCAAAATTTTTCCAAAATTGCCTATGTACCCCTCAAGGTGCATTGAAAATTGAAAGGAAATTTAATTTTCACAAGGAATAACAGCCATCGACAATGGGGCTCCGGATGAAAGGCAAGGACGGAGCCATGATTAATTTTTTTTTTTTGGTGAGTTAGTTGAAATTAATACTATAAAATTATATGTTTATTTTTTTATTATATAAAATTATATAATAATCAATATAAAAACCATAATAGAATATCAACAATTCTTGAAATCATAACCCTAACAGATAACTTCAAGGACCATATAAATAATTAACCTACTAAATAAATCAAGGAGAAGTAAATAAAGCAATTAAGAACGCACCAAAAGTTACATTCATTGGAAAATCGGTAATGAAAAATAAGGAATTGGGGATATAGGAATTTAATTGTGAACTAAAAAACATTCTTTTTCTTTTCTTGAGTAAGAAGTACAGAGGCTAAATCGCATAGAGTAAATGATCTTTTTCTTTAATGAATAGGATAGAAGGGAGAGAGGAGATAGAAACTAGTTTATTATTTTTAGCATAAAAAGTTCTATTTATTACCTATCCTCTACTAAATATACATGAAATGCTAACCTGTTTTGAGATTGAGTGGGCTATGCAGGCTACATGCATTAACATAAGCCATTAAAGCATGAGTTAAAAAAAAGATAGTGCTATTCACACATTCTTATTAATTTTTTGCCATTAATCTTATAATTTATTCCATCGAATGACGAAAACTAAGAAGGATGTGTGAAAAATGAAAATGAGCGTGTAAACAGCACTACACTTACAAAAAACCTCCCTAAGCTACAGCCCACCTTAGCCTTGTGGGTGGCTCCGCCCGTGCTGACAGGATCGTCATCCTCATGCTCACGGTTCGCTTCTCAACAACAGCCTCGGTGTGAGGTGGTGCAATTGGCCGAGCATTGGAGGTGGAGATACTCACTCGCCGGTCGCCACAGCATTCTCGATTTCCTAATAGTATGCTCCTCATTAGTCATTACTTCTTAATCTTGCTTATTTACTTCCTTATAAAGCACAAAATTAAACTGCTTCGCCCTGCATAACTGCCATATACTCCCCAAAGAAGATGAAGACCCAAATTAAATTCTAATTTATTTGTTTATTTTTCTTTCAAATTGCATTCATCGGTAAAATCGAAAGTTTTGGATAAATTAGCTTGGACTATGGACGCTGGATAATGTATATGCATTGTCTCGTTATTGACTATTCTTGTACAACAGAAAAATGAAAAAAAAGAAAAAAAAAGCCATTTACAAAATAAGAGGGAAAGCGAGAAATAAAGTTGTGGACACAAAGAAGAGATGATATACAACAATTCAACGACCGTGACCGTGCATTTGCCACATTGCAATCAGTGAGCTCAGTCTCTATACATGTAGGCCATAGCCATAACGACATCAGTGGAAACAAAGAAGAGTTGAAAAATCTACAGAACTCGACGGCCTTGACCTTTCACTTTGGGCCAACTACTGTTCAACTATGCAGCATTGAATGATTGCCACAGGATCAACATTCTCTACGATATATGTTAATTAAGTTGTCAATCTTTTGGTAGCAGTAGCCTCTCCTTAATTAATGATGTTTCTCAGAGGGAGGTTAACAAGATCAAATTACGAGGTTGCATGGTTTGCGAATCGCATGCTGTTTTCCATCCTCGTTTCATATGCTTTAGCAATCTTGTTGTGCTCATCGCACTCAGTTTGCTTTCGCTATACTACAGATACAATAACATACGACACTCCAATTATCGACGGTGTTGAATCAGGGACTCTTGTTTCATCTGGAGGAAGATTTGAACTCGGATTCTTTAGCCCTTCACCTACAGGAACTCAAAGATATGTTGGCATATGGTATCACCAACTGAGTCCGAGGACAGTGGTATGGGTTGCCAACAGAGAATCCCCAGTTCTCAATTCCACCAGAACCGGATCTCTTGCACTCCAAGATGGGAACCTCCATGTGTTGGATATTACTGGAAAGAGTTACTGGTCAACGGGGCTTGAAACATCCAAGTCTTCAACACGGACTGCGAAGCTCATGGATTCCGGGAACCTTGTCCTAAGCAGCGGCGATGATCAGTTGGCAGTGAATATTCTGTGGCAGAGCTTTCAAAGTCCAACTGATACATTCATTCCTGGGATTGTAATGAATAAAAGCTTGGAGTTGACTTCATGGACAGGCGAAGATGACCCGGCAAGCGGGCAATTCATCTTCAAACAAGATCCAGATAAAGAGAACCAGTATGTCATCACAAAATCATAATCAAAAATTGAATCGATTCCGTACTGGAAAGGCGGAGAACAGGCACCTGTTACATTTTACAGCTTTGATCAAATGCTTCCTGCGGTTACTTACTTACTATCAAATTTCAGCAAGAAATATGTTGTTAGAAATCCCAAAATTATCAGGAATGCGAGTCAAAACTCCGCTCATAAAAACATAGCAATTCCTCCACGATCAGAATACAATTATACAAGGTTGGTGATTAATATTACTGGAGAGATACAGTTTTGGACGTGGATTAATTCCACAAAGCAGTGGAATTTGTATTGGTGGGCGCCAAGAGATAACTGCAGTGTGTTAAATGCTTGCGGCAACTATGGCAGCTGCAATTATAATAACAGGCCGTTTCTGTGCAAATGTTTGCCAGGTTTCAAACCCCTGGATCTACAGCAGTGGAATTCTGGAGACTTTTCAGGTGGATGCACAAGAAAGTTCGCATTATGTGGCGACAACAAGAATGATACCTTCTTGAGCTTGAAGAAGATGAAAGTGGGAAACCCAGATTCAGAAAGAAACGTTGACAATGAAACAGAATGCAGGAACGGGTGCTTAAATAGCTGCTCGTGCAAGGTTTATTCATATACTAAATCTGAAAACAGTAGTAATCGAAATGAGGCGGCTACTTCATTGTGCAGAATATGGAACGCGGGAGATCTAAATAATCTTGAAGAAGAGTATACCAATACGGGCCAAGACCTCTATGTTCGTGTTGCGTTGTCTGATTTAGGTATTCTTCCTCTGAAGTTTTCCGAAACTATTAAATGAATGTGTGGATGGCAGATTTTTTTTTTCTGTGTGAACATTAGTTACATGAGTTTTATCTTTATGCCTTCTGTTGTTTCACGCTATTCCATACATGTATATAGTTTCAATTAGCATGATTCTATTTACCTTTGATTAAAAGTGGGGTTAAGCCCTTTTGAACATAATTGCAAAAGCATGAGATTATTCGATATGAACATAAATGAGGTAGTGATAATTTCTTAGCTCGTTATGACAGTCAATTAATTACACCTTGTGCAGAATCAACTGTAAGAGACTGTAAGCCTTGCGGCACAACCATCATCCCTTATCCCCTGAGCACAGGACTGGGTTGCGGTGACCCCATGTACTCCCGTTTCAAGTGCAACAACTTCACAGGTCAGGTTAGCTTTGTGGGACTGAATGACACCTCGTTTAGAGTTATTAGCATAAACTCAAGTACCCAGAGATTTTTCATCCAAGGCCCCCAGACCGAAAATGTAGATAACTGTGATCCTAGAAACAGTGCGGCTAATTGGCAGAACAATCCATCATTTCCATTTGAAGTAATCAGTCCGTGTAAGGCTGACCTGGGTAATTTTAGTTCTGAAGTACTTTCATCCGGAGGTCCTAAAGTAGTGGAGATGGGTTGGGAGCTACCAAAGGAACCAACCTGCACAACATCTGCAGACTGCGGGGGTTGGGCACATTCAATTTGCAAGAGTGCACGAGATGGAAAGAAAAGATGCCTGTGCGAAGCCAATTTTCGATGGAATGGCTCGATATTAAGATGTACTCAAGGTGAGAATATCATGTTAGGTATAAAATTTCGGTCATGCATGTGCCCTCTTGCAAATCAAATTTTTATGTCGATACGAGTGCTGCAGAATCGTTTTACATTGTACAATACAGTAAAAATGATTATATGACAATAAAAAATATTTTCTTTTCTTTCTTGCAGAAGGTAATCTTCTAGGACAACCAAAAGAAGAGCATACGAGAAGAAAATTGCCATTGCCTCTGATAATTGTAGCGGTGCTTTTAAGTGTGATTTTTCTGGCGTGCATCGTCATTTCCATTTATAGATGGCGAAGAAATATGAACAACAAACGAGGTAACTGCTTTTCTATATGCGTTATTGTCATGAAAGATCTGCAGAGTTGTTCATAGTTGATGTGAATAAATGTCTTCAATTCCCTGTATTAGATCAAATAAGACGAGGACAATTTGATAGTGAAAGGAGAGTCAAGGAGTTGATAACCACAAGCGAGTTCAAGGAAGAGGAAGGTATAGATGTACCTTTTTTTGATATGCAAACTATACTGGACGCTACAGATAATTTCTCAAATGCAAACAAGCTTGGACAAGGGGGATACGGGCCTGTTTACAAGGTAATCGAACAGTTGTTTACCATTCCTTAGTACTTGAATCACCTTATATAGCAACACTTGTTTGTCATTGATGTTCATCTGTTGTGGTTTCTTATAAATTTATATGTAAGGGATTTTGTTGCAGGGAATGTTTCTTGGAGGCCAAGAAATCGCGGTGAAAAGGCTATCAAGGGTTTCAGGACAAGGCTTACAGGAATTTAGAAATGAGGTGGTGCTGATCGCCAAACTTCAACACCGAAACCTTGTTAGACTTAAGGGCTATTGCATGAAAGGAGAAGAAAAGATCTTGCTCTATGAGTACATGCCTAACAAAAGTTTAGACTCCTTTATATTCGGTCCGTTCCTACTCCTCTTTTCATTATCTGTCACTGCATGATACATGGTTTCTTGATTGACTTAACTACCATAGCTACTAAATTTTTCTCTATATGGAAAATGGAAATTCTGCAAGATCATACAAAACGTATGTTTCTCAACTGGGAGATGCGTTTTAGCATCATTTTGGGAATCGCTCGAGGGCTTCTTTATCTTCATCAAGATTCCAGATTGAGGATCATTCATAGAGATTTGAAAACCAGCAACATTCTCCTAGATGAGGAGATGAACCCCAAAATATCTGACTTCGGTTTAGCGAGGATTGTTGGAGGCAAGGAAACTCATGCAAACACAAACACTATAGTTGGAACTTAGTAAGCTATTAAGTTCTGTGTCTATGATTTCATATCCTTGACCCTTTTAGGTGAAAGTGCTTTTGTGCCTGCATAAGTTACTAAGTATATTTTTTGATGCAGTGGTTACATGTCTCCAGAGTATGCATTGGACGGAACTTTCTCAGTGAAATCAGATGTCTTTAGCTTTGACGTGGTTCTTCTTGAGATAATCAGTGGAAAAAAGAACACAGGCTTTTATCAATCGAAACAAACTTTCAGCCTCATAAATTATGTAAGTGCGTCAAATATTCCATATCCATTTAAACCCCATCAAACCCTATACACAATTTTTGAATTTTACCATTTTCCCAGGCATGGAGACTCTGGACAGAAAACAAGGTGCTGGATTTAATGGACAAGACTCTGGAAGAAAGTTGCAACGAAAGCCAGTTTATCAAGTGTGTCAATGTCGGACTCTTATGCGTACAAGAAGATCCGAGCGATCGCCACTCCATGTCGAATGTGATCACCATGCTCGACAGTGAAACTGCAATGTGTCCAGCTCCTAAACAGCCAGCATTTCTCACAAGGAGAGGCAACTCCAGCACAGCTTCTTCTTCTAGTAAGCCAGAAATTATATCTGAAATAACCAATAGTTTGGTTGAAGGTAGATAATTAAAGCACGGCTGATACTCTAATTTTTCACTCTTTCATAAACCTTTGACCTTTTCACGTCGCATTTGTTTTCTTTCTGTATATTTAACGCTTAACGAGTAATTGTAAAAGCCTATCTCTAATGTTTCTGGTCCCAAAAGTTTGAGTTTGACCTCTTTGCTGTGTGACTTGGGCTCATCGTGTATTCTTTTCTTTCTTATCCTGGAATCAACTTGGAATGAATGTTTTTCTTTTTTATTTCCTTTCTTTTTATGGGGGTCGAGGAGGAGGTGGGACTTGTGATATTTTGGCTTGGGGCATAAAAATTTGGATGCATTATGGGAAAATAAAACTTCCATCGAAGAGAGCAACAAAATAAGGAATAGGTTTATTTTTCTACATGTTAGCATTATTTCTTTGATACTTCCAAGGGGATTTCCGCATATTTTGCTTGGGGTTAGTCTTTTTTAATTATATTAGAAATTCTATAAGAACTTGTTATAATTGGATTGTTTCATCAACGGTGTTGGGTAAAAAATTTGGAGCGTAAAGTTCAATTAGATCCTTTTTTTTTTGAAGAGTGTACAGATTAACATTATCAATTAGAATAACATTTAATATATTGTTTCAGTGACACTATCGATATTATAAATATGTATATTTGTCATGTATGTAAATAATAGGAAGTGCTATTCACACATCCATTTGTATTTTCCACATACTTTTGTAATATTTGGTTATTAATATTCTTCGATTCATTCGATCTGACCCACTATCCTAAATAATACATCATTCATCCATTATATAGTTGTCATGTAGAGCTGTGCTACATGCCTTTGCATGTGCATGTTAGAGAGTTTTTAATCAATTGGGTGACGAAATTAATGATCTTAGATTAATAACGCTCAATATTTTTTGTTTAGAAAACTTATCCTCCACTAGAGAATCGTTTTATGATTTACCCCTCTCATATTTGGCAAATGGATCGTGTTTGTCGTGTTCGTATCGTTTTCGTGTAACACCTATTATCTTAACGGATCGTGTCATGTCACATCGGTTATCTTAACGAGTCCTTAATAGGTCGGGTCACTTTACCCAATGGGTAAAATGACCCGACCCGTTATGACCCATTATGACCTGTTAAGAAAAATATATATTTTTTTCTTAAATTTGCACATACCACACATTGCCACATAAATATTACTTCAATAAAACATATTTATCGTTTAAGTACTACATCTACACTCGAAAATAAGAGCCTAATAAACAAACATTCATACACTATTGGTCTATTACAAAATATTAAATGTGCAAGGATATGCAAAATGAAAGAATTTTTGTTTTCAAGGTTGTGAAGCCTTTCTCAAAAGTTTAAACCTATTGATGTTGGGCCAAATCCGAAGCCCAAAGGTTAATATGGCTGACAGTTGGGTTCGAACCTACACTGCTGAAGCCCAGCATAACTATTGATGCCACCAAAATTTTTCCAAAATTGCATATGTACCCCTCAAGGTGCACTGAGAATTGAAAGGAAATTTAATTTTCACAAGGAATAACAGCCATCGACAATGGGGCTCCGGATGATAGGCAAGGGCGGAGCCATGATTTTTTATTTTTTTTGGTGAATTAGTTGAAATTAGTACTATAAAATCATATGTTTATTTTTTTATTATATAATAAAAAACCATAATAGAATATAAATAATTATTGAAATCATAACCCTAACAGATAACTTCAAGGACCATATAAATAATTAACCTACTAAATAAATCAAGAAGAAGTAATTAAAGCAATTAAGAACGTACCAAAAGTTACATTCATTGGAAAATCGGAAACGAAAAATAAGGAATTGTGGATATAGGAATTTAATTGTGAACTAAAAAAAGTTATTTTTCTTTTCTTGAGTAAGAAGTACAGAGGCTAAATTGCATAGAGTAAATGATCTTTTTCTTTAACGAATAGGATAGAAGGGGGAGAGGAGATAGAACTAGTTTATTATTTTTAGCATAAAAAGTTCTATTTATTACCTATCCTCTACTAAATATACATGAAATGCTAACCTGTTTTGGGATTGAGTGGGCTATGTAGGCTACATGCATTAACATAAGCCATTAAAGCATGAGTTAAAAAAAAGATAGTGCTATTCAAACATCCTTATTAATTTTTTGCCATTAATCTTATAATTTACTCCATCGAATGACGAAAACTAAGAAGGATGTATGAAAAATAAAAATGAGCGTGTAAACAGCACTACACTTACAAAAAACCTCCCTAAGCTACAGTCCAAGGCTAAGGTGGCTCCACCCGTGCTGACAGAATCGTCATCCTCATGCTCACGGTTCGCTTCTCAACAACAGCCTCGGTGTGAGGTGGTGCAATTGGCCGAGCATCGGAGGTGGAGATACTCACTCGCCGGCCGCCATAGCATTCTCGATTTCCTAATAGTATGCTCCTCATTAGTCATTACTTCTTAATCTTGCTTATTTACTTCCTTATAAAGCACAAAATTAAACTGCTTCGCCCTGCATAACTGCCATATACTCCCCAAAGAAGATGAAGACCCAAATTAAATTCTTATTTATTTGTTTATTTTTCTTTCAAATTGCATTCATCGGTAAAATCGAAAGTTTTGGATAAATTAGCTTGGACTATGGACGCTGGATAATGTATATGCATTGTCTCGTTATTGACTATTCTTGTACAACAGAAAAATGAAAAAAAGAAAAAAAAAGCCATTTACAAAATAAGAGGGAAAGCGAGAAATAAAGTTGTGGACACGAAGAAGAGATGATATACAACAATTCGACGACCGTGACCGTGCATTTGCCACTTTGCAATCATTGAGCTCAGTCTCTATACATGTAGGCCATAGCCATATCGACATTAGTGGAAACAAAGAAAAGTTGAAAAAGAACTCGACGACCTTGACTTTCACGTTGTGCCAACTACTGTTCAACCAGGCAGCATTGAATGATTGCCACAGGATCAACATTCTATCCGATATATGTTAATTAAGTTGCCAATCTTTTGGTAGTAGTAGCCTCTCCTTAATTAATGATGTTTCTCAGAGGGAGGTTAACAAGATCAAATTACGAGGTTGCATGGTTTGCGAATCGCATGCTGTTTTCCATCTTCGTTTCGTATGCTGTAGCAGTCTTGTTGTGCTCATCTCACCCATTTTGCTGTGCTAGAGATACAATAACATACGGCACTCCAATGAATGAATCAGAAACTCTTGTTTCATCTGGAGGAAGATTTGAACTCGGATTCTTTAGCCCTTCATCTAAAGGGACTCAAAGATATGTTGGCATATGGTATCACCAATTGAGTCCGAGGACAGTGGTATGGGTTGCCAACAGAGAAAAGCCAGTTCTCAATTCCACTGGTACCAGACGCCTTGCACTCCAAGATGATGACCTCCAAGTGTTGGATGCTACTGGAAAGAGTTACTGGTCAACGGGGCATGAAACATCCAAGTCTTCAGCACGGACTGCAAGGCTCATGGATTCCGGGAACCTTGTTCTAAGCAGTGGCGATTTGGCAGAGAAATTTTTGTGGCAGAGCTTTCAAAGTCCAACTGATACATTCATTCCTGGGATGGTAATGAATAAAAGCTTGGAGTTGACTTCATGGACAGGCGAAGATGACCCGGCAAGCGGGCAATTCATCTTCAAACAAGATCTAGATAAAGAGAACCAGTATGTCATCACAAAATCAAAATCAAAAATTGAATCGATTCCGTACTGGAAAGGCGGAGAACACGCAACTGATACATTTTACAGCTTTGATCAAATGCTTCCTGCGGTTACTTACTTACTATCAAGTTTCAGCAAGAAATATGTTGTTAGAAATTCCAACATTTTCAGGAATGCGAGTCAAAACTCCGCTTATAAAAACATAGCAATTCCTCCACGATCAGAATACAATTATACAAGGTTGGTGATTAATATTACTGGAGAGATACAGTTTTGGACGTGGATTAATTCCACAAAGCAGTGGAATTTGTATTGGTGGGCGCCAAGAGATGAATGTAGTGTGTTTAATGCTTGCGGCAACTATGGCAGCTGCAATAGTAATAATTGGCCGCTTCTGTGCAAATGTTTGCCAGGTTTCAAGCCCCAATATCTACAGCAGTGGAATTCTGGAGACTTTTCAGGTGGATGCATAAGAGACTCTGTGTTATGCGGCAACAACAAGAGCGATACCTTCTTGAGCTTGAAGAAGATGAAAGTGGGAACCCCAGATTCACAAATCAACGTTGAGAATGAAACAGAATGCAGGAACGGGTGCTTAAATAGCTGCCTGTGCAAGGCCTATTCATATGCTAAATCTGGAGAGTATAGTAATCGAAGGGATGCTAAATTGTGCAGAATATGGAACTTGGGAGATCTAAATAATCTTGAAGAAGAGTATACCGATGCAGGCCAGGACCTCTCTGTTCGTGTTGCGTTGTCTGATTTAGGTATTCTTCCTCTGAAGCTTCCTCAAACTAACAAATGAATGTGTGGATGGCATAACTATTTACCTTGTGAATTATGAGCCAAAATGTAGAACTGAGAATGAGCTTCAGTTACATGAGTTTTATCGTTATGCTTTCTGCTGTTTCATGCTATTCCTTACATGTATATATCGTTTCAATTAGCATGATTCTATTTATATTTGATTAAACGCGGGGTTAAACCCTTGTGAACATAATTGCAAAAGCATGAGATTATTCGATGTGGACATAAATGAGGTAGCTATAACAGTCAATTAATTACGCCTTGTGCAGAATCAACTGTAAGAGACTGTAAGCCTTGTGGCACAACCATCATCCCTTATCCCTTGAGCACAAGTCCGGATTGCGGTGACCCCATGTACTTCCATTTCAAGTGCGAAAACTTCACAGATGAGGTTAAATTTGTGGGACTGATTCCTGGGCTGAATGAAACCTTGTTTAGAGTTATTAGCATTAACTCGAGTTCACAGAGATTTTTCATCCAAGGCTTCCAAACCGAAAATGTAGATAAATGTGATCGTATGAACAGAGGGGTAAATTCGCAGATCAAACCATTTAAAGTAATAAGTTTGTGCAATGCTGACCTGGGTAATTTTAGTTCTGAAGTACTGTCATCCAGAGGTCCGATTGTAGTCGAGATGGGTTGGGAGCTACCAGTACTGGAACCAACCTGTGAAAAATCTTCAGACTGCACGGATTGGCCACATTCAATGTGCAATCCTGCAAGCGATGGAAATAAAAGATGCCTTTGCAAATCCAGTTTTCGATGGGATCACTTGAAATTAAGATGTACTCAAGGTGAGAATATCATGTTAGGCACAAAATTTCGGTCATGTACCCTCTTGCAAATCAAATTTTTATGTTGACACGAGTGCTGCAGAAAATTTAGATTATATGACAATAAAAAATATTTTATTTTCGTTCTTGCAGAAGGTAATCTTCAAGGTTCATCAAGGAAGACCGTACGAAAAGAAAATTGCCATTGCCTCTGATAACTGTAGCGGTGCTTTTAAGTGTGATTTTTCTGGCGTGCATCGTCATTTCCATTTATATATGGCGAAGAAATATGAACAACAAACGAGGTAACTGCTTTTCTATATGCGTTATTGTCATGAAAGATCTGCAGAGTTGTTCATAGTTGATGTGAATAAATGTCTTCAATTCCCTGTATTAGATCAAATAAGACGAGGACAATTTGATAGTGAAAGGAGAGTCAAGGAGTTGATAGACACAAGCGAGTTCAAGGAAGAGGAAGGTATAGATGTACCTTTTTTTGATATGCAAACTATACTAGACGCTACAGATAATTTCTCAAATGCAAACAAGCTTGGACAAGGGGGATACGGGCCTGTTTACAAGGTAATTGAACAGTTGTTTACCATTCCTTTGCACTCGAATCAACTTTATATAGCATCACTTGTTGTCATTAATGTTTATCTGTTGTGGTTAGTTGTAAATTTATATGTAAGGGATTTTGTTGCCAGGGAATGTTTATTGGAGGCCAAGAAATTGCGGTGAAAAGGCTATCAAGGGTTTAAGGACAAGGCTTGCAGGAATTTAGGAATGAGGTGGTGCTGATTGCCAAACTTCAACACCGAAACCTTGTTAGACTTAAGGGATATTGCATGAAAGGAGAAGAAAAGATCTTACTCTATGAGTACATGCCTAACAAAAGTTTAGACTTCTTTATATTCGGTTCGTTCCAACTCCTCTTTTCATTATCTTTTACTGCATGATATGATTTCTTGATTGACTTAACTACGATAGCTTCTAAATTTTTCTCTATATGGAAAATGGAAATTCTGCAAGATCATACAAAAAGCATGTTTCTCAACTGGGAGATGCGTTTTAGCATCATTTTGGGAATCGCTCGAGGGCTTCTTTATCTTCATCAAGATTCCAGATTGAGGATCATTCATAGAGATTTGAAAACCAGCAACATTCTCCTAGATGAGGAGATGAACCCCAAAATATCTGACTTCGGTTTGGCGAGGATTGTTGGAGGCAAGGAAACTCAGGCAAACACAAACACTGTAGTTGGAACTTAGTAAGCTACTAAGTTCTGTGTCTATGATTTCATATCCTTGACCCTTTTAGGTGAAAGTGCTTTTGTGCCTGCATAAGTTACTAAGTATATTTTTTTGATGCAGTGGTTACATGTCTCCAGAGTATGCATTGGATGGAACTTTCTCAATGAAATCAGATGTCTTTAGCTTTGGCGTGGTTCTTCTTGAGATAATCAGTGGAAAAAAGAACACAGGCTTTTATCAATCGAACAAACTTTCAGCCTCATAAATTATGTAAGTGCGTCAAATATTCCATATCCATTTAAACCCCATCAAACCCTATACACAATTTTTGAATTTTACCATTTTCCCAGGCATGGAGACTCTGGACAGAAAACAAGGTGCTGGATTTAATGGACAAGACTCTGGAAGAAAGTTGCAACGAAAGCCAGTTTATCAAGTGTGTCAATGTCGGACTCTTATGCGTACAAGAAGATCCGAGCGATCGCCACTCCGTGTCGAATGTGATCACCATGCTCGACAGTGAAACTGCAATGTGTCCGGCTCCTAAACAGCCAGCATTTCTCACAAGGAAAGGCAACTCCAGCACAGCTTCTTCTTCTAGTAAGCCAAAAATTATATCTGAAATAACCAATAGTCTGGTTGAAGGTAGATAATTAAAGCACGACTGATACTCTAATTTTTCACTCTTTCATAAACCCTTGACCTTTTCATGTCGCATTTGTTTTCTTTCTGTATATTTAACGCTTAACGGGTAATTGTAAAAGCCTATCTCTGATGTTTCTGGTCCCAAAAGTTTGAGTTTGACCTCTTTGCTGTGTGACTTGGGCTCATCGTGTATTCTTTTCTTTCTTATCCTGGAATCAACTTGGAATGAATGTTTTTCTTTTTTATTTCCTTTCTTTTTATGGGGGTCGAGGAGGAGGTGGGACTTGTGATATTTTGGCTTGGGCATAAAAATTAGGATACATTATGGGAAAATAAAACTTCCATCAAAGAGAGCAACAAAATAAGGATTATGTTTATTTTTCTACATGTTAGTATTATTTCTTTGATACTTCCAAGGGGATTTCAGCATATTTTGCTTGGGGTTAATCTTTTTTAATTATATTAGAAATTCTATAAGAACTTGTTATAATTGGATTTATTGGATTGTTTCATCAACGGTGTTGGGTAAAAAATTTGGAGCGTAAAGTTCAATTAGATCCCTTTTTTTTGAAGGGTATACAGATTAACATTATCAATTAGAATAACATTTAATATATTGTTTCAGTGACACTATCGATATTATAAATATGTATATTTGTCATGTATGTAAATAATAGGAAGTGCTATTCACACATCCATTTGTATTTTCCACATACTTTTGTAATATTTGGTTATTAATATTCTTCGATTCATTCGATTTGACCCACTATCCTAAATAATACATCATTCATCCATTATAGAGTTGTCATGTAGAGTTGTGCTACATGCCTTTGCATGTGCATGTCAGAGAGTTTTTAATCAATTGGGTGACGAAATTAATGATCTTAGATTAATAACGCTCAATACTTTTTGTTTAGAAAACTTATCCTCCACTAGAGAATCGTTTTATGATTTACCCCTCTCATTTCTGGCAAACGGGTCATGTTTGTCGTGTTCGTGTAACACCTATTATCTTAACGGATCGTGTCGTGTCACATCGGTTATCTTAACGGGTCTTTAACAGGTCGAGTCACTTTACCCAATGGGTAAAATGACCCGACCCGTTATGACCCATTATGACCTGTTAAGAAAAATATTTTTTTTTTCTTAAATTTGCACATACCACATATTACCACATAAATATTACTTCAAAATATTAAAACATATTTATCGTTTAAGTACTACATTTACACTAAAAAATAAGAGCCTAATAAACAAACATCCATACACTATTGGTCTATTACAAAATATTAAATGCGCAAGGATATGCAAAATGAAAGAATTTTTGTTTTCAAGGTTGTGAAGCCTTTCTCAAAAGTTTAAACCTTGCCAATGGAACTCAAAGCTTGTATGCTATTCCTTTTACAAAATCCTCAATTTTCATCGATCATCATGATATAAGATTTTGTGGTATCCACTAGTGTTAATATTTTAAATTGAAAATTGAATTCATTCATTGTATTCATATAGGGGCAGAGAGTGTAGCTGTAAAAAAATCATCAAATCGGAGTTAAAATAACCATTAAATCGTGATTTTTCGTTGATAACTGTCGAAAAGTTTTGTCCCATTACTCGATATCTGAATGTTTGTTTGTTGCGATTTTTGGCGTATGCGATCTTGAAGCATATACAAACAAGTTTAATGGTTGGATTGTTGAAATTAGTTTTGTAGAATGTGTATCCCATCAAAACGATAGATTCACTAACACTTAGAGTTTATTTATACTTTCATTAAGTATAACATAAGATTTTGTGGTATCCATTAGTGTAAAATATTTTAAATTGAAGATCCAATTCATTCATTGTATTCATATAGGGTCAAGGAGTGTAGCTGTAAAAAATTATCAAAATCGGAGTTAAAATAAACCGTTAAATTGTGATTTTTTGTTGATAACCGTTGAAAAGTTTTGTCTCGTTACTTGATTTCTGAATGTTTGTTTTTTGCAATTTTTGGCGTATGCGATCTCGAAGTATATACACACATGTTTGACGGTTGGATCGTTGAAACTAGTTTCGTAGAATGCGTATCCCATCAAAACAATAGATTCACTAAAACTTAATAGTTTATTCATACTTTCATCAAGTATAACATAAGATTTTGCGATATCCACTAGTGTAAACTTTTTAAATTGAAGATCGAGTTCATTCATTGTATTCGTATAGGGTCAAGGAGTGTAACTGTAAAAAATCATCTATGTCAGAGTTAAAATAACCATTAAATTGTGATTTTTCGTTTATAACCGTCGAAAAGTTTTGTCCCGTTACTTGATCTCTGAATGTTTGTCTTCTGTGATTTTTGGCGTATGCGATTTTGAAGCATATACAAACAAGTTTGACGGTTGGATCGATGAAATTGGTTTCGTAGAATGCGTATCCTATCAAAATGATAAATTCACTAACACTTAAGAGTTTTTATTCATACTTTCATTAAGTATAACATAAGATTTTGTGGTATCCACTAGTGTAAATATTTTAAATTGAATATCGAGTTCATACATTGTATTCATATAGGGTAAAGGAGTGTGGTTGTAAAAAATCATCAAAATCGAAGTTAAAATAACCGTTAAATCGTGATTTTTCGTTGATAACCGTTGAAAAGTTTTGTCCCATTACTTGACCTCTGAATGTTAGTTTTTTACGATTTTTTGCTGATTCTATCTCGAAGCATATACAAACAAGTTTGACGGTTAGATCATTGAAATTAGTTTTGTAGAATTCGTATCTCATCAAGTTCAATGGTGTGTGTGTGTGTGTATTTATTAAGTGGATTTAAATTTATTTATTTTGTACGTATAACACTTAAGAAATTGAATGATATATATATTTATGCTGATCCAATGATCACCAATTTTTAATATTTAATTTAATATATATATATATATAATTATTATAGTTTTTAGGGGTATAAAATTGTTAAATTAATATATATATATATATATATACATAATTATTATAGTATTTTTTTTGGGTTATAAAGTTATAAAATTAATATTTTGTTTATCGTATATCGTGTTAGCCACGTGTATACCCTAATCGGGTTACCCGATAACAGTGGTGAAAAGGAATTGAGTCATTGCATGATTGCGTGAGTTCGAACCCTATCAATGGTTAATTTAACAAAATTTATCGTTTAATAAAAACAAAAAAATCTATGACACAACCCATAAACTACACAATATTTTCGATAGTACAACAAAATTTAACAAATTTTCATGGTAATAATCAACTGATTATTCGATTAATTCTCATTTTGCAAATTTTTTGCCAAATTGCACTATTAAGTTCTATCATTGTTTGTCTATAAATCCCATGCAAAACGACAGCAATCCGACCTTAGCTCAGTTGGTAGAGCGGAGGACTGTAGTGGGTAATAATCTCTCAGCCATCCTTAGGTCGCTGGTTCGAATCCGGCAGGTCGGATTTAATTTTTGGTAACTTTTTTTTTCTTTTTTTAATTTAATAAAAATATTTCTTATACCTTCGAAGTTACTTAAAAAACGGGTGAAAACAAATCCAATTTCCTTTTTTTTTTTGGGTCAAAGTTTCCAATTTTCCTGATCATTGCATATTCTTAGCAGCATATTTCAACAAAATTCAGTGGTAACAAGGTTGCCCACAAACTGTTTCCAAATTTTGCATGGAGTTGTTTGAGATATGCTCGGCCAATCATACCTTTTACATTAGCAGAATAAGGTAGCACACCGAGTGCAATTCTCTAATGTAACGGATATTTAGTTTCAGTGGCGTCACTGTTCAATAAATGTTTGTCACGTGTTTAAAAATGGCATTATTCATCCAATAGATGATTGGCACGTGATAAATCAGTGATGTGAGACAATTTCTCGACTTAGTGGGTAGGTAAAAGGTATATTTGATGCTTTTTTTGTGCCACACCTGATAAATCAGTGGCGTGAGACAATCTCTCGACTTAGTAGGTAGGTAATACTTAATAGGTATATTTGATGCTTTTTTGCGCCACAGTGGAAGGTGATCATACTCACTTTGAACCTAATAAGTGGCTGGCTGGCCAAAGGGGACCGTGAAAAAGTACATGTGGACTCACATTGTCTATTAAATTGCCGTCACTACCGACATTTGGACTTAAATATTTGATGAAATTAAGGTTGTTCATGATGCGCATTTGCAATAGGGTGCGCACTTTCACTAGTTGTTGGGACAAATATTGTTGAACACTTCTTCTTCCTCCTTTGTATCTCTGTATCTGAATGGGGTGGCTTCTTCTTTGTGCTTTTATGTTTCTCCTATCTGTTTGTACAAGCCTTGACAATTTAGTACCGGGAGAATCTATCAGCACAGACCAGACCTTGATTTCTTCCAGTGGAACATTTGCATTAGGCTTCTTTAGTCCCGGAAATTCGAAGAAATTCTTCCTTGGTATATGGTACAACACAATCCCAAAGACCCCGAAAGTATGGGTTGCCAACAGAGAATTCCCACTTGATTCTCCGGGTGTATTAACGCTTAGCAGTGATGGAAATCTTGTGGTGTTAGATGGGATGACTAAAAAACTAGTTATCTGGTCTTCTAATGCATCGGTACCAGCTTCTGCAATGAATGCCACAACTGCTGTACTGATGGATAGTGGAAACCTTCAACTAAAACTTGGAGAAGACATTTTGTGGCAGAGCTTCGATCATCCCTCTGACACATTGTTGCCTAGCGTGAAGCTTAGCCTGAGCAAGATAACAGGTCAACAAGCGCGTCTGACATCGTGGGCAGCACTTGATGATCCACAACCGGAATGTTCAGCTTAGGCATTGATCCGAAAGTTCAGAGGCAGCTAATAACCTGGAAGGCAAATGCTACGTATTGGAGAAGTGCTGTATACTTCGACAAGGAGTCAAAAACATTCTTTCGAAATCAAAGCGGAGGCTTCTTTTACGTTGCGTACAGTTTTGATGCTAATGAGATTTATTTTACTTTTGGTGTGTCGGATAGTTCAGTAAAGCTGAGGGCTGTTTTGAGTCCAACTGGGCAGTTCCACCTACTGTTGTGGACGGAGAGAAGTAAGACATGGTTTGAAGCATGGGGAGAGCCTATCAATAAATGTGACTATTATGCTAGATGTGGTCCATATGGTGCCTGTGATAAAAATGGTGATCCCCTTTCCTCACAATGCAAGTGTTTGAAAGGTTTTAGGACCGAATTTCAGAAACAATGGGCTACAGGTGAATGGCCCGGTAGTTGTGTTCGGGAAAAGGCATTGACTTGTGATAAAGGGGAAGGGTTTTCAAAGTTTGAGAAGATGAAACTACCGGATCATGCTATTATTTTAGGAAATATGAGTATGAGTGAGTGTGCATATGAATGCCTTCGGAACTGCTCTTGCACAGCTTATGCCTATTCAAATGTGACAGAAGGAGGTACTGTAAAATGCTTGACATGGCTTGGTGACTTGACGGATCTTGTAGAGAATCATGGGCTTGGGCAAAACATGTATATTCGTGTTCACCGCTCTGATCAAGGTATGTTTGTTTGGTTTCTTTCGCTGTTTTCTGTGTCAATTAATATTCTTAGCATACAGCAAAAGTTACTCAGAAAACGATAATTAGTTGGAACCTTTTCTGTTCACTGCAGGTGGTAAGGGTCATGTTCATAAGCTGTCCCTTGTAATAACACTAGTCTCAGCAACAGCAGGATTGCTTACAATATTATTTGGCTATTTATTGTGGAAGAAAACTTTGAGAAATGAAGGCAGAGGTACCGCACGTTTGCACACACTGCCACCATCTCTCTCTCACTCTCACTCTCACTCTCTCTCTCTCTCTCTCTCACACACACACACACACACACACAGACGCAGGCACCGATTAACACACAAACAAATGGTGCTCTTATAATAAGACTCAAACAGGGAGTGCAGGAGGAAGTATGAGTGAGGCTATAAGCAATGTTAGCCTTGGAGGTGGAAAGAATGATAGCGAACTACCACTCTTCAGTTTAAGGAGTATAGTCGCATCTACAAACAACTTTTCTGAAGCTAATAAACTTGGAGAGGGAGGGTTTGGCCCTGTTTATAAGGTGACCCTTCCACTGTGCGCTCTTAATGCTAGTACATTAATGGTTCTTCGTCATATCTTTTGTATATTTCTTAACAATGTCCCAAATTTTCCTAGTTAAGGAGTCTAGCAGCTCTCTTATTCTGGAATTTTTCATCCTCTACAGGGGATTTTGACTGAAAATGAAGAAGTAGCGATAAAAAGGCTGTCAAGGAAGTCAGGGCAAGGACATCAGGAGTTCATGAATGAGTTAAAGCTTATAGCCAAGCTCCAACATAACAACCTCGTTAGGCTCTTGGGTTGCTGCATTGAAGAGGAGGAAATGATATTGATCTACGAGTTCATGCCCAATAGAAGTTTGGACAAATTATTGTTTGGTATATGCTCATCACTACTACCATTAATTCTTTCATATTGTTGACTTCCATGGCATCACATTTTTATTACCTTTTTACAACATTAAAATCATTCTTCTTCATGGTTTGCGTAATCAGATTCATCCAAAAATACAACACTGGATTGGGGTACACGCTTTCGAATTATAGAAGGTGTTGCTCAAGGAGTACTTTATATCCACAAGTACTCCAGGTTGAAAATCATTCACAGGGACCTAAAAGCAAGCAATGTTCTGTTGGATGGAACAATGAACCCCAAAATTTCAGACTTCGGGATGGCAAAAATTTTCAGCATGGATCAAACTGAGGCAAATACAAACAGGGTTGTTGGGACATAGTAAGTGCTTTCCTTCATATGTAAACCTTATGCAATTACTTGCTTGTTGCTGACTTCTCTACCCTTGATTCGTGCAGCGGCTACATGTCACCTGAGTACGCACTTTACGGCCATTTTTCAGAGAAACTGGATGTGTTTAGCTTTGGAGTGTTGCTCTTAGAGATTGTAAGTGGAAAGAGGAATTCTGCTTTTCATCGTCTTGAACAGCCGCTTAGTCTTGCTGGATGGGTAAGTAATGTTTTTCAGATTTGATTCAATCTCAAGAAAGTGAATGGTCATGCATGATTGATGGGTTTGTTTATATGTTAAAATTAGGCATGGGAGTTATGGAAAGAAGGTAGAGGAATCGAGGTGATTGATGAGTCAGTAAGGGAAACATGCTGTTTGGATGAAGCTCTGAAGTATATCCATGTAGGGATTTTGTGTGTCCAAGAAGCTCCAGCTAATCGACCAACAATGTCTTCTGTAGTTTTTATGCTAAACAATGAAGCTACATCACTTCCACCCATCAAAGAACCTGCTTTTCAACGCCGAGGAAGTCCAGTCATGTTGGCTCTTCTTTTTCTCAAAATTCGACAAGTTTTTCCAATAATGCAGTCACCATTAGTATGCCAGAAGCTCGATAATGGTTTGTTAGTGTTTCCTTTCTCTAAACTAAAAACCGTGTAAGAATTTCTCAATTTCAATATAATGTTGGATTGTGCTCTTTTCCATGGGTAATGTGGGAGCCGAAGGCCTACAGAGGAATACTTTCTGATATTTTTCATTAATCAGTACTTATTTTTGGTTCTTCTTGTCACATAAATATGCCAACAAGGTATTTGGAAAATAGTAAGTATATATTGCACATGTTTTCGTTCAAGTACTAAACCTTATGTGATCACCATTACTGCTTAATTTAATTCCTCTGAGAAATTGGATATTAATCTTTGGAGAGTTGTTAGAAAATGTTAGTGGAAAGAGGCATTGTTCGTGGAGTGTTGAAGATTCACCAACGCTTGATGATCGGGCAAGTTTTTAGAAATTATAGTTAAACTCATATATATATAAACCCTAGCTAGTACTAATCTAACACATATGCCTACTCTATTCATGTCCGTTATGACTTGGCTCGCAACTTTGCATTAGTCCTCAGTCTTAATTTTTCCTAGAAATAGAAAATGCACGTCGAGAAAGAAGACGTAGTGTTAGAGTTTGGTGATTTTAGATTGAATTTTGGAATGGATTTCTGTGTTGAGCGATGCAACCTCAGTGTTCGGTTTTTCTGAGAAAGAAGACGATGAAGGGGAATATTGCAGAGGAATGTCTAACATAACTGCATCATCACATTTATTCATTCACGCACACATGAGAGTGTGGTATTTGTTGCCATTGGAGAGAAAGGAGGGAGCTTCTCTCCCTTACATCATTTCAAACTAAATCTAGCCATTCAATTTCAAACTAAGTCATCATGTAAGATGCTTACAGTTGTCATGAGCTATGAATCAATACAACTAAGACTAAGACTAAGCAAGCTGAGTGTGAATGGCTAAATGACTAAATGACCCACATTTCTGATTTGCTGTGAAATTTAATAATTTCAGTGAGTACAAGGCATGATCCACATTTCTGAATTGATGTGAAATTTAAACCATTTCGGTTAGTATAAATTATAGCTTGCGACCGAGGCATTCTCTGAACAAATTTCTTCTTATTCCGCTACTTCTGTTTTATGTCCCTGACTGGAGATGGAGATGGAGTGGCTCTTAGTTTGTCTTGTTACATTACCATTCTTATACTTTACTATGCCGTCATGTGCCAGCCAAGCAACTTTAGTACCAGGGCAATCTGTTGGTCCAAACCAGACCATGATTTCTCCAGCAGGGAACTTCACATTAGGCTTCTTCAGTCCTGAAAATTCTACCAAACACTTCTTTGGTGTCTGGTACAGCAGAATGCCAAAGGCACCAATAGTATGGGTTGCTAACAGAGAATCCCCACTTGATTCTCCGGGTGTTTTCAAGTTCCGTGGTGATGGAAATCAAAGTGGAGGCTTTTTTTACATTGCTTACAGTTTCGATGCTGAGGCTATTTATTTTACTTTTGGTGCGTCGGATAACTCCATAAAACTGAGGGCCGTTTTGAGTCCATCTGGCAAGCTTAATCTGCTGCGCTGCATTGATGAAAGTAAGACATGGATTGAAGAGTGGGCAGAGCCTACCAATAAATGTGACTTTTATGCTCGATGTGGTCCACATGGTGCCTGTGATAAAAACAGTGATCCATTCTCGTCACAATGCAAGTGTTTGAAGGGTTTCAGGACCGAATTTACAAAACAATGGGCTATGGAGGACTGGCCCGGTGGTTGTGTTCGGGAAAAGGCATTGGCATGTGATAAAGGCCAAGTGTTTTCAATGTTTGAGAAGATGAAACTACCAGATCATGCTATAATTTTTGTAAATAGGAATATGAGTGAATGTAAATCTGAATGCCTTCAGAACTGCTCTTGCACAGCTTATGCCTATTCAAAGGTGACAGAAAAAGGTGGTCTAGGATGCTTGACATGGTTTGGTAACTTGACGGATCTTGTCGAGAATCATCGTTTTGGGCAAACCATGTATATTCGTGTTCACCGCTCTGATCAAGGTATGTTTGTTTGGTTTCTTTTTCTATTTTCTGTGTGTATGTATTTTGCCTGGAATGGAAATTACTTGGGGCCATCATTTTATTTGTTAAAGGGATCCATTTCTCTTCATTGCAGGTGGTAAGGGTCATGTTCAGCAGCTTGCAATAGCCATAGTCTCGGCAATAGCAGGATCGCTGACAATAATTTTTGGCTATTTCTTGTGGAAGAAAACTTTGAGAAATGGGGGTATAGATATCACACACACACAACATCTCTCTCTCTCTCTCTCTCTCTCTCTCTCTCTCTCTCGTACATGTGCAGTCACCAATTAGCAAACCCGATTCTATCCAAAGAAACGGTGCTCTAACAATAAGTCTCAAACAGGGAGCATCGGAGGAAGGATGAGGGAGGTTGTAAGAAATGTTAGCGCTGGAGGTGGAAGGAATGAAACAGAACTACCACTCTTCAGTTTAAGGAGTATATTAGCTGCTACAAACAACTTCTCTGAATCTAATAAACTCGGAGAGGGAGGATTTGGCCCTGTTTATAAGGTGACCCTTCCAATATGTGCACTAAATGCTAGTACACTATTTGTTCTTCATATTGCTTAATAAGGTTAGAATTAAGTTTAACAATGTTTGAATTAGGTTTCATAACGAGTCTATTGGTTCTCTTATTGCGGTAATTTTCATCCTCTACAGGGGATTTTGACTGAAAATGAAGTAGCGATAAAAAGGCTGTCAAGAAAGTCAGGGCAAGGACATCAGGAGTTCATGAATGAGTTGAAGCTTATAGCCAAGCTGCAACATACCAATCTCGTTTGGCTCTTGGGTTGCTGTATTGAAGATGAAGAAATGATATTGATCTACGAGTTCATGCCCAATCGAAGTTTGGACAAATTTTTGTTTGGTACATGCTCATCACTTCTAACATTAATTCTTTCATATTGTTTGGAAATCACATTTCATTATCCTTCTGCAAGATCTTTTCCAACTTTTAAAGAATTTTCACTAAAACCATTTTCCCTCATGGTTTTTGGCAATCAGATCCATCTCAAAAGGAAAAACTGGATTGGGGTAAACGCTTTCAAATTATAGAAGGCGTTGCTCAAGGAGTACTTTATCTCCACAAGTACTCTAGATTGAAAATCATCCACCGGGATCTCAAAGCAAGTAATGTTCTATTGGATGGAACATTGAACCCCAAAATCTCAGACTTCGGAATGGCAAGGATTTTTGGGATCGATCAAATGGAAGCAAATACAAATAGGGTTGTTGGCACATAGTACGTTGCATGCTTTCCTTTGCGTAGACCTTATGCAATCCCTTACTGCTGTTGACTCATCTACCTTTAATTCATGCAGCGGCTACATGTCACCAGAGTATGCAATGTATGGCTATTTTTCAGAGAAATTGGATGTGTTTAGCTTCGGAGTGTTGCTCTTAGAGATTGTAAGTGGAAGGAAGAATTCTGCTTTTTATTGTTTTGAAGATCCATTTTCTCTTGCTGGATGGGTAAGTAATAGAACCCCTACTTCATATTCCTTATATTTTAAACCTTGCAAGATTGATGGGTTTGTTTATATGCTAAACCTACAGGCATGGGAATTATGGAATGAAGGTAGAATAATGGAGGTGATTGATGAATCAATAAGGGAAACATGCCGGCCCGATGAAGCTCTGAGATGTATCTATGTAGGGTTTTTGTGTGTCCAAGATGCTCCAACTGATCGACCAACAATGTCTTCTGTAGTTCTTATGCTGGCCAATGAAGCTACATCACTTCCACATATCAATAAACCTGTTTTTTCAGCAAACAGGAAGTACAGCGCTGTTGGTTCTTCTTCTCAAGCACCTAAAAGTTTTTCCAATAATGTAGTCACCATTAGTTTGCCAGAAGCTCGATAGAGGTTCGATATTTACTGTTTCCTTTTCTCTGAACTAAAAACTGTGTAAGAATGTCTCCTTGCTTGTTAAGTGTAATATTTTTCTTTTGGTCAATGCTAGAACTTTGGTGTACTGTTAGTTACTTTCCTAATCAATGTATTGTTTCACCATGTGGAAATTAGTACTTGTTGGTTCGTTTTTAATATTAAATAAATTATAATTGTCTACGTGCTTCTTAGAAGAATATTACAATTTTCTTGTAATTTTCCCAACAATTTTAAGAAGATTCAATCATGGAACCTGTACTTGATATTTGTTTCTTCTAGATTCCTAGACATGCCTATTCCGACAGCGTTCTCTACAATACCATTTTAAAAGAAGATGGAGGATTTTTGGGATGAATCAAATTGTAGCATATACCAACAAGGTTGTTGGCACATGGTACAACACAAGTTTTCTTTCGTGTATATATGCGATCGCTAATACTGCTGACTTCTCTGCTATTTCTGTGAGAAATTTGTTGTTTTCAGCTTTGAAGAGTTGTTGCTAAAGAGATATGGGCCGTTCAAAAGCTTGATTTTGTGTGAAGTGGCCCAAGTGGGTCAGTGAGATGAGCTAATGGAGGTTGCATGATTTAAATTGAGTGGTTCAGTTTATAAGTCTGTTGACTCTGAACACAGAGATCAACAGAGAATCTCAATTCAAATGACCAAATGACTATAGGTCTAGCCATTACATGTTTACGTTGATTTCAGTCATAATTGTAAATATTTATGCAGTTCTATTTTAGGTTGGATTATGATTTGTAATTTTTAGGATTTAGTATCCTTATCTTTTGTAATTACTTTCCTTATAAAATATGTCATGTATCTATATATATTGTAAATCCAAGAGAATAAAGTAACAAAGTATTTGACGTATTGGCATCAAGACTTGGTTTCGTTCCGTATATAATTGGTGCGTGTTAGTAGCAGTATCATTTTTTGCGCCGTGCTGCTTGTGTACCGAGTTCAGTTGCTTTACTACAGCTGTTATGTAATTGGTATCTAACAACTACAGCAATCTTGGTTGTCCGGTGTATTGGCTTGTGGCTATGCCGTGTGGATATTTTGCTGCTACCTGGATTGCATCTTGGATTGTGTGTTTTTGGCCTATTGCAGCGTTAATTCTTACTTTAATTTTTTGGATTTTTTTTTCGTGAATTCTTGCTGTCAGTGGCAAGTTGACCGGTTGCAGTCAGTAAAATTGTCTGGTTGCTGTCCGTGCTTTACTGCTGCTGCATGCTTTACTGGTCTACCGTATTCTATTCCATCTGTTTGCTGTCTTGGTACGGCATATGCTGTAGTTTCTACCGTGGGCACAGTTCTTTTTATACACTTGGTACAGCATGTTCTGTTGCAGCTGTTTGCCGTTTGCAGTCTTGGCAGTCTTGCTCGTCTGCTAGTTGTCATCATTCCAGTTGCGGCGCTTAAGCAAGTATTTTGTTGCAAGTAGGTCTTGTGTGCAGTCCTTGTGGAGAGATAAATTTATACATCTCATGTTCGTCCAGATATTGCATATACTGCAAGTGTTGTAAGTTAGTTTATGCACTCACCGAGTGAAGATCACATGCCTGTGGTAATGCAAATTTTGGCATATCTGAAGTCAATGGCCGAGCCAGAATTTCGGGTTAGGAGCGGCTTATTACATATCTAAAGAAAACGCTACAACACCACCAACAACCCCTGCTCTGCAACAATGCTACAACTGACCGTAACGTACTGATGAAATGGAGTGAAAATGTTTAAACTCTAGGAGAACCAGCACCATGTGAAAGGGTTTAAACTCAGGAGAACCAGCTCTCTCTCACCTACTTCCTCTCTCTCTCTTTGGTTGGGGCCCTAATCCCATGAAAAATCTATGGAAAACAGAAGGATAACTCTAATTTCTTTTCCAATGGAAAAAAAATGTTAGGTAGGTCCAGGACCATTATGGTCCATTCATGGCTCCGCCCTTATTTGAAGTTTGCACCCAGTAAGAAATACTTTATGGAAAACATGAGCATTTAAAGGTTGAGGGGGCTGACAATGTTACTGACTGACGGTCTACATTTGAGTATTTTAATTTTTACGTTTGTTGGACATAATTTGGTTACGTGGTGTAGTAAGAAGCAGAAAATGGTGTCAATGTCATATGCGGAAGCTAAGTAGAGAGATATGGCACACGAAATATGTGAACATCTTTAGTTACGTAAACTTTTGAGGTGTTTTCGTTTTGAACCAAATGAAACCATGGAGTTATATTGTGACAATAAATCTTCAAGGTAGATAGCTGAGAATCCGATACAACATGATCAAACAATGTGAAGGTTGATCAACACTTTGTCAAAGAAATCTTGAAAGGAAAGATTGTGTCTATACCATTGATCGACACTTTGTCAAGAAAAATCTTGAAAGGAAGATTGTGCCTATAACGTTTGTGAAATTATCAGAAAGATGGGCCAAAAATGCATTCTTCCAACAACATTGATATTGTCCCCAACTTGGTTATCATTTGCACAATTCGTCAATTGTGGGGTTTGGTCACAAAATGTCTCGATATTAGTTGAAATGTGATTAGAATATTTAAACTCTATTTTCTCATAGGTACCGATGATGTTAAATATTTCAACCGTTTACACATATTTTTCCTCACTAGGACTCACTATTGCCACATGGCCAGTGGATGTAGGTGAACTACTCAAATCCCTTGTGTTATCTGTGTGAATGCAATCTTAGTAAAACCCTAACCTCTTTGACTTTGACCCGCTCGAAGTCCTTCGATGACCATGGTAAAAACATACGTCAACATTTGATGGCGTTTGTGAGAATAGACGTAAGAATTCAAGTCGGTATCTTTCTTTCAATCTCTCAAATTCTTCTTACTGTAAAATCACATAAAACCACCTCCAAAATCAATTTCCGGTCCAAATAGCTTATGAGAATTTTGGTGTTTCCAGAAAATATATGTAGGTAATTTGGGTATGAAAAATTTGATATCGATTCACCCTTGTCCAACCCGACCTTCTCCCTCCGGAATTCAATTTCTTCAATATCAAAATTTGGACTCCTAATTTTATGTGGGACCCGTACTACTGTTCATTCTACTTTGGTTGATAAACAAATTTTGAGTAATTCGGAATTGGAATAAGTCTCATTCCAGCCATTCTCTTTCCTTTCCGTATATGTAAACACGAGCCTGTAATAATAGGTATATTTGATGTTTTTTGTGCCACAGTGGAAGGTGATCAAACTCACCTTGAACTTATGAGGCTGGCGGACTCGGATTGTCTTTATTAAATTGATGTCACTACTGACAGCAGGAGGTGATAATAGGTATATTTTTCATTGTACCACTCGTATTTCTGGCACAACAAAAAAATTTCCATTACTTCAAATGATTGGTGGACTCAGATTGTCAATTAAATTGCTGTCATTACTGACATTTTGGACTAAAATATTTTTACAAGTTTAGAACACATGATGCTGGGTACGTACTTTCCCTAGATTTTGGAAATTAAGAGAAATTTCCACCTTGTTATATGGTATAACACAATCCCAAAGAACTCGAAAGTATGGGTTGGCAACAGAGAGTTCCCACTTGATTCTCCGGGTGTTTTAAAGCTTAGCGGTGATGGAAATCTTGTGGTGTTGGATAGGATGACTATAAAACTAGTTATCTGGTCGTCTAACGCATCAGTATCAGCTTCTGCAATGATTGCCACAACTGCTGCACCAATGGAAAGTGGAATCCTTCACCTTAATATTTGGAGTGGACATTTTGAGGCAGAGCTTCGAACATCCCTCTGACACATTATTGCCTAGCGTGAAGCTTAGTCTGTACAAAAGAACAAGTCAACAAGCACGTCTGACATCGTGGGCAGCATGAACCTGGGAATTGCTCAATAGGGGTAATGGGGTTTCTTCGATATTACTAATCGTCGATTCACTCATATAACTAAGTCAAACTCATCTAACGGTGATAAATAGGGTGGTGAGTATATACCACACTAAATGCTGGTGAGTAAAAATGCTCCCATATAGAGTGCATTTTTGCTTACCTACCATTTAGTGTGGTGTATGTTCACCACCTTATTTATCACCGTTAAATGAGTTTGAATTTTGAGATTTGTACTTATTAGAGAACCTTCGTCTTTGAACTTCACAATTCTTATGTGAATGTGTCGTAACTTCAAGGCTTCAATCGTGCTTCACGTACAACTATTATTATTTCAGAAAATGATCGTGCTTTGCGACATATGTTGGCCTGATTGAGGTGCGTTTTCAAAAGTAAAACACTTATTTATTCCTCATACTCATTTATTTGACTGGGCTTCTTTTTGTCTGTCGATTCTTAAATCATTACATACTTTAGAGCAATATATGAACACATTGTAGATCAGTTAATTATATGTTAGAAGAAACTGTTAGCTAGTTAGTCAATAGGGAGGGGTTTTGTTTTGTTTGGGAAATGCGGTATTCTAAACTACTTTGTTTACAGAAAAGGGAGTTCAAGATCGGATGAAATGAGGTTAGCACAGTCACAATTATGTCCTCGTTAGTAGATTGATCTCATATTCTCTCATGGAATGGAGGTGATTAACAAATCCGTAAGGGAAACATGCTGGCCTGGTGAAGCTTTAGTGTATCCATGTAGGGTTTTGTGTGTTCAAGAAGCTCCAGAGATGGACCAACAATGTCTTCTATAATTCGCACTGCTGCATCTCTTCCAACCTACAAAGCACCTGCTTTTGCAACACAGGAATTCCAGTGTTGCTAATTCCTCTTCTCAAACTTCTACAAGTTTATCCAATATAGTCACCATTAGTTTGCCAGAAGGTCGATAAAAGTTACGAAATTAGAATTTGGGAATGTGTAAATGTATAATATGGGAGGACTTCCTCTTTGGTCTTCATATAATTTTTATTATTTCGGCAAGTGAGCGTGAATCAAATGAATACCTGCGAAGGTTCAATTAGGTATGACATTTAGACTGACAGAAGCATGGAAAGAGCTAGAGGAAGAACACCATTTTTTTTTTTTTTATATATATAAAAGGCATATGTGTCGATTTACTCCCTGAACTTGTATGGAGCTGCCAATTTCCTCCCTGAACTTTAATTTTAGTCGATTACCCCCTTGAACTTTTATAATTAAGCAATTTCTCCCTTGAACTATAATTGTAGCCGATTACCCCCTTGAACTTTTGTAAATAGCCAATTTTCCATCCATCTTGATCGCGGAAACAACACATGACAACTATATGAGGGCAAAAAGGATGAAAAACTGAATGAAAGTTTTTTAAAATCTAACGCCAGGGGGAATTGGCTATTTATAAAAGTTCAAGGGGGTAATCGGCTAAAATTCAAGTTCAAGGGGAAAATTGGCTAATTAAAAAAGTTCAATGGGGTAATCGGCTAAAATTAAAGTTCAAGGGGAAATTGACAACTGCATACAAGTTCAAGAGACAAATCAACAAACACCTCTTTATAAAATCATGAGCTAAAACTGATGGGAATTGTGTTTTTTCGTACACGCTTTTCTGTGATACATAATGGCAGCTAATTAAGTGAACCAAGTAACTCAAGGAGTACTACCTTATATATCAAACTGTATGTGTCCACAAGTAGGTAAAGAACTTATACCTGTTCTGAAGTCTTTGGATCAATGTCTACTCGCATTGTCCTCTACACATAGTTGGATCAGTGTCTACTCGCATTGTCCTCTACACATAGTACCAGGAGGAGATTAGACCAACAAGGACTACTCTTTGGATGCTCTATGGAACTTGAAGGTTCTCGCTAAGTATTTTAGTTGTCTCTAGGTTTCTCCTCAACAAGTCCTCAGGAAATGGGAATTTGATAATTTCGAAAAAAGAAAAAGTAAGGAAAGGGAATTGGATTAACACCTATTCGTTTTCTTTTCATTTCCATTACTAATAAGTACACGAGCTCTTAGTACTGTTCTTCTCTCTTCTCTAAAGCTCACGTAGACGTTACGCAACTAATGAGTCACATAACTTGGTGTAGTTGTGAGCCATCTTCTCTAAGCTCTTATGTCAATTCAATTAGGCTCAACTGCTTACCTAAAAACTTAAGTAGTGAAAGATTAATAAAATTGAAGTTTTGATATTTGGACTGCTAGAAGCTTTGTAAGAGCAGTGAATAACGAGATGAGTAGGCCTCCCACGGTCTGAACGTGGATTGTAAGGAAACAGAAGAGGAAGAACAGGTAACAACTGTGGCAGGCCAAAAAAGTGAGTATGTGGTGGATGAGGAAAGTCATACCCATGTCTAAGACACATACATATACCCCAAAGAGCAATGGGCTACTCAGTATTATTTGTTTGTTTGTTTTTTTTTTTTTTTTTTTCTTTCAATTATTGTTTCTCGCATAAACGGCAACAGGCAACATGTGTACAAATTATACACAAGAACTGTTGAATATAATATTATGAGGTATGATGGAGATACAATTTTATACTTGCTAAAGTAATAGCTCGTGTAAGTGCTAGAGTCAAAGTGCATTTTTGCTTATCGCTCTCAAATTGTGGGAATGTTCATCGCTTTACTTATTATTAACGGTGATAAATAAAGTAGTAAGCACCACTTGAGGGTAATGTGCAAAAATATTCCCAAGAATCATCAACCTTTTACTTCTTTACCCAAAAAGTGGGAAGCTATACATGAATTCTCTAGTAGATAAAAATGGAAAGGAGGTAATTACAATCTCATTTTCACGAGGACGTCAATGGGTAAACTTAACGTTATCCTGACATCGAATTATTCATATAATATTTGTATTATTAATACGAAACATATTATATTCACAATAATGTAAGGAGGTGTTTGTTTGCCCTCACTAAGTGTCATTGGACTAGACTGGACTAACTATTAGTCTAGTCCTGTGTTTGATATTATGCGAGACTAGTGTTAATGAGATTAGCCCGGACTCGCCTAGACTAAAGACATCACTAAAGGTTCTTAGCGGGAGTCTCCGAAAACCATGGGACTAGCTAAGAACTGCCTCTCTCTACTCTCTATTCACTCTCTCCTACTCTCTCCCTCACTCCTTGCCTAGAACCTAGAATCATGAGACCTCATATCTGCTTTTCTCGTGCACATCTAGAGTTTATCGTCGAGATTGCTGTTGAAAGGCAGTGCTTCTCCTCTACTCAGATCCTTGGCTTCCCCAACTCCCAATATCGCTCTTGACCATCACCTTCATCCGTCGGGACATCGTCGGCAAACTCCACAATGCCAACCAAAAGCCAGAAACAAAAAATACCAATCTGCCAAAACCCAAATGAAATCCAGAAGCTTGTGAAAAATCTAGAAAAAAAAACCTATATGACAAATCATAAGCTTTTTTTTAGAATGAATGAAAAAGAACTGGAATTTGATGATGAGGGAGAAAGTGGTGAAAAAGAATGGAATTTGGTGATGAGGGAGAAAGTAAAAAGAGAGAGTCAGAGAGCAGTTGGACAGAGAAGTAAAAAATGAAGAGCATTCAAGAGAGAGAGGGTGTTCTAGAAAGGTAAAAGAAAAAAAGAAAAAGAAATAAAATGTAAAAGATAGAATTAAATATTATTATTTTTATTATTTTAGTTCTTAATCTAATACTACACCAAACGCTTCACTAAGTTAGTCCAGCTTAGTTTAATCTAAGCAAGTCCAGCTAGTACTCTAAAGTTAATCCAGTCCGAATTAGTTCGGTTCAACAAACGCACCTAAAGTTATTCTCTATTTTCCACATACTACCTTTCAATATTTTATAGTCTTGCTGATAATAAGTTGCAGGTGTAGAACAACCTTCTAAACTAAGCAAAGTGGGATGAGATTCTTAACACCAACGTGCGACCATTTCTTATATGTTGAACAAATTAAAGCCTATTTGAATGGAATATGTTTCATATCTATAAGTAACACTTTTTGGCACGTATATTTTCCGGGAAAGAGAACGACCGACCTTAAGGCCAACCAGAAAAGAGGTTGGTTTTTTTTTTTTTTTTTTTTTTTCAGCCCTTGACCAACTTTTCAAGTTCATTGCATGTGAACATGTTCAAAACTAGTTAAGTTATGCAAACCAACTTCCATCCAATGTGGTGAAAGTCAAAGGGCTCATAATCTGAAGTCTAAGTCATCTAACAAGTGGTGAAAGTCAAAATTAGAGGTAAATTCCAAGGGAAACTACTGATGATGTCCATCGCATGTGCCCCTCCTTGTCCGTTGCAAATGGGATTAACATATTTTAACCGCCGCCATTTCATGGTTAGTACAATTTATTATCTTAATTATTATTTACACATCATTTCTGTAAAATTTCAATCAAATAGATCATCATTTAGTCATTTATATATATATGTGTGTGTATGTGTGCGCGCTTATGCATCAAACAATGTAATATTTTTGTGATGAAACATCTATTTGTTTATACGTACGAATGAGCAAATAATTAATATTTTATTTGATTATTTTTTTTGTAGAGATGATTTATCTTTAGATTATTAAAAAAAAAACGAATAGATTATGAAATTTGTAAGGTTAAAATATACTAATCACGTTTGACTGCATAAAGAAATACACCTATATGGAGTCAATGTAAGTAAATTCCAAATACAAATATCCTAGTAGATAGGATATTAAATTTCCACCAACACATCCTCAATTCGAAATTCCCCTTCTCTACGTTATTGTAATAGGTTTGAACCCTCTTATTCCTTAATAATCATAAATTCTTAAACTCTTTTTTTTTTTAGAAAGCACAAAATGCCCCAAAAGTTTCTTCAAAAGTATAAAAACTGAAACAATGCCCCCTAATAGGCGGGAGAGAAGTGAGAGAAGGGAATTTCTAATTTTCTACTGGAACCCAACAACCTGTTTCTACCCGAACACAAAAAAATTTATTATTATTATTTTTTAATTTCTAATTCACCATTTGATTAAAACTGAAAAATGAAGAAACAAAACCAAAATCTCTTTGCACACGAGTAGTTCTCTTCCACCTCAAACCAATGGAGGATTCACGGGTGATTCTCCATGGAAACTTCAAATCCAATTCTTTTAGCATCACAACCGCGTTCCATGCCACCCCATTCGGTTTTCACTAGTTTTGACTTTAAAATGTACATACAACAAAAATGATCCCTCTTTGTCTCAACACCTTCCTGTCGATGACTCCACTTTCCCTTCTCCATTCTAGAGGCACTTGTGGTTCTCCACATCACCGACTTTGAACCACTCGGAAACTTTAGAGGCCTCCGATGTCGGCGTTATGGTTGAAGAGAGTGAGAAATAGAGGAGGGAGAAAATATGGACGAGAAGAAGGTGTGGTTAAGAAACGCTAACGACAAGAGATTCACCGACGTCAATGAAGGGGACGTCGGATAGTGGTGGGCATCAAGGTGGGGGGCAGATATATGGATTCATGTACTTTTAATTTACTTTTACTTTTCAAATTAATATAGGATCCAAATGGAGAATTCAATGGTGAAAATATTTACGTGGGGTGTGATGATAAGATAATTGGTTGAATAAAAATTTTCGAGAAAGAATGGCACCAACTTTGTACAATGACAGAATTACCCTTGACAAGTTTCTGAGAAATAGAGGAGGCAACTGCTGGCCCTTGCGGTTGCATAGAATCAAAGCGGACCAGCAATTTATCCACTGTTCCATTGCTGTCATCCGTAGGGAGACCACAACTCTCCTCTTTCCAAGAACCCCTTTCCAATTTCCACCCTCCTTCCCTTGTCTTTTATAATATAAATCCCTCCGCTCCCCTTCCATGTTTTCCTCACACAACCAAAACCCCACATCTCATTTCTCTCTCCAACACCCAATACATCAGAGAAAGAGCTTATCTCATTTTTAATCCCACAAGATTATCAATCATCACCAATGGCAGGAGTTGGAAAGAGGGCTGCTGACGATTTTGAAGACTTGCTGCCGGTGATGGCGGATAAGCTCGGCGGCAAGGGGCTGATAAGAGAGCTGTGCAACGGGTTTCAGCTGTTGATGGACAAGGACAAAGGGGTCATTACGCTGGAGAGCTTGCGGAGGAACTCTGCCCTGCTCGGTCTGCAGAACTTTAGAGAAGATGAGCTTGTGAGCATGGTGAGGGAAGGTGACATGGACGGTGATGGTGCTCTGAACCAGATGGAGTTTTGCGTTTTGATGTTCAGACTGAGTCCTGAGTTGATGGAAGAGTCTTGGACTTGGCTTGAGCAGGCCATGCAAGAGGAGTTTAGTGATGATAACAAGAGACCCTAATTTCTTGATCAATTTTGATTTGTTAGTTGATCAAGGAGAAGTTTTACTTTTACTTGGGTTAGGTGCATGGTTTTTATTTCATGGTTTTACTTTCAACGTCATTCGTCCAGAAAAAGTCAAATTTGGAAAATACAGAGAAATAACACCTTCTTTTAGTTGTAATTCTTGGACTTGATAAATATTCTTGTTTGTATATCAATTCTTTCTTTTTGAACATAGAAGAATTTCTACAGATTCTTAAATCATACATATCAAAATTAAGCCAAAGTACAACTTCATTAGAAAAATCATATAACCAAATACATGAGTAATTATATTTGTGATCTAAATTAGTTGTTGTCATATTGATTTTCCAATAAGTATGCTGAAATGTTATATTGAAATTTGTCTTGATAAATGCCAAATGTACTCTATAAGAGAGCGGATTCTATTCCCCTCGTACTGCTGAGGTTTTCTAAAAAAAATAAAAAAAAAAAAAAAAAAGTGGACTCTCCACGGACCAATTTTCTGAATTCTGATCTTTGATCTCGTTACTACAAAAAGTTTCATTTCACATGAGCTATACCGGCAGGAAAGCAAATGTAAAGCCATATATATTATATTACAAGGATCAAAACTGGTATTTTTTAAATTAAAGACTGCATTTTTAATATATCTGTCGCACGAGGAGCATGCAAACAATGCAGGCTGCCGCTGCTTTGGGTTTACTGATTCTTGTTTAAGAACTTGTCTATCACCGTATTAGATCACTAAAGTATTTGGTTATGTTGGTATGTACCCGTTAAAAATGAATTTCACGAAGGTGCCATAGCCACGCAGCCGTGTCATGTTAAGATGCCACAGCTGTCGTTGGATGATCATAGAGTACTCTTCGCTTTGGCGAAAGAATTGTCTCAACTCTTAAAGAATTTTAAATTATTTTTCTTGTTCCACATTTTCTCTCGTTTATTTAAATAAGTATATAGAAAAAGATGATCCAGAAATTTCCAAGGGCACATTTTCTTTCTCATTAAGCCTTTTGACTTTAGATGTGGCTATCCCACAAATCATGCATTACGATCGAATGGAGTAATTTTTATATGTACTCGAAAACTTATTATATACTAAATTATTTTATATGTTATAATATGCGTATATGATGAATTTTCTATATTTTTATGACATTTCTAGGCATACATAACAAAAAATAAATACATGTATCATAATTTGAATGAACAATGATATTATGCGACAATATTTCGAATAAAATAAATAAATGGAAAACTAATGAAAATGCTTGAAATTTTTTAGTTTTAATAATAAAGAAAAAATAAAAAGTAAAGCAAATAGTATCATGATTTATTTTTTAGTATAAAAATATAATTTTTCGTTAAAATAAATAGTATCGAAAATTTTTTGTCAACTAAAATAACTCTAGACGTGATGACCGATGAGTACTAAGACCAAGAAACTTCCGTATATGATAAAAAATATATTTTTTGTCTACTGTACATCCGAAGGAATTAATATACTTATGTAGGCCAGCACTTGCATAATAATATAATATAAAGTATCATTCACAGTGTTGTTCCCCAAAAAAAAAAAAAAAATGTATAATTCAGTGAATCGAATATATATGATGGCACTTCTCAAATTTAAACTCTCTTCGATTAGTGAATCGTACGTGATGATTAGAAAAAGATTGAAATATTTCTGTAAGTCTTTTTGACTTCTGAAAACGTATGGTGGTATTATTCGAATATTTACAAAACAACCAGCTAGTCATCTTTAAAATAAATTTAAAAAAAAATGAGAATTAATGAATATATTTAGTCTTCTTATGACATCTCACAACAGTTCTTTAAATTTATAGCCGTTGTCACATGTCAAATTGGATATATTGTCCACATCACATGCCCCAATATCTAGTACTGGCTGCTTAGGAAATTAGGAGGAACGTCGAAGCTATCCACAAGAAAAACAAGTGTCCTTCTTGTACTGATTGAATTTTAAACATTTCTTGCGATTCCGTAGTTCTAGTTAATGTATATTTCATTGTAGACTTTAATCGAATGGAGAAATTTTGTGTGCACTTTGAAACATTTGTCACGTAATACATTTTTCACAGGTCTTATAATATGAGCTGAGAAATAAACACACGTTATAACCAACGATATTTTGGATGCAGCTTACTGCTCCTCAAAATGAAGCAAGAGAAAATGGTTAACGGTCCATCCAAATTTATCCTAATAAAGTGAAAAAGAAGACATTAATTATTAAGGAAAAGTGCTTATATATATATATATATATATATATTCAGAAAAAGAACTGAAGAAGCAAAATAAGGTAGTACAATTCCATAAAAAAAAATTATTAAAAAAAGGTAGTACAAATTTAAGTTCAATGAAAGGCAATTTTAGCACTAGAAGACGCCCAAGAAAATCCCATCATCTGTGACCTAATCTTTTGTCGCTGGAGAGAATATCTAGCTTTGCAGTGTCCAGTGCACAGAATCATTTCTTCCAAGGCCTTTCCATGCTTTAGCAAGAACTTGGCTAGACTAACTTCATTCTCGTACTCTAAAAACCCATGAATCTTTACCACCTTAAGGTTTTGTAGGAAGGGCTTCAAGATTTGGGTTTGAGATTCCCAGTACTTTTCTTCCTCCGAGTTGGACATTTCCCACATATCCTTATTCCATTGCTAGATATGCATACAAATGAGAAACCAAATTAAATTAATTAAGAACATAATAGAAAAACATAAACGAAATAATCTCATTTGTAACACTTACTTTCCTTACAGTCTTGTAATCATTTATAATGTTGAGAATCAGTGTGTGGAGCATGGGAGAACTCTTGAATATGCACGCCAATCCTGGGACATTATTCTTGTTGAAACACGTATGCAGCTCCAAAGATTTGAGATTGTGAAAGGGATTTAGATAAACTGCAAAATAATTACTGTTTGATAGAATCTGCAAACAACAAAAGACTAACCATATAAGTCATGCCCCGCACTGAAAATGCCACCTAGACTGATGACCATATAAAGTTAGCAATGTCACACGCATTTACAAGATAATATTCTCTTGTCAAATGATGTTACCAAGTTATGAATCTAAACCACACATTTAGAAAAAAGCTAACATGATTAACGGTTAGATATTTAAAGCTTTCTTGCCACTTTTGTTGTCAGACTATCAATTTGAGCTTTAATGGTTTTGTCATAGAACGGAATATCTAGCAAAAGAATGTTACTTAAAATTAAAGTACCTCAATGCATTGGCTTTCAAGTGTCAAGCAATGGGCATGAGAGAGTCCCATAAAAAGATTGGACACACTATGAAGCTTTGCCACACTAATATCTTCCCGCACACGAAAGAAACCAACGTAAGCCTCTTGCAGAGAACTCAAATTCTCTATAGAACAACTATCAGTAATAGCATTATGTTTCCAAAGAATAATTCTAAGTCTCGGTGCATTAATCTTCACCCAACTCTTAACAACATAAACATCAAAACAACTCCCAATTTTCAACCTCTCCAATTTCCCACCCGAAACATCCAACCCTTGAAGCTGAAAACAGTTTTCCAAGGTTAAATCCTCAATCGCCCGGCACCCAACCAGAAGGTGTTTCAACCCGAAACAGGCATCCAGGCTCAGTTTCTTGAGCATAGGGAAAGAAGAGTCGGTGAACATATCCGAGAGAGAAGGCTGGTTGTTTAAAATAATGCGCGAAAGCGACAGTGATTGGAGGGATTTAAATCCACTGGTCATCACAGATGAAGGGGGCAATCTGAAACCAGGGTCAAGAGATTTCATTTTGAAAACTCGTAAAGACTCACTGGCAATCACACATCGAGGGAAGTTGAAGTAATCCTCGGTGGCTACATCCACGTCCAGCTCCTGCACATTGCGCCGGATGGCGAGGCGGATCAGGCCATTAAGGCGAGAGAAACTCAACCGAGAACGAAATCTGAGGATCCGAATACCAGAGTGCTTGTCGCGGAGGGTTAGGACTTGCCTTATGAAGTCGGCTTCTTTAGAATTTTGAGAGTTTGGCCTTGATAATGAATGCGATCTTCCGGTGGTGGTAGAGGATATTATGATATTCGGGTTTAAAGTGGTGAAGTCTAGGTCAGGGAATGAGGACCAGATATCACGCCACCGTTTTGATAAGACGCTGGTTTGGGCGACGGTTTTGATGGGTAGGAGGAAGAGGATGTGGTGGAGAACCGCGTCCGGGAGGTCACTTATTCGGTCAATGCTTCTGCATCTGCTGCTCTTGTCATCGTCGATTTGATCGTTTTGGTTGTAGAAAATGAGAAGCTTTCTTTTCTTGGCAGCAGATCTTGTTTCCATTGTGATCCGGCCAATGCTTGTGCTTCTGCTACTATTGTCGTCATCAATTTGATCGTTTTGGTTGTACAAGATCAGAAGCTCTCTTTTCTTGGCAGCCGATCTTGTTTCCATTGTGATGATGATTTTTAGGGTTTCATCTGGTTTTTACCGGTTTGTTGAAAGAATGTCCGTGTTACGTACTTTAGGGTTTGAATGGTTCAAAGATTCAGTGAGGTGAGGACGGGAACAGCGTTTGAGTTTGTTTCAAACTATCCCTACTTGTATAAAAGAGTTTAAGTACATTTTTACTGTCTCTTAATTTGCCTAGGTTTTTAAATATTCGCCATGAAGTTTTAATTTTTTTCATATTGCACTTTAAAGTTTTAAAATTGTATGAATTTGTGTTTTCGGTTAAATTGATTGTATAATAATTTATTATATATGTGACATGATGAGCTTCAGACTCCTATATATATATATGGTCTAACATGTAAGTCATATTTGTACTACCTTAATAAAAAATGAAAAAATCTCATCAATAATGTGGATGATTGTCTATTCAAAGAGACAAAAAGGTGTATAATTATACAATTTCAAAACTTTAAGTTAAACCTTGTTACCCTATTTTGAAAACCACCACAAATTTATATAAGGGTGTAAAATGTTTTTAGCCCTACATTAAAATAAAATAATGAAAAATATAAAATGAGGATAATCAACACTTTCTAGTACAAAACAAAATGAAATGAAATTATTAACACAATATGTATGGGTATCTGTTATGTGTGTGCATGTATCTCTATTAATTAATGAAACTCTCTTTGTCAACCAAAAGAGGGTGAAAAGACTACTTAGTCTTCTATCACACAAAAAAAATGGTGGGCAATAATGTAATTCACAATTCCAAATTTTACTTTTTTTTATTGAAACCTCACCTACAGGTGATGTTAAAATACCTCTAAAAAAAATTAAAAAAAAAACCTCCCACTCTGCCCACGTTCTCCCTCTCTCCCCTCTCTCCTTCTCATTTTCTAAACAAATGTGTTCATACACACAAAGTGTGTAGACAAATGCTAGAATATATTAAGATAATTCTATTTGTCAACCAAATAGGGTCGCATAACTATTATAGCCTTTAAATGCTAAAGAGTTGTAATATTTGCTTAAAAAATCAGGGCATTATAATGATTCAAATCTGTTTTGACACTCTCTCACTCCCTTCTTTTTTCTTCAAAGCACATTCATTGCATGTGTGAACATTGCTAGTAATTATTAAGAAAAGAGAGTTGGTATATTTTTTAGCAAGTTTCAAAACTCTGCATGTTTTGATAAGAAAACAATCTCTACTTAAATCAATAAAAATAGGTAGTGTTATCCACACACTCATTTTTATTTCTCACACATCTTCCTCAATGTTCGGTGGTTGAATCGAATGAATTAAAGAAGATTAATGGCAAAAAAAAAGAATAAGGGTGTTCGAAAGGTAAAAATGAGTGTGTAAATAACATTATCCTAAAAATACTAGTGGAACTGTGGAAGTTTGACAAAAATAAAAATACTAGTGGAAGATAAGTTTTAAAATAAATTTCAAGAACCTTATGATTCAATAAATAAGAATGCCACGGGAATATATATGTTTTACTAATTATATGTAGATTTATCCTTAATAAAAATCTTCAAGTATATTCGGAAGAAGACACCGAACCAAGTGCTAGCGGTTCGCCAAATCAGGGCCGAACCTCACCCAACTTGTTGGATTTTTCCTTCGATCTATTTTGAAACCACTGCTAAAATTAAACACCTTTTGGCGCCTTGAACCTGCTCCAACCAAATTTTCAGAGCAATCATGTTTGTTAAAGATATTGAAACATCCAGATATATCTGATTGCAATTTTGGTCTCACGTTTGAAGCCGCAGTGGGGGTGGGGTGTAGTGTGAGTTGGGTGCAATATTACCTGGTAATATAGGTTGGGTTGTGAGGGTAGTTTTGGAATATGGTTGGGTGTACTTATAATTACATTTTATTGTAAAAAGTTGGTTCAAATATCAAATTGGGAGAACTTAACTAAAAACTGAGTGCCAATAAAGCTGTCTTTTAGAAAACTAACGTCCTATTTTCATGGGAGACTATGCGGAATTTTCGGTAGAAATCAATCTTTAAATGATATCTTGAAATTAGGGATGGCAACGGATCGATTTGAGGACGGAACTTCTATATCAATCCCCATAACCACGAAAATTAACTGTATTCATAACCGAAGTTAACCATCGGGTATTATCCATAAGCATACCCACCAGATAACGGATTTCTCATTGGTTAACGGTTATATCTATCTTCGTTAATACAAAAATATATTCGCCCAATTGACGCATAATAATTTAGTAAATATTAATTTCGTCATTAAATATTTGATGTATAAAATGATTTAATTAATGGATCTGGTGGAACATAAAAATTAATGTTAAACATTGATAATGTTGGTTGATCCTTAATATCTCACATAAATACTAGTAAATTCTCATAGATTTTGATTCATATCAAAACTATTGAACTTTGCCAGAAAATGCAACTCACATAATGCAATTTTTGTATTCTCAAGGTAATGGATTCAGTGAATAATGAATATATATATATATATACACACATACACACACATATATACATATGATTATATTATATATTATTCACTTCAGATTCGGGTACGGATATAGATTGGAGCCCCTATAACCATATTCAAAATCATAACCGAATAATAGTCACGGTTTTTCCCCATACCCAAAATATACCCAAATTTTCATACCCAAATCCAATCCATTCAGGCAATTATCTACGATTATCGGGTTTAACGGTTATAATTGTCATGCCTACTTGAAACAAGAGTTACAAGTAATTCAAACTAGCAGACTCACACTCAACACCTGATGAGCAATATACTCCTCAGGACTCGAAACTAGGAAGGGTCTCAATGTTTGAGCTGGATGAGTTTCCAATGGTTGCGTTTCTGTAGTGCAAAGTTGGCATTGTCCAACGTTCCATTTCTGAAACTTAAAACAGAAACCTATCTTTTACTGATCAACAACTTTCTTAAACGGTATCTCATCACTGGCACTGATATAAGGCAATGGAGGGCGAACCATGGAAAAGGCGAGTAAAGGACAAGCCCATATATAGCTCCATCTTTGTGTGGATTTGACGGTTAAGGACGAGAAGCATAGAATATGTGAGTATGTCCGAGTTGGAAGAGATTCGAGCAATCGGATTGAGTTTGGTGAAGTTGAGGTAGGGAATGAGGACCACAGCCAACACTACCGTATTGAAGGGTAGAAGAAACCTCTACAGCTATATTGAGCTAAATATGCAATGCCAGTATGCATGCAGTCACCCTCATCTCATACTGACATGAATATTACTATATAGCTGCACACAAAAACTGGCATGATTGTAAAAGCTTACTACTGGTAACCGTCCATGAAAGTTAATAATCTTAAATTCAGGGTGCAGCTTTTTTTTAAAGAAAAAAAAAAGATAATTCATTAATTCCTTACAATCAAAAGATACGACTTGGGGCCTCGCTAAAACCTCCCGAAGAAAACCACATGGGAAAAACAAGGGGTTAGGAATTAGCAAAACCAAAGTCATTACATTAAGCAGAGGAGCGCTTGGGCTGAAGTTCAGCTAGCCCCTCGTCGGCTTGAAAGAGCTGTCATTAGTACCTTGACATGAGGAGATGCCGGGCGAAATCCTTCTGTTAGACCCATTTTGTCCTTCCAAGTATCTAGATTATTGGCATTAGATTGCGGTACAACAAGAACCATTTCTTGCAAGCTTGTACCCTGTTCAAGCAAAAATCTTGTCATCATAACAGCTCTCTCAAGTTCTTCTATACGTTCCCCAACATAAATCGTCACCATCTTTATGTTACACAGGATTGACCTCAAAGTTGGAACTTGTTTTTACCCAGTATTGCTCTTCAGCACAGTTAGCATTGTCCAACAAAATGTTGTTCCAGTTTGGGACCTAAGTTTTAGAATATATTAATTATTCAATCAGATAGTTGAACTGTAAATCTGTGCATAAATATATTATAGGACTTCTTACGTACTGTTTGAAATATAAACATATCGAATTACACTGAGCTTTACCTCATTGGTTGTTTTAGGGCATACCATAATTTTAAGAGTGTCGACGATAGGAGAGCTCTTGAATAAGCATAGCAGTCCAGGTATATCATAACCATAAGCAAAAATATCCAACGTCTTAAGTTTCATAAATGAAAATGGTAGACCGCCTTGAAAATATACGCTTGCTAAAACCTGCATAGATAAATATGCCAAATAAATCCACCAAACATACGAATTAAGGAAATTTTCAGCATAAAATATATGATGATGATAGAGACATGCATAGATAAATATGCCAAATTAATACACAGAACATGCTAATTAAGGAAATTTCCAGCATAGAATATATTAACATGGTCTCAGAGCTCTAGTTCTGATTTTTGGAACTGGCCATTACAGTCTCTGAATCTGTGAAGAAGAAAAGGGGGCAAAACCCAGGTCTCGAAGAACCCTAGCTTTCGACTCAAAGTCTCAGATGGTTGGATCGAACAATGTCGAGAAAAAATGGGTCATATCTTCATTGGATTCAACTATAATTTCTGGTTATCAAAATGCAGACCATATTCAAGTCTCATGATCTCTAGAAGCTCACGGAAAAAGGGTATGAAAACTAAAAAATGGAGGATGATTCGAGCGATGATGAACAACTATCAGTGAAGAGGATTGCGATGAAAGAAAATGAAACTAAATAGGCAAAAGCTCTTGGTATCATTCACGGAGCAGTTTCAGACGAGATATTTCTCCGAATCTCAAACTTGAAGACATCCAAGGCAGCTCAGGATGTTCTACAACAGGAATTTCGACGTGACAAAAAGGTTAGATCAGTCAAATAGCTCCAATGTTAAGGAGAGATTTTGAATATACTAGGATGAGTGAAGGTGAATCCTTGTCTACCTACTTGACTAGGATGTTCAATATTGTGAACCAAATGAAAACTTATGGTGAGGAACTGTCAAATCAGAGATTAGTGCAGAAAATCCTTATTAGTTTACCTAAGTCCTAAGATTCTATTGCGTCCATTGCATCCACTATTGCATCCAGGAGGGCATGTGCCCCTCTCATCCATTTTTCTCTTGAAATTTTATCATGTTAATCGTTGTTAAAGTGCTTCAAAGCACTTAATGAATTCTTAAGTGCTCCTTCTTTTTTATTATTTTCATTTTTATGTTCCTTAGATTAATTAATAGAACAAGTAATTATAGATTACACATATTAGTTAGGCTTTATATATATATTGTATGTTAATCTTGCTAAAATATTTTAGTTAGGCTTTGGAATAAGATATTGGTATGATATGATATCCTATCACACCAATATCTCACTCACAAGGCCCTCTTCTTGGAGCATAAAACCTAAACCAAGTAATGCTAGCTTGCTGAAAAAGCATTCCTTTTTGTAGACCAAAACTTTGGAAATATATTATCTTCCACTAAAATGTGTATGGATGTATCGTGAAATGAATTAAGTGGTTCTTCATAAATGACATGCACAATTTGAAGCACTGTTAGTACAGGTATATATAGGAGCAGATCTATGGACCCGGTTGGTTCCACAACTCTTCGAAAGTTCGAAGAAGCGCCTATAAGGACTTTCGAGGACCACCCAACGGTTTGGGTATGTGGTGGAGGTGAGAAGAGCATCATGGATGTGCATATGCTATGCAATAGAAGCCTTGACAAAAGAAGTCTAATTTTAGACTAAGAGGAACACATAGCTCTCTACTGTTCTTGAACCTTGGTTCCAACGAAGAAGAAAGAGAAAATGACTTTCTCTCTCCATTTTCACGTGACCAACTCCCCTTTTTTCTTTTTCTTCTTTTAATTGATGCCCAATCAGGTTGTGCCACCTAACATTTTGGTTAACAAAGGAATGATGTATCACTCACCCAGTTTTTTTATACCACTTGTTTGACACCGTTATTTCTTTTAAAATTCACTATAAATTATAAGACATGTGAAAAATATTTCGTAAAGTACTATATATGGACTTGTAATCACTTGAACTTCCTCCTACCATCAATTTCACTAAATACTAAAGAGAAAATTAGGATTTTTGTATGTTATATATGTTAAATAATAAACTTAATTTATCATTACAAGTATATAGTTTTATTTAAATGTAAATAGACACTTATTTTTATGACATATAATAAACTTTATTTAAATTCGTCTAATTCGGCACCCGCTTAGGCGCTAGGCTCCAACCCGTCAATGTCTTTTAGAATCTTAATTAGGACCACCAATGCTAAAATCATAGATCCGCCACTGGGTATACACACACATATACACGTAGCAATTAAGATATTCTCCACCAGCCAATGATGTTGGGAAAAGTTTATGGAGCATGTAGCCTCGTTTGGTAGAGGGGATTGTTTTGAAATGGATAAAACACTAAAATAACATTACGTCATGGCGAGGCACATACTTCTTTTTACCACAATATTTGCGCAGCTACTTGTTATTTTAGCAACTGTATATCTAGCAACTTAAGCTCGTCACCATAGTTTTCTGAAAACAAGTAAAGTCAGATGGGAAAAAGAAAAGTAAACTAACCCGAAGAAGGCCGAAGGATTGAATATCAAGGACTGAAACTTGGGATGATGCTGAGAGAAGTTTGACCACGTTTTTAATAATCACATTGCTAACATCGTCTTCTAACCAATAATGCATATAAAATGCATTCAGTCTAGGGAAGTTCTGGATTGAACAATCATCAGTATAGCCATTAAATTGCCAACGGAAGACTTTTAGATTGGGGGCAAAGATGTTTACCCTACTTTTGTTGTCGCCGCTGGGATTTTCGAAACAAAATCTAACCGTCAGATTCTCAAGTCTACTTCCAGAGATGTCCAAGCTATTTAAGTTCATATCAACAACTCGCGCATCTTTGAGCTTCGAACTACTGATTTTAAGATGCGTCATTCCTTGACAAGTTTTCATAGTCAAGTTTTCAAGGAATGGAAACGAAGAATCTGACAATAAATCCGCAGTCAAATCATCATCCAAGATATCCACACACTTGAGAGTCAAGGCTTGAAGGGAGCAAAGGCCACTCGTAGCCTTAACAAGGGAAAACGAAAAACAAAACCTAGGCTTTGAATCTTCTGGCTGAGATCGAAGCGGATGCGAGTGGCGTTAATTAACGCGAGGCTCCGCAAGGAATCACACTCATACACACAATGAGGCAAATTAAACCTTTCGCCGCAAGCCATCAAGAGATTGAGTTGGAGTTCTCCAATCTTATGATTCACCACTCTACAAATGCAATCTTCTAAGCAAGACAAACTCATTAGCCGACCCGAAAATCGAAAAACATTGATGTTAGAATTTTCGGGGCGGCTAAACAATACTCTGGGAATGAATGCCAAAGCTTTCATTTGCTCATCAAGAATTACCTGCAGTTCGTTTGCATGATCTAATCTTTTCGGCATTGGAGGACAAACCTGGTTGAAGTCGAGAACAGGTAAGGTAGCCCAAAGACGGCTCCATGTTCTTGATAAAACACTGTTTTTTGCAACAGATTTGACGGGCACCAAGGAGAAAATCTCATGTAAGATTTCATCAGGAAGATCGCTGATTCTGTCCCTTGCCTCAGTCATTGCTTCTGTTTTTTCAATCTGTAGTAAATCTTGTCCAAGATCTATGAATCTACAATCTCGGGACTGGGGCAGCCAATTTGTCCTCAAATCTAGGGTTTGGGCATTGAGGCCGTCTTGTCTTAACTTATATATATACATATGCGATGAGGATGGAAACTTTTGTTATTTGTTCGCTGTTTTCATTTCCTTTTAAGGGCCTTGGGTTCCTTTGCAACAAAAACCTAAGCCACTACCAGGTGATGTGGATATTAAAGTTTGTGTTCGAAAGATTACATTTATGCGCAATGATAAGGATATCATATTTTTTCATTGTCGGAAAAGATTATAAATATACTTTTATTCTGGAAAAAGAATATATATATTTTTATTGTCGAAAAAAATAAATTATAGGCCTATACAATTAGCATTAAGGCCGCATTATTGATATATAAGTTTTTTCATAAGAGTTTGTTATTGATGAACACAATTAAACAACTTAGAGCTACAAGAGTCTTATTTAGTTATAAAATGATTGTTGAATAGCAGCTAGTTTCTTAAGGAGACTATTTTTTTCTAAGCTCTTTGGCGAAGAAAAAAAATTCATCATGCTTAGGTTGAGCTTGAGTTTCCAAGAATTGCACCTAAGTAGTGAAGTTGAGATCGTCCAATGCTGTTCCATGTCTGAAATTAAAAACGGAAACCCCTTTTTGGCTTAAGAACTTTCTGAAATGGTACCTCATCACTAGCACCGTATTGATTTTTCTGGTTTATTGTAATATCTTTTTCATATCTGAAACATTCCCTGCTGTCCATACTTATACACAATAAAGGGAAGCTTTACACAGGTGCAACAGCAATAATAAAAAGTCCTCCCTGCTGTCCATGAGTCAGCAATCACATGTCCTCCTTGCTGTCTTTCCTTTATGGCAATGATGACTATAGTTGTAATGATGGCAGCTGTGCTGTCTATGCACGTTCCTAGCCGTGCTTCTTCCAATACTCCCCCTCAAGCTGGATCAAGTAGGTTGATGGATCCAAGCTTGGAGAGGAGTCTTTGAAACTGATGAGAAGCCAGAGGTTTGGTGAATATATCAGCCAGCTGATCGAGGCTTTTTACATAATGTGTCTGAATCACCTGCGACTGTACTTGTTCACGGACATAATGACAGTCGACTTCAATATGCTTCGTCCTCTCGTGAAAGACGGGGTTTGATGCTATGTGCATGGCAGCCTGGTTGTCACAAAATAAGGTCATTGGTTGAGCTGTGAACACACCTAAGTCACATAAAAGTCCTTTTAGCCATATCAGCTCACACGCGGTTGAGGCCATTGCACGATATTCAGCTTCGGCACTTGATCTTGCGATGACAGTTTGTTTCTTGCTCTTCCACGTGACCAGGTTTCCACCAACAAAGGTACAATAACCAGTGGTGGACTTGCGATCGATTGCGTTTCCTGCCCAATCAGCATCACAGTACCCCATGATTTGAGTGTTGTCATTCTTTGCCATGAGGATGCCACGACCAACAGACCCTTTTAAGTAACGTAAGATTCTTTTGACAAGGTTCAGATGCTCGATGGTGGGAGAGTGCATGAATTGACTGGCAATACTTACTGAATGTGAGATGTCTGGTCTGGTGATCGTTAGGTAGATCAGCTTGCCGACAAGCCTCTGATATAAGCTGATATCCGAGAGTGGCGTGCCTCCCAAGTCAAGCTTGAGCTTGCTATCAAGAGGGGTAAGTGCAGGCTTGGCATCACTCATATTGGCATCTTTAAGTAGGTCCATGACGTACTTTCGTTGATTAAGAAATAGTCCCTTGTAAGAAGATGCCATTTCGATTCCAAGAAAATACTTCAACACCCCAAGATCTTTAACCGCAAATTGTTGTTGAAGTGACTGTTTGAGTGTGGTGATTTCAGCAGCATTATCACCTGTAATTATTAAGTCATCCACATATATCAACACAACTAATTTGCTTGCAGCTCTTGTGCGAACAAATAATGATGAATCTGCATTACTCCTTTTGAAACCAATGCTATGAAGAACGGTACTTAGTTTTGCATACCAAGCACGTGGTGATTGCTTCAGTCCATAAATTGACTTATGTAACTTACACACCAAATTAGGTTCTTGGCTTTGAGGGTGTCCTGGTGGCAATCTCATATAGACTTCTTCTTCAAGATCACCATGTAGAAAGGCATTCTTCACGTCCATTTGATACATAGACCAACCTTTATTGACGGCAACAGACAATAGAACCCTTACTGAGTTCATTTTTGCAACAGGAGCAAATGTTTCCTTGTAATCCACCTCAAATGTTTGAGTGAATCCTCGAGCCACCAGCCTGGCTTTATGCCTCTCAATCGAACCATCAGAATTAAACTTGATCTTATAGATCCACTTACAGCCCACTGCCTTTTTTCCTTGTGGAAGTTTGGTGATGCTCCAGGTTTTGTGTTGGTCTAGTGCTTTGAGTTCATCTCTCATTGCTTCTTTCCACACAACTTGATTATTAGCCTCATAAAAGTTTTGAGGCTCACTGTGACTTGAAATGTTGTTAAGAAAGGCAGCATGAGATGGAGTTACCTTTTGATAGGACACGTAATTTGAAATTGGATGCCTCGGTTTATATGTGACAAAATCTTGAAACCTTGTGGGAGGTTGTCTATCACGCCGAGGATTGCGTCGAGGTACTAGGAGGTTTGTCTCATCCTCATTCAAATTGTCATCCACTCCTTCAGGATTTTCTATGTTGCCGTTGTCATCATCATGCACAGATCTTGGTAGAGGAATTAGGTCTAAGATGCACTCCCCCTGACTTGTGGCTTCATGTGATTTGCTGAAAAAAGGGTTAGCTTCATGGAATCGTACATCTTTAGATACAATTATTTTTCTTAGTTGAGGATCATAGCACTTATATCCTTTTTATGTTGATGAATAACCAAGAAAAATACATTTGAGAGCTCTAGGGTCCAACTTATCTCGATGGTGTGACTGTATATGAACAAAACAGACACAGCCAAATACTCTAAGATGTGAAAGGTCAATTTTTCTTCCTTTCATGACTTCAAGTGGAGATTTAAACCCCAAGACTCGGCTAGGAAGTCTATTGATGATGTACACAGCCGCCATGACTCCTTGTGACCAAAATCTCTTTGGTACGTTCATTTGTAACATTAATGCTCTCGTTTTTTCCAGAATGTCACGATTTTTCCTTTCAGCTACACCATTTTGTTGAGGTGTGCCGACACAACTTGTTTGATGCATAATACCATGCTTGCTCAAATATAATGACATGATATGGGACATATATTCGGTGCCATTGTCAGATCTTAAGGTTTGAATTTGAGAGGAAAAATGGTTCTTAACAAGATTGTGAAAATCCTTAAAAACTTCAATCACTTCACTCTTAGACTTTAAAAGGTACAACCATGTGGCTCTAGAGAAATCATCGACAAAAGTTACATAATACTTATAACCATCAAAAGATTCAAACGTTGGTCCCCATACATCTGAGTGAACTAGTTCGAAAACTTTACTAGTCCTAGATAAGGATGAGGTAAAAGGCAATCTGGTGGCTTTAGACAAATGACATGTTTCACACGAAATTAAATCATTACCTAAGTTTGGAAACAAGGAAGACAAAACAGGTTGGGAAGGATGAGCTAAACGTTGATGCCACAATTGACTATCTTGGGATGGACTGGACTTGGCTTGAAATCCTCTGGGACTGTTTTTTGATATGTAATAGAGGCCATCAAGGTAAAACCCTTCACCAATCGTCTTCTTGGTGAGGCAATCCTGAAAAATGACATTGTAAGGAAAGAAAATGGCCAAACAATTTAAGGTATTGGTGATTTTTCCCACAGATAAAAGTTGAAATGGAAAAGAAGGAACAAATAAGGCTACTGACTCAATTTTGTTCGATATTAAATTGATATTTCCCTTCCCTAAAACCTTAGAACTCTCACCATTGGCAGTTGAGACTGTAGACATCAAAATTTCGGTGAAATAAATGTTGACCAATAATTAAAATTTCAACGTTCACGTGTCACATAAATTTTACATGTAGCGTGTGATTCAACGAAAAATCGAAATAAATTGGAAAAGTCATCAAATATGACACGTGTCAATACCTGGCAGAAATGATTTATTTCATCTGATTATTTAAATCCAAAAATCAAGTTTTGGAATTCTATAAATAGGAGGCCAAGACATTCATTTTGGAGAAAGGAAGAAGGAAAGGAGGAAGAAGGAAAAGAAGGAAGAAAGAAAGGAAGAAGCCTTGAAACTCTAAAGCTCTCAAGCAAATCCCGAAGGATCAAGAAAGCAATCTTCGTTCTTCGTCAAATCCACCTTCAAGATCAAGCCCCGACGGCCCTTGAAGAACTTCCACCTTCAAAATCAAGCCCCGACGGCCCTTGAGGAAAGTGTTCATCGTTCATCATCCACCTTCAAGATCAAGCCCCAACGGCCCTTGAAGAACTTCCACCAACTCAAGATCAAGCCCCGACGGCCCCTTGAAGAAAGTGTTCATCGTTCATCATCCATCAACCTTCAAGATCAAGCCCCGACGCCCTTGAAGAACTTCCACCAACTCAAGATCAAGCCCCGACGGCCCTTGAAGAAAGTGTTCATCGCTCATCATCCGTTCATCCTAAGATCAAGCCCCAACGGCCCCTTTGGATCAACAACCTCAACAAATCCACACATCCGTTCATCCTTCAAGATTAAGCCCAAAAGCCCTTGAAGATCCGTTCATCCGTTCATCCTTCAAGATTAAGCCCAGAAGCCCTTGAAGATCCGTTCATCCTAAGATCAAGCCCCAACGGCCCCTTTGGATCAACAACCTCAACAAATCCACACATCCGTTCATCCTTCAAGATTAAGCCCAAAAGCCCTTGAAGATCCGTTCATCCATCAACCTTCAAGATCAAGCCCAACGCCCCTTGAAGATCCATTCATCAAGCTGTGCATCCTTAGATCAAGCCCCGACGGCCCTTTGGATCAACAACTCATCCACAAACCCACACCCTACGAAGATAGAATCAGAGGACCAAATTACAAAGAGATTGTAACCCCAAAATCATTAATACAAAAAAATATATTTTGTACACGTATTCTTGTCGCTTGTTTCAGGAATTATTCGTGTTTACAAATTTGGCACGCCCAGTGGGACAATCTCTACCTCTCATCTCTATCCTCAAATCATCAAAAAACACAAATGGCATCAAGAAAGGATCAAGCTGTTCCTGCAATCAAAGCAAAGAACAAGAACATTATCGCCGCAACTGGTGATATTTCGGGTATCACAACCCGAAGTGAAGCAAGAGCTTTTTTTGCCGCGGCTTCCGCCCCTGCATTAACTCTGTCAAAGGAACAAGAGCACCTGAGGCACGAGCCTGTGATCACCCTAGCCTCGCTAAGGGCATCAAGAGGGGAAAGCCTGAGGAAATACTCAGAGTCCCTACCCTCCGACGCTGATTCGAGCGGCAGTACAACCATGCAAGTCATGACCACTGGAGCAACTTCAATCGAGGAGCAACTAGCTCAGATGAATGAAGCAATCACGAAGCTCACACGGACTGCAGAGGAGAAAAACTTGCAAACCGCCGGACTCATCAACCGTCTTGAGGCACAGCATGGCGTCAAAATGAAACCAAGCTCTCTTCCAACTAAGAAGACCGAAGAAGGCTTTAACCCAAATGCCTACGAACCCATGTCAAAGGCTAGGCATGACTTTGCTTCCTCTTCAAATCTTGGAAAGAAGGTTTCAAACACCGTCAATGACAAAGAACTTAACCTCACCAAAACTCAAAAGAAGTTGAAGGAGCATGGTTACGGAGTTGACAACAACAAAGCCGGACTTGGCTTCACACCAAATGCACCCGTGAAGATTTCAAGCAAAGTGAAGAAAGCTAGTGCTCAACACATCAGCGTGAGCATTGAACAAGACCAAAAGGAGCCTAAACCCGCCCCTCGACCGTCGGTCTTCGATAGGATGAGCCATTCAAGCTCCAGAATTTCAGCGCTTAATCGCATTGGTAGTCAAGGCCGAACCTCTGTCTTCAAGAGGCTTAGCGTGCCAACATCCCAAAGCTCTGTTTTTGAAAGGTTGTTAAAGCCTAAGAAACAAAGCAACACAGCTATCTCTCCTCTGCGACCATCAGCTTCGGAAAGATTTGAAGATAATGAGAAGCCTTTTGGAAAGAGGAAGACAACACCAAAGGAAGAAAAGTTCGATGGGTTAGCAGAAAAAGGCGATGTTCAAAGCTTGATTCCTTCAAGGATGAAGCGCCAAGCAATCCTAGAGGTCGACACAAAAGGACCACTGAAGGTAAGGAGGCGCATCGTCGTCCACACTGGCAAATCTTCATGCCAACAAACCCAAGAGGACGGCACTGAAGATGAAATCCCTAAGAAAGATGTCACTTCTGGCTCTTTCGACTCAAAGTCTTCACCTCGACTGTTGGGGGCATGCTCCAAGTCAAGTGAAATTGAAGGATGGACTCATGTCGCTTCGAAGAAACTGCACGAGAAACATATGTCTTCTCCACAAGTGCACCAATCAGAAAGGGGGGAAAGCAGCTTTCGCCAACCTCCAAAGCAATGTGAAAATGTTGAAGATAAGAAAATTTCAACACAAAGATCGTTCATGCGGGATCTTTTCTTCCTCGAAGACTTATTCAATTTCTCGATCAAGACTCCTTGCTATGAAGATTGTGAGGAATGCCTTTCGAAGATCGCTGCGAAGAAATTGGACAAGCAGCAACCATCTTGTCCACAAGTTTATCAGTCGAAAAGGGGGCAAAACAGCTCTTGTCAACCTCCAGAACAATGTGAAAGTGTTGGAGATAATGAAATTTCGACACAAAGATCGTCCATCCCCATCACAATGTGCGACATCTTCCCAGAAGACTTCTTCAATTACTCGGTCAAGGCTCCTTCCTATGAAGATTGCGAGGAACGCCTCTCCCAGATCGCTTGACAAATCCACAACAACAACCAAAGCTCCTCGTTTGCACGAGCCTAAAAGGCGACAACCAAAGCTCCTTGTCCGCACGAGCATAAAAGGCGACAACAAATGCTCCTGGCCCGCAAGAGCATAAACTGTGTACGGCAAAATCATCATCAAAATCATCATCAAAATCATCATCAAAACCATCACTCATTTGAACTACGTTATGACTTGATCTCTTCTTTGGAAGAGTACGTAGGCAACTTGAAACTTCAAAACTTCAAGTACAGTCACATCAAAATAAAAAATAAGGGTTTTATTAAAGACTTACAAATAAAAGTCATTTTTATTACAAGGAAAAAATATTACTTTGTATTTAAAAAAAAATTACATATTCTTTGACACCTACAAGTGGTCATTGTCCACTTCAAAAAAAAAAACAAAAAAAAAACAAAAAAACAAAAAAACAAAAAAACAAAAAAAAAAACAAAAAAAAAAAAAAAACAAACAGAAGGAAATATATACAATATATATACAAATCCAGGCCCGGGGGGCCCGGCCCTCAAAGCCCCACCACTTCTGTCTTCTTCCTCTTCTCCTTCACTCCCACTCCTTCTAGCTACCCTTCCACTTTACCAGACCTTCCTCGCCGCACCCACCAGGCCAGCTTCCCCGTCGCCGGCCTTCTCTCTCGACCCTTCACTGCCACCAGCAATCCCGGGTCCGATCTCGCTGGAGAAACCGCCGCCGCCATGGCGGCTGCTTCCATTGTTTTCCACCTCCCCGAATTCCCAAATCGTCTCCCAACTTCCATTCCGCTTCTGCTCTCCGCCGGAAATCAAGAAATGAAGAAACTTTTCCGGGCTTGCGAATTCTGCGACCAGGAAGCCTCTTTCTACTGCCCCACAAACTCCCCAAAGCCTTTGCCCTCTGGGACGAGCTCTCCCCCGACGAACGCCAGCTTCTCGTCAATGAAATCGAGAGTTTGGATCTTTCGAGAATCGATCGGATCATACGGTGTTCGCTTCGATCTCACGGGCTGCCGACCGCGGCGATTGAGCCGGTGCCGGAGAACAGTGTGTCGGCGGTGGAGGAACGAACGCTAGAAGACAAAGTGAGGTGATGAACCCCAGAGCCGTTGCTTCAGAAGGATCATTGATTGGTGCTCACGGATCAAATCAAGGCAATAACAATTTGACTCTGAAGGGATGGCCTTTAACGGGACTTGATCGGCTTCGATCTGGGATTCTTCAGCAGCAAAATTCTTTGATGCAGTCCCCACAATCCTATAATCAACTTCTGCAACAGCAGCAACTTATGCTAGTACAACAAAATTTGGCTTTCCCATCTTCCAATGACTTGGACAATAGACGGATGAAAATGCTTCTCAACAATCGAAATTTGGTTATTGGGAAGGATGGTCAATTAAGTTCTGTCGATGTACTTAATGTTGGATCACCAGTGCAAGTTGGTTGCTCGGTCTTACCTCGTGGAGATGCTGACATGCTGATGAAGTTACAGCAACAGCAGATGCAAAGCAACAATCAACACCAGCAGCCATATTCGCAGCATCCGCTTTCAGACTTCAATATCGTTCTTGAAGATCAAAGTGGAAAGAAAGTGGAGTTGGGATCTGAGACTGATCAGAGGGCAATTATGATGGGCCTGATGTTTCATACGAATGCAAAGCAACTAATTCAAAGACAAAATTACAAAGACGCGTTAGAAGTGCTTACCATGGGAGAGGAGGCTTTCTCTCTTTGTGACCCGAAGGTTATTGAGCTTGTTGACAATCCTCCTATACTCCAAATCAATATGGTTTGGTGCTATTTCATGCTCCGAGATATCAGCTGGCCTGCAGTGGCAGGAGTTCGCCTTGAAAAAAACCAGAAAAGGTATTGAGAGAGCTCATGGAAAGGACTCTTCTCGTGTCAGACTCCTTCAGGGAGGTCGCTATCCAGAGCTTGCACTTTATTTGAGACTGGAGCTACTGGAAGGGGTGGTTGCGTATCATAGTGGCCAGTACGATAAATCAAGGAAGGTGCTGACTTCTGCACAAGAAAAATTCACCAAGCTACAAGTGCCAGATGAAGCTCTATCACTTGTTATGAGCATGGGATTTAAAGAACGAGATTCTAAAAGGGCATTGCGGATGAGCAATCAAGATGTATCTAGTGCTGTTGATTTTCTTGTTGAGCAAGACAAAGAGAGCCCAAAAACGGGAAGAAGATATTCAGCAACGAGATGAAATTATGGAGCAAAAGAAGTATGGGACAACGCCATCGAAGAAAGTCTTGGAAGTAATTGTCGAGAAGGGCATGCAAAATGGGCAGATGATAACATTCCCTGGTGAAGCTGATGAAGCGCCGGACACCGTTACAGCTTCCCTGCAGGACCTTTCCGTCCCGTCGTCGGCGGCTGTTGCTGTTGTATAGACTAGGAGGATCGACTGAGGTGCGTCTGCTGCTGCGGATCCAGCGAAACTAGGGAGTTCTCCGTCTATACTCGTCTTCTTCAGTGGCCATCGTCATGCTCTCCGCCCAAAACTTCACAAATCCGTCGCACACCACTTGTAAAACAACGGGAAGGTCAAAGCTCCCACATTTGCACAAGGCATCTGGTTCAGATTGTTCAATCTATCAAAAGCCGTCATGTTCCTCGGGTGTTGCTGTTCAGCGAGGGTGTTAAAGGAACCATCAATTTCGTCCAGAAGGGTTTCCGAGAAGCAGGGGAATCTGCGTGCTGCTCTGTAAAAAAAAAAAAAAAAAAAAAAAAAAAAAAAAGGGCCTTCTCTTCCATGGTGTTCATAATCCGAGAGGTCCCTCCTCCTTCGATCATCGACCTCCTTACGGCTGTGCTCCATCTTCAAACTCTCCGAACTCCGCTGCTTCAGCTCTTCAAACTCCATAGCCGCAGCAACAACATCCACTAACTACCTCGAGCTTGTCATTCTGGCCACCATGGTCAAAATCAACGAAGAGCTTCATTGACCGCCGTCAAACGACTAGCCGGTCTTCAAGCTCGACGCCTCACACTCTGCCTCAAGCTCTGGCTGTTTCTGCACCTCCACCATGGCTGCTGCCTTTGAATGTGATCAACAAAATCAAAGTTTGTCAACTCACACTCAAAGATCTCATCCGTCTGCTTGCCTCTGCTGCTGCCTTTGAATGTGATTGACAAAATCAAAGTTTGTCAACTCACACCCAAAGATCTCCTCCGTCTTCTCTCGGACTCGCCTGGGTTTTCACCCACGAACTCAGCCTTGCTGATGGCCTTATAAAGAAAAAAAAAAAAAAAAAAAAAAAAAAAAAAAAAAGTTAGCAATGATTATGCCGGGAAGCATATTTCAAAAGTATAATAAATAAAAGCAGCAATGATGATGCTGGAAGCATCTTTTAAAAGAATAATAAAAAAAAAATTAAAAAGAAAAAATGATGGTGCTTCTGGAGCCATGTGCAAAAAGAAAAAAAAAAAATATATATATATATATATATAATAAAAAGAAAGAAAAAACAATGGTGGTGCTTCTGGCACCATCTGAAATATATATATATAAATGAACGGTGGATCAGCGCCACCGAAAGCAAAGAAAGAATAAAAAAATAATGATGGACGGTGATGTACATGTTTTCTCTGTATTTAGCACAATACACTAAATAAAACAAAGCATGTTCATTGATTTTCGAGAAATTACAAATGTGTACAAAAAAAAAAAAAAAAAAAAAAAAAAAAAAAAAAAGAGAAAAGTTGAAGCTTTCACAAAGGATGTGTACGTGAAGCCCCACTACGTGGCAACACTCTCGGAGCAGAAGGCATTGGAGCAAGAGGCATCGGAGATAGAGCATTCGAGGCCTCAATACTTGGCGGAACGCTGGATGACCCAGGAAAGAGGTGCCTCTGGAAGAAAGCTGCAAACCGTTGACGATCATCAAGCTCCTCAAGCTTCCTCTTCATGCCCGACGAATAGTTATTTGCAAGCACATGCAAACTTCTATTCTCGTACTTAAGCTGTTTAATCTCCTGCTTAAGATCTTCCACCTCTGCCATCAATGATTCCACTTGACGGGACCGAGCAAGCAGGCGTTGGCCCATGTTGGACACAGAGCCCGCACACTGAACACTAAGAGCGAGGGACTCTTGAACGGCCAACTCATCGGACCGTCCTGAAAGCAACCTACTATCTTTTGGTGTGAGGAGGTTCCTAGCTACTATTGTAGCTGTTGTGGCGTCCTGCATCACGGAGTCTTCACCTGTAAGAGGACCGTTAGAAGATAAGAAAGAAGGGCACCATACATTACCTTGAAGCGGCGCAACCGGATCACTACTGAGACTCAATTCTAAGCTAAGGTTCGATGGGTTAGCCATTTTTCAAAGGTATTAAAAGGGATGGGTGGATGAAGTTAAAACTCAAAAGGCCGGAAATGATTTTCAGGAATGAGCAACCTTCAAAGTGTGCATGTTAGAGGTGATCAATACCTCTATAAAGAAAGAAGAGGCGCTTGCTCAGAAATCGAAGAGGCGCTTGCTCAGAAATCGAAGAGGCGCTTGCTCAGAAATCAAAGAGGCGTTGGTTCAGCAATCGAAGGGCCGCTTGTTCAAAAGTGAAGAGACATCGCTCTGCAAATCTCAAAAGCTAGATTTTCCGGCATAAGTTAGGCGACGCTTTCTCGGCTTTCCAGAAAACGCGTTCAACTTTGTCAAAAGATCTCCGACAAAGTTGAAAACACGTGGAGGCTGGCGACGCTTTCGCGGCTTTTCAGAGCACGGGTGCCACTTTGTCAAAAGATCACGTGGAGGTCATCATCGCAGCTACACATCTTTAGCTGACAAGCGCAAAGTTCGGCGACGCTTTCTCTGCTTTTCAGAAAACGCGTGCCACTTTGTCAAAAGAGACGCTCGTTCAGAAATCGAAGAGGCGTCGTTCAGAAATCAAAGAGGCGTATTCAAAGATCGAAGAGCCGTCACTATTTCAAAAAGCCGGATTTGCGGGATCAAAACGTTTGTCGACAAGGGTAAAAGAACAGTACCACCACTTGCTATTGGGAAATCCCTATATATGTCGACCTTCATCTTTTATGGCAAGGCAAACCTGCAAACAAAAAAAAAAAATGCCCAACTCTTCCTCACCTCCGAGAGTACACTCCCAGCAAAGCATCTCAAAATGCTCAGTTTTCTTCCTCTCCGGGAATACCCTTGCAAACAAATGACACCAAGGCAAAAGTATCTCATATCATCAAGGGCGAAAGCAAAGGTATCTCATATCATGCTTTTCCCCTATCTTTTCCTTTGCCCTTGTTCTCACCTGCCAGGACAAGGACAGAGAAAGCAATATGTCGGAACCTCCACTCAAACTTGCGCTGCCGCCAAGAAGTGATGGTCCATTCAAATGCAAGGTTTGCATTCAACTCCTGCATCAGGAACAAATAGTACAAGAGAAGATGCTAAACCTGCATAAGGAAATACCACTTCTGCAAAGGGGAGCAAGTAAGGCAAGTGAAAATGATGCATTGAAGCATGTGGAGACAAGCTACGACTGCATATGCTGAGCTATCCTCTAACCCTCTTCAATACGAATTGGAGAGATTGAACAAAGAAACAGAAAAAAAGGAGTAAGCTCAGACCTTCGGGGAAGACCAAAAGAATCCTGCTGCCCAGTTCAAGAGTAGCACAAAGGAAAATCAACGATAGGGGGAGACCAAAAGAATCCTCCAGCCCAGTTCAAGATCAAGCCTCGATGGCCCTTGAAGAAATCACAAGTCCGATTCAAAATCAAGTGTTCACCACCCTTGAATCAAATTCAACTCCAGATCAAAGGAGTAAGTTCAAACCTTCGGAGGAGACCAAAAGAATCCTCCAGCCCAGTTCAAGATCAAGCCTCGATGGCCCTTGAAGAAATCACAAGTCCGATTCAAAATCAAGTGTTCACCACCCTTGAATCAAATTCAACTCCAGATAAAAGGAGTAAGTTCAGACCTTCGGGGGAGACCAAAAGAATCCTCCAGCCCAGTTCAAGATTAAGCCTGCGGAAAATCAACGATTGGAGGAAACCAGAAAATCTTCCAGTCGAACTCAAGATCAAGTCTCGATGGCCCTTGAAGAAATTTCCAGCCCAATTCAAGATCAAGCCTCGACGGCCCTTGGGTTGACATCTACATTAAGGGACTTCAAAACGCATCTTCTACATGTGACAAGCACATGTCTACGACGCGCCTTGAAGTGGGGGCATTTGTAGACATCAAAATTTCGGTGAAATAAATGTTGACCAATAATTAAAATTTCAACGTTCACGTGTCACATAAATTTTACATGTAGCGTGTGATTCAACGAAAAATCGAAATAAATTGGAAAAGTCATCAAATATGACACGTGTCAATACCTGGCAGAAATGATTTATTTCATCTGATTATTTAAATCCAAAAATCAAGTTTTGGAATTCTATAAATAGGAGGCCAAGACATTCATTTTGGAGAAAGGAAGAAGGAAAGGAGGAAGAAGGAAAAGAAGGAAGAAAGAAAGGAAGAAGCCTTGAAACTCTAAAGCTCTCAAGCAAATCCCGAAGGATCAAGAAAGCAATCTTCGTTCTTCGTCAAATCCACCTTCAAGATCAAGCCCCGACGGCCCTTGAAGAACTTCCACCTTCAAAATCAAGCCCCGACGGCCCTTGAGGAAAGTGTTCATCGTTCATCATCCACCTTCAAGATCAAGCCCCAACGGCCCTTGAAGAACTTCCACCAACTCAAGATCAAGCCCCGACGGCCCCTTGAAGAAAGTGTTCATCGTTCATCATCCATCAACCTTCAAGATCAAGCCCCGACGCCCTTGAAGAACTTCCACCAACTCAAGATCAAGCCCCGACGGCCCTTGAAGAAAGTGTTCATCGCTCATCATCCGTTCATCCTAAGATCAAGCCCCAACGGCCCCTTTGGATCAACAACCTCAACAAATCCACACATCCGTTCATCCTTCAAGATTAAGCCCAAAAGCCCTTGAAGATCCGTTCATCCATCAACCTTCAAGATCAAGCCCAACGCCCCTTGAAGATCCATTCATCAAGCTGTGCATCCTTAGATCAAGCCCCGACGGCCCTTTGGATCAACAACTCATCCACAAACCCACACCCTACGAAGATAGAATCAGAGGACCAAATTACAAAGAGATTGTAACCCCAAAATCATTAATACAAAAAAATATATTTTGTACACGTATTCTTGTCGCTTGTTTCAGGAATTATTCGTGTTTACAGAGACTTGAGACGGTTTTGAAAATTTTTCAAACTTGTGAAACTTAGAAACATGGTTAGTCATATGATCTGTGGCACCCGAATCAACAATCCACAAATCATGCATCATATTTACATTAAGAGCAGTTTTAAAAGCAGTCATGATACCTTGCATGTCATCTTGGGCCATGTGTTGTGTTTCTGTCAGAAATCCAGCAAACTTGCCTAGCAAAGCTATTGAATTTCCATCTTCAAAGCCGACAGTTTGGTCACTCTTAATCCTTTCTTTCTTGCTTTGAAGATACACTGCAAACTCATTTATGAGTGTAGCTGGATTTGCAGTGAAGCTCTTGAGTGCATCAGACCTATGAGAGGTTGAGGTAGTTGCATTGTTGGCTCTATGTGGTGCACGGTTCAGTCTTTGTGAGCCCTTGTTATCCTTCATGAACTCTGGCTTTAATTCTGGATGTAAAATCCAGCATGTCTCCTTAACGTGACCAGTATAGTTGCAGTGTTGGCACTTTAAGTGTGGATTCTTCACTTTGTATTTTCTTTCGTTGGCTAGATAAGCCCTTGCTTCAGTTACACTGGTATTTGTGCCAGTGTTCATGACTTTTCTTCGTACTTCTTCACGTTGGATTGTTGCACATACGCTGGTGAAGGAAGGCAGTTCGGGGTTCATGAGTATGTGGCTTCGTAGGTCTTCGTATCCTGGATCGAGACTTGACAAGAGTTGGAATATCTTGTCTTCTTCTGCCCTTTTCAGTAGTAAAGACGCCTCAGTTGTGTGAGGCCGATACATTTCCAGCTCATTCCACATGCTCTTCATGCTGCCTAGAAGTTGAACAAAGGGTTTTCCTTCTTGTTGTATGTTGGAAATGTTCTTCTTCAATTGAAACACACGTGCAGCATTGTTCTGGCTGCCATACATTTCCTTGACTGTCTGCCATAGTTTGAATGATGATTCAGAATAACTGAATATTTCAGCTAGTTTACGTTCCATGGAATTTAGGAGCCATGACATAACTAGCTGATCCTTGCAAAGCCAGATTTCATAAGTTGGTGAAGAAACATCAGGAACTTCGATGCTTCCATTTATGAACCCTAGCTTGGACCTTCCACCTAGGGCAAGACTCACTGCTCTCGACCAAGGTAAGTAATTAAACTCATTTAACAAGACCGAGCTTAATCTTTGATTTGGATTGACATCCACCTCAGACACTGTTGAGGAGGAAGGTATCTGGGAATCTCCAAACGAATAAGAATTCTCTTCCGCCATGTAAAGACCTATAAGAATAAAGAAAGAATTTTTCTTACTTTTTTTTTTTTTTTTTTTTTTTTGATCTTAACAACGTGCTCAAAATTAATCCCAAATTATCCGAAATGGCATACACTCCAAACCAAAAATTTAATTCAGCAAGTTGGGGGTTTGCGGGCCGGCCTTGTATTGGCGGTTCAAGAAGACCGTAAAGTTGGGGATTCTAAAATATCTTGCCCTTCTTGCAACTGCGATTGCCCTCCTCCTTTGTCTCTCCTCAAGATTGCTCCTGGACTGGCCAATCTCACAGTCACAGATTGCGGAAGTGATGACCCAGATCTGAAGCAGGAGATGGAGAAGCAGTTCGTGGACCTTTTGACAGAGGAATTGAAGCTGCAAGAGGCTGTTGCCGCAGAGCACACCGAGACTTAGGTTCCGAGAATCTCCTTCACCGTGCCGGCGAGCTTCTTGGCCATCCTCGAACACCTCGTCAAACCCCGATGCGGCAACCCTGACGTAGTCAACGGCACCACCACTATGAACTCCGGAAAACCGGCGTCGTATAACTCCACCAAGTTCCACAGCGTCTCACACTACTCCTTCTTCCCCAGCACCCCCGTCTGGCCGCAGAACCGCTGAGACCTGACCTATGCTTTCTTGCCGGAGAACGAGCTCTCCGACGCGGAAAAAACCGTGTTCGTCGGCGCCTTCCAGCGGTGGTCGACGGCGACACCGTTAACTTTCAAAGAAACTACCTCCTTCTACTCGGCGGACATCAAGATCGGATTCGGTGATCACCCAGTTCTCCGTGAAGTCAGCCGTGGACCTTGAGTCCGTGGCGGTGCACGAGACAGGGCATCTGCTGGGATTGGGGCACTCATCGGTGGAGGATCCATCATGGATAAGATGATGCAGAAGCAGGTTATTTTTCCTGCTCTGATACCATATTGATTTTTCTGGTTTATTGTAATATCTTTTTCATATCTGAAACATTCCCTGCTGTCCATACTTATACACAATAAAGGGAAGCTTTACACAGGTGCAACAGCAATAATAAAAAGTCCTCCCTGCTGTCCATGAGTCAGCAATCACATGTCCTCCTTGCTGTCTTTCTTTTATGGCAATGATGACTATAGTTGTAATGATGGCAGCTGTGCTGTCTATGCACGTTCCTAGCCGTGCTTCTTCCAATACACCGACATAGGGCAAATGGTGGACAAACCATGGAGAAGTCGAGGATAGACAAGAATCCCATATGTATAAGTAACGGACACTGCAATGCAACGTATGTTTTGGTAAATAAAGAATAAAAATTCCAAATTAAACAAGTTTCTATTTTACGTTCATTGTCTCACCATGCTTTCTAACCCCAGCACTCTGAAAAACCAATTTTCCCACCTCACATTATCCTATCCTTCCCTTATCAATAGAAAGGGGGGAAAAATCACATTAATCTCAAACTGGCCTATTTACTGCTTTCAAAAGTTGCTCGTACAACCTCAGCTATATGGGTTAGTAGCAAACAGAAATCAAATCACAAAGTTGCTCTAGCAGAAAACTGAATGAGCTTCCAAATTGTAAATAATGGGGTTGGGAAAAAGCAGCAATAAACGCTAGAACCACTGACTGAATAATGTTGAAGCTAGCACATCTTCATTTATCTGAAAAAGCTATACAATCATTGTCAAAAAGTCGGGAGAAAATCAAGGGAAGACATCAAAACTTAATCCATAGTTTAGGCATGACATTTTGACATCAGCCTATGCCCAAGGGAATCCCTCTATTTCCTAATTTTATCCTTCCACACGCACATAAAGCAACCTGAATGAATGGAGGAAATCTAACACAAGAGCACTGATGATGAATGATCGAGAAGGAAAGGCAGGCACTAGGCAGAGGGAGAAATGAAAATTAAAATATAAAAAAGAAAAATCAAACACAAGGGCGCTGATAGGTGTAAGAAAATGTAAGTATTTCAATCTAATTCCAGTATTTTTTTTTTTCCCGCATCCTAAGCTGTTCTACTAAAACGTCTAAAACTATAGCTAGTATTCAGGTAGAACTTCAATGGCAACATACATGAAGCCAACCTTATTTACACAAGCACATATCGCTACAGTAGACTAACTCTTACAATATAGATAAATAACGAATTGGGTATGGTTGTAAAATCCTGCTACCAGTGTACTTGGAAGTAGCTGGAAATAACGATTGCTTGACATGAGGAGATGCTGGGACACATCCCTCCTTTAGACCAATATTACAGTAGTCCCAGATAGCTAGATAATTGGCTTTAGATTGCGGCAAATGAAGAACAACTTCTTGCAAGCCTGTACCTTGTTCAATAAAAAATTTTGTGATCTTAACTGCAGTCTCAAGTTCTTCTATGTAGGCCTCAACAAGTAATAGGTGACCCAAGAAAGAGCTCGAGGTTTGGGCTTGAGTTTCCCAGTAATGCTCTTCAATGCAGCGAGCATCATCCAACAAAATGTTGTTCCATTTCGAACTCTGGGTTTTAGAACAGATAAAATGAATCAATCAGATAGGTAAACTGTAAACCTTAAGGTGCACAAGTATATATTATAGGAATTTGGAAGTAGTATTTTAAAATATAATTAAAAGCATACTGAATTATTCCAAACCTTGCCTCATTTGTTCTATTGCGGGATATTAGAACTTGGAGAGTGTGAACACTAGGAAAGCTCCTGGGATTTCATACTTTCTTAAGCCATAGGATTAAATGTACAGTCCCCAAAGATTCATAAATGAAAGAGTAATATTAGGTAGGCCGTCTTCAAAATATATTCTTGATAACCTACATAGATAAATATGCCGCGTGAATTGATCAACAAAACATATTTAATTAAGGAAATTATCAGCCCAATATATATTTAGATGATAAGGTATGATCTCTGACATGTCCAAATGATTGGAGAAATAGTTACCTTCACTTAAATGCATTTGTATATGTAGCATGAAATGGTGACAGCTCTTCACGATTGAACTGCACAATCTGAAGCTCTTCACGATTGATGTTAATTGGGAACATTTATGGAGCCTGAAAATAGTAAGAACTAATGCATAAAAAATACAGTCTACCTAGCATTACACTTTTGAAAATAAAAGGTGAATCAAGGATGAAGGCAGTTAGTATAGTATACTGTAATCTAAATACCAATCTCAAGCCTACATATGATTATATCTCATCACACCATAGCTATACAAATCCAGCTTTACTACAGTATCTTAAACAAAAGAACATTTTTAATGTTATTGCATTAGTCGTCTAAAGAGGGGATCTATTTTGATAAGAAGGCTCCACAATGTGGTCCAAATCAATGATTCAAACCGTCAGATTTTTATATCCTTCCTAAAAGAGTGCGAAGAGGAAAAGTCGTCATTGAGGGTTTTGACGCACATAAATAATACAACAATACATATATCTTAAATAACCCCCATGCCGACATTCTCTTCACTTCCTTTGGAGTCTAGAGTTTAAATACATCTTAATTAGGGTTAGACGAACATACGATAATATCTCTCTCTCTCTCTCTTTAATAACAAGAAGTAATTAACAACAGACTTTGTTAATGATCTAAAAAGTCAAAAGATAATTAACCTAAAAAAGCTCCTTAGCGGATCATGGTCCTATTGTACCTATCAATCATGAGAAATCAGTAAACTACCTTCAAGTAGTGTGCTAGAAACACCATGTATGGATATTAAAAATTGCGTCATGAATGGTTACACGCGCGCACACATATATGTTATATATAACCTAACAGCATGCATAACAGTGCTACTCATTCTCCAAACAACTGCATATTGTTATTTAAGTCATACACATGCTCTAGAAGTTGGAACTGTTAGACGAAGTCAACAATCAGTTATTATCCATGTAACTTGAGGAGTTTTGGTGTGTTTGGAAATCTTATTCCGTTGGTCTTCCACGTTTGTAGGACTTATTTTAAAATGTCTTTTGTAGTCAAACTGTTTGTAATCTGTTTGTAATCTTTTCATCTTTCTGTTTGTAATTTTCAAATTCAAAGTTCCATGTAATTTCAAACCCACGATGTAATCTTAAAGTTATTATAAATACATGCAACCCATAGTTGTTTGGGTATGCAACTGAAGTGAAAAACCTAAGTTCCTAAGTTTTACATGGTTTCTAGAGCATTTTTTGTCTAACGACAATGATCCTAGACCTGTTCTTTTTCCATCACTGCTTCCATGGCTCAAAACAACGATACTGTTTCCCAAACTACCAACCCCACCCCCCACCCCCCCAAAAAAAAACAACCCTTTCCATCATATTTCATGCTCCATGACTACTGTAGTGCACATTAAGCTTGATAGGACCAACTACCCACTGTGGTTGGCCCAGATTCTTCCCATCCTAAAGAGTAGGGATTTAATGGGATATGTTGATGATTCTCTGGTGTGTCCTCCTAAGCACTTACCTAGAGTTACGACTGTGAATTCTGCGTACACTTCCTGGGTGCAACAGGACCAATGATCCTTAGTTGGATCAATGGATCTTTGACTGCTTCTGTTTTGTCTGTGGTGGCAGGCAAACAGACTGTTCAAGCTATCGGGGAAGCTCTTGAGCAAAGGTATGCATCTTCTTCACAGAATCGCATTTTGTTTTTAAGAAATGAAAACATGCTGGTTTGAGGAGATGCTTACTTCAGCAGCTGCATTAGTTAAAAGTAACATCCAAGCTAGCCAGCGAATTTGACATAATCTTCTCAAACGAAGTGAACAAGCAACAAAGAAAAACGGTGAACTAACGTGACCACATTATGAATAATCACATTGCTAGCTAACATCTACTTCTAAATATATGTTACATGCTCTCAGTTTTGGGAAGCTCTGGATTGAGCACCCAAAGAATGTTAGATTGGGGGCGAAGATGTTGACCCAACTTTTGTCGTCGTTGTGCTTTTCAAAACAATATTTGACTAGCAAATTCTCAAGTGTCGTTCCAGAGATGTGCAAGTTAGTCCCATTCCAGAGATGTCCAAGTTATGTAAATCATAGTAATAACTTGCACATCTTTGGGTTTAGACAACTAATTTTAAGATCCGTCATTCCTTTGCAAGTATTGATAGCCAAATTTTCGAGGAAGGGGAATGACGAATCTGAAAACAAATCCACAGCCTAATCACTATCCAAGTCTCCAAGATATCCGCATAAGTTAGAGACAAAGTGTGAAGCAAACGAAGACCAGTGGCCTTAACAAGAGAAGATGAAAAACAAAACCTAGATTTTGTATCTTCTGCTGGCTGAGGTGAAATTGGAATGTAACTGGCTTTACTTAATGTGAGAGTCCTCGAGGAATCACACTTAAATACAAAATTAGGCAAATCAAACCTGTCACCGCAAGTCATCCAGAGATTGATTAGGAGTTCTTCAACTCTATGCTCCACCACTCGACAAATGCAATCATCTAAACAAGAAAAGCACAATGGACCCGAAATCAAAAAGCTTTTATGATAGAGTTTTCAGGGCTAAACAATACTCCTTGAATGGATTCCAAAGATTTCATTAGCCGATCAAATACTTTCTTGATTTCATTTTCATCGACGTTCCACGGAATTGGAGGACGAACCCGGTTGAAGTCGAGAACATGAAATGTAGTTCATAAAGAACTTCATTTGAAGAACAAAGCACTTGTTTGTTCAATATATTTGGGGGTAGGAAGGAGAGTATATGGTGCAATATTTCATCTGGAAGATTGCTGATTGTCCTTTGCCTCATTAATTCTTTGCTTTTGGTCTTATCCCGATCTATGAAGCTACAGCTCTCGGGATTAACCTCTACGGCAGCCAATTTTCTGAAATCTAGGGTTTCGGGTGATGGGCTAATTTACCTTGAACACGAACAAAGAGACGTGTGCAAATAGAAACTATATTTTGTGTGCCCTTTCCTTTAGTGGAAACTTCTATTTAATTTTTATTAATATTTTGTTTCACACCAAACTGATGAAAAGAAAGAAAAATATCATTAGAAGAAATTAATTAAGAGAAATGATAACAAGACTCTCTTAAAAAGTAAGATTTTCCATGAACTTTCCGCCATCTCATTTTTGGCAGAATTTTCATGTTAACATTATAAAACAAAATTTATGAGGTGACGGAGAGTCTATTGAAAGTCTCACTTTGAGAGTCTCATTAATTAAACGGTAGCGTCTCGCCACTTAATACTATAGTCTGGACCATACTATTGTCAACCCATTATAAGACTAAGCCCACCCCTTCTACATTGTTTGTTTGGATTTTTTTTTTTTTTTTTGAACAAAAGATTATGATGAGGGAGTGGGTTTGGCCTCACAACAGGCTAGTAATTAATCTAGTAAAAACAAAGTAAATTGTTCTTCAGTGCAGTGGGGCAGGGTCATTTTGTTTTTCCATTTCAGAAATTAAATTTTACAAAATATGTGTAACTCAGACATACAATAAAAATCTATCAATTTTAGTTTATAGACATATATAAACACGTAATGAGATTCAAATACGGAATTTAAAGTTTTATGTGTACTGAAGGCATTTGTAAATGAGTGGCAGCCATGGGTTATGGTTGGGTGTGATGTAGGATAGAATTGGGCATCGGAATATATAGTAGTTTAACGGAAGCAATAATACTGAAAATTAAACAAAAGAATATAATTGAGATCTCTCTATATAAACTCATATTGCACGAAATTTAACTCAGAATTGAAATAATCTGGTCTGGCCTCTATGAAATTAACTTAGAATTTAACTCATGGAATAGAGAGGGAGCGTGCAGGGTAAAAAGAAGTGTGGATAACACTACCATATTTTTATATTTTATTGAAATGTTAATATATAAGCCACCATCAATCAAAGTGACCGGAGGTAAAAAAATTTGGCAAGGTGGTTGGATTCCGGCGAAAATTTCGGGCCTAAAAAAATTCCGGGGAATGGAAACATGTTCCGGCAATGTTCTGGCGACCAAAAAATTTCGGCAAACTTCCAGTGACCTTTCCGGCAAACGAGTCAGGTAGGCTTAGGCCTTGTGCAATAAGGCAAATGTGTAAATAAATGTACAATCCTTATACTTGTATCGACCCACAAATTGTAGCTTAGTCCAAAGAAAACGGGTTGGGCTTGGTACTTTTTCTTAAGTACCTATTTTTCCTTAAAACCTGTATACAACTAGATTTCTTGTTGAGTATCAAACGGGTTGGGTTTGAAATAACAGATTGTCCTAGTGGATAGGACATTCCTCTTTAACTCGCTGGATTCAAAGTTCTTAGTCTACCCATGATTTTTTTTTCTAAAAGATTGATGAATTCGTATAGATTATCCCATTGTATGTCGTAAAAAAATGACAATGTAAACAATACCAATTCTTGTGGAATCAAAAAATGAAAGAGGGAACATGATGGAAACGTTTTGCAACCCTAGCTACTATCTCCAATAAAAACATGCCATTTCTATGAAGAAACAAAACGGAAGATAATCGTAATCAAACCCCAGATAACATTTGATCTATGCAATTATCATCTAATCTAAGAAATAACACGGAAACTGGCTGAGCCGATGGATTCCCAATTTAAAGCTCAGAGTACATCTGGCGTTGCGGAGGAGAGAGTACTTCCAACTTTGTGAATCCTTTTTATACAGAACGATTGGGGGAACCTGCATCAGAACTATTCCGTTCTCGCCAACTTGGCCAGGAACAAGTACAATCTTTTCTAGGACAACTCCTTGCTCAGTCAAGATTTTCACAAAATTACCTTCATCTTCTGTTCCTGTATACGGTTTGATTGTAACCTGCTTGAGACTTGGGATGCTAAACTCAACGGATTTATCCGACAACTCTTCTGGTAAACTCTCCTGGAAATTAGAACATCAAGTTTTAATGTGCAGCAAGGAACATAAAAAAGAATGATAAGCAATAGTAACACTGAAACATCAAGCATTGCTATAGTTATGTTTGTAAAAATACTCACATCTTCCCCAGCCTTGAAAGGGTATTCTAGAATCATTGTCTCCAGATTGGGACAATGTTTAAGCAGTGCAGCCATGCCAATGAGATCATGCTTGGTAAATCCTGTTTGTAGCTCTAAGAACTTCAGATTGTGGAGCATAAAACTTTCGGGGAAGGAGTCCGTTGATGTCAGAAACTGAGGGCATATGCAAAGAAAACGATTAGGAATATAAGAAGATGTTAACAACATAGCCCATTACAAACCAGTGGTTATCGTATGTAGGAGAAAAAAGGCAAAAGAGGCTAAGCAGTAAAAAATGAAACTTGAAAAATCCCCTGTTCATGGAGGTTAAAGCAAAGAGATTGACCATCTGAAAATTATCTAAGAATGTAATGTTGCACACAAGTGAGGTGGACAAAGTTAGAAAGTGACTAAAGATACATTCCGAATGAGAACTCCATACCCAAAGTGAAGAGAGGTTTAAATTATCTTAACAAAGTCGCATATCATGTAACTATCTCACACTCACACCGTTCTTAATGAGTGCTCCATACCTGTTATGAGTTTAAAAACCTATTGCACTGCAGGCAATGAGGAACAATAAGCCGAGTGAAGTTTTACGTTTCTTAACAGACTCACCTATGGTGTCACAATGCCAGCAGCAGAAACCTAATGACCAATTGGTATCCACTTCCCTCGGTCTAGACCAAATGCTTACAAAACTGAGGAGAGTTTCAACAACTACTCACCTTTTCCATCTTTCAGTCGACTCTTAGATTCAGTGACAAGCTAAAGAGCCTCACTATCTATCATGTTGTTGTCTCTATCAATCTCATTCGAAAATACACGGCTAAATCACCAAATCCGAAAACACAAGAATTTAGCCTATCTATGACTATAAGAAGCTTTCTACATGATCAGAATACCAACCATACTGTTACATATTACTCAAATCTTTGACATAACTACCACAAACAAAAAAACCATGATCGAGATCGAAAAGCTTTGTTTGATCAGCACAGAGATGATAAATAATTAAAAATTACCTTAAACCACCAATTTAGTGCATCGAGATGCTTAAGATTAGGCGCTTGCTCAATTAGCTTAACCGTCCTGCTCCACAGGTCATAGTAACGTTCCATTATGTTCACAATCTGGACACGAAAATAAACCAGGGACGCAGCATTCTTCAGGGCAAACCTGTAAAAGCTACAGCAATCAAAGCTAATCGAATAAAGATTTGGGCAATCAATCGAAACAGTCTCTCTGATTTCGGAATCATAGAAGAACCCAAATGCCAGCCTCTTGAGTCTTTTGCTACATATCTTCAAGTGATGATGTCCCCAGCAGTTTTGAAGCTCCAAATCTTCCAAATTAGGGCAACCCAATATCAAATCATTCATCATCTGGTCCTCCAAACAAACCATATCGAGAAGCAAGGACCGAATCGTCCAAAATCGCATGGTGGACAATTTCGCCGGCAGAGTGAGATAACACCGCGTGAGGCTCAATTTCTCAACACACCCATTTCTCAGAAAAGAGAAAGGGAAATCGTAATGGTAATTATGGGTTTCGTCGTTGTGAAAATCTCTGTGGATGAAGAAGTCGAGGTGGAGCTCCCGGGCGCGGAGGTGGGTGACGGCGGATCGCACCCAGGAGTCGACGTGGGAGTGGTAGTGATCGTGGAAGATGAAAGTGAGGCGGAAAGTGTGGACGGGAGAATTGGGGCGGGAAATTAGAACGCGGTCGACGAACTCGGCGTAGAACTGGCAAGTGTCCAACGGCAGCTCGCGCGGCGGGAAGAGTTCGAATCTGAAATCGAGGGAGGGGACGAGGGACCAGAGAGGGCGCCATTTTTGGGAGATGATGGAGGTTTGGACGGATTCTAATGTGGGGAGGAAGGTGAGGATGCGGAGGAGGAGGTCCTCCGGCAGATCGTTTAGGCTTCGGTGTTGATCGTTTGCCTCTGCTTCTTCCATCTCCTCTCTCGTGTAAAATGTTTCTGCAATCGGAAAAGCATTTTTAATTGGTAATTTGCATTTTACTGTGACCCAAAAAATACTTTTTTTTTTTTTTTTTTTTAACAAACGATATTATCTATAAGGAAATGATAGGATGGGTTAAGCCTCACAATGAGCTAGTAATAATGTAGTTCAAATTCACCTTTGGTGAGAATCGAACATAAAATCTCTCACTTACAAGTGAAGAAAAATTTCACTAAACTGTAATATTAAGTGGCTTTATTTTTCCTCTTTTAAAAAGGAGACAACTAGTGGCAAGCCACACTTATCCACCCTTCCATGCCCAGAGAAGCTATGGATAATTTCACCCTACCCATGATCACCATGCACAATAAGTTGATCACCCGAGGTCCCCCCTTATATTTTTCGACGTCCTGAATCTGTTTATGACGTCTGTTTTCCGAAATTCAATCGTTTGAGTAGAATTTTACTAATTGGACCCTTTATGTGCTTAGGGACAATTGTTTGTGGCGTTTCCGTCTTCGTTTGTTTGCATGGCTCTTCGGTGGCGAAGTATTTGTGAGTGGACTCCTTTCTAAAATGCATGTTTTAATAGTAGGAATGTATACGTGAAAAACATGATTTAATGGTTACGTTTTATGATTAAATTAGATTTACACTTTACAATTATCATGCTTTACTGAGAATATTTTGGATTACCATACTTTATTGAAATTATGTGCTTTGTAGTATAGATGATGGATGACTACTTACTATTTATGAACATGTTTTTACACTTCTTTGTAGTATATATGATTGACGACTATATGTTATGAAGATCTTTTGAGATATATACCTATGTTTGGAAAGACTATGTTTTAATGATTTTGTGCGTATCTAGTGATCATTGTTCTGCCTACAGGCAAAGATATATGTAGATGGCTTGGGCCAAGGGAGATATATGTAGATGGCTTCGGGCCGAGGGAGATATATATACTGGCTTCGGGCCAAGATATATAGTGCCTATGGGCGATATGATGCCACTTTTTAGCACACTTTATTTGTTATATGTTTTAAAGGTTTTATGGCATGCTAGGGTTTTCAGAAAACCTATTACATAATATGCTATTGAGTTTTCATAAAACTTTAGGGGTTAGTATGTTGATAACTATTTCAGTATTATATATATACATCAACTTGGTCCACTCATGTTTGTTTTGCACCCCCTCAGGATTTAGAATCGAGACGTACAATCTCTGCGTTAGGGCACTTCCACATCAGCATCTGCGAGTCCTCTTGGTGTAGACCCATCCTCTTATTCATTCAATTTTATATTAATTTTTTTTAGTGTTTTAGATTAGTTGTATGCTCTGAACAAGTTCCTAAGTTGCATATTCATTGTATTTTAATTCATAACTTTTATTTATATTCGTTGTTCTCATGCATCCTAATATGGCTTCGTCACTTTCAGGTGTCGGCCAACACATGCCTACCCTGATGTTCGAGGAATATCAGGGTCGGGCGTGTCAATTTGTGTTAAATGATGGCATGACAGGTGAGTCAAAACTACGTCACATCGTTAGTTAACAAAGTACTTGAGAGAAAAACTAACATAAATCTAAAAGTGGCATAAAAATTAAAATTAAAGTATGAAAGCGACGCTGAGAAGGAAAAAAAATAAGGGTATTAAATTCAGAATTTTGAGAAACTTGAAGGTAGTTGAGTGAAATTTATCCTTAATTTATAAAGCATTTTTAGGTTTAGGGTTTTTTTTTTTTTTCCAAGCTTAGAAAATTTGTTAGAATGATCGTAATTTCTTTTTATTGTTAAATGATGTAATCAAATTGCAAATGATGGATTCTCATAGTGGCTAATGATTAGAATTTTCTCTTTTAACCTACAACATTCAGAGTTCAAATCATCCCTTTCCTCTTAGTGCACTTATAAGAAGGATAGTACTATTCATAAACTCATTTTAACTTTCTACACACTATTAATTTTTTGTCATTGATCTTCTTCAATTCTTTTGATCCGACAGTCGAAAATTGAAAGGGATGTGTACTAAATAAAAATAAGTGTATAGATAGTCACTATCCTATAAGAATATCGCTTATATTTTAAAACAAAATTAATCAAATTTGATTGAAATTTTTTGTTAGTTGAAATGTAATAGATAAGCATCGTGAGAGATTTTGTTGAGATTCTATGCATTGTGAGAGATTGCAGCTCAAGACTTCGACTTCCAGCGTTGCTTCCTGTAGCCCCTTCTTTGGGAGTTTACCACATGCCCAATCGATTCCATGTAAATTGCTTCGGCGATCATACTTGTAAACTCTGAGTAGACAAATGAATCGATCGAAGACTGCCATTCCATTTCCACCTTCAACTAAGAACTGGATTCGGGTTTAGATGGACGGCGAACTAGCTTTTATCCTTGTGTGAAGCTGAAACTGAACCCGAAAAGAGATTCACTGCAGGCCTTCCCTTTCACCAGTAATCTCCACAGGAACAACATCCATCCTTGAAATGATGAAAACGCTTTGCATCCCTAACAACTATCTCCCTGTTGACAAGCTTCGATATTAGCTTGGTTGCTGAATGACAATTCACACATGCTCGAAGATTTTTGGTTATCCGAAGTGTAGTTCCTGGAGCAGTGCTGATGAGGCCATAAGCAATTGCCAGCCTCTCGCTGTGATTACAAAGTGTCTCTTCTGTCTCTTCATGATTCAAATCATGCAGAACAGAATCTGTATGCGGGATGAATCCTGCCTCCTTCAACCTCCTCTCCAGACTTTCGAGCTCTTCATAAATTTCCTTAGACCTTGGATGAGACTTGTCTCCCACATGAAATGCCTGAAGCTTCCCATTGACCTCAATCAAACTATGTCCAAGGTCCTTGATCAGTCCTTTTTCCCTCATCAATACTCGTACCTTTGCAACATGATCCCATAAACGGGCTGAAGCATAAAGATTTGAGAGTTGAACATAATGCCCTGTATTATATGGATCTATAGAGAAAAGCTGTTCTGCAGCGTATTCTCCCAAAGTTACATTACGATAAATCTTGCATGAACTCAGAAGTGCTCCCCATACACTTATACCAGGTTCAATTGGCATCTTTCTGATAAAATCGTAAGCTTGATCCAAGCGGCCTGCACGTCCAAGAAGATCAACCACACAAGAATAATGTTGGTTTCCAGGCTCAATCCTGCAGTTTACCATGCGGTGGAACAGCTCCCATCCTTCCTCAACAAGGCCTGAATGGTTGCATGCAGTGAGGAGCCCTAGGAAGGTGACATCATTGGGCGGCACTCCTGCCTGCTGCATAGAATGGAAAAGATCAATGGCTTCTCGTGCTCGACCATGTAATCCGTAGCCTACGATCATTGCACTCCACACCACAACATCTTTATTAGGCGTTCTATCAAAAACCATTCGAGCAAAATCGGTACTTCCACATTTTGCATACATATCAATTAGGGCTGTGTTAACAAAGACATTATTTCTATACTCACTTTTATTGATATAATCGTCCATCCATTTTGCTAGGTCAAGGGAACCCACCTGGGCACATGCAGAAATAGCAGACCTCATTGTTATTGAATCTGTTCTACAATTTTTTGTGATCATCTCCCGGAATAGCTCTACAGCCTCGTTAGCATAACCATTCTTCGCATAACCAGATATCATAGCATTCCACAGTATTACGTTCGGCGTTTGCATCTGATCAAAAAACGATCTGGCAGCCATCACCTGCCCACTTTTTGCATACATTGCCGTGAGTGCAATGAGCAAGTCAGGTTCAAATTCAAGACCCATTTTAATCAAACAACCATGAACAGATGTCCCCTGTCCCAAGTCTTCTACATCAGTATAAGCTTTTAGAACACTAACAAGAACGATCCAATCAGGTTTCACATTCAATTTTCTCATCAGACCAAAAATTCTCAAAGCTTCCAAAGGCTGGCCATTCTGGGCATGCCCTGAAATCATCGAAGTCCAGGAAACAACCGTCCTCTCAGCTAAACCATCAAACACAGCCCTAGCACGATCTATTCGACCACATTTAGCATACAACGCCACGAGACCATTCTGCACAAACACATCTGATTCAAACCCATGTCTAAACACCTGTCCATGAACCCGTCGACCCATTTCGAGGTCCGGCATGCCACTGCAAGCTTTAAGCACATGAGGAAAAGTAAACCCATCTGGACTGACACCCATTACTTGCATCCTAGAATACATTTCTATAGCCTGAGAAAACACATTGTGCCTAGAATAACACCTAATGATCGCGTTCCACTGAAATACATCTGGGTCAGTAAATTCATCAAACACTTGGCGGGCGTACCAAATATACCCGAGATTCGAGCTTGCATTGACCAATTTGGTGATCAAAAAGCCACTGTCTATCAAACCTAATACAACTAACTGGGCATGGATTTGACCCAACTGGCTCTTTCGGGTCGAACTATCGATCAGAGACGCGAAGAAGGAGTCCGGGTCGTGGCCGTGACGGAGGTGTTGGTCGTCGTAGCAGTATGGATCTAGACGGAGAGGAGACGAACAGTAGTGACGGAGGAAGGTGAATGAAAACGACGCCGGAGTTTCAAAATCATGAGACGTCGCCGTTTTGGGAGCCAACGTCAGGAATTTGGCGGGAAGGGGAAAGAGAGAGACTCTCCTCGCGAGAGCCATCTCAGGGCCGACGCTGATGTTAAGCTTAAAGGCGCAAAACGACATAGCTGCGTTTTTCCACTGGTATTATGAATTTAGGACCACTGTATTTTGGATCCATTGCAATTCTGGTCATTATAGTTCTATTTTTTTCCAATTTGGCCACCGTATTTAATCTTGTTTGTGAATCAAGTCCAATTGATAACTTCTGTCAACTTTACAAGTAAAAATTACTTACATGATACAGGTTCACTTCCATGTAGCGTTCTAGTCCAATTTTGCTATATGAAGAGAAATTTACACATGGCATGACTTCATTCGAGTGCGACTCCACCAGTGGCGAAGTCAGGAATTTAAGATAATGAGGTTAAAAAACGGCTTTCAAAAATCTATCATACTTTCATTTATAAATGTTCACGACATGTTCTCATATTTTGGAAACGTCATATTACAACATCATTATCAATAGAGTCAAATACATTTTTCTCAATGTACACAACCAAACTATCATTCGACCATTGATCACCCACCCTATAACGATGTGGATTCTTCACAATTTTCATCACCAAAAAAACTCTTTCAACTGAAATATGCGCAACAAGTAAAATCATACTAATTTCACTAGCAAGTACACCAACTTGGATCGCTGGGCTCACATGTTCCATGTTGGGTGACCTAACTTGGATCAATATTTGTTGGCCATTGTGGCCCACGCAACCAAGATTGCAATAGCAACTTTATGTTCCTGGTGATGTTGCAGTGCTGCTGCTGCAGTGCGATTATAATGGTAAAAAAAAAAAATTATATATATATATAAAGGGAAAAGTTCACAAAGTTATTGGGGTCAAGGGAGCCCAATGCCCCCACATTGGCTCCGCTAGTGGACGCCACGGTTATAGAAAACTTTGTTCTATGTATAACCACTTTAGTCTCTTCCCACCGCATCAACATCTCACGAACCCCAACTGCTCTCAGCCATAACCCACCTCTAGGTATAACACTCAATCCACTCTCGCCACAACCCTAAAACTCATGTCTTCTTCAATTTTACCCTCTAATAGAGCGATGAGTACAAATAGATGATAAAAATAACATTTTTGTTTTTTAAAATGTAAGTCAACTTATATGATTAAATAGCTATCGAACTTCAATAGCATTGCATGAATGCTCCACGTTTGTGAAAATAGTCAAAATTTAGCAATTCCACTTGAGAGAATTCCACTAGGTTCGAAAATACAATATGGATCGAAATAATGGAAGGCTGAATATGCGATAAAAAAAATTCAATTTATACTATACATCAGTGTAAAGTAGAAAATACCTTGAGCATAATTCCAAAGGAATCAAAATACCGCAGCCACATTAACAAAAAATAAAATTGCAGTGACTAAATTAAAAATCAAGGCAAAAAGAACAGGCCAGAATTGCAATTTTATCAAAAACCGAGGTATTTTCTAAAAATTCAACTGTCGGAAATTACGACAAGTGTGGCGACTTCCAGCAACGAAGATCCAGTTTTCTACTCAGACCTCCATCGATACAAAGCTTTCTTCCGGTCTCCTCCGTTATGGAGAGGCACATCGAGATTTTCCTGAAGAGGCTCTCCTACGTCTCCATACTCATCGGCACCGTCGCCTTCGTCTTCCTCCTCCTCAAAACCCCCGACACCTGCGTCGCGCCGGACTCTCCGCCGAAGCCCCACCTCCGCTTCCCCAAATCCTCCTGCGACGCCTCGCCGCGCGTGGTCCTCACTCTCCACAAGAAGAACAAGCGCCTCTGGTCCACCAAGACGTGGCAGAACAAGGTCCACTCCTTCTCCAACTTCTTTCGCGCATTTTATCAAATGGGTCTCCTGCACAACGAGTCCAAGGTCCTCTGCGTCTCCGCTGGCGCCGGCCACGAGGTCATGGCGCTGACCCAGTTGGGCGTCGCCGACGTCACCGGAATTGAGCTCCTCGAGTCGCCTCCGCTGGTGAGCCGGGCGGATCCCCATAACTTGCCTTACTTCGATAATGTGTTTAATTTGGGATTCAGTGCGCATTTCGCGGAGGCGTTGTTTCCGAACCGGTTCGCAGCGGAGATGGAGAGGACGGTGAAGGCCGGCGGGGTGTGTGTGGTGGTTGTGGACGAATGTGGGATGAGGATGTTAGGGAGATTGTGGATTTGTTCACGAATTCAAGGTTTGTTGGTGCTCGTAATGTTACATTGACTGGATTGAGAATGACAAGGATTATTATGAAAGTTAAGCATTCGCCTTAATTTCCTTTTGGTAATTCTCTCTTTGCTTTACATGTTTATGTCATATGTTTCGAATTCGATTTCTTGTTTGTGTGTGAATTGGTGTTTCTCTTTAGGATCTGGGGTTAGTGAGCTACTTATACTGTGAATTTGTGATTTGAAAGCGGATTAAGCAACCGCGTATGAACTCGAACGGATCTAGGTGAAGTTTATAACCCTTGTGGAGAAGCATGGCTTTGAGAGCGAATGGTTTCGCTGCGATGTACGCTTTGCTTTCCTCTCAAGTCTCGTCATTTCGGGCAAGTTTCTCTGTTTTAGTTGTGTTCGTTTGATCTCTTTCTTTGTCTGCTTGAGATCACAAATGCTAGGCACTCTTCGATTGTAAGGATCTTAATGATATATGCAATTTAGGATGTTCTTCTTGTTGGAAACAAGCATGTGTGCTGAATGTGAGTTGGCCTGAGAACATGTATGATAACATCTTCTTTGAGAATCTATGTCAACACCTGAATGTGAATTGACTCAAGAACATAGACGATAACATCTTCATTGGCGGGTTGGTGATGATTGATGCCTGAGGTTATCGTTCATATCGGCATCTGGTTTTCTTGAGTCCGACCTAGTTACAGATTCTTAGGTTCTGTCAGTCTTGAAGCACTGGCTTTGAGAATTTGGACACGAACATAGTTTCACAATTTGTCACAAATTAGAGTTGAAGTCGATGGTTCACAAAATGCTTCTTGAGTTGGTTTCTTTGATTCTTTCCCTGCCGATGATTTTCACAATAAGTTTTGAATGACAAGCCAAGGAATTTGGAAGCGAGCAAAACGCGAGTGGGTTGATTAATAAGTCCGGGAATGGATGTTAAAACAGAAACACACGAACTTCGTAACTTTTCCATGCGGATTCGTCGATTGTCAAGGACAATACCAGATTTTACATCCTAAACCTCATGTTGATTCACCAAGAATGCCAAGAAGTTTACCACACGAACGTTGTTGATTCTATGAGCTAGAACGAATCAACACAAGAATGCCAAGAAGTTTACCACACAAAAATTGTTGATTCTCTGAGCTATAACGGCCAATGATCGTCGGGATGTCTATACCTCATTAATTCCGTGGAATATCGGAGTTAATACAACAAGAACAAGAGTGAGAAAACTCTCTCAAACTGCACTCGGTTTTCAGTTCAGTTCATTATATTATAATCTTCATCCCCATCTAGAATACAAAATACTTTTATTTAAAAATTTAATCTTCCTAGCATTAATCAATTTGAAAAGCCAAATGCATGTTCTCGGAAATATTGTCCTACGTGCTTCACAACATGTGTATGCTTCTGCATCATTAACATTGTCACCAGTTCACATTGATGAATTAGTAATACTCGGCCTCACTACTTAAAAACATAAATTCGTTGTTATTTGAAACCTAAACTTTGAAGTTATCATTTATAGCACTTTAATGGACAGGTCTAGTTACTTTTATAGGTTTAATTATATGTAAAGGGACTATCAAAAGTGGGACTCTTCATGGACTTCTTGCCATCTTATTGTTGTGGCGTAATTATCGTACTAATATTATAAAATAATGTGTTAAAAAAATAAAGTGGCTGAGAGTCCAAAGATAACCTCATTTTAAAAGTCTCCTTAGCATTTCTTTTCAAATTTATTAAAAATTAAAAAATACATATCATCGTTGAGTTAAAGTGTCATTGACGTTAAATCTTGGATATCATAGAATGTCTGAAATCTATTTGGTTATAGGTCTTTTCTGAGCTAACACTTTGTGCAAGCTTGGTCTTACCTAAACCTCATTTTGGTAAAAGTTTCCCCTTTTAAATTAAATATTGGAGATGAATAATTGTAATTGTCAATAAATTAGTGACAGACAGACCTCCAAGCATTTTGAAGACACGTGATTATTTCTTAACAACCACAAATACAGGATTAGTGGATATTAATGCCAATATTCAAAGGTTGTGTCCCTAGTTTCTTCACTAAATTAGCTGGACTTGGACTTGATTGCAAACCTGTATCTATTAGATTGTGGTCTAAATTCAATTCGCTACGCGTAAGGGGGCATGTAAATATCTCTCCAGATCGATGAGGGGCCAAACCGTGCATTTTCCTATTAAAATCAACTTAGAAATCTAACACACAACTCCAATCCAATTGCTAAGTACATGATTTGTCCAAAGTTTCAATCTCAAACTAATTAAGACAACTTTTTAACTCTTTAATAAGACCGTTTCAGACCAATTCCAAACATTACGATCAGTTCTAACTCACATTATCATACTCACATTATTATAACTCCTTAATAATATACTGTAAGAAGTACCATAAAATGTTACTTAGCACAAGAACATTCGATCAAGCTACTATGACTACGTTAAGCAAACTAATAAAGTGAAAGAAATTAAAGCAGTGACTACAGAGAAAAAGTAGCAGGAAAGAGGAATATATGTAGTTCTACTTCCAAAACAAAGATTTTGGTCTTCTGCTTCACGTGTGAACACCTGGAGAATTTGTCTACTTCTTCTTCTTTGACTCCCAACTTTGTTCAAAAGATTCAGTCTCCGTTAGGTTACCATCTCCAATCTCCATAGATTATTCTCATATATTTATTTATCTACCTGGCTGGTTCCGCCTTCATTTCTGATACAACCTCCACAGGAAGAACAACTTCATGCACATAAAATATCATAAAAATGTTTAACAAATTTAATATTTTCTCCTTTATTTTCGGGAAAATAAACTAAATGCAGCACCGTCATCTTCACAAAACGCAGAGTTTTAAGCTTTGAGCTTTGGCAAAGGCGGCTGCAGCCATGCAGGGGTGGAAAAAATTCCCAAAATCCTGAACCGAACCGAAAAAATTCCAATCCAAACCAAAAATTTTCCAAACCGAAATTCTCGAAATTTTGGTACGGGATTCGGAATTGACTTTTCGATATTTCTGGAATCTCATACCGAACTGAAAATATATATTATTAATTATTATATGTATATTTTTTTTATTCTTTTATAATTGATGCTAGTAGTTTCTAATTCATGCTCTGCAACCTGGAATGCCCTACACCTTGCATGTTTTTCATGTTCTGTTTGATATTCATTTGGATTTTATTATCGTTGCTGTCATGGCTGATGATTTCAGAAGGCTTGATTCTTTTGTCTCTCAACAAATTGCCAACAAGGTTTAATTAATTTGAATTTTGACTCTGATAAAAATAGGCAAGCATATTAGTGTTCGATTAAATGGTAATGTGAATGAAATGACATTCTTAGTTCTTGAATTATATATTTGAAGAATAATTTATAATTTCATATTTTAATTTGGGATTTCCGATTTGTCCCAAAATCCCAAAAATATTTCGGAATTCTGAAATTTGGGATTCCCAAAAATTTTGTTTAAGATTGATCTTCAAATTTCTGTTCCGAAAAATTTTAGTTTGAGATTCGTGATACTAGTTTTCGATTCGGTATCTCATACTGAACCATCCCGAGCATAACAGAGGCACCAACCCGACGACTCTTTAATTTTATATGCGAAATCATGTGGTTTGGCAAATATCCCACTGTCTTGGAGGACTCGAGTTTTTCGTGTCCGCGACGCGCAATGCAGACACTATAATTTTGCTCTTTCTTTTGGAACCCCATGAGCCATGACACAATCAGCTTTTGGCTCCTTTTTTCTGCAGACAGACCAAGTGAATTAAAAATTAAAATAATAGCTTCATATTTTGGGTGAAGATTTCCTAGCAGATTTCTGGGAATCTTTTTTTTCTTTGCTTAGAGGGGAAGAAAACAAGTCCTTACACCCACAAGTTCACTGCAACTGTGACGTTATAAATACAAACTACAAAGGCATGTGTAAGACATTTTTATATTAGAGATTAAAGATATTACGATGGCGGTTAATCCATTTCATAAAAACTGGAGATACATTTCCCTCTCTATTTACGATTTCATATAAAAATTTAGCAATATTTTGATAAAATGGATTCTGTGACGAGAGAAATATAGAGAAACAAAAAATAGAGAAGGAAAAAAAAGAGAGAAAAGGGACAAGAAAACAATTAGAGAATTCAAATGCAGAAGCTAAAGAATACCGATATTTTCATAGAAATCACATTTGATAATATTCACATTCATAATTAAACCCACAAAATAAATTTAAACTAAACTAGATCACTAATTCTGATTATAATCATGTATTTGTGCGGATCAAAATCACCTCTTCACTGCTTTACACTAATCCTCATATAATCTCATCTAATCCATCAGGAAACCTTAATTAATCACACCCCTTTTTCTGGTGACCCTGATGTAGCAGAACACAGCTGCAAAAATGGTAGTGACAAGCCCGCCAATGATAATTCCTCCACCAGCCACCGACTTATCAGCTTTCTTTTCAGCAGGCCCCAAACGCCGGAAAGTAGGAGCTTCCGCCACCTCGCCTTCTTCCATGCTTTCAGTATCGGACGGCTCTGCCGCAATGGAAGTAGAGTGCTCTGTTTCTCTGCCCAAGTCATCAGATTTGTCGGCAGCCATTGCAGAAACCAGAAGGAACCCAGTAAGGAGGAGGCAAATCAGACCAAGTCTCGCCATTTGGGTTGAAATTTTGGGTATTGTTGGTTTTGGAATTTGATGATGTTGGGTGGTAAAAGATTGAATCTTTGGTTGGGGTTTGGGGAGTTTATATAGCGGAGAATGAATGTGTAGTGTTCGTTGTTGGGAAGTGGGTCCCATGTGTGATGTGCGAAGGTAACTATTTTGGGGTAGGGATCTGGGAAAGATTTGATACGCGGAAGAAATAAAATAGGAATAAAAGTGGTTCTCTGTGTGCATGAAAAGTTTGGAAAGGGATAATTTCCAAATCTCTTCCTCTAATTCATAAAATCAGCACATTCGGACCATTAAAATTTAATTAAAATGCTACAAATATGAGCTCATTTTAAAAATTATAATAATTTTAACCGTTTAATTAAATTTTAATAACCTGAATCTTCTGATTTTGTGAAATAGAAGGAATATGAATCTTGGGTAGGTTAAAGCTTTAGAGAGAGAGAGAGAGAGAGAGTGTGTGGTTAAGTGCAAAACGACATGCAACTACAACTGGGTACACACTGTGAACTCGAGATTTGTAGTAGACTAGTCGTAGGAGTGCTTTGATCTTTGGGAGGATAAAAGCTGGAAAGCAAATAAATTGAAGAAAGTAAATTGCTGTGGCTGTGGAACGTGGGAAGGATTCGCTTTGGGAAAGAAAGAAAGTAAAATGTAGGAGGATTGTTACATGTATCCAATCCGAATACACTATGTATCATAATTCATATAGTGTATGATTTCTTTTAAATTATAATATGTTTGTATTAATACGATATACAATTTACAATGATTCATGCAGTGTACAAATACATACATTCAAATTATAATGCGTATTCAATTACTTTTGCAGTTTCCTTTAATTGGTTTTAGAAAACTGTACTCAAACGCATTCATGAAAATCTTACTAAACAGAAGTTTAGAGAGACATTTAGGCTTGCAACTTTTGGTGTAGCCTCCTGAAAGTTATGACAGTAGCTTTCAATCGACAAAAAAAACTACAGTATTTTGCAACCGTTAATTCTTAGTTTTTGTGTTTTAGACTACATATCGGTAAAAACTTTTGAAGTATCCTATAATCTGGAGGACTATAGAAAATCTCTTTATTGGATTGGTGCTTAGTTGCCTTAGGCTTTTTTTCACACTTTTGACTTCATTTTCTCTTCTCTTTTTATTATTCTTGTAAAAAAAGTAACCCTCGGTCTTATATTTGAATTTGATTATTGTCTCCACCAACATCTCAACTATTTAAAACGAAAGTATACTTTTACTTTTCTTACTTTTGTAATACCATAAGTATTAACCATAACCACAACTCATTAAGTCCAAAGCACCAAAGTTTAATACTGGCCGAATCGAGAAAATATTATTGGAAGGGTCAATGAGAATTGAGAGCGCAACGCACAAAATTTTTTGGTCAAAAGCATACAAATTGGCATTTCATTAAACTTTGGTAGGCTCAAGGTATTTTTCAAGTCATATTGCACATTTGTCGACAGATGTTAACAACTTTCAAACGAGCATATTGGTTGATAATCGTAACTTTTGAGTGAGGATGCCAATAAATGTTAACATATGCTAAGTGAGTTTATCAAAAAATGTTCATAGTACCTCATACGAAAGTATGAAGCTAACAGCTAACATGCTCTATGGCTATGCTTTGTGCCAGCTCTCCTGGAATGCTGAATTTGAATATAATTTGGAGTAGTTATATTATTTTCCCCTTTTAGTGTTGGATTAATTGCACACAGCTGGCCTCCCAGCTGGAAATATAGCAACCGCAAATTGGTCTCACATAACATTTTCCAGTTGGCCAGGGGTCTTTGATCTCGAACACTTCACCAACTTACTTGGCAAACACTACGATATAGTATACACCACCGTCTTGTTTGGATATTAAAGACATGTTTTTTTTTAGCACATTGAATCGATATTTTTACATTAATGGGGTGAGAAGTCTAGCTAAGTCACATAATGGACAGTTTAATTTGGTATCGAATTTGACATCCATGAGATTCGAACCTAAGACCTCTCACTTCAAATGAAGAGAAATACCACCAGATCATAATACTGAGTGTTAGATATTAAGGGCATATTTACTTAACAAAAATGAATAAATAAAGAAAAAGGAGAACTTAAAATTAGGGTAAGGAAAATGAATCCGATCAAACAAAATTCTTGATTTTAAATATTTGATTGCGAATTTCAAGAGAAATATTACACCTTAATTTCATATGTGTAACGCAGACGAGTAAGAGAAATTTAATGATACTCATACCCATGTCATATAAACACAAGAAACTCAAGAATCAAAATGATTTCAATTCCTAATTCTTCTAAGAAAACTTACCTTAATTTCTTGATATGTACATTTTTTTTTGGCCATTCATCTAACTCTCTATTCATTCAATGCATGCCAACATACTACTATATAAAATTCTCAAAAATGCTATATGAAGTTATGAAGGCATACCCATTTTTGACCACACATTCATCTATTCATTCAGTATATATTATACACTTAAATACAGTGGAATTCTCGAAAATATAACTATATTAAGTTATGAACGCAACGACTCTTTTCATGCACTTGCTTCATTTTCCTCAACATTCATGATTCATGTGAGTTTGGTTTAATTAGGTGAACTCACTGGCCAATGCTCCCTGTGATCAACCACTGTAATTAATTAAAGAACAAGGACAAATTAACATAAATTAGTGTTTCATAATTAAGCTTTAGATTTTAACTTTATGAAGGAATTGGTATTCACCAAAGGGATTCCATCATGGTAAATGATGCCAACTGTGAAGTGTGAACTTCGCACTCAAGACTGACCCCGAATCCTAAGAGTCTCAACTGCCTAAAGATACCTCACTGGCTTTGCCACATTTCTCGAATCCCATCATGACGATGTGGGTCAACCAGACTAGTCGACTGTGTCAAAGCCTCTCATATTAAACAGGCCGACTACTGGGACCATGCCACTTATCCGTCACACTATATAAAAGAGCAAGAGCAATTGTAATTTGAATCATCTCTAGACTTTAGTGTTTGGAGCTTCAGAATTAAGGAATCCGAGCTCTTGATTTGTGTGAAAGAGAAATTGGAGTCCTTAGTTTGTGTGAGATGGGTCAATGGAATAAGTTAATGGGAATCGTCATATTCAATTTGAGCGGTCCGAATTGTTTGGTCCTTGTCTTCCAGACGATGAGATCCAGAGTGGATCTTTGTTCAGAACAATTGTATTTGGTCTTATTCAATTCCATGTTAGTTTTATACATTTGAGTCATGATACCCTAAACAAATGAGTTGTCGCCTGTACATACCTCTTCAACATATATCCGCTAAAAATTTCAATGTGTGATCAAGATATATCTCGTTCAGGTACAGCTCTCTCACGACCACTCATTGCTTTTTGAAAACTTAAGAAGGATTACTTATTTGGATTTATTATCTTGAACTAGAGCGATACACGAGAACAATAATAGTGATATACGTATTATTTGATTGTAATGTCTATTGGGAGTTTGTGGTCCTATAGTGTTAGTGGCCATATATCGGACTAGTCAGTTGCAAGTCGTAGTTCCTTCTTCAGGCCAAGACTTAAGTGCTTAATTAGGTTGGTTGGGGATTTGTGGCCTTTGTTTTTCAGTTGAGGTATGCTATCGTGCCCTTAAATTCGAATCCCATGTTTGCCTGGCTTGATAGATGCAGCAGATTTGTCGGCATGTTTGTGTCCATAATATCAATAGAAAACCTTGTTTTTTTTTTTTTCACAAAAAAAAGAAAAAAAGAAAAACCCTAAACCCTAAACCTTGTCTTTGGCTTAGTAGCATTGGCAACGACTATCTTATCCAAACTCTGAGAGCTTAAGATCTGTTCAAAAAGGGTTGGCATTTGGGCAGCTTAATTATTCATCATTTCGGGCTATCCCAAACTTCAATTGCCATTTCAGGCTCAAGTAAGAACAACTTATATGAGAAAAGAGTATACCGTCACCATAACGTCCTATGTCATGTAAGTCATTCCCTGAGTACATGGTAGGTTTTGTTTTTAGATTGATCATGGAGTCCGACTTCAACTTCCGTTTCAACTTTCTAAAGTAGAATGGTTGTTCCTAAGCATGATCTTCCCAAATTCTATGAAATGAAATTGAAGTCCTTTCATGTTTTAAACTAAAGCTAAGAACTTTCACAGACTGCAAAAGTAAAATATTGATAGAACGAAAACTCGGTTGGTAGAAAACGAAAGCCTGAATCATGAAGCAAAATCATATCACCGGGAAAAGTTATCAAGCATATCGCTACTTTCTCTAAAATGTAGAGACGTTTAGGGGGCGTTTGTTGCGCCGGACTATCTCGGACTGGATTAGCTTCAAGGACTAAGCTGGACTGGCTTAGACTAGACTAAACTGGACTAACTTAGTGAAGCGTTTGGTGCAGTATTGGACTAAGAAGCTGGATAATAACAAATTATAATATTATATTATTTAATATATAAATTATTAATATTTTATTATGATCTTATCTTTTTCTTCATTTTTTCCTACCATTTCCTCGTTAAATTGGATGAAGTTAGCACTGCCAAAAAATTCATCACCATCCCTGGACCGAGATCTTAGCTTTGAATGCTCGAATCTGTCATGGATTTGAAGAAGCCCAAACAGGCCGAGACTTCCAGGCCATTTTCCAGCCACATTCGACCACATTTTGGCCTCGATTCAGGTAAAATCGTAATCTTATCACTCCCAGCTTCAATTTGGTATATTTTGTATGAAAGTTGGTTGTGAAATGGATCTGAAAGAGAGTCGGAAAGTTAATGATTGATCTAGGTGACCGGAGATGACGAGGAGTCTGTCAAGAGTAGTCGTTGAGCATGACGAGGACGAGAAAGAGAAGATAGTCTTAGCTAGTCCCATGGTTATTGGGGGGTCTCGCTAAGACCTTTTAGTGAAAGGTTTTGTCCATGCAGAATAGCTTGTTGGTATCCTATTGAAATTTATCATTCAAACATTTCTTGAAACAATTTTCTTTAAAACTCAAAAACTTGATTGGTTTGCGATTTAAATTTTTAAATCTTACGATTTAAACTAAATAAAAAGATCTAAAAAGAGGGGGTCGCAAGAGAGGGAGAAAGAGGAGAGAGGAAGAAAGAAAGTAAGAGAAGATTGAAGGAAAGAGAAAGAAGAAAGAGGATCGGACGACATAAAGAGGAAGATGAGTGAGAGAAAGAACCGAGAGAATGAAGAGAGCGGATTGGAGGAGAGACAAAAAAGGTTAAAAAAAAAAGGAGAGAGAGATAGATTTGGAGTGAGAATGGAGGAGGAAGGGAAAAGAAATGAGTGAGTTTAAGTTTAAAAACTCACTTTTTATGTTTTTAGAGAATAGACTGTATTTTTTAGTTAGTCTTGAGTCCAGTTTTTTAAAATAGTCCTACCAAACAAGTTTTTAAGGCCTAAAACTTGAAAATTGTTTTTGAGTTTAAAAAGTTAGATTCAAGTAGAGTATCAAACGGCCCTAATCTCTCTAATTCATGTTGGAAAACCACAAAAGAATGGAGAAGGATTTACTCGAAGTGATCATCACAACCTCCCCCTACTGCGTCACCTTCCTCCATGTTGCAGAACTCCAGGAAATGGATCGGGCGGTGGTCCTGGTGATAGTACTCCCTCGGCATCCCAAGCTTGATGTCATACTTCATTCTCGCGGTATGCTTCACTCCCATGAAGTTGTAGTTCCAGGGATCATTATCGGGAATCATGAAGAAGCCAAGAAACTGGTCGCTGAGAATCATCTGAGCTTTCTCATAATGGATTGGAAGGTATCCATGCGGATTAACATTGCTTCCGCTGTCTCCTGTATTAACACGACGTCCCCACTCATAACCAGCTGGAGTAAGCTTATACGCAGCCAACGAGCATGAACCTGGAGTGAAGCTGCAGGTTAAAATGATGCACTTCTCCCCATTCCATTGCTCGGTGTTCTCCAGCATCTTAGCGTGAGATGCGACATCCTGGGGAGAGAGCTGAGGAAGCTCATTTGGCTGCGTGTGCATCCATCCCAAAGGCTCCAAATCATTGAGGAAGTCATTCTCAGGACGAGCAGATGGGAGATGAACTTGCTGGTGAGTCCCCGATTGTGGTGGCATGACAATGCATCGAATTTCCTTAACCTGAGGGTTGTCGGGTGGGCTTATACCGTATAAGTAACCAGCAATTTGCGTCCTCGGATCGGCAATGGTGATAAACTTCTCAAAATGTTCTTCGGAATAATATACGTGTATCCCGTTTCCTTACTATCTTCTGAATTCACAAATATATGATTGGCCCGAAAGTATAGATTTGCAGCAAAGATTGCTCTCCCACGCCAATCAGATTTGGACCGATGAACTTCTTGCTCATAACGACTCGTAGTGGTAACAATAAGTTGATCACCATGCTTATTTGTAGTCCTTGTCGTGACGGCAGTCAGCGGACTTGCTTCTTTAGCCTGCTTTTCAATCTCTGCAATCTGTTGCCTCTGTTGAGAAGATGGGGTAGTCTCAGCTCCAATTATAATATCACGAATCTCAGAGTGCGTAAGGGCCAATATATTCACATTATTCTTTTTTGCATAATCTGACAGTATGAGATCTCTCAGAGCAAACTCAACCGTCATCCACTGATCGTCAGAAAGAGAAGGCCAGACGTGGTGTGCCTCAGTAATTACCATTCTGTCGGGCTTCAATAACATATTTGCCTTTTCCTTGTTCACATGCAGTGCACGAAGAATCAGAATGAGTCTGCAGAATGCAGTGTATGATCGTATACTCTTCAACCAATCATCGTAAATGTTGAAAAGAAGCATCTGCAGCTCAGTCGCGTTTAATATAGGATCACCAAATTTCTCAACCTTCAAGCAAGCCTGGAAAGGAAGCTGCAGTTCACTTCCTATTATGACTATGTTAGGGAAATCCAGCAAGTGAACCCTCAATGGGTCCAGCATTCCTTTACGAGTCACAATAATTTGCTTTGGCTGTTCTTCAATGGGTAGAGATCTCACAAGTGCAGCAACTTCTCTGCGCTTTTCCACTTAGCCAACTGACCAAATTGTTTCTGCCCTGCCCACACACTTGTGTGAATGACCTTCAAGAATAGCAGCCCAGTCCTTCGATTGAGTATGAAAATAGCACCATTGATGGATTTTGTAACAAGATTCCCTTCATGTGTATTATGGACTGTAACATGATACACATTTGTGTCATCAACAAACCAAATAAGTTGATTGCCGAACAGCTCCCCATAGTTTTGGGAAGACAATTAAGGTTCGTTAGGCTCGGATGAATACAACTGCAACCCTTTCCTTATCCGCTCCCTCAAGACATACAGAGCTGGATTTGACTTCATGATCTTGTTCATTGCCCGTTGAAGTAGTGGCTTCGACCCAGGAAACCAGTTACCAAATGCAGAATATAAGTTATAAGCCAAATGAATCAATACCAATTACCACCCCTGTGGGAGAAGGATAGCGGGACATGTTGTCAGTTGTATAATCCATAAGCTTGGCTCTGGTGTATCGTTCAATATCATGAGAATCGTAGTCTCCCCAACGGAGTTGTACATCTATCCACTACTTATTGCTTGCTTTCTGATCAAACACATCCTTTGGCTCAGCCAGAAGACTTGGTTTCGTCATTGGCCATTTATGGGCTGCAAAGAGAAGAATGTCAGCACAGGAGCTGTTCATTTTGTAACTCTTCCTTGTATAGTTTCCTTCTGCACCATTTCGATTTCCAAAGCATCCAGCTCCTGGTCTAGGACTTGACAGAGATCCATGACAACACTTTCATGAATCTTCTGCCACAAGTGTGCACGAAATATCTCAATCAATGATATCTTCAAGGTCGGTATCTTCCCATGCATAAGGATTCCTGTCAGATCCAACTTCACCTGGAAACGAGCGCTCGGTAGCAAAAGTGTGTTTTATAGGCAGCTTTCAAACGAGCGCTCGGTCATACATTCTTTACCATCATAAACCCTAAACCATTCACGCCCATGTACTTCGCACACCGCATGCATGGCCCTTGCCGCTTCATCATAAGCAAGAGCAGCTTCAATTAGGGGTGGGCAAACGGGTCCTAGACCCAGGGGTTGGGGCGGATCCTTGCGGTTCGGGACGGGTACGGGACTGGTCCAAAAATTATAAATACAAAACAGGGTGGGCCGAGCTAGTTCCTAGTAAATAATGGGGCGGGGCGATTCTAAAAGTTAGAGAAAACGAGCCCCTTGCCGGACCGTTCATTCCTACTGACTATTGTTTATTACCCTTCTCAGACCTAATTTCACTCAAGCCTCACCCTCACCCTCTCTCTCTCCCGAGTCCACTCCGAGTCTTCTCCCTCATCTCTCGATCTCTCTCAATCTCCTCCAGATATCCTTCCTCTCGATCTTCTCTCTCTCGATCTCCTCCCTCTCGATCTCCTCCCTCTCTCACTTTATCTCCCACAGTCTTTCACTCTCTCTCTCTCTCTCTCTCTCTCTCTCTCTCTCTCTCTCTCTCCATCTCACCCGCCCTAAACTCAGCTCAACCCATTTCTTCCTCTCGTTTTCTCCAACCTTCACAAAGCATAACCAAGCATATACCCAGGAATCGGCTCAAGATTCGTGACCTCAAGATCCGCCTCCCGCGCCGTCCTCCATAGGTACAGTAAAATTACACACACACACACACACGTATATGTGTATCTAAATATTTTAATTTAAAATGTTAGCTTTGAATTTATGAAATGATTGTTAGGTTTTATGCGGCAGATGTGAGGGCGGAGAGCTTCAAGGTGCTCAACAAGTGCAAGAGGAAGGTTGTGGTGACGGCGAATCCGACGGTGATGGTGGAGCGGGTCTGGGTCTGGGTCGAGTTGGGCTTGGCCGAGACGATGAGAGAGTTGAAGATCGGGATGATGAGCGAGTCTGGGAGGTGATCAAAACCGGAAGAAAAAAAAAAGTAAAGAGGACTCGTGGCCCCGTCCTGAACCAGCCTGTTTCAAACGGGTTGTGTTAGGTCCGGTTCCAATGATCAAATTTGCAATACCCAGCTCGTCTTAGCCCATTTCCTTTTTAAGCGGGTCATGTTCGGTCCCTCTAAATTTGGGCCCAACCTGGCCTGTGCCCACCCCTAGCTTCAATGGCAGTTGGAAAAGTGTCAAGCTAGTGTAGGCCTAGGGGGCGGATGCCCCCACTTATTTTAAAAAAATGTATAGTTGCGTTCCAATTCTCAATAACCAGCCTTAATTAAACTACAGTTAAAAAAATTGGTAGGCAACTAAACTAGTCTACCGTTTTGGATCCCAAATGCCCTACCCGATGACAATTTAATTAACAATTAATTTAATTGTGCCTCCCCATTTTTCTAACCCTAGGTCGTTAATCCACACAAAACTCATCCCACCACGTACGGCAAAACAATTCTAGTCCTCAACTTCTTCAGATTTTCCCTCCCTTTTCATTCAACCAAAACACAATTGAATTTGAAGTGTTATAGACAGTTAGAGTTCAAGTAATGATTATCAAAATTCAACACAAGAATTTTACTCTACAAGGTATTTTATACAACTTTACTTCATTAATTTGTTTTTGGCATTTCAATTTAGAATTTAGCTTTCTACTTTAGAGATCAATAAATGAATGATAAGATGATTATTTTTATATAAAGAGATATTTAATGGTATTGGTAATGATATTGTTATGCAACGCTTTCAAAACATAAAAATGATTCGAGGAATAATGTAATATGTTGTATGAAAAACTTTATGGATTAATATATTAGTGGTTTGTTCAATAAATTCTTGAGATTTTTAATTGTGATTTTATTGTTTGAGGATGTCTCCGCTCATACAAATCTCTGGCTTCTTCCTTACCGCCAGAGCCTACTTCCCCTGTTTGGTGTCCTGATCTCTGCAACCCACTTGCGCCATATTCTCTGCCTAAGAGCATCTCCAGTGACACAGAGAAAGAATTCAGGGATGACGAGAAGAAGGCGAGGTGTCGACAGTGACAACTGAGACAGCGGAAAATGACAAGGGAAAAACCATAACAGCCCGAACCGCCTCAATTCAATTTTGCCGCCAAATGGATTGTAAATTTTGGAACTTGGTTTTATCTTTCTTTTGAGGGATTTTTCTCATTATTTGAAATTTGAATATTGGACTCTAGTCCGGCCCAAATATTCTGAATATATGGGGATGAAGGAGAGCCCATAAACCTACCAAGACTTGGGTTGAAATACCCAAGTTGTTCCGGAAATTTTTTTTCAAGTACGAATAACTATCCAATTTTTATACGTGATTCTAAATTAATAAAAATCTTTTAAAATATTCTAAATAATTACTTAAAGTTAAAAAAAATAGACATTAGTTAGCTCATGAGTGTTAAGTGTTGGTGTTGCTGCTATTAATTGATAATGTCGTTAATGTTTAAGTAATGATGTAGTCAAATACTGAAGTGATGATGTGGCCAAATACTGAAGTTGATATTCACTAACACCTCATTTTTCGAGTTTTAAACCCCCAAGTGGACCTCTCTCAGCCAAGTTAAATGTTGAATTTGTCTAGTTTAAAGACTAGTTTGGGGATTAGAGCTTTGTAGGTGACGTAGTGAAAACCCACTTCAATACTTGTACAGATATCATTTAACGCTAGTGATTTTTCAAATGTCCAATTCATAAGATTTGAATCTAAAGCATCTCATTTACAAGTAAAAAGAAATATCACTACATCGAAGTATTAAGTGATTCTAAATATTTTGATTTTATCAATTAAGAAACTAAACTGTAAATATAAAAGCCACTAGGATAACCAGTACAGAGATAATTGAATTGCAATGCGTTCCGCGCAGTCAATGGAACTCATTATTAAAACTAAATACAATTTTTACTTTTTAGGACAGTGGTTTTTAACCTTTTTTACACTCTTTATTTTCTTTTACACTTGTCTTTTATTTATATCCTGTAATTCTTTCTCTCGATTTATTAAATTTAAAAATAAGAAAGAAAGAAGAAAGTGTAAAATCACTTTCGTGTGTAACTTTATACTTCAGCTTAAAATTTTCATCATGACTTTGACTCTCTGTATTTTCAAGACCTTCATTAGGTTTCAAGAATTTCAATTTTTTCAATATTTTGTATCACTTTTACCGATCATGGTTCTTTTAGTGGGAGGATGATTCTTTACCCTCCTAATCTCTCTAATCTTCTATTCTCTCCTATTTGAATGGTCACGGTTAAATCACGTCAACATCTTATATTGATTTTTTTTTATAAAGATAATAAGATAAAAAATAATGTGTGAGAAGAGAGGATAGAAGGAGATGAGAATAAGAGGATAGAGAATCTTCTCCCTCTTAGTGCTGCATCTTTATTCCTTCTAGGGTGTGCATACGAACGTACAAATGACTCATCAAATAATGTATTTAGACCAATCTGGTCGTGGCAAATCTTTAAGTAGTGTTACACAATTCAATCAGCAAACATATCATTGTACGGCTTATTGAGTGACACATTTTAAAAATCAAGCGGTACATTTGGCATATAGATTGGTATAAATCACACGTGGTGTTACTAAGGACTCGTTTAGAAGAACTTTTAAAATGATTGAAAGTACTTTTAGAAAGTGTTTTTGGGTTCCAAAAGCACTTGAAGTGCTTCATATAAGAAGCACAAATTATATACTTCTTGCAGAAAGCCTCTTAAATGATTTTTCAGGATTTACTTATATTTTAACTAATGATTGGTTTCAAATACATTTTCACCAAAGTGCGTTCAGCTATTTTTAGAACACTTTCAAACGAGTCTTGATTTTGTGTTTACAGCAGACTTTTTCCTATTTGTGCTCTGTTGAAGCGTTGTAATTATAACTAGAATATATGTATTAAGGCATCTAATAAGCTCCTTTACATATAATTTACAGTTCATTTTTCTGTTCAACAAGTGCATAAAATCGCTTTTGGCTTATTTTACATTTATCTTTGTCTCCCACTTTGATCACTTCATGTAGACTGAGCTTCAAATTCGATGCCATCATTGTCTTTCTGTGGATGTTTTTGATGCTTTCACTTGTATTTCGTACTCAATGATCGATCAAACCTTTTTCCCAGCCTTTAAAAATCGGTGGGATGGGACCTTGCGTGTTTACCCACACAATTAATTATTGCCTTTACTATTGATCATCCACCTTATCTTATACTCCTTAAATGAGTGGTAGCTCCATCTCTTTCATAGCACTGGGGCATTCTTTGTCACGAGCTTGTAATTCTTCGTGTATGACGTTCGTTCTTTGTAGAAAATAAATTTTGTTCGATAATGTGTTGAGAGCATTTTGATATATTATTTATGAACTTCATTGAGGTCTTAAAGATAATTTGTCATTTTCGATCGTGTTCAGAGCTCTAATTTTAAATGATCTTGAGCATTACTTTATGTTGAAGAGGGACTTTTAAGTGAGCCATTTGATTTATTATAGTAAAATGGCTTCATTTAGCTTTGAGCTTTTATTTTTGCAAAATAATGGCATTTTAGCAAAATGGTCTCTAAAGTTAGCAGAATTTTTTACTTTGATCTCTGAGATTTGAAATCGATAAAAGTTTCTGAGTTTGTCCACCGTCAATATTTTTGATCATTTTGTGCAAAATCTCGGTTAAATAAGGAATAAAATAACCAAAATACACTCAATTTAGTAAACAATGGCCCAAAATGACTTGACAAAAATTGAGAGTATTTTTGTTTTGGTCCTTATTTAACGAAGATTTTTCACAGAATGATCAAAATGATTGACGGTGGACAAACTTAGAGACTACTTCTATCGATTTTAATCCCGGTGCCTCAAAGTGAGGAGTTATGTCAATCTCCAGAATCATTTTGGCTAAAAACCCACAAGATAAAGAATCTCACTTCATTATATGAACTGGTTCATTGTTTATTGAATTGAATTTTTGGTGTCAAAGCTCGTGAAGAGCCGGTAAACCATCTAATTTATGAACACTAGTTTTCTTTTTCTGCACATTTTTATTCATTTTTATCTTTTAATAAACCAAGACCAAGTGTGCATGAATACAAAAGATGCATAGTAACTTTCTCTTCTATTATTTAGATTAATTCAATGTGAGTGGGTAACCATCACCTCCTTCCACAACCATCTTCTTATCCTTTCTTATGCATGGGACCTCAGTCCTTTGGATTATGTCAAGGATTACCAAAAACCATTAGCACAGAAGCAGTATGGTTATCCCTAATTACACTACGTTTTGGACTGTAGCGAAACCTTGATGTTCCAAAAACATAAGAAATTAACTAAACATTGTGCCATTTAATTAACTCAATCATGCATGCTAGCCTTGGCCCAGCAGTATTAGCAAGAAGACGAAAGAACTGTTTATTTATAAGCGATAATCCACGTTAAATTAAAACGAGACCCTCGACGAAGCTTCGAGAAAAGCTGAAGGAGAAGCTTTTAAGTTGTATTATTGTGATATTTCTTTGATTTCTTCCTCTTAAAGACTCAAAAACTGTTGTGTTGTGTTAAGACAATGTCGAGTAGTGTCATGTCAGGGTGATAAATCCAAGGTAACAACTACCAACAATGACTTTAGCTCCCACATTCCTCTTTTACAAGGAATGTGATGTGAAGTCCGTGACACAAAAATTTGAATCACACAAACACATATGGCCTATGACTTTAGGCTTCTTTTTAACTTCTCTTTAAACATAGACTCCAATTATTTATTACCAAATGGTCCAATTCTCCTTTATAATTGATGGAAGATACGGATGAATTATAATTTGACATGTGCCTAACAATTTTATCGAACCTAATATTATTATTGTAAAAACGATGATTAAAAGATGGAGAATTAGTTTTAGGATTTTTAAGTAAGTGTGAATGGTCTTAACCAATTGAATTATTCCATTACTTTTGATTACACATTTAGTAAGTTATTTTTACTTAGTTCAACAACTCAAAATCCGAGTTTAAAGATTGAATCACTTCTCACTTACCCTAGAGATCTCATTATCAAGGAGCAGGTAATCTAGACCACTCAAATTGAATCCAACGGTCCCTATTAACTTATTCTGCTAATTCACCTCAGTACAACTCAGCCGCAGGTCTGGTGTCTCTAAATTTTGTGCCTCCTCAATATCTCTTCTTTAATTGCATGACATGTGTCTTTCAACTTAACAATGTCAACTTTATTATTTCTTTCATTAAAAGGAGAATTTCCAAAAATCCTCTAGGCACACCCGCTGCAACCCCGCCGAGAAAACATCCCCTTCCTCCAATGTCACGGCCGGAAAAACATCATACTCCTCCAGTTTCACGACCAGGAAAACATCCTCCCCCTCCAATCTCTCTAGGCACACGAATCGACTCGATTCAACCATCGTCCGCATATCCGTCGGGGAAACATCCACTCGAATCCTCCGACTGTGAGCATCTGGCCTGATTAGAAACCAGACTATCGACCCCATAACAGCGGCTAGCTAAGCCACCACCAAGTCCCTCATTAGAATCCAACATCATCCTCCTCCTCCAGTCTCTCTCACTATCATTATCATGCAAAATCCCAGCCAAAACATCCTCCTCCTTTGATGGTTGAATCCATATGAAATCATGGGGGTGAGAGAGAGAGAGAGAGAGAGAGAGAGAGAGAGTTGGTCAGCGTCTATGAATATACGGAGTTGTCGTTGACGAGGAGGGCTGGTCGTGGGTTTGGGTGATTTGATGGCTATCGATAGAACTGAAGATTTTGGTGTTTACTCTACCTTGGTATTTCTGGGTTTTTGGTTTTAATTTCCAATGCAAAATAATCAAAATAATGAAGTTAACAGTGTTAACCATTTAGTAAGTTGAAAACACGTGTCAAGTGATTAAAGAAGAGACACTAAAAAGACACAAAATTTAGAGGCACCGAACTGGTGGCCATACAACTCAAGAGTCCAGATCATACAACTCAAGAGTCCGGATCTCTTTTTTCTCTCTTTTAAACAGTTCAAACTCCCGACTCGTTAAGACTTCAAACGGCAAGGTCCGAAAAAGATCCAAATTCATTTATCCCCACGCAAAAAGTCAATTCTGGGGTCCACTCTTTATTTCTTTCATTTTCCACCCCCACCTACCATTGAACGCATGATTGTTTTTCCCGTGACCTACATGTAACTATAGCCACAGTGAAAAGCATGCAACCTAGCACAATTGTACAAAATGTTTTGATGTTTTGGTCGTAGTAGCGTGGCGTAGCGTGGCATGCAACTTAGCACAATTGTACACAATGTTTAGGTCGTAGTAGTGTGGCATGCAACCTAGCACAACTGTACAAAATGTTACAATTGTACAAAATGCTTTGGTCGTAGTAGCGTGGCATGCAACTTAGTACAATTGTCCAAAATGTTTTGGTCGAAGTAGCGTGGCATGCAACCTAGCATAACTGTACAAAACGTTACAATTGTACAAAATGCTTTGGTCGTAGTAGCGTGGCATGCAACCTAGCACAATTGTACAAAATGTTTTGGTCATAGTAGTGGACAAAATCCCCCAAAGTGTATGCTAAAAAGAACTTCATATTTCACATTAAAATTACCATGCCCTATCATACAAAGACCAACAGACACAACAAATAAATTGAACAAAACATGAAGCACATGTTTATTTAGTTTTTAACCCCCCGCCCCCACTCCTGGATTTCTTTTATACAATGTTTCTTTCTTCCCCCTCTCGTTCCCGACTGTTATTGCTCGCACCATCAACTAGTGGCGGTGATGCACGCACTCGAGTGGAGTCACCGGAAACCTAGCAGAATCGGTGCAGTAGTCGTAGACCATGTGGTGAGCCTTCACCCAAACGAGCTGGTGGTTCTGGTGGACACTTAGCTCTGACAAAGTAGGCTCATCCCACCAGTACTTCTGGCCACCATTGCTGATGCACTTCTTTGCCTTATCTGCAGCTGCAATGGAAACTGGGTACTCACAGGCATTGATTTCAAAGCCCTTGTAGGTTGCAATGAAGGGTGCATGGGACCAATCTGTCTTGACCCTACCACCCTGTGTGGCCCAGTCATCTGCATTCCAAATTGAACTGTACACACCCATGGCTTGGTCCTTGGGAAAGGGCACTCCTTTGTTTTCCATGTTGGTGTGGACTCTAATGGGCGTCTCATCCACTAGGAACCTGACCAAAACAAGAACAAAAACGTCAACAATTTGTAAAGAAATACACAAGGCAATGTCTGATGTCAAAGAAAAGAACTTCGAGAAGAATATCATACTTCCCTTCTTATTTATATTGGGGTTAGCTAGAAACTTGATTTCACTGTGACAATATTCTAAACTTATAAAACGAGCAATGATGCCTGATTGAATATTGATATCTCAAACCGATCAAATATTATTGTCCGAAAACATTCAATCAGACAACAATATTTGACTGAATTGAAATCTCGTCTTACTTGACGTCCCGACTGGATGTAAATTCTGTCATGCACGACAGTCTAGAAGTATTGGCTAATGTCAACCACTCATGCAGACCCCACATACAATTTTAATTTAAAGAATCCACCAAACACACATTAAAGGGTTTTCTTTTGGGAACAGTCTAATTTCACTGTGATGATATACTAAACTAACAATGCTCGATTGAATACTAGTATCTCAAGCCGATCAAATATTATCTAAAATAATTAAAACAGACGACAATGCTTGATTAGTTTGGAATACCTTCTTACTTAGCATTCCGATTGTAAGTAAGTTCTGTCATGTACCTACAGTGCTCTCTCTATTAACACGTGAGACATGATGCGGTAGGGCATAGCAAAATGCCAATGGCTCAAAAGCACAGCAGAACACGTCTGTCCCTACATCCATCATGCAAGATTCTTTTCCTTTTTTTCATGGGTTGCCTTATGTTTTTCTTTCCAACTTTTATATATTTATGCAGAGAGTGGCCCAATGTTTCGGATTAATGTCGCGTTTACTAATCCGTAGTTAAAATAATATCGTGTTTTCTAATCCGTAGCTAAAATAATATTGCGTTTATTAATCCGTAATCGAAAATGCGAGAGTGCTTACACTACTTGGCGCTGATTCCAGAAGATGGAGTAGGAATGGAATTCCGTGGTGGGATCGAACCAAAGGTTCAATCTTTGTTCTCTGTTTCCCACGCCATTCACGTATAAATTGGTCTGCACCGAATAAGGTTCCCCTGTCGTGTTCCCCAGAAACTCAAAGTCGAACTCATTGTGTTGTGGACCGTCCGATGACATCTACAAAAATAAATAAAAATTAAACCAAACAAAAAAAGCTTATATTGTTTACCGGAAGTAATTAAATTTAGTTAAATCAATAGATGGAAACAAAAACATCGAATGCAAGATTAAATATTTTACTTTAAATTAAATTAAGACTGAAGGGAAAGTGTTTACTTACATAGAAAGCAGTGACGGTTCCAGCAGAGTCGCCCTCGATGAGCTTAATCTGAAGGCTCACTTTTCCAAACAGGTACTTGTTCTTGGATTGAAACCCAGCTCCTGAAATTTCATACCCAGCAATATATTAGACCCAGCAAAGAACTAAGAAACATTGCATTTTTTTTGGGTAAATAAATCCAAACACCCAAAAAGTTCTTAAATTGAAAACCCAGCACCTAAAATTTCAAGCCAATTATTTTTTAAAAAAATGACAGATTACATACATCCTAGTGACGGCCGGTGTTTCGAACTAATAATACAATACTACGTGAGAAAATTAAAACATAAAATATTATATTATTAACACGAGATGCCATGAGGCATAGAAACCATTTTAACAAGAAAATAACCAAAAAAATTGAGAGAAAAAATCAGAGCTTCATTGGTTGAAAACTGGAAAGAAAACATTTTATGGTATCGATTGGTATTTTTTTTTGTGTGGGAGATTTTAATATACCGGAAAAGTTGTCAAGTTTCATGTGAATTTGCTCTCCCTCGTAGGTGAAATGATCGAAAGCCCAGGTTGGCTGGAAAAGCTCATCAAATTTTGCTGAGCTGACCAAACCCAGCAATGCAAGACTCAGAAAAGCACTTAGAGAAAAAACCATTATTCCAAAAGCTGAACCAGCCATGGAAGCAGAAGAAGAGAGTTGAGTTGGGCAGAAGAAGGGTGAAGACAAAGTGTGGAGCTTCTTTACTGAACTGCTCTGAGTCTGTGGAAACACAAACCAAAAACACTGGCTTTTATAGCCCAATTTTCATTCGGCTTTTCTCAGAAGCCACTTCTCACAACAGCCACTCACTGTCCACGTCATCAGGTCCATCGCCACATCAGCCACCACGTAGGATTTCAAATTTGGATAAATGAGTGGACTGAACAGAGCCAAAAGGATTTAAAATGTAGCCGTTTGCTCCGCTCTGAGTGGGCTCCCCACTTAAGGTATAGGACATGTCCCTACCCAAAAGCAGGGTACAGACCTAACCCAATGAGCAGGCCAGCTGGTTCACTGAGCAGGCCAGCTGGTTCACTGTCCAGGCCAGCTGTGAGTGAAGCATCTATTTGGTGGTATTGGAAGAAAAGCAGGGAAATAGGGAATTGGGAAAATGGCTTTTACTTCTTTTTCTTTTAAAAGGAATGATCGATGTCGAACTGGATTACCTATTCCTTTCAGATTTAGAGAAGATTAGTTAGAAATTACATCCTCTAAGTAGTCATATTAAGTAAATTCACTATTTATAAAATATCGAATTCAAAACCTTCCGCTATTTTCTTTAGCGAGCTGCAGTCAGTAGTTTTTTTACTAGGCCACTTGCCGTGGTTTGGAATTGGCTTTTCCTTCACTTTTACCTTGAATAATACTAGAAAGATCAAATTTTAGACTAAATGATATATCATCAATAAAAAATAAACACGTTAATTATATTTAAATAATAATATAATTATTTACAATCACATAGTTTGATTTGGAAGTTTTGCTTAAAAAATATGATATTTCTATCATTACTTTGTATCTTTAATTTTTGTTTATGCTTTGTGCAATGACAGTGCCAGCTGCCAACTGCCAGCTCAGTACAATCGCACTATATTTTGCCATAATGGCAATAAAACCTTTGTTTCTTGAGTTATTGAGATGCGTCCCCTTTGTTTAAGAATTTTTCTTGCATTTTTTTTTTATAAATTTAGTAGGGAATTAGTGTGTACAGAACTTTTTAAGAATGCTACGGGGCGATAATTTTATACGTAGCACGATCACATGGATCGAATTTGGTATGGACCGAGTTCGTTTAGATTGAACGAGCTTAGATTGATAAATATTTGACTCAAATATAAATGTAATACGAGTTCTTTCAAATTTATGTACATCAACGATTCAGTCTTGTACAAATTTATACATAAATTACTCAAGTTAGATACGTAAGTAATGAGTTGAAATTGATTGCTACCTGAAAATTATATTGTGGATCAATTTTTTTAAGACACGTTTTGACGAAAGTTTGGCTTTGGAAGATTTGGGAATCCATAAAGAAATGCTGCAAGAAGGATTGTGACAATGATAGCCTTTGATATTTTTATAAAGCTTTGCCATCCCTCGTTGTTTTATTCTACAAAGAGAACAATATGATTTGGGGGAGCTGAGACTCCAGTCTAAACTGCTTTATTTTAAAACAAAAACAAAAGAAAACATGTGCAAGCAATGAAAAATTGGAAATAAAATCAGTATTTAAATTCCATATCATGAAAGAGCAATGTCCCATTTCATAATATTGGTAGTAGTTGACACATTCAAAAACGTTGCTGTACAAATTTTGCAAAGGTAAAAGCAAAGTTTTAAAATACGCTAGACGCTAGTCGGGCGGAGAGGTGGGACCTAGTGCTTAAGTGGCTAAGCAGACTAGGTGGATTTAAGTAAATTTATTATATTTAAGTGAATATATATAATTTTATCACAAGCTAAAAAATAGAATGACATATATATTATGAATTATTGGAAAATAATGAAAACACGGGAAATAAGGATATAATGTGTGTTCATTTAAGTATGCAACAATTGTTTTACAATTTATGGAAAAAAATCAAATGCAAAATGAAAGTTATCTATTTTTTGTATAAATGAGTCGCGACCTAAGCAGGTGCCTAGACGAGTTTGGGTGGGCTAGGTAAGTTCTGAGGAGGTCTAGGTGGACGACTCAGCAGGTCTAGACTCTCTTTCTTAAGTTTCAAACACCTAGGCATTAATCGGGACGGTGACCAATCACCTAGCGTCTAGGCGAGGGCTAAGTGGTGCTAGACGGGAATTTTTAGAACAGTGGATAAAAGTATTTGTATCGTTCATTCATATTAGTAATACTACATAAACATTTAACAATTGCAACGATAAACTTCTCCTTAGTCGAGGGAAGAAGTTGTCCACCACTTACGCATATAGAGAGGTGATTTGCACACTACTCTTTATTCTTTTAATCGAATTGAATAAATCAATCGAAATCAAGAGATTGGATTAAACATGAGTGTTTATAATGCTAAAAAATGCATTTATTATTGATGTGGAGTGATTTATGCTCTATAATTTTTTCTCAATTTATCTGATTGGATTGTTAAAAATTAAAAATTATCTATGAAAAATAAAAATGAATACGCAGATTGCATCATCCTAAATAGTTGTAAAAAAAGGACGAAGACAAGTAGCAATAAGTATACACGTGAGTCTGAGTATTAAATTATACAAAAATATCTTGTGTGAGTAAGTGAAATGGCATTGATGGTTTCTTGCATAGAAGGGGCATCCCTTCCAGGCTGATGAGGCCTATAACACATCATATCTGTAGGGTTATAGGCTGGTGAGGTAATAGGACTTATTATTTAACAAGACTTCAATGCTGAAAGATCAACGGCTGCTATTGAACAAGACTTTACCGCTAAAAGATTAGCAGCTGTTGCTAGTAGCAAATCACGCACGAACACGTGTTCAAATTTTAATTTTTTTAATCAAAACTTGTGTCTGCGTGTGGTAGACCATCAGCAGCGAAGTTGTTTCCCTGATTATTGGCAAAACAGTTCTACGTACAATTTCACTTGCAACTTGAAAAACTTACCAATTTTAGTACACTTCAGCATTTATGCCCCCATTGAATCGCATTAGAGTTTCTTCAGATTGAAATGCTGATTCAAGATTCTATCCATGTATGGATTATGGTGTAGCTTTCCAGGCAAACTCTTGCTGGAACCCATTTGAAATTTGTCACGAGGGGAATCCAAAGCAATTTTGAGGAATCAGTTGGTTTAACAATATTCGATCTTTAATTGTACTTAAGGGTACAAGATTTCTTATGGAATTACTAAAATGTTTATGATTGTTAGGAAAAATAAGGTTAAAACACTTGTTACATTCTTTATATGAAGGCACTTAGAATTTTAAGGTATTTGCCGATTTTTTTCATCTTGAATTTTTCCGTTTAACTTTAATTTTAACTAATTTTTTTCATGTACTCTTACACGTTGTATAGATATATAGATAGATATTTTTCTTTTTCTAAAATCTAAATTTAGTCTCTCGCACACGACCAGCCAATCAGCAATGGAGGATCCGGATTCCCAACAAACGACGAGGTCGGTGAAACCGGACCCCAGTGTCTGTGGCGGTGGGATAAACGGTGACCAAGCTTGGGAAATGTGCTGCCATGGATTGAAGGCGAGTGGAGGAGGAGCCTTTGCTGACCAAACAGGTAAAGTAAAACAGCTTGACAATAAATCTTTATTCTCCCATTATGGTAAGTGTGGCGTGGAAATATCATAGTGCGATTTTCTATTTTTTTTGTTAATCGAAAGATTTTGTTAAATTAAATATTAAATTAGTAATCGACTGAATTTTTATTATTCTACTCAACTCTTTGAATAAAGTAGTGCCTTGGCCTTCGGGCACTCGAGTTCGAATCAGAAGAAGATTCTTTTCCCTCCTAATTTATCTTTCCTTCACTTTTCTCATACTTGAATGGTTACGGTTAAATAATATTAATATTTTATTTTAATTTTTTATAAAGACAATAAGACACAAATCAAAATGTGAGAAGAAGAATGAGAAATGAATGAGAATAAAAAAGAGAGAATCCTACTCCGTTCGAATCAGCTATGCTTGAATTAAAATAATTTAAGAAAGAGAATAGGAAATATAAAAATCACGTGTCAGATTAAAAATAGAAATGAATTATGGGGAGGCAGAGGCAATAAGGTGAAGAGTGCACGCATGTTGACGTGAACATGTCTTTTCGATCACGCCTTTTTTCAAATCCCTATTAATTTTTAAATTCCAGTAAATTAAGAGGGGCTGTACATATATATATATATATATATATATTTTGTATTCAATTTTTTTCGATTTACTGGATTTGACTATTAAAAATTAATAAAAGTATGTGAGGGTTAAAAAAGCGTTTGTGAATAACACCATCTTAAAATTATTAATCCCCACTTACAATTTGAACCCTTATGTGTCTCTTCCTGAGTGGTGGCAATGTGCTGCTTCAGTTAGTCTAATTTTCGCAAGATAACTTATATGAAATGGGTTTCATTATCATTGCGACGCTATTAATCAATAATGTATTTTTATTTGCAAAGAAACTTTTACATAAAAATGCACCATTAGATTTAAATACCAAGTGACAATCAACTTCTACGTAAAGAAACTAAAAACCTAATTTTATTTACAAAACACTAACACATTATTCTTCGTTATTAAACCTAAACCCGTTTAATGTAAGTTGGTTTCAATTTCGAGTACAACGAGGGAAGAGGCACAGTGTGCACATGAAATGCGTTTGAAACAATTAGGTGGGTTTTTGATTGGATGGTGGTGGCGGCTGTTTTGTCATCGGAAATCTCTAAACAAAACGAAAGGAGTCAAAAGGATAAGCCAAATCCCACAAAGTAACACGTGATGTTTTTTATATTTGATGCCCAATATCTTGAACCTTGTCACGGAAGGATCACGTGCAAGACAAACATTTCAGCTCTCTTTTTTCTCTCATGTTTGTTTGGAAATTGCAAGTGGAAAAACACCCTGGATGCAATTAAAGAGACTTGGCTCTTGTTGTCTGCCGTTTCGTGACTCAAATGATACCTGAAAATTTTCAGTTTTGTGTACCGTACGATTCGGGCGGGCACGATAAGTAGTAGGATTTGATTAGTTTAACCTCGTTTCAGTTCCGGTACTCGAAATGGGCACGCAGCAGATAAAATATGACACTAGTATAGTATGTTCTACTACTCCGACCTTGTGACCCCGAATCCATGACTAGGCTCCGCATTTTGAACCCGACCCGTTAATATTAGTATTTGGGTGAAAAGATCGGATCGCTAACAGGTCATTTTGGGTCAATCCGTTAGCACCCGTTAGTTGATGATGTTTTAGTTATTTTAGTCAAGTCTTTAACAACAAAAAATAAACTCTGCGCAAAATAATAATAATAATTGTTAACGGGTAACGGATGACCCGTTAGCTTAACGGGTTGGGTTTGGATGACCCGTTAACTTAACGAGTCGGGTTGAACACGACCCAAACCCAATAAACCCGACCCGTTTACAGGTCTACCCTTGACCTGGGACCCGAAAGACACTGACAACAATGAAAGTCTTGAAATATAGTTATCTTTCAGAATCAAATGATTCATTTCAATCTAGTCCAGTCCTATTAACCAAATATGCAAAACTTTGGTGAGCTTTGTAACATATTAGAGAAACAATGAGGTATCACATTGCAACAAGAGCCTTCTACCTGTCCAATATAATCCTATTTACGACATCAACTGGCAAAGCGTATGCCGGATCGATAGCTTTCAACCCTGGATATTCAAGAAGGGAAAGTCCTGCATCAAAAAACATCAATCTGAGATGTAATGTCATGAATAAAATAGCAAACTGTTGAAGTTGGAAGTTATCTGCTTTCGTTTACACCCCCATTTCATTTTGCAACAAGATATTTTTCTCGAAAGACAATACGCGAGGAATACAAATCATCTTATAAAAACATTTGGCGTTATGTTCCATCATAAGTAGTTTTTCCTACTAGCAACCCTTGTGAAACTAGTTGGAAGCTCAGAAGCTCTAACTAACGTTGCCAAATTACTATGTAAAGAAACTGGAAAAAAAAACAAAGGTGGAACCAAAGCAATTACATACCAGCTACACCAAAGTAGGTATGGTAGACATCAACGGCATCATCTGGTCGGTCAGAAATTCCTCCATTTTCAATGTCCTGCAGTTTTGAACAAGGCATGGTTACAGTTTTCACTCTGAAAATACGAAAACATGGAGAATGGCCATTTCTAAAGAATAATGCAAATGTACAAATAGCTCATTAGGTAAATGTAACCTGGCAGTTTAAAATGAACTTGATGAGTTTGTCCTTATTGATCCAATGAACTCTGTCAATCATTATCAAACTGGAAAGAGCCCACCATGAGTAGCAGACCTAAAGTGCAGCACAAATGTCGTAAGGGAGATTCCAAGAATGTCAGTAGAAGCAAATTCAGTTTCAATCTTCAATTTCAAACAAAAATAAAACCCACATCGGGAAGTTTCTCTGGCCGACCATTAAGACCTCCAGTTTTATTATCTTGCCGCTCGCATAACCACCAACCGAGGAGGTCCTTGTCAATATGATGTAGTGACCCCGTAATGGCAAGGGCACCCACGCAACAGAAAACTGCAGTCACAATGGGCAGATCGAAGATGTATTTGAGTGTGTAATTTGGACACACAGAATCACAGACAATACAAAATAATTATGTCATCGCTGGACCCGACATGTGGAAAAGCAAGATTAAGGATACATCAATAGACTTGGGAGTTTAAATGATGTGATAAGGAAAATAGTATTAACAACCTTAGCTTAAAACTAACTAGGTTATGTGCAATGCAAAAATAACTGCTAACTTCCATTGAATTGACAAAAGGGAAACAGCTCCGATTATCTATTAAGTTAACATGTTCAAGTAATACATTTGATGGATAATGACTGAATCTGAACTAAGCATGAATATGCTGAGCACAACCCACATAAATTTCATTTAACAAGCAAAATACAGAAAATATGAAATGGCTATAAAACACAACTGATTTATTAAGCACTAGTCAGAAAGTAAAACTTTGTAGAGACATTATGTGAGTAAATAACTTACCTTGACCTGCATGAGACTCCGCACCGGGCGTAGATCCAAACCCTCCATCATGATTTTTACAACTTAAAATGTAGCTGACTGCCTTCTCGACATTGATTTTATCCAAACGATGTAGTAATGAGAGACAAGAGATAGCAATATAAGAAAACCTAAAAGAAAAATGTGTGTTAGTGCTTTGTTAATTCCTTCTATGAGAAACAGCGAAGAATTGTAACTAAATCATGTTCTACATAAAGAGATGACTTCCAAAATCATGAGTCTCCAGACTCAAAGGAAATCATAAAAGAGTACCGTGTATCAATTTCACCCCACATGTCTCCTGAAAATGATCCATCATCATTTTGCAACCCAGCCACATCTGAATTACACATTAAGTTGCACAAAACTTGCTATGCTCACTATCCTTTATACAGTTAGTATTCTAATTTTGAATAAGAAGCCTCCCAACAGAAGGTGTTGCAATTAATTTGAATCCATTTTCATCAACAGAAAATGCATATAAAGGTAGCAAGAGCTTTTTTCACTTTGCAAATAGATGTGATAAAGGATACAACTTGCAACCTTCTCAACATCCAGAACACCAAGCTTGTCAAACAAGGCCAAAACCTGCACAGCACTTAATGTATACAGTATGTGTGGGTCGTGCCCAATGCTACCTCCAAACCCACCTGCTCAAGCACAACTATATCATCATTATCTCTACAACCCCATCAAAATAATAGTTCAGTGTCGTCGGAATAGTGATATAAACAAAGTAAAAACCTGAATCATGTTGGCACTGGATGACCCAGGAAACAACCTCTTCAACATCCACAACGTGGAGCTTTCCCAAAAGATCAAGAGTAGTCAAACCCCAGTATGCTCCACTTATTCTTATATGCTCCATCGCGACCGCCTCAAAAGAGTCCTTTCTCTGAGTACAGCATCACCATAATATTACTCTTAGCTTCAATGTACAAACCAAAAGCAATGAAAATTTTACTCCAACACAAAAATCAGACCTTTTCAACTGATACAATGAATTCAACATGTTTCTGAGTTGCAAGCTCCCCCATCAGTTTAGACTTCAAAACAGGGCAAAGCTGTGTTAACAATGTGTGCAAACAGAAACTGGTAAATGTGATGGCCAACGGTGATGTAACATGAAATAGTAACTCACAAACTCTACACATTTCCCCAGAGACAAATTCCAAGTATAAAAACCAAAGAGTGGTGATTTTCACACTCCCATTTTCTCCTTCCAACACCCCTCCCCTCGGATTTGTCCCTCAATTCCCTTTAATTCATTCAATCCTACGCTAGAAAATGAGAGAGGAGTGCATGGCACGAAAAGGGGAGTGCGAAAATCACTTCCGAAGCTCAAATTGTCTCAAACATAGATGCACTAAACTCTAAACCAATCACACAAGCATATCAAATGAAAGCAATAATCTTGAACTATGTATTAAGACATGCTCTTACAGTTAATCACAAGTTCACAGCTTGATACAAAATAGTTCAGTTAACACAAGTGAAATTCATACAATCCGTTATCGGCCACAACCCAATTGTGAACATAGAGCAACATTAAACTATGAAAAATAAATAATAGTCCTTATAAGAAAGCGAAAAAAATAAAAATAAAAACTAGAGGGAAAAGAAAGACGACTTACTGACCAGCAATATTTCTTTTAACTTTACAAGCCAAAATCAGTTTCATCCTACTAATACCAAAGCCCAATAGCTGAACAGCGTATGACAATACAAAGCCAACCAAACAACAACATGATATGCAAGGTTTCAATTCGATGGAATAGACGAAGGCATACATATTAAATCATCAAGAGCTAATTCTAATAAGTAGGAAAAAATTAATTCCAATCGAAATATGGATTGCCGGTCACTAATTCTGGGCTGGAAGAAGAATCAAAATAAACAGATTTGAAAATTGGTTTGGATAATCAAACCCCAGAAACCCTCTGGCAGTTCTAAATCAGTAGAAATGGACCTAACCTGTAAAACCCAACAAATCAATACCGTTACTTTAGACACCAGCAGGACCACTTCTCAGATCACAAATGAAATACAGAAAACCCATCAACCCAATTAAACTTACACTACTTAATCACTAACCCAAATCGTAAATTTCCATTAGCCCTAACTAGAAACCCTTGCAAGCAAAATCACACTATTTAAGCAAATACCTTTTCGTTTTATTTGCTTACCCTGAGAAACCAGAAGACGCAACAGAATAGAGGATGATGAGGCGTTGTCGCAGACGGATGGGCGGCGTTATCGCGGACGGCGAGGAGGCGGCGGTAGTGCGGACGGCGCGGAGGAGGCGCAGTTGCAGATTGAGCGGAGGAATAGTGAGGACTGAGGACGAACCAGAAAACCGGCAGGCGTTATTTCCCGGTAATTCTTGCGTGATGTAAGAAACGGGTTGGGCTTTTTACTGAGTGGGGTTATGGGCTGTTATTTTCTCTATTTTTGTTTTGGGCCTGGACTTCTTGTCCATTAATCATTTATTTTTATTTTCTTTTCATGAATCTCCTACAATTTTTATTTGTCTCCTATTATTTGTCAATGAGTATCTATTGTGGCTAGTTCAACATCTAGTTATGGTTAGCCTAGTGTATGACTTAGCTCAAATCAATTTCTTTAGAATGTGTTAAATAAATAAAACATTTTATACCTCTATTTTATCGTCATGCACTTTTGTTTTTTCGATCATTCAATTGAATAACTTATCCTTTCACCCTTCTAAGCTATGTAATTTTTTGCTTAGCTAAGGATTTACAATTTGCATTCTAAACATCAATTAGCCAGAATCATGTTGTTCGACATAACCTAATATAGCATTGTATCAAAATTTTAAGGCAATTTCATCACTGAAAATTGCCCCCACAAAATTGTTTGTGGCTCCGTCCATACCTAACGTTTCGTGTTGAATTAATATCTTTTCACTATTGCTTGTATCAAACAAAATCTTACCAGAATTTTGTTGTAGAATCAATGTTACACTATGTTTGGACGAGAGAAATAAACTTGGAATTTGGGTAAAAATCAGAATTTATAAATTGACATGCACCAATATAAATATGTGTCATTTCCTAAGTTTAAATTTGGAATTTGGGACCTCTAATTCCTAAGTTTAAATTTCATGTAAATATGTGTCATTTCCCAATTTCTATGAATGAGAGTTTAAAAATAACAAATTTCATATTCAATTCCATTGTTCTTTTAGGTTTACCAAATAAGAAAATTCGCAAATTGTAGAAAATAAAATCTCGTCGTTTCAATTTCCGTCATTTTAAAATTTCTTAGTAATCTTAAATTTTACCATCCAAACACAATGTTAGAGTTTATTAAATATATTGCTTCCATAAAAGGTATCGTAGGAATTAGCAGGAGAGGAAAAGTGGCGTCTAAGTAAAAGGCTTTTGTGGGATTTTGTCTCTTCGTTCATATGAGATCATCTTGGTTTCATCAAAATTTGAGGCTGACCCGGATAACTTCCCTACAACACCATTGACCGTACAATTCATGTCCACGTGAATAGTAATCCTGCATGTTACGTTACGTCTGATCATAAGCTACTAGGTTTTTTGTTTAGTAGTATTTTTCCGCTCGTAGACTTTTACGGGAAAAGAATGTTACGTACTCTTAAACAAGTTAAAGTTTCATTTAAAAATCAATTTCATTATACATTTGTGTGCAAAATTGTTTAACTTTCTGATAACGTTTTACGCTTTATGTTTGGCGACCCTCAAGTCAAACAAGCAGACAATACTTATCAATCGTACATGTGCCCATTGAGCTTCATACATAGGCTAGTTTGCTCTACTAGCCTAACTCCTTATACGTCCATACAATCTCAGGGACCACTTCTATTGATTTCAAATCTCTAGGACCAGAGTAATGTATTATGCAAATATCAGGGACTATTTTGGCTAAAAAGCCTAACTCAATTGATTAAGAGCATTCACTCGTACACTCTAAATCTCAAATTTAACCCTCCTCCCAATACAATTGTATAGAAAAAACTGTACAACATCAGAACTTCAGAATGTAGAAGTAAGCACACATGGTCAAGTTGTTACCAAGGCATCAATGTCCTCACTCACATTAATAGTCTTGTATTTGGTAAAATATTGACCTACATAGTAATCTGAATGTCTTAATTAAAATCTCATGAAATTAAGAGTTTGGCCATTGGTTAATTGGGTGAAGAATGTTGCGGAATCTCAGGAGAAAAGAATTGTTCATGTGAATAGCCAACAGTTGTCTTTCTTGGCATATAAATGACTTGCAGTACATAAGTGGACCATGTGACAATTTGTATACTCATTCTTCAATTGATTTTAGGGCAAGTCAATAACAACTACACTTGACTTTTTATATATCTTACTATTAGGTTACTTTTGTTCTTTGTTTTATTGGTTGACATATAATTGAAACCATATGACAAAGAAAACTACTTTTTATAATCTTTAGCAGAGATTAACGATGACGATGATGACGGCGATGGTGATAATAGTGATGGTGGTAGATACACGTTGATTAGGCAAAAGAGGGCTATTTCATCGACAAAAACTTTCAAGTGTTGTCATCTCTACGAGTCATGTCCTGATGGAACTCATTGGTCATGTGATGGTATGATGTATCAGGTGGAAAAAATTTTAGGTCAACCTATCTGATCACGTGACATGTCCGACCACTCAACACTAACAAACATATCGACACATTATCAACTATCGAGATGTTCATATTGTCTACATCTTGATTACATGTACTTTTCAGTAAAAAGACTGAAGTAACTGGTTATGTGCCATTATCTCTCCCCTCTCCTTGGTGGTATGAACAAACTACCCTAGTTCATGTGCAAAATACGGTGGCTCAAAACAGAAAAGTACGTATGTCATGAAATACGTTCGGCTTTCATTCGCTCCACCCTCATATGTTCATGCAGAATATATGCTTTCCAGCTTGCATTCCACAAGTGAGAGTGACTGGAAGAAAATGACTTAACCTTGCATTTATCCTTATCTACCCAGAGCACTACAAAAAATTAGTAGAGGGGCCATTCAAACAACAACAACTGAAGACTTATCCCATTAAGTAGGGTCAACTGTATGAATCCTTGAATGTCATTGCGCTTGGTTATGCGCCAAGTCTTCCGTTAGCTCGAAGTACTACGTATCTTTAAGAAAAAGAGGCGTCATTCGAATAAAAAATGAGTCAACAGGTTCTCTTTCTGTAACTGTACAACCAAAGATTTTACAATCTAAGTGAAACAACTTTAGTTATGCAGCAAAGAAAGAAGAATCTGCTAAAAACGCATAAAAATAAATAAAAGAAAAACAATTTCCTTGAGCTATACACGAATGAGATAATGATTAAAACTAAAGGAATGAAATGCAAAACTTGTATCATGAACAAAGTTTGGGCAAAGATCTTGTATGGTAGTGGCTTGGTGCTTTTGATTTCGTAAACTTCGCCATTTGAGATTGCATTTTCTTGCAAAGTTTTTCCAATTCCATGACCCTACACTGCATGCCTTGCAGATGTGTTCTGAGCTTCTCATTGTCATCTGAGAGATCAATTTTCCCGGCATAAAGCACAAGTTGTACATTGGCATCATCTTTCCTTAATCCCTACTTTCGGCCTCAGAAATGGCGCTATAAGGGGAGTCAGTGTAGGACTTGAGATTGTTGGTAGCGTGGAGTAAGCTTTTGAGCTTGGATTGCTGATAGACAAGAGCTTGGACTGCAGATTTTGATGAAAACTCTGTGTTCTGTGAAAGGTGTACGCAAGTCTCTGCTGAGAGCTTCTCATAGTTCAACACACAACATATCTTCATCTTTTCGTCTTCGGACAGTCCTGGGTGTACCTATGTCAAAGCAGATCAAAACCAACTTCAAATGAATAATCTTCAAAATATGTTCGGTGTAACTAAATTTTCGAAATGTGCTATTTGATTCTTGGATCATAAGTTAATAAACCAAATTTACAAGAGCATAAATTATTTTGAGATAAATCTAATACCTGTAGATACATGTCTATGGCATGGTAAAGCTCATCATAAGAGTCTCTCGCAGAATCCGGCAGCGCGATGGCTAAAGCCAGAAACTTTGAAGGCTTCAAACAAGGATCTGGGGCTACTTCTGCTATATACAAATCAACCAAAGCAGCAACTTTCCTTAATAGCATTGGGGGCCTGTCAGCTTGACGGGTTCCTCTGTCATGCAGAAATGATTTCAGGAACCGTAGCACAAGATTGACATCATACAAATAATTCATTCCTTGTGGGGATGGAACAAGCAAATTGTCCAATGTTGCTTGATCTAGCTGTGAACCGATCATATTCTCCAACTTATTCCTAATACTCTTGTTTAAGTTCAAATTCAGCGTAACTCGAAGAATCCCGAACAAGCTTTTGTAAGAAACACAGCTCTGATCAAGCATATACAGCATCTCAATGACCATTTCAGCAATGGTGCGCTTGGTATCAGATTTGACAGTGTAAAACTTCGATTTCTGGTAGTAAAAGAGGAACCTACTAATGATAACATGATCGAGTTTTCGCGAAACCATGGCCTTGACCAGCATTTCAACCAAATTTGGACCTAAAACTAGAAGATCCTCGAACCACCAGGTTGCTCGAGACAAGGTGGTTTTCAAACTCTCGGTGCTTCTAGTGTCGCATGAAAACCGAATTCCAGAGCTGTCAGGAGATGAAGTCGAAGGACAGGGACTCGCTTCGCTTGTCCAAGGCAATCTTGCAACAAGGGTATCCAAGCATTTCTCAACTAGACTCAAAGAATTTGCAACCGATAGCAAATCCTGGCACTGCTTCAAAGCCGTCAAAAGCTCAGACCATGACCAATACCTGATCTCTTCAAATGAATTCTCCGCTTTTTGTAACAAATTATGTCTGCCGGCGACAGAATTGTTCATTTCCATAAACTGCGCGGCACAGTAAAGGAGGGAAATGTTGGAAGGAGTTATGTAAATGCTGCCATTGTTGTAGCAGAACCTCGCAATCAGCTCGAAACTCTCTGCTCCTCCGGGAAAATCATGGAATACCACTTTAAGATTTCTTGAGGAAACTTTTGATTTACCAAGTAGTTTGCTCAATTTTCCACAGTAGGAGGCAATAACCGTCTACAAAAATGTTCATGAAACCAGAATTACCACTCATTTGCTGAAAACTTCACTAAAAAGTAATAAAAAACAGTTGAGAGCTAGTAAATTACTCAGAACAATGTTCAAACTTGAAGTATTCAAGAAATTCAACAAGCACAAAAAAATCCCAACAAAAAATCCAATTTACAGCAAAACCCACCAAAAGGATGAACTCACTGTATAGAAAAATGAACTAAATAAATAAAAAAGTGGGAATCTACGTTCTACACCAGAAAGCCAGAAGGTGCCAAAGAAATGAAAAGAGGTCGTTATATGTAATAAATTGTGGTGTGGCAATTGAGAAAAAGATGTCTGCCAATCATCCAAGTTTCCCTGCAATGGAGGGCAGAAAAATGGCAATAAATACGGCCATGAAAGTAACATCCTCTCACTCTCAGAGTCCATATCAAAATAAGTGAAGATTTGAGCCTCCCAATTCCCATAACAGCAGCAATAAATGGGAGAGAATGAAGCAAAACGGAAAAGGCGTGCAATTTGTTGAATTAAAAAGACAGAACCAAGAGAACAAAAAGCTAAGGCAGCCATGAGTTCATGACCCACATCAATGCATTATAGGTGTGAAAATTAAATGGTTGGGGACAAAAGGATGAATCTTTGCAATCCATCAGCCATGGTGGATAAATTGGAAAGTCACCCGGATAAAATTTACCAGAGAATGTACGAAAAATGTTATGACAAAATTACATTTAACAGAAGAAAAAGATAGGTTTTTGCTATTAAAAAAAGGGAAAATCTTTGCAATTCATCAGTCAAGATGGATAAAAATGGAAAGTAACCCAGATAAAAATTACCAGAGCATGTATGAAATTTACAGACTTTATGAATAAAACTGGACAAGTCAAGCACAAAAGTTTACTATAAAATTACATTTGGACAGATGAAAATGTATGGAACTTTTCTGTAAAAAAAAAAAAAAAAAAGCACAGAATTATTACCTTGTCCACCATGAAAGACTCTTCCCCATTGACATCCACTTCAAGATCACAATGAGCTTCCATAACCCAAATGATTAAACAGCTTAAAAACAAAAACCGACTTCAGATCAAGAGTTGTTTTTGGGGACTTGCAATCAGAAGAGCAAAAGAAGTTATTTTTTAAGGGTGCAGCAGAGACAGAGAGGCGAGGAGGACAAATGGGGAGGAGGAAGGGAACACAAAACCATATTCTGAACGGGGAAGAAGACAAAGGGAAAGAGGTTGCTTTGATTACTGGGAAAAAGAATTGGACGCTATTGGTTCAGGCAGAAGCAATGTGGTGGTGGCTCTCGACTGGGGTTTTAGAGAAGCGAGAATTAGCAAAGAGTGTAAGGGCAGATTATACATATACATATATATATATAGAGAGAGAGAGAGAGAGAGAGAGAGAGAGAGAGCAGCTGAAGTGTGTATTACTATATAGTAGACGACTAGCCATTTTGGAAATTCCCAGAGAAAATGCATCTATAAGCTTAGGAAATCTATTAATTAATTGATTAGGTGAAAGTATAAATTATTAGTGCATAATTGTTAATGTTGGAAGTGGGATTATTCTTTTTTGGGGGGAAGACCATTAAAGCTTGGAAGTGAAGCTTTGTTGCTGGCTCGCTTTCCCCTCCTCTCCCTCCCTCCCTTTGGTTTTTGGGTCACGTTCATCGCTGCAAGTCTCTCTGTAGGTGTGCAGTGCAGTGCACCCATTACATCTCTCCCCTCCACTACTTTATTAATTGGGTTGAATTTCCCTCTCTAGCTGGGATTTGTTATTTGTACATTGGGACCATTTCAGATTCTCCCTTCTAATTATTTATTTTGTTTTGGTGGGATTATATTTGGACGTTTGTTATTGGGGGTGGGTTTGGAGGATCCCATTTCTGCGTAGTTAAAGAGATTTTTTAATGTGCCTGGAATACCGAGCGGTATGTCATATGTTAGTATACAAGTGGATTAAAGTCTTTTTTCAAGTGTTGTATTATGATATATTACATATATGCCCTTGTTCCAAGCACAGTGCAAAATCTCTCATGTAGTTGGGCCTACGAAAATATCCTACTTGAATGAAGCAGAGTAGGATTTTCTCTTCTCCCCTCCTCTCTCACTTTCTCTTTTTCTTTCTTTCTCTATAAAAGTGTTAACACAAGATGTTGAAGTGGTCTAATCGTGACCGTTTAAATATGAAGAGACGGGAGGGAAGGGAATTTGATTCGGAGAAAATACTCATATATCTATGCTCAAACTCAACTCAAATGAATTTTCAAGCTCAGCCTGGTTCATTTGTGAACAAAGCTTGAGCTTTTGGATTAGCTTTGCTAAGCTCAATTGTGAAAATAATTCAAGTTTTAGTTTTGAGTCACCTTAAACTTTTTAGATTTTAACTACATTAATATAATGTTTCAGTATAATTTTTACGATTTTTATCACAAATAATCCTTTATATTTTGAGAATCATTCGTTTTCGTCATTCTGTTTCTATTCAATCATGTTTCTATTCAATCAATTTGTTTCAGCATGTTTGCTCCACATGTCAATTTGGTTCTTCCCTTCCAAACCACCTCCATCCCCCCCTGCAGATTTCCCCGATCGTCCACCCCCACCCCCATCCCCCCATGCAGTTTGAGTCTCTCTCTGTATGTCATGTTACGCCTCAAATCCAAAATTAGCATGAGTTGCTGCAACAATGAGTTGGGTGAGTTCCTCAACAACCCAAACTGCAAGACCACCTCATTGGTCTCCATATATTATAACCCATGAACGAATGACTTGGTGTTTTTGCATTTTGTATTTTTATGTTTATTAATTAATTTAAGTATTTGAATCTATTGAGACACCATCTCATTGTTTCCGATTTTTTAGACTGAGGAGCATTGATCTGTTGAATGGGCAAGAATTTGGAAGGAGGGGAGAATAGATTTTTCAGTGTGTCCGAAACAGGAGTGGAACACCACATATTATAAAATAAGAGGAAAATGTTTTTTAAGTGTCCCTCTAATTATATCATGACATGTGGTGTTTCATTCGGTGTTCTGAACACACTGAATAATCTCTTGAGGGGAAGGGGGAGGGCATGACAGCGGGGGACCTACGAAGATGGTTTTATTTTTATTATTTATTATTGTAAAATTTTAGATCGTAGTTTTTGAATAGCTGAATTTTGTTTGATCCACATTGCAATAAATAAGTAGACTTGTAAGTCCACACATGTGTCATATTAGCACACTAAAAGAGTTCTCAATGAATTTGGATGGCAATGACCAAATCGATGTGTGAGAGCAAACATGACAGACCAAATTGATTGAACTAGATTCCCAAAATGTAAAAGACCATTTGGTATAAAAACCCTAATTTTATGACATCTTTTATTTTAAATATAAAGATCCAAATGTTTAACCTTCATAAGTAAAACTTTAAGCAACGATCTGAATTTGAATTGAGTCATAAAACGATACGAGTTGCTCATTAGCTTTATGAGTCAAATGCAATAAAGTGCACATGCGGGAGATGCTACAATGTTATAATCATACAATCTTGGAAGTCAAATAATGATTATATTGAATACATAATTCATATAGATTATATCTAAATGTTAGATAATGATTGTTTTTAAATACATATAAATATGGAAGCCCAATACATTACTGTTCATCACATAAAAGTTGTATATTCAAAGGGAAGTATTGTTGGCACTCCAATAATCTTATTCTACACTCCTCATAAGTGTAATTTTTTTTCCAAATATAGAAAATTTAGAGTGTAAAATGAGACTTTTGGAGTGTCAATAATAATTTCCTATTAAAAAATCAGCTCTTTTTTGCTGTAATCTTTCACCAAGATACAATTTAATAGGGCCCAAACATGATGTAGGATTCATAAGGCCCAAAACTTAATCGTAGGATTCAACACGGAGGCCAAACATTTTATTAAGCATCAGAAATTAATATATTTGTAACCCCTCCCTGGTCAATAGTCCGACCTTAGCTCAGTTGGTAGAGCGGAGGACTGTAGTGGGTGATATGCTCTCAGCCATCCTTAGGTCGCTGGTTCGAATCCGGCAGGTCGGATTTCTATTTTCAATTTTTATTTATTAATTTTTTTTTTCTATTAAAAAGTACAAACATATGCAGCTAATATTATACAACGCACGATCCAGAGAATCAAATCCTTTTTATGGTTAATGACAATGAGAAAATCAAATTCCAAATTATTGCCCATATTTTGGTTTGAACAATGTCTAGTTGAGACACAAAATAGTTTCTAACCATAACAAATCATGGAGAAATGCTAGCAAACTTCACGCTAATCTTTGCATTTCAACATTCTCACTTTACCAAATGTCTTGTGTCATTCTTTTACACAAAAAACCAACACTTCAATTCCTAAGCTCCTAGCCAAAAGCATTAAAAATCTTGTTTTTTGTGTAAAAAAAAGAAATGACACATAACATATAATCATATTTGGATTGCGGTAATATTAATTTTACGATTTGAGAAAAAGGTGAATAAAAAGGTAATGTGGTGGTCCTTTTTTTATTTCTCTTTTCATACTTATACACTTCCGTTCGTATGTATGCTTATATTCATAGATTTACTTTTTAAGTTTAAATTGTAAGAACGTATATGTGATTGTCATGAGTCTCAATAGAGTTCACACTAATCAGCTACTGACAGCTACTCACACGTGCGTGTTCATTGTCTCACACAACCCGCAAATTAGATGCATAACCAATACTTCTAGGTTACACGATGTCGCCTTTAAAAAAAGTTGATCTTATTGAAGCATGCAAATTACCTAATGTAAGATGTATCCTGGTTACCAATTTGAGTAAGAAGAAGAACTAACCATCAAGTCATTCCCTTCACATTTTCCGCTAGAAGTGTGAAGTATTACCAGAAATAGCAAATCTTAAGGAAACAATTACAATTATAATTAAATAAAAGGGTAACAAAGTTAATTTCACAGTAGTCATATGGAACAAAAGCCTGCATAAAGTGCTAGATCTCGTCTCATACAATACAACAGACAATAACATGCCTCTCTTTTGCCTTTCATGTGACAGATCATAGCTAGCTAAAGCTTCAATACAAAGTACTCGTGAAAATTATTTTTCCACAAAATGCCTGCCGTTTTCCTTTTTGTCTTGTGCTCATTGCAGCTTTTTGACGAAGAAAAAGCAACCACAAAAGCCTTGTCATCTCATTGCCTCTCCTTTAATCTCCTGGACCTCTGTAGGAAAGCAAAACCCTAATCCCCACCTGGTAGGTCAAGGAAAGCGTAGAACAAGTAAACGAAAGTGAGGAAATCACTTAGGCCACACTTGCCCGAGTTAATCCTCAATTAGCAACGCATTTGGATTTGGGACCCAAGCTGTCGCAAAAACTGAGTTGTGTCCCTTCCATGTGAGCACCAACATATCTTCTTCACGTTTCATGCCCCAGCCACTTGCATGTTCATCTAACAAGGCCTTCACTTCCTTAGCAGTCTCTTCACAAAATGGAGCACTTGAAAAACCAATGTTTCTCAATCTTTGTGACATTGTGACACCTGACTCCAACCTCTCTATTCTTTGTTGCCCTTCAAAACCAATAATGTTTTCAATTTTGTGACCAACATCAGATTCATAATTCATCCTTTGAGTACTATCTTTAGGCAAGAATGTTTCCAAGGAATCAAAGGGTATCCAAAGATAATTAAAACAAGTTGTTATTCTTGAGCTAAGACTTGGTGCAGTAAGATCAGAATCTTCATCTACCACAACTATGATTCTAGGGTTAAGGGATCTAATGGTGTTAAGGAAAGTGTTGCGCATCGAACCATCTTGATGGCCGGGGATACCACCAAGCGGCTCATCGGAAAGATAGCGTAACCAGTTTTGACAATTTACAACCAAAACCTCATCTTCCCGGAGCCCTAGTGAGGAAGGGTTTAATTGAGTGCCCAGAAGCAATTCCAAAGAGGATGAATTTTCAATCACATTGAACTCAAAAGGGACATTTCTAAACCTAGAGAAATTCCCCAAACGAAGACCAACTTCTTCGCTTGAAACATTGAGCAAAGGTGGGACTTGTGGCCTCCAATGGGGAACAGTGATTCTAAGCAAAGGAGGACCCTCAGCCCTTTTTTCCAATGCATCTATTAAAGTAGGCCATTGCATACAATGAGTGATGCTAAAATCTAAGATATGAACTTTTGGGCACCCTTCAATTGCCTTACAAATTGCACTATTTGATGCACAATATCCAAATCGGTGCCATGGGATTAGATCAACATACCCGGCTAGCTCAGTCACCGACATCAACCTACTCGGAATGGTACTAGTGCTACTGCTTCCATTAAAATTCATAGGTGTAGGGAAAACCTTGGAGGCTCTTGAAATCAATGCCCTCAAGATCCATGAGGTGAGCCTTTGGTTAGGGTCACCAACAGAAGAGGCAACATTGTTGAGCACCCACATCACCTGTTGAGCCAAGGTCACATCATTGCTCTCTAGGGCACTTGCACAGTGAAGTAGTAGCTTCTCAATACATGCCCCGTCGAGGCTTCCGAGACACCCTGTAAGCGCACCGGTGAGAGACTTCCCCTGAGAGGTGGTGAAGAGAGCAGTACTTGGATTTTGGAGAGAAACGGAGGTAATGCTTCCTCTAACTTCAGTTTTCATGGCCGTTGATTACTGGAGGTATGTGACAAATTAGGAGTTTGAGGAAGGAAGGAGAGGGAGGACGAAAGAGATATTTAGGTGTCAGACACCCGGCCGCGGCCGGTGAAGACTGCAATTGGTGGATTGGATTGAAGAGCTAGGGTTTTATCTTGTTGGTATGCGAGTTTCTAAGTTCAAGAGAAATATGGAAGGTACTTAGCCAATGGAAATCTGTCCATGGCTTTTGTGTATTAGGTGCGTTTCTGGCTCTGAGACATGCACAGACGCAGAGGGTTGAGATCTATAGCTTATCTGCTACTCGCACCATATATATACTAAATAGAGTATGTATATATCCCTACATAAATAGAGTGACTATGCAAAAGGACTTTCAGATTCATTATAAAATGACAAGAGTGCATTGATAATTGGCTGCACGTATGATTGTAGATTGACATTTCTCTTGAATTCTCCGGACAAATTTAATAAGTTGTAGACGTGTGAAATTTAGTGGTATATTAACTGATGACAGAGAGTGAGCTATAAGGATCCGGAAAAGTCTATAAGAACATAATTATGTGATAGGTTAATTACATGAGTGTATAACCAACAATCTATGATCTACTGGCTATATTTCTCGCCACTTAAATGAAAGAGATTTCAATTTTGAATCATACTTAGTGTAGACATCTAAGTTTCTGTGAAATAAATATTCACTAACACGTTAAATTTGGACATGTTAGGGTTTACGTAGCATGCACTGTTGGAAGTATGCCCACAAAGCCACTCATTTGATGTAATAGCTTTTTGGAATACTTATTGTGTTAAACTTTTATATGTTTAATAGAAGGGCAAAGCTTATTGTTAATCACTATTTATAGTATCTTGTGTTTAAGCAATAAGGGAATCCAAGGAATGTATTTGATCTAAGAGACAAGTGATTTAAGTTAGTTAAATTAACGAGACCTTTCTCTTATGTTCATTCCTAAAACGTTCCTAGCCATAGGATTGCCAATTGGGCATTGACAATCCGCTAAGGTTAGTATGTGTTATGTCGACTCAAAGCGTGAGTATGAACTAGTCTCAAGTCATTTGGTGTTGGACACTAAGGCAAACACATAGGTGCTCGAAAGAGTAATCGAGTACACTGAACTACGATCAAACAAGAGTTCGAACATACATGTCATGTAAGAACTCAATAGTTGCAATATGCAAAGTAGTCCTTTGACCTGAGGCATCATTGATGTCTAATGGTTAGGTCCTTGATCTTTGATTATGTCAACGGCATTCCATTGGAGTGTCCACGGCATTGTTGGGGTCAAGCTATCTAGTCATGTAGGCATATGAATGTACAACAAGGGATCTCTAACCTTCCATGATGGAAGGAGAATACTCTAAGATATGATTCGAGAGTCTTTGGCCAAAGCATATGAATATGACTAAGGAAGATGTTCCAAATCTTATTCGATTGAATCATATAAAGAAGTATCACATTGGATAGTAGACATGAAACAAACTATCACTCAAACAATGTGATTAAGAGTATTGTATTAGAGAAGGACCGTATTGCATTGTAGTTGTAACTGGATAGGTTCTCCAACCACTTCTACTTAGCTTGGGTAACCATGACATGCTGCTAGGCGTCACCCATGGTTTGTGGAAGCCCTAAAGATTAGCAAACACTAATTTAAGGGAGAATTGAAATGTGGTTTCAATTCACAATCGATAGTTAAGAGTAACATCGCCCACTGCCTCGCTAATTGGAACCTAATGGATCGTACACCGAGTAAAGATATAAGTGAAGAAATTATATGAAATGGATAAGCAATTAAATGGTTTAATTGAAGAATGGTCAAGATTAATTAAATAGTTAATTAATTATACGAAACGTTCGTATTGGGCGTTTAAGTTAGTTTTGGGCTTCGGGGCACAAAAACGTTTTGGCCCACAAGGCCCATTATGTTTAAGATTGTATGACAACTAAAACAAAATGGGCAATTAAGCCCAAAAACATTAAATGGCCGGCCATAACCTTAAGGGTAGTGAACTTGGCTTAATTGCAAGTTTGCCACTCCATTGTGAGGTGGTATAAATACATCTTTATAGCCATTTCACCTTAAGGGGTTTTCTAATTGAATTTGGGTGAAACCTATTCTCTCATTACCTTAGGTGAGGAACATCTAGCAATCTTTCTTACCTAAGTCATCCATTTCATCTTCACACAACATCTTTGGTGTGGAGACTTAGAGACACTAAACTTTTGGTGTTTTGGAGAACAAATCCTCAAATCCTCAAAGAAGAAAAGGAGCACTAAAAGGGAGGAAATCACAAGGAAGATTCAAGGAGCAAGGAGGTGACTTGAAGGCCCTCCACTTGGGTGAATCCCTTGTGTAATCAAGGATGAGCTTCAAGGGTAAAGAATCTCTAAATTCTTATTCTCTTTAATTTTGTTAAAGAGTCTTATGGTTCACCATATACTAGGCTTTGAAAGTCATGGGTTTTATGAATTGTTTTTGAATGCATGCCTACTTTAAAGAGTTATTAGTTTGCATATGTATTCAAATGTTCTTACATGTTCTTAGCTAGGACAAAATTTTTCCTTCAAGTGGTATCAAGAGCCTAGGCCTAGTTTATGGTGGATCCTTTTGGGTTTTGTGATTTTTCATATTTTGTGATTTAAGTGTTGTAAATGTTACAAGCTTTGTTCTTGCTTTGAATATAAATTTTACTTGAAAATTTAGCATCTCAAATGTTGTAGATGTATTTCATTAAAGCATGAATAATGGAACTAAAAGTTGGTGCCAAGTGTTTTGGGAATTTCGGCCAAATCCAAAGGGTGATTTTTTGGGTTCATGTTAGGCTTGTTAAAATGGTTTTAAAGTGCTTTTTGGAACCCCTAAGTACCCTAGGATAATAACCCTCTTTTGAGTTGTGAAAATTTGAGTTTTGATGAAAGAAAACATCCATGGAGCTATTATGAGTTTTCATGTATGTTCTTCATATTTCTTGAAGTTCTTATCAAGAACAAAAAGTTTTGAAGTTTTGATTCAAAAGTTTTATGTTTTACATAAAGTTTTGATTATTAGTTGATGGGTGATGATTATGTCAAAAGATATATTTTTGAATATTAGTTAATGGATGATGTTTGTTGGTAAGAAATGATTAAATGGTTTTAATTATATCAAAGGTATATTTTCTTTTCAAACCATCCCCACTATCTTTAATCTCACCCACCAAAATCCACTTACAAAATTTTATTGTATCAAAAACTCAATGTTTTTATCCATGGCCGGCCACCCCTCTAGTGGGGTGCTTTTGTGCAATTAAATAAAGTTTTGATACTTTTGTGTATTTGTATTATGGCCCAAAAGTTTGTGTATTTGCAAAATGGCCCAAATAGAATGAGAACAAAAATTGTTTTGTCTCTTTAATGAGAATTGGATTTTCATTATATTTAGTTCCATTTAAATCAATTCTATGGATCCAAAAACCAATTGTTTAAAGTTGCTTTCTTAGTTAATTTAGTTAATTGAGAAAAGGGTGATTATGAACCAAAGGCCTCGATAATTGAGCTATGTGATTGGCCGATTTACATTATGAATGCTTGGGTTTTAAGTAATGTAGATATGAATGTAATTTGATTAGTTCAAGTTGTTGTAAAGGGCATAAGCCCATTATTTGTGTTGTAAAAGGGCATAAGCCCTTCTTATTATTTCATGTATTCCTCTTTGATTATATGTATGCAAATTGGAATAGTTGGGTCCAACGCCCAATAGGAAATAACGGTTTAATTGGATTAAACGCGTAACTAAAATCAACAACTATCTACCTTAAACCCAAGGTCCAACACAAGGCTCGTGTTGGATCAAATCAAACGGTTCATAATCATCCTAAAACCTAATATGACTATATAGTCCATATGAGGATGCAATGCGTTCGTTAGTAGTTCCATATAGTCTCGCTTGTTTCAACGAAACAGTGGGAGTATTATATGCTACTAAATCATATTAACTTGGACCAATAGTTATGATAGGGCCATGTTCTTTTAATATGATTAAAATGTTTTGATGTAGCCCAAAACTACTCCCTCAAACGAATATTAAAGTTGATAAACGAGAGATGTTTTGAACATTTCTTCGTAGGCCTTCCACCGTGGTGGGCTCCAATCGTTTGTGACTTGTACACCGGCTTCACCCTATCATGGGGGAGTACAAAGTGCATGCTTACACTCAGGAGGAGTCCATAAACATATGATGAGGTAAGTGTAGGCAACGAGGATAGCCAACATCGTATCATCGTGAGGTTATTCTTGAACCCCTACATGAACTAAGCATGGTGGGAATAACTTAACTAAGTGCAATAATGCCAACATCGTATCATCGTGAGGCAACATTCTCTAGAGGCCAAACAAGATGGGTAATTACAAACGTTGTAAATGAGTAATGCGTTATTCTCTCATCATTATTTTTGCTAACCAACATCGTATCATCGTGAGGTGGGCTTGGTAATGGTGAGTCTCCCATACCCCGCTAAGAGTTCAATATAACTCTCGAATTCCATTGAGGGATGTGGAGTTTGCCAAAAATAGTGGGTGATACTATTTGATTCAAGACCCAATCAAGTAGATTAATCAACAATCTAATACGATTTCTGTTATGTTATGTAGTTAACGACATGCCTAAAATACTACCCACCATTATACTTGACAAAATGGCCCAAGACTTTTTCCTTGCATATCTCTCGGATGATTTCACTAAGTTTATTGTAAACTATAAAGTGAATAGATTCGATCATACTTTTAACGAGATGATTGACATGTGCTGTAAATTTGAAAGATGTTTCAAAAAGGACAGTGGGAGTAAGAATGCAAAAACAAGGAAAAGGTTTCTTAAGAAGAAGGCAAAGAAATCCAAAGGAACATGCTTTCATTGTGGAAGGGATGAACGTTGGAAGAAGAAATACAGGGTGCGCATTGCGAGCCTTATGACACGAACTTTTGAAGAGACTATTTCGGTCATAGAAAGTGCTTTTACAGTGAGCTCCAATTCCTGGATATTTGATTCAGGTGCTAGTCAACATATCTGTAATACGATGCAGGGACTAGTAGGGAGCAAGACACTGCGCAATGGGGAGATAGTTGTGCGAGTTGGGAACGGCGCCAAAATCTCTGCAAAAGCAATAGGCACCTACATGCTTAACCTACCCTCTGGGGAAGTCCTGGAACTTAAAAATTGTTTATATTTTCCTTCATGTATAAAGAATTTGATTTCTATCTCTAAGCTTTTACGAGATGGGCACTCAGTATTGTTTGACAAAATGAGTTGCACTTTATACTTGAACGGTCGTATTATCTCTCATGGTAATATGATAGAGGGACTTTTTCACCTAGAGACGAATAGTGGGATGCACTGTATTGAAAGCGGGAATACCTCAAAACCCAAAAGGGCTAGAGAAGAAGTTAACCAAGAAAGGATGTGGCATCTTAAACTTGGACATGTGAACCTTGAAAAGATTCGCAAGATGTCGAAAGACGGATATGTCCACCCATTAGGTAATGACCAGATGGGTACTTGTGAATGCTGTTTGAAAGGGAAGATGACCAAATCTCCATTCACTGGGAAAGGAGAGCGTGCCACTGAAATTCTAGGGTTAATCCACACTGACGTATGTGGACCTATGTCTACTACGTCGAGAGGAGGCTTCTCCTACTATATCACATTCACCGACGATCACTCTCGGTTTGGCTATGTGTATCTTATGAAGTACAAGTCAGAATCCTTTGAAAGGTTCAAAGAATTCAAGAATGAAGTTGAGAAGCAAACTGGGAAACAGATAAAGATCCTAAGATCAGATCGAGGGGGTGAATATCTGAGTAATGAGTTCCTAGATTATCTCAAAGAGTGTGGAATAAAATCACAGTGGACTCCACCGGGAACTCCACAACTTAATGGAGTTTCTGAAAGGAGAAATCGAACCTTGATGAACATGGTTCGTTCTATGATGAGTTCCGCTGATCTACCAGTAACATTCTGGGGATACGCTCTATATACAGCAGCTTACTTGCTTAATAGAGTACCTTCCAAATCAGTTTCACAAACGCCCTATGAGATATGGCATGGAAGAAAGCCAAGTCTTAATCACATTAAGATTTGGGGTTGTGAAGCATATGTCAAGAAGCTTGAAGCTACTAAGCTTGAAGCGAGATCAGAAAGGTGCTATTTTGTGGGATATCCTAGAGAAACTATGGGATATGAGTTCTACCATCCTGACGACCAGAAAGTCTTTGTCGCCAGAACTGCTAAGTTTCTAGAGGACGAATTTGTTCTCAAAGAAACTATAAGTAAAACGATGGAAATTAATGAGATTAATGATGAACCACAAACAAGCACTCGACATGTTGACAACCCTGTTCCTGAACCCCTAGCTCCACGTAGATCTGAACGGGTCAATAAGCCACCTAGGAGGTATGGCTTAGACAATGACTTTGCGGAATTGCACCTTCTAGGTGACAATGACACAAAGGAGGACCCTAGAGACTACAATGAAGCAATGTTCGACATTGATTCAAAGAGATGGCATGAGGCCATGAAATCCGAGATGGATTCCATGTATCAAAATCAAGTCTGGACTCTTGTAGACCCTCCAGAAGGTATAGTACCTGTTGGAAATAAATGGGTATTCAAGAGGAAGATAGGCGTTGATGGGAACGTGGAGACTTATAAGGCTAGACTAGTAGCCAAGGGTTACAGGCAACGAGAAGGGATTGACTATGAAGAAACTTTCTCTCCTGTAGCCATGATTAAGTCCATTCGGATTTTACTTGCTATAGCTGCGTACCATGATTATGAAATCTGGCAAATGGACGTGAAGACAGCCTTTCTGAACGGCTACCTAGAGGAAGAGCTTTATATGGCTCAACCCGAAGGTTTTGTGTCCAAGTCTGAAAAGACTAAGGTATGCAAGCTTCAGAGGTCCATTTATGGACTTAAGCAAGCCTCCAGGAGCTGGAACATTCGTTTTGATACTGAAATCAAATCGTTTGGTTTTACTCAAAACGAAGACGACAATTGTGTTTATCAAAAAGTCGTTGGGGAAGCAGTTGTATTCCTAGTGTTATATGTAGATGACATATTACTATTCGGGAATGACACTGCAGTACTTTCTTCTGTAAAAGTGTGGTTGTCCAAAACCTTCCACATGAAAGATTTAGGAGATGCATCTTATGTACTTGGGATAAAGCTCTATCGTGATAGATCCAGAAAATTAATTGGATTATCCCAATCTATGTACATTGATAAGGTGCTAAGTAGGTTCCAGATGGAACAATCTAAGAAAGGTCTTCTTCCTGTGAGACATGGAATTCACCTTTCTAAGTCCATGGGACCTAAAACTCCTGAAGAGATACGGCAAATGAATATTGTTCCTTATGCTTCCGCCATAGGAAGTCTCATGTATGCCATGATATGCACAAGGCCTGATATCGCATATGCTGTGAGCATTACTAGTCGATATCAATCTAACCCAGGATCAGAACACTGGGCAGCTGTCAAGACGGTCCTTAAGTACTTAAGAAGAACTAAGGACATGTTCCTCGTTTATGGAGGAGCATCAGAGTTGCGAGTGGAAGGTTATACAGACGCAGATTTCCAATCTGACGTCGATGATAGAAGTTCCAACTCCGGATATGTATTCACTCTGAATGGTGGGGCTGTCAGCTGGAAAAGCAAGAAACAAAGTGTAATTGCTGATTCCACGACAGAGGCTGAATATGTCGCTGCAGCTGAAGCCGGCAAAGAAGCGTTCTGGATGCAAAAGTTCATCACTGAACTTGGAGTGGTTCCAACCATTACGTCACCAGTAACTTTGTACTGTGATAATAATGGGGCGATAGCTCAAGCCAAGGAACCCAGGGCACATCAAAAGAACAAGCATTTTGATAGGCGCTTCAATATCATTAGAAGATATGCTGCCGAGGGGAAAGTAAACATCCTCAAAGTTGCTTCGGCCGATAACGTAGCAGATCCACTAACGAAGCCAATGTCTCAAATCCAACTTGACCGCCATATGGAAAAGATGGGTATTAGATACATGGGAGGATGGCTTTGAGTGCAAGTGGGAGATTGTTGGAAGTATGCCCACAAAGCCACTCATTTGATGTAATAGCTTTTTGGAATACTTATTGTGTTAAACTTTTATATGTTTAATAGAAGGGCAAAGCTTATTGTTAATCACTATTTATAGTATCTTGTGTTTAAGCAATAAGGGAATCCAAGGAATGTATTTGATCTAAGAGACAAGTGATTTAAGTTAGTTAAATTAACGAGACCTTTCTCTTATGTTCATTCCTAAAACGTTCCTAGCCATAGGATTGCCAATTGGGCATTGACAATCCGCTAAGGTTAGTATGTGTTATGTCGACTCAAAGCGTGAGTATGAACTAGTCTCAAGTCATTTGGTGTTGGACACTAAGGCAAACACATAGGTGCTCGAAAGAGTAATCGAGTACACTGAACTACGATCAAACAAGAGTTCGAACATACATGTCATGTAAGAACTCAATAGTTGCAATATGCAAAGTAGTCCTTTGACCTGAGGCATCATTGATGTCTAATGGTTAGGTCCTTGATCTTTGATTATGTCAACGGCATTCCATTGGAGTGTCCACGGCATTGTTGGGGTCAAGCTATCTAGTCATGTAGGCATATGAATGTACAACAAGGGATCTCTAACCTTCCATGATGGAAGGAGAATACTCTAAGATATGATTCGAGAGTCTTTGGCCAAAGCATATGAATATGACTAAGGAAGATGTTCCAAATCTTATTCGATTGAATCATATAAAGAAGTATCACATTGGATAGTAGACATGAAACAAACTATCACTCAAACAATGTGATTAAGAGTATTGTATTAGAGAAGGACCGTATTGCATTGTAGTTGTAACTGGATAGGTTCTCCAACCACTTCTACTTAGCTTGGGTAACCATGACATGCTGCTAGGCGTCACCCATGGTTTGTGGAAGCCCTAAAGATTAGCAAACACTAATTTAAGGGAGAATTGAAATGTGGTTTCAATTCACAATCGATAGTTAAGAGTAACATCGCCCACTGCCTCGCTAATTGGAACCTAATGGATCGTACACCGAGTAAAGATATAAGTGAAGAAATTATATGAAATGGATAAGCAATTAAATGGTTTAATTGAAGAATGGTCAAGATTAATTAAATAGTTAATTAATTATACGAAACGTTCGTATTGGGCGTTTAAGTTAGTTTTGGGCTTCGGGGCACAAAAACGTTTTGGCCCACAAGGCCCATTATGTTTAAGATTGTATGACAACTAAAACAAAATGGGCAATTAAGCCCAAAAACATTAAATGGCCGGCCATAACCTTAAGGGTAGTGAACTTGGCTTAATTGCAAGTTTGCCACTCCATTGTGAGGTGGTATAAATACATCTTTATAGCCATTTCACCTTAAGGGGTTTTCTAATTGAATTTGGGTGAAACCTATTCTCTCATTACCTTAGGTGAGGAACATCTAGCAATCTTTCTTACCTAAGTCATCCATTTCATCTTCACACAACATCTTTGGTGTGGAGACTTAGAGACACTAAACTTTTGGTGTTTTGGAGAACAAATCCTCAAATCCTCAAAGAAGAAAAGGAGCACTAAAAGGGAGGAAATCACAAGGAAGATTCAAGGAGCAAGGAGGTGACTTGAAGGCCCTCCACTTGGGTGAATCCCTTGTGTAATCAAGGATGAGCTTCAAGGGTAAAGAATCTCTAAATTCTTATTCTCTTTAATTTTGTTAAAGAGTCTTATGGTTCACCATATACTAGGCTTTGAAAGTCATGGGTTTTATGAATTGTTTTTGAATGCATGCCTACTTTAAAGAGTTATTAGTTTGCATATGTATTCAAATGTTCTTACATGTTCTTAGCTAGGACAAAATTTTTCCTTCATGCACCATGTGTCTCACATTATACATATGACATGTGACTAATCAAAACCGAATGAGTCACTAAGAATGTCACCCATTGACATTTGGTGAAAATAGTTATAGAATTATCCTTATTAATTCTTTAATTAATTTTAATATATATCAAACAAATTTTGATTTAAATAAATTGATGGAGTGAAATAATGAACCAAGCCTCAAATCAAGTTCTGGTTCCTTCGTCAATGAATCAAGGCCAAATCCAGCTATAGGCAAGACTTGGTGAGCCTATAAATATGAGACTCCAAGACAAAGAAAGAGGCTAAAAATTCATCCACACACCTAGACGCTCCAAACTCCCAAAACACACAAACACTCAGAAAACTCTCTGCGTTCTTCGTCAAATCTGTAAGGAATCATCAATTACCACTACACATGCTAGTTCTTCCATCTCCACAAGCCAAACCTTGCAGCATTCGTTCATCCGAGATTAAGTCATTGCGACCCTTGGATCGATGACTACACACACATATATATCCTACAAACCCAGATATCGAATCAGAGGATTTCAACTTTGTAAAAAGATTGTAACCCAAAATTCATTAGTACAAATATTATTTTGTATACGATTTATTGTGTTATTTGTCACATGAATTTCTCATTTACACAGATTAAAAAAAAATTAACATGGTGTCAAATGAGTTAGTGACTGAGTCAATTCATATAATCCAAATTATTATGTTGGTATTTTCTTATATCTTTCACTTGATTGCAAATTTACAACTAGTCACACTACAATCATAAGAATCTAATGAACTTGCATAGATGGAGCTCTGCTAGGGCTAACTCTCCAAGCAAATTTGGCATATTGCTAATTGATTATTACTTCGCACCCTTCATTTTCTTAAGAGACTAGTTATTGTGGCCACTTTGTTGAAGAAAGTAAAGAGTAGGTTAAAGAAGCTGTCTTTGCCGGCCAGTCTTTTGTCAAATTAGTGTTCATGCAGTATGATTTAAGACAAAATTACAACATTAATATAACATTAAAATTTAATTAGTATGGATTTGCTTTGAGTTTCATGATGGTTACCCATCCCTTCCACTTTTATACACGATGCATATGAGAGTTCAACTTGGTTTCTTGCGCCATGTGAAGCCAGGGGTAAAAACAAACCAGACCTCTTCCTACAAGGACAAAATTTGGTTATCTCACAAAGATGTCACTCCCATAAGGATTAAAAACCATGGAATATTTGCATAAACTCTTGAATAATGTTGGTTTTTTATTTAAAAATGGCAAAGGCAAAAAGAAATAATTGTTAGTCAATCATGGTTTGATAGTAAAGGGAATGGAAGTCCACTACGGGAAGGTCGTGCCACAAACTAAACAGGCTTATTTAGGCTGAAAAATGTTTGTCCTTTGCAATGTTTGCACAGAGGGAAACCCTAGAAAATAATAGTTTATATATATGAAGAAATTAGGTTCTCATCCTTCTTTTTGTTACTCCATTTATTAAAATCTTATTCTTTTTCAATTTTTGATCAAAGTTCTTAGGTATTAATAAACGTCATTAATTATTTCAATAATAAAATATTTTTTTATTTTTAAATATATTCATTTAGTATTAGAAATGTTGTATTTGGCATATTTATATTTATGACTAAATTTTTTATCATATATTTTTATTTTTATTTTGTACCCATTTTTAATTTGCAAACCTTTTTTAATTTGTACCAATTTTCTTTTCACTTTTAATTTGTACCCATATATCAATTTCTTTTTGTGCCCATATTTTTTAAGTTTTATTTGTATTTGTACCCATATTTTTTAATTTATTTGTATCCATTTTTAATTTTACTAAATGTACCCATGCTAATTATATGTATTTATTTTATGTTTTAAAATATGTCAGTAGTTATTTTTTAAAATATATTAATAATTATGTGGGTACATTATTTTCTTTGGTATAACTTTGTGAAGAACAATATGATTCAAGTATTTATTATATTTTTAAAATATTATTTGAATTTGTTTAAATTTCATAATTTGTGGGACATTAAATGCATAAATGCATGAGTTACATCTCTTAAATAATGTTAGGACCTTGATCAAAATATTTAAACAAATAAGATTTTAGTCTAACAATTAAGTTGATTGGGGAATTAGGGACCGGAACCAAAATGACCATATATGTATATATAATGGCTGATCAACAAATCCTACTCGGATCGTTCTTCATCTTTAATTATGTGTAGTATATATAATGTATATACATACACGTCAATTTTTTCGTAAGCTTGGTCACCTTAGTCACTTAGTCACCAAAAATACATGATCACTCTTAATCACCTTTGAATTTGACATGAAGAGTTAGATTTGATATATATGTGTAAACCGATGTATTAGCATATATATATTTTTGGGAAAATTAGGTTCACATCCTTCTTTTTGTTACTCCATTGATTAAAATCCTATTCATTTTGAATTTTTGATTAAGGTCTTTGGGTATTAATAACATCATTAATTATTTGAATAATAAAATATTTTTATTTTTAAATATGTTCCTTTAGTGTTAAAAATGTTACAATTAGTATATTTATATTTATGGCTAAATTTTTTATCATATATTTTATTTTTAGTTTGTACCTATTTTTAATTTGCAAATATTTTTTAATTTGTACCAATTTTCTTTTCATTTTTAATTTGTACCCATATATTAGTTTCTTTTTGTGCCCCTATTTTTTAAAGTTTTATTTGTGTTTGTACCCATGTGTATACCGTCACGTGACATTGTATATTTAATCAATGATAGAAAAATTACATATGGTATATTTATGTTTTATGCCTAAACTTTGTATCATATATTTATCTTTTTAGTTTGTACCCACTTTTAATTTGCAACATTTTGTTTTAATTTGTAGTATTTTCTTTTTAGTTTTATTTTGTACCCATGTATTAATTTCGTTTAGCGCCTATATTTTTAAAAATTCATTTGTACTCATAACTTTTAATCTTTTATATGTACCCTAATTTATGTAAAATGTACCAATTTTTTTTTAATTTGCCATTTATTATTTCTTATTTTTACATAGTTTTTATGCATTTATTCAATCAAAATGTTTGAATTTTTTTTTATTGTAACCGTTTCTAATAGTATTATAATGAGGGATTTTAAATTTATAGGATTATAAATCTCATAAAATATCAAACAATTAATGTCAAAACTATAAAAATATAAATATTAATAGTAATATAATGAGGTGTACAAAGTCAAAGGACCTTGATCAAACTTTGAATACTATTAAGGTTTTAATCAAAGAATGTTAAAGATTAGGGACCGTATCCAAAGTATCCTTATATTTTTTTTGAAGGGGTGCTTTATTCACTAAACGCAGAAGAAGTTACATCAGTAGATATACATTCCACCTACGTACGTGCACATTACAAATGAACCCCAAACCATCAAGACACAATGCAAAGCTTTTTCATGGGTTTTTTTTTTTTTTTGGTTGGTCAGCAATCATTTTCATGGGTAGAAGATGTGAAGGTTATCAAAATCACGTATGAGCACAGAAGAGAAGAGTGATACATAATTACAGATAATTGCATGCATGCATGGTTAAAGCTGTGTAAGTAAATTGATTCACACCCCCCGTTATTTGTATTTGGCATTGGATTAATTGACTTAATTTGCATATTAGATTGATATCCACAACTCAGTTGCCTGCTGGTCGCGCGTGCTACCGATGCTAGGGCAACCAAAGAAATTCAGTCATAATCTATGTATTTGCTAGAATAGATTGACTCAACGACCTTAGTTTTAATTCATATTTTGCATAGATGATCTTTACAGTATAATTGATAATATGAACGGTTTTGATTATATGCACAAAACTTTGTAATTCAAATACTAAGAGTTTTGAGTAGGAGTTTTTACTCATCTTTAAGTAGCCAAGTAATGTTCATATAGAACAATACTAATTATGATATAGTACATTCGTATTACTATTATTGGCTCTGAGACAATTATATATATTCTTCATGCATTTAGACGGTAGGAAAACTACAAAAATAAAACAATGCAGTTACTTCGATTCTGATTTGAACCATCGAGGATGATTCATAAAAATCAGATACATATTTTTATCCGGAATAATTTGTTGCTGAAAGAGCTGTACAGCTGGGGCTTTGCCTGGACTGCAGGTTGCTGTACAGTTATAAGAGACAAGTCACTCTCACTTTACTTTGACAATCCGACGAAAATCTTGTGGTTTAGATTTTACATAATTCCCTTACAGGCTAGGGTAAAGGGAATTGTATTATGTGTAATGGACGCCTCGACTCTCCATGAGTCCATCATGCAGAATTTTTTTTACTTTAATTGATATCATGCGGAAACTAATTAAAAGTTTAAACTGATTAAGGAATTAAAGACGATTCTATTATCACCTAGTACGTTATCGACTCATTCATGTTATAACATGTATATATTGTTATATTATAATTTTTAAGTTCACGGAATATAGTTTAACTATATTGTCAAAAGTTTCTCCAAGATCAATATTCAACTTATAGATCACCTGTGGAGAACATAGTGCTTAGAGATCACAGTATTGTATATACGGAATTTGCAGGTTATCCAACCCCAAATCCAGACATGCATGCGATGAGAACCATGAAGAAAAGCAATACCGAGAACTCTCGAACTCTGTTATGTTTGTAGTGGAACGATTGAAGAAGATGGAAATGTATGTGCCCTCTAATCAGTAGGGTGAGACGACATTTATGCCACGTCAAAACAATTAGGCAATTCTGCTTACTTAATTTATGTGAAATATAAACTCATCTAAGCATAGTGATTTTCACCCTACCAACCAATCTAGCTTATATATATACAGTAGTGTCTTGAATAATAGGTTTTTCTTGTTTGAGGTGTGAAATTATGAATCCCACGTAAAATAATAAGGGTACTTTTACGAGTGTTATAAGGAGTAGATTAGCCCATATATTGCCAATTGGTTTTACAGTGTGCCTCAAATTGTTTCATGACATTAGAGCGGAACTCGACCCAAACTAACTCTAATTGTTCAAATTGTTCCAATGATCTAGATCCATACTGATAACTTATGTGATAACCCTACACATGTTGAGTTAGCAAGTAATTTTTTTTTTTTGGATAAACGATATATTTTGTCAGATTAGATGTTAGATTAGCCACCGACAGATTGAATCCACATTATTATGCAAGTGCTCAGCACCTAAATTAAGTTGAGAACAATATGGTAGTGGACCGTTGAAACCCCATTACTCTATGAAATGATGACATTTCCATTGTAGTTACCATTTGAATTAATACACATTTATTTTATGAATCTCTCTCTTTCACATGAAGGAGTTGTGCTTTGAAATTTTTTCTTAAGGGAGGGAATTTGATGCTCCTAATCCAAGCAATCATTGGGGATACAAAGTGGGGTAATTGAGCTATCTTTTCCCACTATATTCCACTTCTGATGATCATATGATCCTCAGGATTTTTAGTTCTTCCATTATTCTTTAAACAACTGCAATATTCTAATTTTCCATCGATCGATTAAAGAGTTTTTCAATAGGCGGAGGGTGAAAGTTTAGTCTCACAATAAGCTAATAATAATGTGATTCAAATTTACCTATTACGATAATCGAACTTAAGACCTCTTACTTACAAATGAAGTTGAATGTGATTCAAACTTGAATACAATAAAACATGCATACTACCTTAATCAGTTGGCCTAATTCCCATCTATTACGTTACTATATGAAGTCTTTGAATTGAACAGACAGACGACATATTTAAGCGCACATGCACTCATCCTCATATTTAAGCTCGACAATTAAGCCAACACCATTACAGGCATCCCCATTAGTCAGGAGATTTGGAGGTTGGGAAGGACAATTTTTTCCTATTCGTTTTTCCCTGAGGCTCTGATTGTTGTTGGGAATAAAATATCTGGGAAAGGGCGCATGAACTGCCATTGTTGTGGTGGAGAAGTGTCGGTGCTTCCCTCGATAGTGCGGCATTTTACTCATTTATTTTTCATATGTACTTCTTTCTTCTTGTAGCACTATGTTCGGCCTTAAATCTATTAGGCCCATGCCAACTAATTGATAGACCAATAAGACTCCAATGTGCAGATAGGGGCCCAACACCAATTTTTCTCAATTTGGGTAGGTGGTCACCAATGAGGCTAACTAATTAATAACTCTAACATCATCTCTGATGGAGATATCAAAAGATAAATATCAATTATTAATTTGATAGCTAACTTGGTAAAGTCAGATTTTTTTCTTCCTTCAACTTATATGTTTTTTTTATAAACGATATTTGCAAGACCCATTTTTGAAAAGAAATCAATTAAAATAAAATTTCAAAATCTATAATTAGTGCATTAATGGGACTCACACAATCAAATAATTAAAAAACTATTTGACATCACATTTTCTCATATGTCTATTCACATAGAATTGACATATATCTTCAAATTTGATTACATGACATTCCACTTAGAGTCATAAAATTGACACAGCAGTCAAGAGAATATTCCTTGTAATGGAGGAAAATTGGAAATTAATCCAAATTTTATATAGTTTTCACTATAATCATGGAGGAAATATTGAAATAAAATGTTTGGAAGATATAAAAACCAAAATGAAAGTAATATATAATCAAGTTAAATTTCCACTGATCTCCATTCCTTCGAACAACTAATAATTTAGCCTACAAACGATATCATAGACTCTTCTTATTAAGTATTTTTTTGTCGATGTTATGCTAGAGATTACACATCTTCAAGACTCCAAAATCTTGTCAAACTTTCACGAAGATTCGTACTAGACTACAATAATAAATAAAAAAGATTACCAAAATATTAAATTTGGAATTTAGTAAAAAATTAGAATTTAAATTAATATGCATCAATTTCTCTGGATTCATAAATATAGAAATTTAAAATTTTTGAATGAAAAAAAAAAGAAGAAATGTGACATCCCACATCGCTCAGGGGAGTGATCCTTAAATGTATATTCCCATCCCTACCTAGCACGAGGCCTTTTGGGAGCTCACTAGCTTCGGGTTCCGTAGGAACTCCGAAGTTAAGCGAGAAGGGGGCTAGAGCAATCCCATGATGGGTGACCCACTGGGAAGTTGCTCGTGAGTTCCCAAAAACAAAACCGTGAGGGAATGGTAAGCCCAAAGCGGACAATATCGTGCTACGGCGGTGGAGCGAGCCCGGGAAGTGATCCGCCCCAGGCTGGGATGTGACAAGAAAGAATCTAGGACCTCCAATTCTCAAGTTTAAATTCTATATAAATATGTGTCATTTACAAATTTCTATGAATGAGAGTTTAAAAATAAAAAAATATAAAAAAAACTTACCATGAGTGACCACCACCACCACCATCATCATCACTATCACAGCTGCCGCCACGACCGCATACCGTTGTGGGCCCCACAACTCATCGCTATCACTGACACCGCTACCACCCATAGCCGCCACCACTACTGACACATTTTCCTAACTACTATCTTCATTTATATGTTAATGACTCTATACAAACACTAATTTCGTATTCAAATTCCATTATTCTTTTAGATCAACCAAACAAGAAAATTTACAAATTCTTAAAAACAAAAATTCAGTTATTTTAGAATTTCTTAATAATATTAAATTTCCTTATCGTATAAAATTTTGTTAAAAACTGAAATTCGAACATATTCGGGCTCCATCCAATATCCTGGCCACATGTATATAACCTAACATAGTAATTATCCTAACTAATAACCATACTACCATAGGTAATATAGTATGCTACGATAATTAACACACATCGTAATAAGTAGTAATCAAGAGGTGCACAGTACCTGTGGAAGGTGTAACAATTGGATTAGGCAAACCAAACGTATTAGACCCCTTCGGATTACGATGATAAGATAAGGATAAATCAACACAGTAACATATCCATTTAGATTTCAAAAATAGAGACACTACACGTCAGCATAAAAAATCCTAACCCTATCTCTCTCTATAAATACTAGCGAAAGAAACAGATCAAATGTCACACCTTTACGAGTACCTCCATCCCACGCTAATTCTACAACACCTGACAAATTAAACTGATCCGAAACAAACCAGAATTATGAAGTTCCTCTTGGAGTTGGGTTCGTGTTACCGTTCATCGTCGACGCGAACCCAAAATCATGTGACGAGATCAACCCATGAGAGAAGCTCCAAATCTGGAAGAGGTCATCAATGGAAGCCAGCTCTTGTTGCAATCTCAGAGGATGGGGTTGTTTCTGGTCATGAGGGTAACGTTCAATCTAAGAAGATGACATCAGCCAAAGGTCGATGGCCAAGGGCCAAAGCTCCAAGTTTCAGTTATACTACTAGCGATGATTTTCAGTACTACTCGAGGTAATTATATTATCACAGGATTAGTGTTTGATTTTTTTAGGTTGTATGTGTGTGTGTATATATACACACATATATATTTCATTTATGGAATTTTAATTTGTTCATTTCTACCAATATTTTCAGGAGAAACGACGGGCCGACCATGGTACCTGCAGCGTTCTCAGCAACGCCGTTCATGTTTTGACGATGTGTTCTGTTTTTAAGTGCTTTTTGTTGATGTAACTATGTATTATCGGAGTTAGATATGTACCGTATCGGTACAGAAGAACGATGGATTTAATTTTCTTTAGAACCATCTGTATTTTCAATGCTTGCGATTACTTAAAGATCTATATAGCCAAAGATTATATTATTGTCTAAACTTGACGAATCAGTAATTTTTTTAATTGATTGCTTTAAGATTTTACAGTTTTACTAGAAAAAGGGTCCAAATATGTCGGAATGCTGTTTTATATTTCATGGCAATAAGATTCAACAAAGATATAAGCTAGGCATCTAGCTAGGGTTTGGTTTTCCCTTGCTTGGGTGTTTTGTAAATCCCTCTTTCTAGGGTTTCTGTGTATTTGTGGTTTGGTTGAGTTTGTTTTCTGGGTTTGGTTTTTTCTTGTTTTGCGTAAATTCATCAATGCCTTGGTATCATAGACTGACCACTTTTGAAGTATTATACAAGTGGTTCATTTTTAAATCCATGATAAGTATTGAATCGATAATATATTTTTTGAACACGTAATAAGTATTTATCGAATGAATAACGTCGTCAAAATTATGTCATGATTACAAGAGAGAGTTTCTTGCTTTTGAAACATTCTCCAATTTTTCTATAGTGCATTAAATTCAGCTCAAATTTCGATTATCCACAGCATAATGGATCATGGAGTAACTATATGGTGTGTTATGGCTCAATGTCTCATCTCAGCTTAACAAACCCTAGTTACATTTGTGGATGAATAGATGGCACCACTAAATCAATTGCCGCATAAGTTGGTTGACTACTACATACCAACCCATGTGAAAAATGAGGCCACTGATCGAATGCCACATGACTGGTTTTATTTTCTTTTCTCTTGTTGTTTTTTTGTGAGTTCAGATATACGCAATACCTATTTATGCTATTTGCTCTAAATGACACAAAAATGTTGTGTCTTTTTGTGTCAAAGAGCACGTATGTGTGCCATTGAGGTCTAAAACAAATGGCTCTGATCCATTGATGAGGGAAGAGCAGTGCAGGTTGGATGTGAGATGAATCAATTACCCTTCCAAATTTACCCCGAATCAGATGAACGTGTTCTGTTTTTGTGTCCATGGACGTGTGGTGTTTGGTTTGCTAGTGCTCTTAACTAGCGGATTGACCACCAAATCATCACAAGTTTTGACACGCGGTTCCTAGCTCTCAAGGTTGTGGCTGGCCTCCTGTAGGGAAAACCAGATGAGGGTCTATACTATTGCTTCGTTTGTTTGCTGGGAAATTTGGAAATCGCGATGCCATTGTAGTCTCAACGACCAGCAGCCTTGAGCGAAACACGGCTTCTCGAGCTACTAAAGCAGCTTTTGAGTTTTTGGATTCATCCCTTGTGGAAGCCTCTAGTAATAGTCCTAATGGTTTATCTTCGAGTGAGGATGACACAGTCTTTTTGGTGTTCACGTCCAGTTAATATCATTAAAGTAAATTTTGATGGGGCATGGTCTAAGGAGGATGGTTCCATGGGAAAGAGATCATTTCTGGATCCTTTCTATCAAATTCTACCAATCAACAAATCCGAGTTTTTGAAATTTGATCCAATTTCAAAAGTCGAATTTGTTGATTGGTAAGATTTGATAGAAGGGATTAGGAGATGATTCCTTTCCGGTTCCATGGGCCTGGGGACCTGTGGCTCGTGACTCAAATGGTTCTCTGGTGGCTGGTAGTGCAAAGAAGGGTACTACTATTTCCCCCTTGGAATCCGAAGCCCATGCTGCCCATCTTGCGGTGGATAGAGGCTCTGAGCCTCAAAGTTCAGCTTTGGGTCCATGAGACTTATTGGTAAGAGTCAAATTGCACGAGTATGTGGGCCTTGTGAGTACCCAATAAAGAATCTGATCAAATATTCACTCATTGATCACCACGATCCAAGTAACCAATGATGTTTATTTTATATTTTACCAGAGACCAATAAAGCTCTATGAAAAATTTATAGGACGACAATAAGGCTAGTAATATTTTGTAACACGTAATGTTGAGTGGTTAAACATCGATACGTGCAAAAAATAAATGTAGCAGAGATGAGGATTGCGGAAACTAGTAGACCAAAAAAAAAAAACATGTGCCAATAGTTAGATCTTCAAAAATTGGAATTGTGCTCTTCATTGCATTTAAAATCATCATAGTTAACAGTGGGTTTGTCATGATATGTTTTCGTTTGACATGACCGTGTGAGATAACTAATCTAGTGCGTTGTATGGTTAGTGCAAATCATCCTAGTTAACAGTGGGTTTGTCATGATGGGCTTAAATTGCTTTAGACACTTGGGAAGTTCCAAATATTTTGGAAACGAGTCCTTCAAATTTGCCCTAATCTGCATTTGGTCCAAGGAGTCCCAACACAGTACAACTCCAAAGCCTGAGAACCACAAACACAATCGCCTAGGGAGTTGGGAGTTCCCTCCACATTTGCAATCTGCCTCCTAAAATTATTTTGCTCAACTTCAGTTGAGCGCCAAAACCACGTTTACCAAAATAACCTTGCCCTACCCCACATGGACCCTACCATTCACCCACGATGACAATTACACCCTTCACACGTATTATTACCTAGGCTAAACCCCAGTTTATGCATCATTGTCGTTCTTATTCAATACTAGTATATGCCCACATATGAAGTGTGTGAAAATTTTTACTTTGGTTATTAAAATTGAAGGAGAGAGGAAGCAAGTGAGAGCGAAAGTGGAGGGAGGGAGGGAGGGAGAGAGGTTGTTTTTCATTTTTATTTTTATTTTTTTGTTAAATTAGAGATGATAAACTTACATGTAAGTGAAGTTTTTTTTTTTTTTTAAAAAGCAAAATTTTGCTTTATAAAATTACGTCACTGTTCTTACTTTTTTCGTTGGGATGAAAGACAAAAATGTATTTTCACCATCTTTTAGTTGATAAAGAGGATTTCATTAATGTAGTTTTAGATGCTTAATCATGTGATTTACTTTTGGACCATCTTTCATTCTTCAAGGTGCAGGAGGGTAGTTCGGGACAAATCTATACGTTCCGACTCGAATGCTAATACAACTGACTTATTGGAAACTAATTTTCTTGCACAGCGTAAATATTATTAATCAATTGAGTTATAAGTTTATTTAAAAAAAAAATATTGTAACGTTAATTTTGTTATACATCAACAAAAAAAATGATCTTACTCAAGTTACTTTTATAATGTTTTTTTTTTCTGTCGTGTGCTTCAGTGTCGAAGGTGCAAGAATTGATGAGTTTGATTTCCTTTTTCCTTGTTTCTTATGTGTTTTATTAGCATACTGAACCAAGTCAATTTATAACTTGCTTAAAGTGACTTTGTACATCTCAATATAAGAATAATTAATGAAAATGACTTGAAAACTTTGAGTTTTAACGATAAGGACAAAATAAAGGGTAAAGTGAATAGTATCATGTTTGCCTTTTTAGTGTAAAAATATGATTTTTCGATAAAGTGAATAGTACTGCGAGTTTTTCGTTAAAACTTCCAAGAAAGATATAGCAAGCTAGGCAATGAGAGATTTCATTTGCTTAACGAAGCACGTGAATAGAATAAATTATAATAAATATATTTAGAATTAGAATGCAAATATTTAACAAGAAGTTAACATTGTATTTGCAATGATGTTTGGTTCGTTTTGAAGTGTTTTTAAAATGATTGAAAATTATTTAAAAAAATATTTTTGATTTCAAAAGTACTTTCAAATGCTTTATCAAGACTCACTTGTGTTTTAACTAAAGATTGATTCCAAAAATATTTTTATTAAAAAACACTTTTAGTTATTTAAAAGTTCAAATGAGCCATCTATCAAAACAAGAAAACATAGAGTTAATTTTCAAACAGTCATTCAGTATTATACTTTGGTGGTATTCCGTTTCATATAGAAATGAGAGGTTTAGATTCGGATCTCGTGGAATGCTAGGTTATCCATTATGTGGACGAGTCACAGTTCAAGTGGACCTCTTGTGCTATTGAAACTACTAACTGGAGTCCGTTTCCACGTGGACCAAACTCCCCAAGGCTATTATGGTAATTTCAACACTTCTCTCGCAATGAAAGTACAAGCCCAAAGGGAAAAATAAATAAATACTACCACGAAGGTTTCGTCTTTCAGACCAAGAACAACATCATACGAGAGAGAGAGGAACGAACAGAGAGAGACACAGGACGCGGAGATACAGAGAGAGATTGGCCTTCGAGCTTTCGATTTCTCGCAGTTTATTGATCTGTATTCGTCAAGTCTCTTGCTTTCGCGCGCTCCTTCGCTTCGTCAAGCTATATTTTCTCGTCGATCTATTCACTCAGCTCGTCAATTTTCTCGGTATTTTCCCCCTTTCGATTTCGATTGTTTTGTAAGCATTCTGGGTTAGAGTTTTGAATTACAGAGGTTTTGGAATTCTGGGTCTTTCTTCATATTTTGTTTGTTTATGCATGCGTTGTATTCGACATTGAAACCCTACATTGGGTTTGTATTGATCTGTTTGTTGAATTTTTGGAAATAGGGTTTTCGATTGGAGCGCGGATTGAGGAGGGGAAGACCCAGTTGAACCGAATTGCAGTATGAGCATCCATAGCCCCGGGGAAGGGGACAGATAGGGTTTTCGGATTGGGTGCGGAGGGTTGGGATTTCCATGGGCGATGGAGGCGTCGCATGCATGCCTTTGCAGCATAATATCATGGACACCTTTCCAATTCAGGAGAAGACTACGCTTTGCGGAGGCAAGAACGGTAACAATGGCTTCAATTCCAAGACGGTTAAGAAGAAGAAGATAGTGAAGGTAATGAAGCCCAAGAAGAAGGTTGTTAAGAACCCCGGGTCTTCGAAGAACGAGGAGTCCGAAAAAAGTGAACTGGGATTGGATAAAGGTGCTAACAGTGCTACTAAGGAAGCTGAGAATGGTGAAAATGCTGAGGAGAAGAAGGAGGAAGTGGAAGAGGGTGAATTGGGGACTTTGAAGTGGCCCAAAGTTGAAGAGGAAAATGGTGAATTCGTGCCTGAGAAGTCCAGAAGAAGTGAAATTGAGAAGGGAGAGATTGTTGGTGAGAAGTGGAGGAGAGGTGAGGTGGAGAAATCAGAGTCCTTTTCAGGGAAATGGCGAAGAGGGGACGTAGAGAAAGGAGAGATTGTTCCAGAGAGGAGCAGAAGAGTCGAAGCTGAATTTGGGTCGTGGAGACCTCCCAAGGATGAAATTGAGAAAGGTGAGTTCATTCCAGATAGATGGCAGAAAGGGGAAGTGGCCAGAGATGACTACACTCCCGGTAAATTCCGCAGGTATGATATGGGTAAGGAGAAGAGCTGGAAATTTGAACGTGAGCGTACACCACCTCCCGGGAAGTATTCAAATGATGATCCTTTCAGAAGGAAAGACTTTAGTAGAAGTGGAAGCCAGCAGAGCAAGAGTAATGCCAGGTGGGAGAGTGGCCCTGACAGGAAGACGAGGATCAGTTCCAAAATCGTTGATGAGGACGGTGCTTACAGAAATGAGCACAGCAATGCTAAGTGCCACCCTGGAGAATACCCTTCTGTTAATCGGTTAAAAAGGTTTGGTACTGATACAAGTATCGGTGAGCGGAAGAACTATGGAGACTATGGCGATTATCCAGGTACAAAATTTCGTAGGGTTTCTGATGACACCAATCGCTCTGCCCACTCTGAGCATTATTCACGCAGTTCTGTGGAGAGGTCTTATCGGAATTCTTCGTCGTCAAGAGTTGCATCAGACAAGTACTCCTCCAGGCCTTATGAATCTACTTTGTCTTCCAGAGTAGTTTATGACAGGCATGGTAGAAGTCCAGGACCTCCAGGTCATTCTGAGCGATCCCCACGTGATCGGGCCCGTTATTTTGATCACCGGGATAGAAGCCCATTGCGCCGTGAAAGATCTCCGTATGTCCATGAGAGGTCTCCATATGGTCATGAGAAATCACCATATGGTCGGGAGAAATCACCACATGGCCGTGAGAAATCTTCACTTGGCCGTGAGAAATCTTCACTTGGCCGTGAGAAATCTCCACATGGCCGTGAGAGATCACCATTCGGGCGTGAGAGATCTCCATACAGCCATGAGAGATCTCCATATGTCTGTGAGAGGTCACCATACTACCGCGAGAGATCACCGTATGGGCGTGAGAGATCACCATATGGACGTGAGAGATCTCCATATGGTCAGGAGAGATCTCCATATGATAGGAGCCGTCAATATGGTCACAGGAACCGGAGTCTGTCTCCACAAGATCGACCTCGATACCACGACCGCAGGAATCACACTCCAAATCATTTGGAGCGGTCCCCACATGATCGGATTAGACCTAATAATCATCGAGACACAAGTCGAAAGGGCGGAGCAAGTGAAAGGCGCAACTCCCATTACGGTAATAGGGGGCAAGAAGATAAGCTGACGCAGAAGGATCCCTGTGGAAAAGACTCACATTCAACTGCTAAAGAATCTCTAGATAGAAGCACTGTCCCTGATATTAATGTATCTGTGGAGACAAAGACCACCAGTGAGTCTCACAAAGAAGAACCATCTCATATTCCAAGTGTAAATTGCACCGAAAATTCTCATATGAGTCCTATCAGTGTAGCCCCTCCTGAAGAGCTGCTTTCGATGGAAGAAGATATGGATATATGTGACACACCACCACATGTCCCGGTTATTGCTGATTCATCCACCGGGAAATGGTTCTACCTCGATTATTATGGTGTAGAACGTGGACCTTCAAAGTTGTGTGAGCTTAAATCACTTGTTGAAGAAGGGGCTCTCATGTCTGACCACATGGTCAAGCACTCAGATAGTGATAGGTGGGTAACTGTTGAAAATGCAGTTTCACCACTAGTGACCGTACATTTCCCATCCATTGTATCAGACTCTATAACTCGACTAGTAAGCCCTCCAGAAGCTCCCGGTAATCTTTTGGCAGATACCGGAGATACTGGGCAATATGATGCTCAGAGTGGGAAGGAGGCAGCGATCACTTTGCTACCACCAGGATTTGGCCCAGATGTTGGTGGAGCTGCTTCTGAGCCTTTAGAAGATCTCCGTATTGAAGAAAGGGTTGGAGCTCTGATGGAGGGTTTGACAGTAATTCCCGGCAGGGAGCTTGAAGCTATTGGAGGTATGTTTTATCTGATTTATTATTATTATTATTTTATTTTTTTGAAATTTGATTTTTGCTGTTGTGAAGTAACAAATTTAACCTTCATTTTTTATTTATTTATATTTTTGTGTGGAGATATCTCATTTTTTTGTCCTCTTTTATATTTGTCATTTTGCAGAAGTTTTGCAGATGTCGTTTGAATATGCACAACGAGATGGATGGGAAAACACTGCAGGTAGTGGTTTACATTGGTTTTTCAGTTTTTTTAGGAGTTAAATAGGACGTCAAGTTGATGTTCAGACAACATAGAATGTGAAATTTAGAAAGGACGTGAATTGTTGTTAAAAATTGTATTTTTATTTGCGAGAAGTATTTTACTTACGCATCTATTGGCATGCACAGGTTTCAGTCAAGGCCACAATGTGGAACAGCATGATCAGAAAACCGAGGAACCTGGATACTCTGACATTAAAATAAAGGAAGCTGCAGAAATTAGGCTGACTGCACCTTCTGACAAGGACGCTGGGTTTGCTTGTGGTGATTCTGATGACTGGTTTTCTGGTCGGTGGTCATGCAAGGGTGGTGATTGGAAGAGGAATGATGAAGCATCACAAGAGAGGTCTTCTAGAAAGAAATTTGTTGTAAACGATGGTTTCCCATTATGCCAGATGCCAAAGTCTGGTTATGAAGACCCTCGATGGCATAAAAAAGATGAATTGTACTATCCTTCGCAAAGCAGAAGACTTGATCTACCTACTTGGGCTTTTTCATGTCCAGATGAGATAAGTGATTTTAGTGGCATGAGCAGAACAACTCAAATTAAGCCTACTGTCATAAAAGGAATAATAGGAACTATGCTTCCGGTAGTCAGGATAAATGCATGTGTGGTTAAAGACCATGGTTCATTTGTTTCTGAGCCTCGCATAAAAGCCCGTGGTATGGAGAGGTATACGTCAAGGTCTTCTCGGTCATATACTTCAGGCAGTGATGGGAAGAGATCATCGGGAGAAGGTGATACCCAGTTGAAACCAGTTTGTGAACGACAGTCACAGGGGTCTTCGAAATGCATTACATCCACTAACACCAAAAAAGACCGTATTTGCACAGTCGATGAGCTGCAATTGCACTTGGGTGACTGGTACTACCTTGATGGTGCTGGGCACGAACGAGGTACCTTCATCATTTTCTGAGCTACAGGTCTTGGTTGATCAAGGAGTGATCTTAAAACATACCAGTGTTTTCCGGAAATTTGATAAAGTCTGGGTTCCAGTGACATCTGCTACAGAGACTTCGGAAGCTACTAATTTGAATCGGCAGGAGAAGAACACAAGATCTCGTGATACTTCAGGACTTGCTTCATCACAATCTAAAAGTGCTTTATTTGAAGAGTTGACCACAAGGTCGAGTTGGCTGCACAACCTGCACCCTCAATTCATTGGTTATACATGCGGAAAGCTTCATGAACTGGTGATGAAATCTTACAAAAGCCGGGAGTTTGCTGCGGCCATAAATGATGTTCTAGATCCATGGATTAATGCAAAGCAGCCAAAGAAAGAGGTGGAGAAGCATATGTACTGGAAAACAGGTATGATCTATTCAATTTAATGTCCATTTGCCCTCTATCTTCTCTTTTCCTTGACCTCAATCTTTTTTGTATGTACATTTTGGTTTGATTTCCTTTCAACTTGAACTTTGGTGTTCGTCATGAAGTTTCGTTTTATTCATGCATTAATCTATTTGGGGTTTGCGTCAGATGTTGATGCCCGTATTGCCAAGAGAGCCCGGTTGCTGGTTGATGAAAGTGAAGATGACTATGACATGGGAGATGATTTGCTAACAGTTGAAAAGGATGAATCCACATTTGAGGATCTATGTGGTGATGCTTCTATCTACACAGAAGAGAGTAGGAGTTATGGCTCAGAGACGGGAAGCTGGGGTTTATTAGATGGGCAAGTGCTGGCGCGAATCTTTCATTTTCTGAGATTAGACATGAATTCCCTTATCTTTGCTTCTATGACCTGTAAGCACTGGAGAGCTGCTGTCAGGTTTTATAAGGATATTTCAAGACAGGTTGATTTTTCATCCTTGGGTCCCAACTGCACTGATTCCGTGATTGTGAACATTATGGTAGGTTTTGCTATTTTTTTGCATCACAGAACAGTAGGCATCTATGTACATCCTCATAAATCTAATGTAATTCTTTGTTTGCAGAGTGGTTACGGCAAAGAAAAGATTAACTCTATGGTTCTGATTGGTTGCACCAACATCACCCCGCACACTCTTGAAGAGATCCTTAGTTCATTTCCTTGTTTATCTACCATAGATATCAGAGGTTGCAACCAGTTTGGCGAGTTGGTAATTAAGTTTCAGAATCTGAACTGGATTAAGAGCCGAAGTTCATCTGGTATGAAGATATTTGAGGAATCCCATTCGAAAATTAGGAGTCTGAAACAGATCAGTGAGAAATCTTCATCTGTTTCTAGAAGTAAGGTTCTAGGCAATGATATGGATGATTTTAGTGAACTGAAAGTGTACTTCGATAGTGTGGATAAGAGAGAGACTGCAAATCTCTCATTCCGGGGAAGTTTATACAAACGTTCAAAACTATTTGATGCTAGACGGTCCTCATCCATTCTATCTAGGGATGCTCGCATGAGGCGGTTGTCCATTAAGAAATCTGAACATGGTTACAAGAAGATGGAAGAATTTGTTGCTTCAAGTCTGAAGGATATCATGAAGGAGAATACCTATGATTTCTTTGTGCCCAAGGTACTGGTAGTCATTTGCTTTGATTGTTTTCATGTTTGAGATGCTTTTTTATCATATTTTATCTTTGTCTTGTTTTTAGATTTGGTTCCCTTTTTTTTCCTTTATGTTTACGTTCAATTTCATATAAATATGTCTGAAACTTTGTTACCTCCTTTTCTTTACCAGGTTGCTGAAATTCAGGATCGAATGAGAAATGGTCATTACATACGCCGGGGATTGAGTTCTGTGAAGGAGGATATCAGTCGAATGTGCAGGGATGCAATAAAGTGAGTTCTGTTTCACTTTTTGGTTGTTGTATGGGTTCATGATGTATTTTTCAGCACCTTTTTTTCCTTAACAATGTGATAAAAGTTTTTTTTTTCTCTCTCTCTCTCTCTCTCTCATTTTATTTTTCTGAGCTGCAGAGCAAAGAATCGGGGGGATGCTGGAGACATGAATCACATTATAACATTGTTTATTCAACTTGCCACACGTTTAGAAGCCGCTTCTAAGTCTTCTCATGAAAGAGATGAGTTGATTAAGTCATGGGAAGATGATACATTTGCAGGGTTCTCTTCATCCTCCAAGTGTAGAAGGAAGCTCAATAAAGTAGCTACTGAAAGGAAGTACTCGAATAGGAGTAATGGCACTGTGAATGGTAGTATGGATTATGGAGAGTATGCATCTGATCGAGAAATCAGAAGGCGTTTATCCAGATTGAATAAAAAATCTATGGATTCAGAAAGTGAAACCTCTGATGATATGGACAAGTCTTCTGAATATAGCAAGAGCAATAGTGATAGTACTTCTTCCGATACAGAAAGTGACACCGAATTGAAGTCACAAAGTCAAACGGGGCAGTCAAGAGCAGATGGAAGCTTTACACCTGATGAGGGTTTTGATTCTATGACTGATGATCGGGAGTGGGGTGCTCGCATGACAAAATCAAGCTTGGTTCCTCCTGTTACGAGGAAATATGAAGTTATTGAGGAATATGTTATTGTATCCAATGAGGAGGATGTGAAACGGAAAATGCAGGTATCTTTACCAGATGACTATGTTGAGAAACTTAATTCTCAGAAGAATGGAACTGAGGAGTCTGATATGGAGCTTCCTGAAGTAAAGGATTACAAGCCAAGGAAAATGCTTGGAGAAGAGGTTATAGAGCAAGAAGTTTACGGAATTGATCCATATAGCCACAATCTTTTACTTGACTCTATGCCAGAGGAGTTGGACTGGGATCTTGTGGAGAAGCATATGTTTGTTGAAGATGTGCTCCTTCGCACATTGAATAAGCAAGTCAGGCGGTACACTGGGAGTGGAAATACTCCTATGATCTATCCCTTGCATCCTGTTGTTGAAGAAATCCTAAAAGGTGCTGAAAAGGATGGTGATGTCCGAACTGTTAGGATGTGTCAGAGTATTTTGAAGGCCATAGAGAGCCGACGTGATGATAAGTATGTTGCTTATAGGAAGGTAAGCTTTTTGCCTTATTCCCTGTTGATGCGTTACTTTGTGGATTTATGTCAAGCAATTAGGTGATGACTATTTAATCTTGTGTAATTATTAATTTGTTATGATGACCAGGGGCTTGGTGTTGTTTGCAACAAAGAAGAAGGCTTTGGAGAAGAAGATTTTGTTGTTGAGTTTTTGGGGGAGGTATGGCTCCATTTTTTTTTTTTTTTGTGGAGTTGTTTTCTCAGTCATTTAATCATCCCATACTTTTATACGATGCTGCCTTATCTTATACTTTCGTCCAATTTTTAGTTAAACCCCATGGAAAAGTAGTGCATAACTTGTTCATGCAATCATATGGTAAAATTTTGTTAAACTGATTTTTGATCTTGTGATTGGCTAATTTCTACACTTAATATAATATAGGTTTATCCTGTTTGGAAATGGTTCGAGAAGCAAGATGGGATTCGATCTTTGCAGAAAAATAACAAAGATCCAGCTCCAGAGTTTTACAACATTTATCTCGAAAGGCCCAAGGTGCTTTTCACTTGCACAAGTTCATACGTAGTTATGTACATGCTTTATGGATTAGCATCTGATTGTTCATTATTGTTTGTCAGGGTGATGCTGATGGGTATGATTTAGTCGTTGTTGATGCCATGCATAAGGCAAACTACGCAAGTAGAATTTGTCACTCATGCCGACCTAATTGTGAAGCAAAGTAAGTTCTATTGTTTTAGTTTTGTTAGTCAGGACTTTCAATTCAACTTCCCGGTGTACATAACAGAGTCACCTTGCTAGTTATAAATTCACTCACATATTTTACATTTAAGCTATTATATCTCCGTAAGCATTGTGCTTCATATGGATGTTTTTTTGTTTTTTATTTTTTATTTTTTTGTAGTTTGTTTCTAATGGTGCACCACTGTTACCTTTGTTGCTAATGGTGTACTATTGTTACCTTTGTGTCTTGGTTTGTATTATGATTTGAGGAGCATTTAATGTTTGGCTGCCAGAAGTCAGAACATGCCTTTTCAGATCTTTATTACTGGAATTTTAATGGTTGTATTCGCACTTGATAAACAATAATTCTTTTTTGCTTAGCACTGGAGTTCAATATATGAGTAGTATCAGGATATGGCTTGATTCTGTGTGTTATGAAGGCTTATATGATGATAACAAGAAGGCTTTGTCTTATATTGGACAGAAGTACCTGTAGTAATCTAGTGTTGCTTTGTAATTGCAAGATTTGCTTGAACTTTTCCTGCTAGTTCTATAACATCTAGTGTTTGGTGAATACAGAGTTACTGCTGTAGATGGCCGTTACCAAATTGGTATCTACACTGTACGAAAGATTCAATATGGTGAGGAGGTGACATTCGATTACAACTCCGTTACAGAGGTGTGACTCTTTTTCCTCTTGGTCTCATGTACACTAAATTGCAATTTACATAACTACACAAGTACACATGTAACGATTGTGCTCATCTATTTTTATGACAGAGTAAGGAAGAATACGAAGCGTCAGTTTGTTTGTGTGGCAGCCAAGTTTGCCGGGGAAGCTACTTGAATTTAACAGGCGAAGGTGCTTTTCAAAAGGTAAGAGAAAAGTAATGGCTGCACTTAATACTTAGAGGATCAGATTCCTCTTGAGGGAACTAAGATATTTTCTTTCAACCTCAGTCTTGGTCCCCAAAGATAGGAATTCCTGTGGGTATTCTTCTCCCTTATCCTTTAAAGTCATTTTATTTTTATTAACTGGATTATTGTCCATTCATCAGGTGCTAAAAGAGTGGCATGGAACTCTTGATCGTCATCAGTTAATGCTGGAGGCTTGCGAGTTAAATTCAGTATCTGAGGAGGACTATCTTGAGTTGGGAAGGGCTGGTTTAGGCAGTTGCTTGCTGGGTGGGTTGCCAGATTGGGTGATTGCATATTCAGCTCGCTTGGTATGTTGTTTTTCTGCTGCCTTTGTTTTTACTTTTTAGTAATTATGGAAATCAACTGTCATTATTTTTATTCCCTTTCATTTTGGTTGAAGGTGAGGTTTATAAATTTTGAAAGAACAAAGCTTCCTGAGGAGATTTTAAAGCACAATTTGGAAGAAAAGAGGAAGTACTTTTCAGATATTTGCCTTGAGGTTGAGAAAAGTGATGCTGAGGTTCAGGTGATTTTTTTTTTTTTTACTTGTCTATGTGTGTCCTTTTAAGATCATGTTTTTTGTGGTTGCTCCTGGCTTACCATTTCTTTTTGCATGATAGGCCGAGGGTGTGTACAACCAAAGGCTTCAGAATTTGGCTGTAACTCTTGACAAGGTGATTACCCTTTTCCTATGTGTAAAGAGACTTATCATCCTTTTATTTCTTTTTGTCTTTGTTAAATATTTGATAAACATATTTAGTAAGATATCTATAGTACTTAGAGGTTGTGGTCTAGGACATTATCATGACATAATGAATCTTACTGTGGTATAGGCTTATCGTGGGTGGGCCTCGTTATACTGGTTTCACAATAGAATGTTGCATGATGTGAAGATTTTGAAATTAATGGTTTTGCTTAGCTTGCAATTTTTATCACTTTTGTTGCCAAACTTCTGCACAGATTTGACTGTTGTCTATATTTATGCATGTTAATTGATTCTCAAATTTATCTAGACTGTTTTGTACGGAGAAACTACACCTAATGAGGCTTAATGTTTAAATCCTTATTCTGATATTCTCTGCTATCAATAAGTGGTCGTTTTGTCGTATTCTATTCCACTGTATGAAGATCTGATCAATGATATCTACAGGTGAGGTATGTTATGAGATGCGCTTTTGGCAACCCCAAGGATGCTCCACCTCCGCTAGAAAGGTTAAGTCCTGAAGAAGCTGTTTCCTTTCTGTGGAAGGGAGAAGGATCACTTGTACAGGAGCTTCTTCAGAGCATGGCTCCTCATGTGGAGGAACACTTGCTAAATGATCTACGGACAAAGATCCTTGCTCGTGATCCATCAGGTTCAGATGACATATGGAAGGAACTTAAAAGATCTTTATTATGGTGAGTAACATACACATGAGTTAATTTTCTTATGCTAGGTTTTGACTCGGTAAACGATTCCAACTTTATGGGAATTTTTGGTTTGTTTTTGAAGGTTGAGAGATGAAGTCCGGAATCTTCCTTGTACATACAAGTCTAGAAACGATGCTGCTGCTGACTTGATCCATATTTATGCTTACACACGTTGTTTTGTTAGAATACGGGTACGTCCTTCTAATGAGAACCTCTAAAAAGTTTTCTAATTGATTTGCAATTCTGCTATCTGAATCTGAAGCGAGATTCATTCTACTCTCAGGAATACAAAAGTGTAACTTCGCCACCAGTATACATTAGTCCACTTGACCTAGGCCCCAAGTACACCGAGAAACTGGGATCAGGTTTTCAGGAGTATTGCAAGACGTATGGGGAAAACTATTGTTTAGGGCAGCTTATTTTTTGGTATAACCAGACTAGTGCAGAGCCGGATTGTAGCCTGGCAAGAGCGAGTAGGGGTTGCTTGTCAGTTACCGAACTTCAGTTCTTTCTACTGCCAAGGTTCAGAAACCTTCACGGCAGCGTGTTTATGGCCCAAGGACAGTGAAGTTTATGCTAGCAAGGATGGTGAGTTTCGGTCTCTCATATATCTATATGCCTTTAAGTTTGTTTGATTCGAGATGTGGCTTTGCTCATATATTCGATTGCTTTTCAGGAGAAGCAGCCGCAGAGACCTTGGCCAAAGGATCGAATATGGTCGTTCGATAACTCTCCCAGAGTTATCGGCAGTCCAATGCTGGACGCTGTTGTGAATAAATCTCATTTGGACAGGGAGATGGTGCATTGGTTAAAGCACAGACCCGCGATATTTCAGGCTATGTGGGATCGGTGAAGTTTTGCAAGCGTCAGGAACTGACAGCCGGATTACTCGCCCTAACTCTTTTTTCCCAATTGTTTCGGAATGATTTTTCGATATAAAGTTTAGTGCTGCCCCGTTCAATGTGGGGAGTTTGTAATCATTCCCAAACAGCGAGCTTTTCCAATTCTTGTGTACAGCTCTTCATCTTTGTAATTTGTAATTCATTACGTAGCAGTAGAACAGCTGTTTTTTCTCACCTCCACTTCTAATTTTTGAGAGAAATGAAAAGTAGAGAAGTAGTCCAATGCATTAGCTCTTGTCTTTGCATTTTGTTTTCCTTCTCTCCAAAATTACTTGGAGCATTTTTATCCTAATCGTCACGCGTATTGTGAAGCCGGGACTCTCTTTTTCCGATGTGAAAGAGCTTTTTCCGGTGACCCTTGGCGAAACTCCGTTGAGGCAAGGCTTGAATAATGCAGTTTCTAGACTTGAATGATGTTCTTCGGATTATGATTTTCACCCAAAATCCCCTACCTTACTCGGATTTCGCTCAAGTCACCCTCACCAATGTTAGCCCCGCCACCGTTGCAACGCCGCCGCCTCAGACTACTCCCAACTCCTGAGGTTCCCCAAACACGAACCCATTTCGGACTAGAAGGGATTACTTCCCAACCCCAACGTTTTACCATTGTCCGCCTCATCTCAACTTGCTGCCCACCACCCATTTCTCTCCAACTTCGCCTGCTCCGCTGCGTCATCTCCAGCACGACGACTACAAATCCACTTTGTTTTGTTGCATTTTTTAGACTTTTCCAATGAGTCAATTTGTTCTCTCATGAGAAGAAAACGGATCTATATGCATTAAAAGTTGTATCTATATGAATTGGATGGTATTTGGAAACACTTTGTGTTTGGCTCGCTTAGCCTCCCTGGCAAAATAAAAGAGCAACAGTGTGTTCCATTCATTGAGCCCAACAATAGTTCTATGCATAGCAACACAATACCTTGCTATTAAGTGGTCGGACAAACCTAATCACTTGACACCTCTACGGAATATTTTCTCATCAAATAATCATGTCCTATAAATATCCACAAAAAATTGGAGAGACCACAGAAGTGGAAGGCCCATCGCATCTGGGTCCAGATGAATAGAAAAGTAGGCCCAAGGCCCAAAGAGTGTCTCTCCTGCAGCTCATGAACTTGCACATTTGTGGATCACCAAAATATGTAACCCAAGAGACGTAAAGATCCATATACATACCTGCAAAGCCCAACTATTCCTGATTCAAATTCAGTTACTTCTTCCTATCCTAAAGTGGAATAATCCCAACCGACCCAGAAGGAAAGGAAATAGTCCCCTGCCGACCTAAAAAGAAAGGAATAGTCCCCCAGTTTGAGAAAATTTAGAAATCGTTTCACCATGGAGAACATAAATATCTCTGTCAATATACTTATGAGTATTTTTACTACCTTTCTAAAGAAAATGATTGAAATAAGACTAAGCCATATTTATAAATAATGATTTTCACACTCATATATCTCATCGCACTTCCACATGTTATTCAACTTTTGAATTTGAATAAATTCAAGAAAGATTAATGAAAAGAGAAATGATGAACACGCAATTTTTCTCCTCTTACAGTATTCCGTTTAATTTTGTTTGTTATTTGTGTTTGATTTATTCCATTAAAGTGAGATTTGTGAGAGGCTAATGATGTTTGGAAATCAACTCTCTAATGGGAAAAAGAAATGAAGAGATGAGGATAGACTGAAAAAACGAGAGTGTGAAAACCACTCACCCTTATCTTGGCAATATATTGGAGTACCAACCGATTATTGGCATACAGCAGGGCATATTAATCCAACTTCTCAATGGTGCCAAAACATCCTGCTTTGTTAAAACTTAAAAGTCAAAAAAGGGTCCTGCAATTACTCAGAGATTGACCTTGGGGAATGTGTGGGGTGGTGAAAGATGCTGAGGCACGCTGCTCTATGAGCTGGTTTATATGAGCTGGTTTATGCCCTACCTTGCTTGCTTCCCATCAAAGGAATCCACAACACGACCCAAGAAAAAAGAAGAGAAAGAAGTCCCTAAAGCAAATTAAAGCTCGCACTGTGTAGACAAAAGAAGCTTTTTTACCCACTTATCCCACCTCCTTGTAATCCTTTCTTCCACACATACTTTTCCCTGCAGTGTGGACTGTTTAGTCTATCCCCTTACATACAAACTCCCCTTCCTCCCACCCTCCTCATCATCTAAGAGAGATCTAGAGAGAGAGAGAGAGAGAGAATGGTTAAGATTGGAGGGTTCTTCGTCTGCCTCTTGATCGTGGCAATAGACATCGTAGCCGGGATTCTTGGCATCGAAGCAGAACTCGAACAAAACAAGGTACATACCTATCGCCTCGCTTATTTTTACACAAGCGATACTACAAGATCTTAGGTACATGAGTAAATGTTTTTAATCAGTTGAGCTACAAAAGCGTCTTGCCATAATACTGTTGCTTGCAACAGGTGAAACACTTGAGACTCTGGATCTTCGAGTGTAGAGAACCAAGCCATGCAGCATTCAAGCTAGGGTTAGCTGCAGCCGGACTTCTGGTTCTTGCACATGTTATTGCAAACTTGCTTGGTGGATGCAACTGCATTTGTTCTCAGGATGAACTCCAAAAGGCCCCTCCTAATAAGCAACTCTCTGTCGCTTGCCTCGTCTTAACTTGGTACATGTCGATAATCGATGATTAGGTTAATAGTTTAGCGGTTGCATTTGATAACCATGATCGTTTTCAGTTTTCAGTTTTCTTTTCATGTTCTTAATTTGTTCGTCGTTGATGATCAGGATCATTTTGGCCGTTGGATTGTCGATGCTGGTGATAGGAACTTGGTCAAACCACAAGTCAAGATCTTCATGTGGTTTCACACACCATCATTTTCTGTCGATTGGAGGCATCGTGTGTTTTGTTCATGGGTTGTTTTGTGTAGCTTATTACATATCTGTCACTGCCTCTACTGGTTAATACTTTAGTTAGTTTCGTTAATTAAGCCGCGATTAAGGATTAATGTTACCTAGTTAGTTTCGTTAATTAAGCCGTGATTAAGGATTAATGTTACCTTGTTCATTTGCTGTTTTACTTTACTAATCCATCCCTTTCATGCAACGTCCTATCATCTAAATCGAACCCTTTACTCCCTCTTTCCAAGCGAGACAATAGTAGTGCAAATCTTTCTTTTACTACTTTGATTAATTTAATACAATGCGCTAATCTTTCTTTTCCACTGATTAGTTAGGATACGGAATGGAGATTATAATAATAATAATAATATAACGATAATGTTGGATGTTTCTTTATTTTGTTTTGTCTTCCCTTCTCTTTTAAAGGATGCATATGAATTGCGTATGCATTAACGTGTGTGGTATGTCGTAATCCTGAGATATAAATATAGAATTTACGGATCTCTATAATTACATTATTAATAATTTTTATATATAAAGCCATCATTCTAAAATGATGAAACTTTCAATAATCCATTAAACTTAATATTATAAAGTCGGTTGAAATAAATATTAATAATCTCTATATATAAAGTCAGCATTCCAAAACGGTGAAGCTATATATAAAAAACGCGTAGAATATAAATAAATAAAAAAGAAAAAAGAAAAAAAAAGAGGTAATTTATAGAGATAAAATAGTAAAATGACTATATTTTGAATTAAAAGAAAATTAATTAAAAATTCTAAAAAATTAAAAGAATTCTACGTAAAAAGCAAATTGCCACACACGCTAGGGCGTTGCAAGAGATCCATTAAACTTAAATTTCGATGTAACATGATTTATTTTAATTGAAAGCTTAATCTACCATAAGATTAATCTAAGGCTCATATGAAAGAGATCTTCAAAATGAGGACCTTACAAGAGCATCTATAGATCAAATGGCCCATAAATAGGTAATTAAGCTGATACAACACAAAAAATTTACCTTGGAAGTGCCCAAATCTTCGCTAAGTCGAGTAATTAGAGATGACCAATATATAATTTGAGAGCCATGCTAAAAGGAGTTTAGTGAGCTTTTTGTTGTGGCGTGACATCCTTGCAACAAATAAGCATGCAGAATTGCTCCAGGACCAGCCATTGAAGTCCATGCATTCTTTAGGTACTCTTCTAGGGTTGGTGTGTATCCACTATAAATGATGTACAAGATGGTAAGTGCAAGCACATACAAACGATATTAGAGGATAGAGAGTCGAACTTCAGAATTTTTTAGTGTAAAAGTAAATGTTTTTAACTAACTAAGCTACAAGTCTGTTGTTGGTTACCTCTTTCTTAATATAGGGGAGGATTACATGATAAGTGCCTTAGTTAAAGCACTTTGACCTCGTTTGGTACGGATCATTGAAATAGAATGGATAAACCACTATTTTAAGGTATGTTGAAGGCATAAGAGAAAAAATTGTAACCAACTGGAGCTAGGAATAGATTGCTCAAGAGCAAAATGTACATCCTTTCCAATCCTCCCCAAAATAGTAGGATTAGAAGGGAGAAGATATCTTCATGTTTAATTCCCTTCTAATCTTCTCAGAATACCTTAAATATGGAGTGTTATCTCATTCCAATCCAATTCTCTATACCAAACGAGACCTTACGGTGTTCATTAAGTGATTATAAGGAAATTACCTCTCAAGTGTTTCTTCCTAGAAGTGATTCTAGCATCAAAATAATTGCTTATTGTTTAGCGTATGGCAATTGCTTAGCAAAATTCACATTAATCTTTGGGAAATGTTACCTGGCGAGAAACACTTCCTTCAGAGAGAAGGGGAAATGTTGCTGGCGAGAACACTCCCTTCAGAGAGAAGGGAAGAGAGATTGGGACGGGAAGGGGAGAATTGCCCCCGCCCCGGGGGTGTGGTGGGGGGTATTGGTGGGAATTGAGTCCCGATGACACATTCAATCATCTTTCACCAAGTGCATCATCAAAGAGCCATGCTACTCTATTTTCTGGATGTATCAAGAAACTACGATTTGTTTCTGCAGGAGTTGCCAGAACGCAGAACCAGAGCTAACTAAAAGCACAGTGGATGTAGGAGAACACTACAGGCAGAAAGAAACACACAGGAGGCTAACTCGCCTCTGTGTATGGGAGGAGCTCGCCTTGATACATAGTGTTGCAAATCCATGTACATGGAGCAGCACAGGCAGAAAAACCCACTAAAGAGACTAAACAGTTCGTGTCAATCGAAAGTTCGAATCTGCATTAGCAAAACCTGCACCAAAAGATTGCCTAGGTCCAAATTCAACATCCTCCAAGTAGACTGGCGGGGCAAACACTGCCACTTAGAAAGGGCGTCTCTTTGGATCTAGGCACAAGTGGACAGAGTCTAAAGTTTCGTATCAACACAAATGCAGAAGGGATTAGTAGCCAGAATATTTGAAACCATAAACTTTATACAAACTCTTATCCAGATGCACAAGTTCTAATTGATGAATGTAAACATGCACAAATTACATATCCTAGCCACCGTCCACCATTTGAAACACTATCCAAGTAAAAGACCCCTACAATATGATAGTTCTATCGTGTTAGTCATTAACTCTAATATCCCTTGAGAACATATAGCAACTAAAAAATTCGGATAGACAAGTCGCTGGTGTCCACAAAGCTTACTGATTGGTTAATGTTATCAGTTACCATCCTGATTCTTCAGACAACAAGGAAACTCTTCAAGATGGACTCTACTTACCAGTAAGAATGTGTATTAATTAGGAGCAGGATTGTGAAATGCATCAAAATTGTATTAAACTCTTGGACACAACTCCCTAGCAAGCTAGTTTTACAGGGACAAGTTTATATCATTTGGTACCATAGCATCCATACGCAGGGTACACGGTACAACTCCATGGTGAAGTAACCTTAGGGAGGGTTGATATCTGTAGACAGAACAGAAGGACCACCGAAGTCACCCAACTTGGAAGGATGGGCCTCCAGGACAACAATTGTGGAACATGATTGAATGTTATGGGATGGCTTATGATTCTATATCTAAGATTGGGACTAGAGTGCATATGTGAAATACTCGACAGCATTCCCTTTTTACAGGGACAACTGTTCCCCTGAGTTCATATCAACTTGATAAATTGCCTACCTGATTCTTCAGACTACAGATACATAGAGTCCTACCAACATCCCCCACCACCAATAAAACAAATTGATACCGTGCAATTTTCTTTTCCGGTTACATGAAGGCAAAGCCAACGAACTAAACAACAATCATCCTAGACCGGACTTAACAGTCTTATCAGTTACCGTGCAATTTGTAATATTATATTTCCAAATCAACCAGACTATTCATCAGACGTCTCTTCCAGTACAACAAATCAAAAGGAATTCAATTCCAATGAAGGTAAACTGCAAAATATAGAGGCACAATGCCATACAGAAAATTACTTGAATTATAAGAAAATGATCTCCATGTGACACATCATGTATAGAGCAAAATTTGAGAACCTCCAAGCATCAAACAAAACAGGTTCTATCATAAGAGAACCTATACCACTAAGTTTTCGACTCAAAATATTAACATAAAATCCATGAAAAACCATGAACTACCTTCAAGATAACCTCTAATCCTTCAAAGACTTCATCGAATCCAATACAAGTTTAGTCTGCTCCTGTATCAAATCAAGCTTCTTGACAGACAAATCCATTTCAATGAGCTGCAATACCCTCCACCTCTCCTCCAACTCTTTAGCCTTGGAACTCCCAACCAAAGAAGGCATCTTCTCAATCAAAAGTCTAGTTAAATCCGACCTCGGTGCACAATTGCCCGTCCTCAAAGAACCACTCAGACATGGATACTTAGACCAAAAGTCGTCCTGGTCAGCCTTAACTCCTCTATTAGTCACATTATTCTGCACCTCTTTCTTCACAGACACGTCTGAAACCGGCAAGGCCAGAACCGTATCATTGTTAACCTTATTATTCTTCCTCAGCGGCTTCCTCTTACCGCCCTTTACATTGCTATCGAGTCCATTAGCCTCAGAACCCCAAATCTTTTTGCACAGCTCAAAGCACTTAAGCTCATGGGGCTTCGAAAACACCGGGTCCTCGCCATCCTCTCCAGCCTGGTACTTCTTCTTCAATCTCCTGATCTTATCAGTCAACTTCTCAACCAATTGGTCGATGCTCAAATCGACCTGCAAATTATTCTTGATGAACTCAAGGAATGGGGCCACATTCGAACTCGCCGCCACACCTTTCTTGCTTTCGAACTCTATAATGCCCTTCAGGATCGTTATCTCATCGTCCTCGCTCCAAAAACGCTGCCCCTTTTTAGCATCCTCATCGTCGCCGCCGACTTTCTTCTTCTTTGAGTTTTTCGGCTTGGGCTCGGTCTCCGCCGGTCGCTTCGACCCGGAACTGGGCGCGGCCGCCGGCTTCGCCGAAGCAGTCTTCTTGCTGGGCATAACGGCGTTCGCGGGCTTGGAGACGATCGGCTTGACGGTGAAGTCGGAAGCTGACGGCGAGTGGTTATCGGACTCGGTCTCCGACCCGGATCCGGAATCGTCTTCGGAGGCAGAACCCGATTGGGGATTTGACTTCGTGACCGCCGCAGAGGGCTTGTCTTCCTCCTCCTCCTCCTCTTCCTCCTCCTCCTCCTCCTCTTCTAAATCATCGTCATTGAGATCCACAGATCTTGCTTTGCTGACTTCAACGGCGTCATCTTCTTCCTCTTCCTCTTCGTCGATGGTTTCATCGTCGGAGTCCTCCACCACGGCGGGCGGCGGGTCTTCTGCAAGCTTCTTCGGAGCCATCGGAGGAGAGAAAGTGAGGGTCTTGAATTGGGAAAGCTTTGATTCTGTAACAGAGCCGAGCGACAGTCAAAAGCGAGAGCCCTTTCTTCGAGGACAAAGGGCTTATATAGAGTTTAGTAGTAGGGTTTTCACCAGAAACTTAGTGACGTGTCGGTAATCTATTGGCCTAAGACGGTGGGACCGCGTCGTTTTGAGTTACCTTTCAAAGTTTATATTATTGTTAATTTGACTTGTGTGAAATTAAAGGGGAATTTTTATAATAAAATAAAATTTGATTTGTGTGAAATTATATTATTGTTAAATTTATTTATGTTCAATTTTAATTAGAATATTAAAATGGTATTATATGAAATTTTGATTGACAATCGGGATTTTATTAATATGTAATTTAAATTATAAATGGGAAATATGATAAAACGATGACTAATGTTGCGTAGATTGGTTTTTTAGATTACATTTATAAATCATCAACAATCACGTTATACAGATTAAAAAAATATAATTTAAATGGATAATTTCTCTAACATTATCCTAAAACGAGAGAAATGTTGATATGGTAATATATACAATCAATTTTCAATGTTCAATCGGTATATTGTTTCATGATAGCTGCAAAATATGAGTGCATATTCGTATGTAATTATGACGACTGACGATTCACTCACATCGATGCATGTTTGCCTGAGCATTCACATTAGTCATACTGCTTGTTCGCTTACAATGTTGCAATCGATCGGAGATATAAGATTCAAAGGAGTAATTTGTGAGTCAAATTAAGCATGTTCCAAGTTTTCGAGTTACAGTAAACCTCACATGATAGAATCCAAATTATGTTTTGGTAATAAGAGTGTAAAATTATAAACGATGGAAAAAACAACTAAGTTTCTGATCTTTCAAACTTCACAAGTCTTTTTGTACATAAGAAATCCCATTTGCCTTTGGATCCATGGAGTCCCTCTGTGCAACCAACAAATTTCAAAAACAAAATTCTAGGGTTTCAGTCGTTCATTCATCTTTCACCATATGCAAAGTGCATCATCAAAGAGCCATTCAACTCGATTTGTTTATTCACTTTCTGGATGTATGCAGAAAAGAACTAAAATTTGTTTCTGAGGAGTGGTCAGAACGCAGAACCAGAGCTAAGGCAGATGTAGAAGAACAGGCAGAAAGGAACACACAGGAGGCTAACTCGCCTCTGCGTATGGGAGCTCGCCTCGGAACATAATGCTCGAGCTCATAGTGTTGCAGATCCATGTAGATAGAGCAGCACAGGTGAAGAGAACACTAAAGAGACTAGAACAGCATTTTTCGTGTCAATGGAGTTTGAATCTACGTTAGCAAAACCTGCACCAAAAGATTGCCTCGGTCCAAATTCAAACATCCTTCAAATAGATCAGCGGGGCAAAAACTGCCACTTAGAAAGTGCATCACTTTGGATCCAGGCAACAGTGGACACAGTCAAAAGTTTCATATCAATGCAGATGCAGAAGGGATTTGTAGCCACCTTCCACCATTTGACACACTATCAAAGTAAAAGACCCCTACAGTATGATAGTTCTTTCACAATCATTAACTCTAATCTCCCTTGAGAACGTATAGCAAGTGAAAAATTCGGATAGATGGGTCTCTGGTGTCCATAAGAAGCTTACAGATCTTCAAGATGGACTCTAATTACCAGCAAGAATGTGTATTAATTAGGAGCAGGATTTTGAAATGCATCAAAATTGTATAAACTCTTGGACACAACTCCTTAGCAAGCTAATTTTACAGAGACAAGTTTATATCATTTGGTATAATAGCATCCATACGCAGGGTACACGGTACAACTCCATGGTGAAGTAACCTTAGGGAGGGTTGATATCTGCAGACAGAACAGAAGGATCGCCGAAGTCACCCAACATGGAAGGATGGGGCCTCCAGGACAACAATTGTGGAACATGATTGAATGTTATGGTACGGCTTATGATTCTATATCTAAGATTGGGACTAGAGTGCATATGCGAAATATTCGACAGCATTCCCTTTTTACAGGGACCAATCTTCCCCTGAGTTCATATCAACTTGATAAATTGCCTACCTGATTCTTCAGACCACAGATACACAGTCCTACCAACATCCCCACCACCAATAAAACAAATTCATACTATGCAATTTTCTTTTCCGGTTACATGAAGGCAAAGCCAACGAACTAAACAACAATCATCCTAGGCCGGACTTGCCAGTCTTATCAAATACCGAGCAATTTGTAATATTATATTGGGTTATTATACAAAATGGTCCGAATTGAAAATCAATAGAAATGGTCCCTGAGATTGTCCTTCATCTATGATTTTGGTCATTCCGTTAAAAACTCTTTGACAATTTTCAAAGCTTCGTAACTGAATCGATTCTTATCCAAATTCGACTCATAATATATCAAAATGAAGCTAAGAAAGTATAGAACAAGATTATATCTATTTGGAAGCCCAATGATTGCCGGAGATGGCCGAAAAATAGCCTAAAAGGTGACTGGTCAGCCGGAAAACTGGAAAACTCGCCGGAAACTGGGTAAACAACTCGCCGGAAACTGGGTAAACTTTAAACGTTCATAACTTATTCAATACTTAACGAAATTGAGTGATTCAAAAACGAAAATCATACTACTCGACGAGACGAAGAGAATGGTATCTTTCTTTACTCCTAACTCGTGGTGGTTTGGCCGGAAGACTGCATGAAAGTGGCTAACTCGAAAATGGTTAGCCACTTTCGAGCCATTGTCCGACCAAACCACGGCAAGTTAGCCTTCGAAAAATATATCATTCTCTTCGTGTCGTCAAGAAGTATTATTTTTGTTTTTGAATCACTCGATTTGGTTGAGTATTGAAGAAGTTATGAACGTTTAAAGTTTACCCAGTGAGTTTTTCAATTTTCCCGCGAATCAATCACGTTTCAAACTATTTTCCGGCATCTTCATTTTGATATATTATGAGTCGAATTTTATTAATAAACGATTAAGTTACAAAGTTTTGAAAATTGCCTAAAATCGTTTTGAACGGAAGGACCAAAATCATGGATGGTGGACAACTATCTCTATTGATTAAATCTCAGCAACCATTTTATATAATAACCCTCCCAATCAACCACACTATTCATCAGACATCATCCAGTACAACAAATCAAAAGGAATTCAATTCCAACGAAGGTAAACTGCAAAACAAATAGAGCCACAATGCCATGAAGAAAACTACTTGAATTGTACGAAAATGATCTCCACGTGACGCAGTCATGTATAGAGCAAAACATTGTTCTTTACCAAAATTTGAGAACCTCCATGGATCAAACAAAACAGGTTCTATCACAAGAAACCTATACCACTAAGTTTTCGACTCAAAATATTAACATAAAATCCATGAAAAACCATGAACTACCTTCAAGATAACCTCTAATCCTTCAAAGACTTCATTGAATCCAATACAAGTTTAGTCTGTTCCTGCATCAAATCAAGCTTCTTGACAGACAAATCCATTTCAATAAGCTGCAATGCCCTCCACCTCTCCTCCAACTCTTTAGCCTTGGAACTCCCAACCAAAGCAGGCATCTTCTCAATCAAAAGTCTAGTTAAATCCAAACTCGGTGCACAATTGCCCGTCCTCAAAGAACCACTCAGACATGGATACTTAGACCAAAAATCATCCGGGTCAGCCTTAACTCCTCTATTAGTCACATTATCCTGCACCTCTTTCTTCACAGACACATCTGAAACCGGCAAGGCCAGAACCGTATCATTGTTAACCTTATTATTCTTCCTCGGCAGCTTCCTCTTACCGCCCTTTACATTGCTATCGAGTCCATTAGCCTCAGAACCCCAAATCTTTTTGCACAGCTCAAAGCACTTAAGCTCATGGGGCTTCGAAAACACCGGGTCCTCGCCATCCTCTCCAGCCTGGTACTTCTTCTTCAATCTCCTGATCTTATCAGTCAACTTCTCAACCAATTGGTCGATGCTCAAATCGACCTGCAAATCATTCTTGATGAACTCAAGGAATGTGGCCACATTCGAACTCGCCGCCACACCTTTCTTGCTTTCGAACTCTATAATGCCCTTTAGGATCGTTATCTCATCGTCCTCGCTCCAAAAACGCTGCCCCTTTTTCGCATCCTCATCGTCGCCGCCGACCTTCTTCTTCTTGGAGTTTTTCGGTTGGCCTCGGTCTCCGCCGGTCGCTTCGACCCGGAATTGGGCGCGGCCGCAGGCTTCGCCGAAGCAGTCTTCTTGCTAGGCATAACAGCGTTGTTGGCGGGCTTGGAGACGATCGGCTTGACGGTGAAGTCGGAAGCTGACGGCGAGTGGTTGTCGGACTCGGTCTCCGACCCGGATCCGGAATCGTCTTCGGAGGCAGAACCCGACTGGGGATTTGACTTCGTGACCGCCGCAGAGGGCATTTTCTTCCTCCTCCTCTTCCTCCTCTTCCTCTTCTAAATCATCGTCATTGAGATCCACAGATTTTGCTTTGCTGACTTCAACGGCGTCGTCTTCTTCCTCTTCCTCTTCGTCGACGGTTTCATCGTCGGAGTCCTCCACCACGGCGGCCGGCGGGCCTTCTGCAAGTTTCTTCGGAGCCATCGGTGGAGAGAAAGTGAGGGTCTTGAATTGGGAAAGCTTTGATTCTGTAACACAGCCGAGCGACAGTCGGAAGTGAGCCTTTACATCGCGGACAAAGGACTTATATAGAGCTTCGTAGTAGGGTTTTCACCAGAAACTTTGTGACGTGTCGGTAATCTATTGGCAGAAGACGGTGGGACCACGTTGTCTTGAGTTACTTTCCAAATTTATCCCACGTTAATTAAACGGGAATTTTTATAATAAAACAAAATTTGATTTGTGAGAAATTATATTATTGTTAATTTTTATTTATGTTTAGTTTTAATTAGAAAATTAGAATGGTACCATATGAAATTTTGATTGGCAATCGGAATTTTATTAATATGTAATTTAAATTATAAATGGGAAATATGATAAAACGAGGAGTAATGTTGCGTAGATTGACTTTTTATATTACATTTGCAAATCATCAAAAATCATGTTATACAGATTAAAAATTATAATTTAAATAGAGAGTCTCTCAAACATTATCCTGAAATAAGAGAAATGCTAATATGGTAATTTATACAATCAATTTTCAATGTTCGATTGATATATTGTTACATGATGGCTGCAAAATATGAGTGCATGTTCGTATGCATTATGACAATTGACCAGTCACTCACATCAATGCATGTTCGCCTGAGTACTCACATTAGTCATACTGCTTGTTCGCTTACAATGTTGCAATTGATCGGAGAAATAAGATTCAAACGAGTAATTTTTTAGTTAAATTAAGTACGCTTCAAATTCTCGAATTAGTATAGTAAACCTGACTTTGTAGAATCCAAATTATGTTTTGGTATAAGAGTGTAAAATGATAAAAGATGGGAAAAACAACAACAAAGTTTTTGATCTTTTAAACTTAACAAGTCTTTCTGTACATAAAAAATCCCATTTGCCTTTGGATCTATGGAGTCCCTTTTCAACAAGCACTCTTCCTGGAAATACACAACCTTTGTGCAACCAACAAATTTCAAAAGCAAAATTATAGGGCTCAAAAGAAATTAGATACCGATGAATTGCGCGAAAGTACCGTCTCTTCATCGTGCCACAGCGATTTCAATGCCGTCTGAATTTGTGGACTATACAATCACAGAGAGAATGGCACAAAAACTTGAAGGCTAATTTCATACTGCACACATGGTTTTAGCACTACTGCATTGCTTGAACTCCAAGCAACCGTTAATGTGCTTGCAAACGCAACCAAAGCATAAGTGATACGCAGGCGAAATTCTTCCAAATTAAAATACACCTATTCTAAATGAAAAGCTAGGTCTCATCATCTGAACTGAAACCCTCCTCCACCCGCCGTTCTGCAATTGCTGGAAATAGTCGTTGACGCATATCTGTAGGTGGTGTTTGACGATTTTCTGGAGTTGTTTCTGTCGCCGTTGGGGCCTGGGCCTCTTTCTTGGCATTCTTCGCCGCCTTCATTGTTGAATTTCGGACCTCTGTGCATACCTTGTTTAGAATTACCAAGAAATCTCGTACAATCGCAAACAAGCGAATGCCTTCATCCCTCCCTGCGTTCCCGTGGAAGTAATCCGCTGTGCTCTTCACAAGAGCAGTTATCCTCTTTTCTTCTTCCAACAGCCATGTAATATCAGATTCCGCCCGCTCCACAAAACTGGCTAGTGTCCGTTGGAATTCACTATCTTCAGTCCATATTCTTCATCTCAACATTTATAAAATCTCGATTTTTTACTAAGGACTGGCCAAGATTTGCAACTGTCGACGTTAGGCCATCAGCATCTACAAGTGCAGCCTTTTTCACATCTTCAAGTTCATCGCTTAAACCTGAGACAACCTGAAGACCGAGGTTACACAAGTGCTCCTCTGAGTCCTCATTGACATCCTCAGCTATGTCCTCTGTACTCAAGTTGGACATGCTCCGGCTTTCTCTGGCTGTGCGAATAGCTCTTCGACCCTCAGAACGCATGATCTCTTGAACTACAAAGTGCAAGAGTGTGGTTTTGCCATCAGTGCCTTTTACATCAGCGAGTTTCAAAAGCGTATCAAGCCTAAACTGCCTGCGCACCACCACGGTAGGTGCCATCATTCATACGGTTTCCAGTTTTGAGAACCGCTTCTAAAAGTTTTAGGAATAGCCTGCTCTTTCTGAGTTTGTTGCAAGCAACCTGACATTTACGGAGAGGAATAGTTAGATAATACAGAAACATTGAAGGTTGCTTTGACTAACTATAATTGTTCGATAGATAGATTGCATTCGCAGATCAAGAGTCTCACCTCTAAAGTTATGAAGGACTCTTTAGTGGTAGAAACCTCCTCTGGCAGGGAACACATGAACAACAGTGACTCCATGCGCTTAAAAGCAAATGGTATGTCAACCATGGCTTTGAGGAACCGCTCTGCGTGACCAAGTTGAGCAATATTCCCTGTGAATAACCTAAGCTTCAATTCTTCTTCCGCAGTTGGTGCCATCCTCAACAAGTTTTGGAGGAACTCCACAGGAAGCTCATTACCTGATTAAATCAACAAGGGTAAGAACCATGTTACTGATAAGAAATAACACATAGACTAGCCCATCGTCCAGGATAAATGATTCAAAACATGGTATTTCTTGTTTTTTTTCGATTCAAACATTGGAAAAACATAACATGGAACTTCAGAGAGACGAGTGGCCAATGATGAAGAGTTGTTCCCATGTAAACAACACAAGGTGAATATCTCCTAGAAAACTTTCTCACGATGAGAGAGAGACTCACCTTCTCGGAGGGCATCAGCAACTTCTTCCGCGGTCAAATTCAATGCTCGTAGAAGAATTGCAAGATTTTGTGCTTTCTTTCTGTCGATAATTTGAATATACTGGACTGCAGGTTCTAAGGCTGATGCTTCCTTCCTCCGATCATTTTTGGCTTTATCCGCAGCGTTATAACCAAATAGCGACTCTATCTGCTCCTCATTGAATCTGTAAATAAGTAGGAAGTTAAATTGGAGTATATAAAGTTAATTGTTGATGAAAAATTAGATCCATCAAGAGAAAGTTAATGCCTTACTGGAATGATCCTGCACTGATCTCATGCCAGACCATTGACTGATCCGAATTGGTATTAACCTTATCCCAAAAGAATGGCTTTAGCTTGGTCTTTTGAGATCCCTCAGCATCCATATCACCACTACCTCCACTGTTTGCTTTGCGATGAGGTCCTATAGGCGGACGGTTGTTCTTGCCAGGCAATGGTTTCGGTGGAGGTGCAACTTTCGGAGGTGGTGGGGCCTTAGGACGAGGAGGAGGAGGTGGTGGTGGACCTGGTGGTTCAGGTGGTGGAGGAGCTTGTCTTCCAGGGGGAGGTTTTAGGGGAGGAACTGACCCTCCTGCCACGGCTTCTGATGCAGTTGCATCACCAGGTGCAGATTCATTTTCCTTTTTCAGGGCCATATTGTTTGCAAAATTTGCACTAGTGCCGAACTCTTTGTTACTGGAATTTCCTAAACTAGTAGACTTCTGAGAAGAACCTGTGGCATTACAAAGATTGTGACAGGCCATAGAATGCAAAGAAAATCATCATCAATTGGTGGAAGAGGCTAATAATTGTGTACATACCAGCGGATATTGTGAGAAGAGGCCTATCATCATTTGGTCCATTTCTTGGACCAATTTTTCGGCTTCTCCTTTTCTTAATACAGCAGAAACAGAGAAGTGCAACAATGATAAATATTACAACTGCAGCTCCAGCAATAGCAATTAGTTTAATCACATTGCTGTTATCCTTTTGTGGCGCCTTTTTTTTACCAAATGAGGGATCCTTTGCTGGTGGATTTTTCTTTTTTGGTGAGGGTTTCGCATCCTTTGATGGTGGATTTTTCTTTTTCGACAAGGGATCCTTTGATGTGGGATTAGGACTAGCACGAAAAGTTGTATGAGTTTTCATAGAGGATGAAGGTGAAGGTGAAGGTGCTTGATATCTAGGCAACCTAGCTGCAGGGCCGGGAGCTAGAACTGGAGCATGCCCTGGTTGTGGAGAAGGAGAAGGGCTTGGCGTTGTTGGCTTACGTGAATTGCTGGCCAAATGTCTTCTAGGAGCATCCGGCCAGCCTAAAAGCCACTCTAAGCAGGTGAGGAACCAATTTTTCGAGGTAGCCTTTTCTTCAGAAGCATGAAGCAGAAGCCCTTTCTTTCTTAAGCAATCAAAAAGTGTTTGTTTCACACGATGAGGGAGAACTAAAATTGCATGGTGTATGTTGCTTTTCGTTAAGAACGTTGTTTCAGAGTCAGCGGCTGCTTCCTGTGGAATGTACAAGTTAAAATTTTCGATAGCATCTTTCTCATCTATCAGTTCTTTCCTGCAATGGATCCATGCCTGCTCTGCCTGCAGTAACAAGATCTAGTCAAATTTCGGTGATAAACATGTTATCCTCTTGTACAATAATGAAGTAGCTATCATGAGTTCAATTTTCAATACAACAATTACAAAAAATTTCGATCTTTTGCCTTAACGCAGTTGTCATTTCTCACACAGCCGAATGCAGTTTCACGGTATACAGTCTGCTATTGCTTTTGCTGGTGGAGTTTTCTATCTTTTCTACAAGCCATTTGCTCCTGTCCTGTCTTTAACTCAATGTAGAGTTACATGTTGGCATATATAGCTTGAGCATGAAGAACAAAGTGCACATAATTTGCAAATTCATCCCTCCATGTTTTAGCAAAACAAAAAATGGATTGTGTCACCTAAATAGGTTCTTAGCTTCTTCAGAACAGGAACCTGCTAGTGTTACATACAAACATGACAAGCGGAAATTGAAGATCAAATTCATTTTTCTCGAGCCATATTCTAATTAATCTAATCAACATCATGCAGAAGAGCGGAGGGGAAACACACTACTCTAGCCAACTTAGGTACGCCCAGGTCATCGCAAATTTGACTTTAATTTTCTCTTCCCATTAGCAACCAAGACTAGTTCTTTCTTGCTTTCAATACAACATCGCATTGCAGAAGCGAGAAAAAAACTTACTTCGAATAAAACTTTAATTAATTTCTAATTAAACGCAAAATTTGGCAACAACGTAGCTAACAATCACGAAGGAAGAAAATAGCAGGAAAAAGAATTAAGAGGGTAATTCAAATTATGTTCATACCATGTCTTCGTCTATCTCCTCCGAGAGCCAATCGCCATTGCCGAAAAATGTTTCTCTCGTCCTCCTCACACCCTCCGACGCCCCTATCACCAACGCACAAAGCAGAATCACAAAAACAACCGCATAGCTGCCTCTTCTCATTTCCATCCCGTCCATATATTTTCCTTCTCATTTCATCGAACTTGTCTTACAATCCTCAATTTTCTCTCCAACCAAACAGAAACGAAACGTTTCCAAAAGAGAAAAAACCAGCCTCGAAGCTCCACCTGCAAGTTGCAACAATGGCGGCCGCGCGCCCTTCTGCTCCGCGTTCTTATCCCCACGTGATTAAAATCTTCAATTTTGACGGCAACCCACGTCAAGTTTCTCAGCTATGCGAAGAACCCACAGTTTTTTTACCATCTCGATCGGAAAAACACAGACTTTGAAGATTCAAACGTCGAGATACGAACATGCAAGAGCAGACCAAAAACAACAACGCCTGCAAAACTTTATACTATTTTAAAACGTCAAAGCATTGCTGTTTTCACGACCGCCATTAATAAACGCAAGAAAAAAGCTGAATCAAAACACAAATTCATGGGGTGGGGGCTCTAATCTAATTCAACCCAGAAGGATTTTAGCTAATCTGGATATTTTTTGTGATAATATTTTTTTCTGTTTAGATTTTTGTTCGTCGGGATGTTTCTTGTTTTTCGGGGGTTTAGGAGGAGAGAGAGAGAATGACGCGTGATATAGACGTGAGGAGAACAATGTGGGACGTCCATGGTTGTCTTTAGACTTATTTTGGTCTTTTGTCTCTTGACCTCCCTTTGGCTTTTACAACACTTGCCTTCATCCAATTTTTTGTTTTTCTCATTTTATTCTTATCTATTACTTTTCACATTTTTATTATCCCAAATTTAGCATCTATGTTTTTTTATTTGGAGTGGAGGGAAGATTGAACATCACCTCTCGAGTTCAATGATAAATGATGTTAACTAACTGAGTTACGAATTCTTTTGTTTTGTTTAACGAATTCTTTTTATTATGCATTTATATTTGAATTTTTTCTCATAGTTCAGACAATTTTAATTGCCAATTTTTTTTTCTCGCAGTGTGGTGAGAAATTAGTTTTAAATAAATCTATGTAGTGAAAAAACTGCTACCTATGGTAAAGTTCGTTATCAAATCGAAATTTTTGTCAAAATTTCATCCACATGCAGAAGTAAAAAGGTAATTTCATTACTAATCTTAATCACCCACCATCTTCCCCTCTCTCACATAACCCCAAACTCATTACCCAAGCCATCCCCACTCACTACACTGTTTATAAAATCAAACCAAATTCAATGTTTTCTTCATGAATTCTCCATATTTAATGTTCACTTAAACATAACTAGTATATGGGCACATACAAAGAGTGTGAGAAATTTTTTTGTTTTGTTTTTGAAATAGAAGAGAGAGGAAGAGAGTGATAGAGAATGTGGGAGCGGGAAGTATTTTTTTTTTTTTTTTGAATTAGAGATATATTAGGATTACATGTAGGTGAGACTTTGAAAAAAAAAAAAAGCAAAATTTGGTTGTGTGAAATTACATTTCTACCCCATATTTTTTATTCGTGTTCTGTTTTAATTATAGGGTTAAAATGGTAATTTCATATGATTTTGGTTGATAATAAGTGTTTCATTAATTAGTAGAGATATGCAAGTTGACATCCATATTTTTATTCAATATTCATTGAATCTAGTACTAGCCGTATAGTTAAGTGCTCTAGCATTTGGCCTCATAGTCTCGGGTTAGAAGGCTAGTATCGTAGAGGAATATAATTTGGCATGTGGTTCAATATCTTAGTAGGGTAGGATATTAAGTTTTCACCTATGCGTCCCGAACTCCTAAGTTTGAAATTTCCGTCTTCCTAAATTATTATATTAATTTCAAACCCTCCCCTCTCCTCCCCTTTCCCTTTCCTTAACAATAATAATCTTTTAGTAGATTATCCAAGCCAAACCAATCCTAAATCATAAACGGGCACTTATTTCATGCGTCTTTGTCCTTATATGCATTTAAACAACTGAAACAGTTATAAATAATTCGTACATAAACATGTCAACAGGGGATGTAGCTCAGATGGTAGAGCGCTCGCTTAGCATGCGAGAGGTATGGGGATCGATACCCCACTTCTCCATTCTTTTTAAACTTTTCGTTTTTTTATCCCTTTTTTTTAACTCCTTTAGTACTGCGAGTCTGCGGTCTGCATACAAACGGGAGATAGCGAAATTGAAATGCCCGCCACCTCCTTCTTCTCTACTATTTGAAAGCTCGTGAATACACACACACACACATATATATATATTTCATGTTTTGCAAACTTGTTTTCTGATGAACGGCAATGGCAGTCTCAATCTCAAACACCTCAAAAAATCTATCTGCTCCTCCACTCTCCATCTCAAACACCATTCTCTCAGCCCACCATTCACTTCCCTCCAATGCGGAACCATCTTCCAATCTCTCACCAAAACCAAATCCTTCCCAAAAGGCCAGCAGCTCCACGCCGTCTCTGTCACCGCCGGAAATCTCATCAACAACACCTATCTCAGCACCAAGCTCGCCGCTTTCTACGCAAACTGTGGTAAAATGCCCCAAGCGCAACTGATTTTTGATGGGATTGTACTGAAAAACTCGTTCCTGTGGAATTTCATGATCAGGGGATATGCCTGCAACGGATGTCCGTTCAAGTCTCTGGTTTTGTACCGTGAAATGCTTAGTTTTGGACAGAAGGCGGACAATTTTACCTACCCTTTTGTTCTCAAGGCGTGCGGTGATCTGTTGGTTGTGGAAATTGGGAGGAGGGTTCATGGGGAGGTTGTGGTTAGTGGGTTGGAGTCGGATGTTTATGTGGGTAATGCTCTTCTGGCAATGTACTCCAAGTTCGGGGATATGAGGTTGGCAGGGATGGTGTTCGATAGAATGCCTGGGAGAGATCTAACTTCTTGGAACACAATGATTGCGGGTTGTGTGAGAAATGGTGACCCAACAGAGGGTTTAGCAGTTTTTGAGGAAATGGGGAAGGCGGGATTGAGAGCAGATGGGACAACTTTGCTTGGGATACTCTCTGGTTGTGCTGAGTTGATGGCCTTGAAGGAGGGGAAAGCAGTTCATGCATATGTGGTTCGAAACAGTGGTGAAATACATAACGAGTTTTTGACCAATTCTCTTATTGAGATGTATTGTAAGTGCAAGTCTGCGGCTTATTCGAGGCGATTATTTGATGGGGTGAAATTGAAAGATACTGTGTCATGGAACTCTATGATCAGTGGTTATGAGCAGAATGGAGATGCTTTTGAAAGCTTGAGACTTTTCTGCCAAATGGTTATGGAAGGTGCAGAGGTTGATGAAGTAACTGTCACAAGTGTGCTCGGAGCTTGTGACCAGATCAGCGCCTTGCAATTTGGCATGTCTGTTCATTCATGCATTGTCAAGAAAGGGTTTGGTGGAAATATCTTTGTGGGAACTGCCCTTGTAGACATGTATTCTAAATGTGGAAGTTTGTCTTGTTCCCGTTTTGTTTTTGATGAGATGCCTGTAAAAAACTTGGTTTCTTGGAGTGCTATGGTTTCAGGATATGGTGCTCATGGGAGGGGAGAAGAAGCAATCTCTTGTTATCACGAACTGGTAGCAAATAATTTCACTCCAGATGAAGGGGTTCTCACTTCTGTTTTGTCAGCATGTAGCCATGCCGGCCTAGTCAATGAAGGTAAAGATATTTTTAATAGAATGACGGTAGAATACAATGTGAAGCCTGGACTTGCTCACTATTCATGTTTGGTGGATCTTCTGGGAAGAGCAGGGCGCGTAGATGAAGCATATGAGCTCATTAAGACCATGCAGGTAGAACCTAGCAGTGATATATGGGCTGCACTTCTTTCTGCTTGCAGGTTACACAAGAATGTTATGCTGGCGGAGATTGCTGCACAAAATGTTTTTGAAATGAACCCAAAAGGAGTGGGGAGCTACATTTGCCTTTCCAACATTTATGCTTCTGAGAAGAGATGGGATGATGTGGAAAGAGTGAGAGCTGTGGTGAGAAGGAAGGGACTGAAGAAACCACCCGGCTGCAGCTTTGTGGAGTTAGATAGGATGGTTCATAGGTTTTTAGTTGGAGATAAGTCACACCCACAGACACGAGATATTTATGCCAAGTTAACAGACTTGAATCTGCAGCTCAAGGAGGCTGGATACAAGCCAGACACCGCTTCAGTGTTCTATGACGTTGAAGAGGAAGTAAAGGAGAAAATGCTTTGGGATCATAGCGAGAGACTGGCAATTGCTTTTGCCCTTATTAACACACAACCTGGGACAACAATCAGGATAACCAAGAATCTTCGTGTATGTAACGATTGCCACACAGTAACAAAAATGATCTCTATGCTTATGAATCGAGAGATTATAATGCGAGATATCCACAGGTTCCACCACTTTAGACATGGAGTATGCTCTTGTGGGGATTACTGGTGAATGATTCTGTCATGAGATTGTCTGTACATTCATTCTATGGGAAATACAGATTCTTTTATTCAAACAGAAAACATCTCAAATTGTTTTCACATTGCCAGTTTGCCACCCCATGCCAATTTATAGGTTGCTTTTCTCCCAGCCTTGCTGTTGTATCACTTAAATAGAGCTAAGATTTTGCTTATCAACTTAGAAAGTAGGCCAACAAGTCCACCAGCTCCATCATTGACACTCATATCTGTTTCTTTATCCCATGGGAATGGCTCCTCTGCTTTGGTTGCTTCCAGAAGATCTTCAATCGAAATCTCTGGTTTCGACCTCTCCAAAGGACCTAGGTGGTGATTGTACTTCTCTGGGTCTGGACAGTAATCCTGCATAAATGAGGGATCCGATGACATATTACACCATGAAAGAGCATATTCTTAAATCACATACACGAAGATTTGTTTACCTGATCAGCATGCATCTTCTTTACAAATATCTTGAATATATCAAGATTCGTACTTTTGTAGTAGTTCATCAGACAAACGAAGGTATGTCACCCCATACATCCTTAATTTTGGTTGGCCGTCTTTATTGATGCCATTTGGTCTAGCATTTAGAAGGATTTGGTCATAAGCCACACTGTCGTATCTAGAAAGTGCATTTTCTCCGGCAACTTCTATGTTTTCTCTCCAACCTCCACTCAAAACCTGCACATGTATTTTGCAAAACATGATTGTCAAGAATGCAGTTGTCCATTTTCAATCCATCCTTAGTTTAACTTGTTTGTTCCTTTTTAAATTTGTTATTGATGTGCTTTTTACTTTCCATATTTTTGTAATTGAATAGCATAAATTCGTTAAGAAACATGTTTTATTTAGAACCTGGGTTTTACTAGATACTGTATAATTGTCAAACTAAAGAAAGATTAGTTTTTGTATGGTTTTCCAAGACAATCATTTCGACATGTTTTATGGAGGGAATTGTACAAGAAAACAACAGTGAAACGGATTTTTTTTTCAATGACAAACGAGACCTGAAGTAGGAAAGCTGGTCTTAATAAATTTCAAGATGTTTACCTGCTGAACAAGTTCCTCAGGCGCACTTTTGGCATCAGCACTTTGTTCAGAGTTCCTCATCTCTAAACATGTGAAATTCAAAATGGCATGATGCCTTGACAGCATCCTGGCTATAGGTCGGTACCCATCTCTATCTTTCAAGTTGTAGTATCCTGCGGTAAGCTCCGCGGCGTGATTATCAACTTCATACCACCAGTGGATTCCAGATACCTGTAATCAAGCAGATTCTCGGATTAACATTGGGTGAAAGATCGTAGGTACTGCTAATAAGAGTTTTTTTTATGACATTAGAATATTTACTTTGGCTGCTAGCTTTAATTTACAGCCCACAAAAACTTTGTTGGCTTCATCCAGGATCTGATCACCATGGATCAGTAATTTGTTAGAGTACCAAGTCAAGAAGAACTTCCCTTTCTCAGTAACATATGTCCCATTTGATCTGAAGAACTCTGAGGATTCAGGAGTGTCATTATATTCTCCGGCGTTATCTGGCAAAGCCCATTCAGGATGACCCGCAGCTGTTGCAGCCTCTTTGAACTCTGCTTGGAGATACTTGTCATAGCACTGCAATATGGAATAGGTAACGTGTTTAAAACTAAAACTTGCTCGAATATTTCCAGTAAGCCATGGGATCGTCATGTTAATAAATCAATCCCACCTGAAATTCTCCCATCCCTGGAAAAGCCCACCCTTGACTTTCCGGATAAGAGGGATACCTGAGCTCTCCTGCCGGTCCAAGCCCTACTTCAATGTCTATAATAAGTCCAGTTTCTAGAAAATCCGACATGTTCTCTCTGAAACTTTTCATGTAATCACTGTATATCTGTAACAGAACGATTAACATATAAGTAACCTTGATAAAAATGAAGGAAACTTTAACAAAAACACCACATTTTTACACTAAAAAGTCAATCCTGGTACTATTCACCGTATTCTTTATTTCGTCCTTATCGTTAAAACTCAAAGTTTTCAAGTTTTTTTCATTAGTTTTCCTAAATATGAATGCTAGTTGATGGCATGAACATTTTACATATAGAAATCTTGTGAACCTTACCTGCACAGCAGTTCGTCCATCAAAGAGATGCAGGTTATCCACACCTAGAGTGAGGTATTCCGGGTTCCTATTACCTTTGAGATTGGTATAAAAGATATCAGGGTCTGATTCTCCGATCTCAAGCACCCATTTGGGAATGGGGATGGTTACAACATCTCCTACATTCCCACCACATTGGTGGAATGACATTATAGCTTGTAATTTCAGCCCACAATCTTGAACTGCTTGAAACACGCTCCTGTAAGCACTCCAGTCATACTGCTTAGGCCCCTTTGATTCTATGATCCCCCACCACACATCTATCATGACCCCATCAACACCCGCTGCCCGTAACTCCTTCAGATCCTTAACGAGTTTGTCCCCGTCTTCCAAAACATTGTCAACCGTAACAACTCCCAACTGGTACGAAGAAAAACCCGAAAGGAAAAATTAGAACTTTTACTTTGTGATGATCATTATATTTCATACTATAATGCATACATAGTGTGAGTGAAAAGAAGAATCATGACTTACAGGGAGCATCACGAAGATCGGCACATAGTTTTTGAGCATTTTTTCTTGATAAGTGAGAGTGGTTGCAACCTGCGTTGTTGTGTAAGAGAAGATTTTTTAGGGTTTGATTTGTCTGACGGATGGAGTCGGTGCAACTTTACTGCTCCCAGCTGCCTTTTTATAGAAATATATCACTATCCTTGGTAACCCAAAAAAGAAAGATAAGGACTTCTTCTGCTGCACCTTATCTTTGCACACACACACAGTCTTGGTAGTCCCAATGGGGGGTCATCTATCAGCTGAATCCACATGCTTTTTTTGTTTGCATTCTTTAGGTGCTATTAAGACCACCTCTGAGGGTCTGATCCCATATATGCCCTCAAACAACTTTACAAAATTAGGTCATAGATGCCTTTTTACAAGGGGTATTAAGGTCATTTTATCCCATGGGACACCTAAAGCTTCATTAATCTTAGAGTGAAAAGTAAAGTTGCCCTTCAAGGCTTTTAAAGTTAGTTCAAACTTATGCTTTTTTGTTTGGTCAGTACTACAACGTCATGCTTCTTGCGTCTGTTTCAGTAACTTAACTTAATCATGCATTATTATGCGTTTTAACAATCTTACATTAATGATTGACTTGAGATACCGCAACAGTGACATTCCTATTTTAGGGAAGTTTTTATCCTGTTGCCATCCTTAAGATATGTATGGAAGAATTTGTACATGAGAGGATTTTGAGGCAGTCACTTACCTTTCGTTCTGTGGTGGAGATTTCAGATGCAATAGCTCGAGGACTTTGGATTGCACTTCGGGAGCAGAATGCCGGAGCTGAATTGACTCCTTGCCTCCATACTGTACTTGCTCCCTCTGCACTCTCGAGTACGTTTAAAAATGGAAAATGCCGGCAGAAGAAGCACCTACTGTGGTAAGCACTTATTGTCTCCCCCAAACCACCTAGAGCTGTTGTTCTTGTCAATGTTGTCATGGTGACTATATGTATGGCCTAATTGTCACCAAAACAACAATTGTATGACATTATTGAGCAGAAAGGGAGTCCGTAAGACATGAAGCGTGATGTAGCATGAAAACTCTGGTTTCTTGTTGCCTGCAACGATATATAGGTTATGGTTATGGAAGATTAGAGAGTTTTGGTTGGAGAGGGAAAGAGAAGACAGTGGCCACATTATTTTCTGGCCATGCTTATTTTGATGATTTATTGTTTCTTTCAAGTCATTTTCTTCTCCATTTTTTCTGTGGACTTGAGAGCATCTGTTCAAAAGATAGAAACAAAAAAATTGCATCCAGACAAAAAAAAAGTTTGTATCCCTTTGAAAAGAGGCATGCCTTTTCTTTTTTTGACGAATGATAGGATATTTATTCATAACAAACCTTCGTCACTTTAGTAGGCTAGTCATGGCCACTAGCAGATCCACATAAAGGATAAAGTGTATGCAATGTCCGCTTACTCGCTATGAAGGCAAGATGCTTGACAAAATGCTTCATAGAGTTTAAGGGTAATGTAAGTAGCGAAGAGAAACAAACCGAAACGTAGTGCGAGCTTCATCTTGCTGTTGGGAGGGAATGTTCCTGGATTTTCCTTGGCCATGGCTAGTTAACAAACTCTTCATAAATATGTTTCGTCCTTACCTTCAAGTGAATCGAATTGGAGACATCCTCAACGAAATGGAGACAACCACTACTAAATCAAATGCGTCTTACTTGTTAATTGTGATGTGAAGCAATGGTTTTGCCATATTGGGCTCAGGTAGCATCGATCCATTCATTATAGAGACTGAATTTAGTCTAGAAAAAGCCCACAACTAAAAGGCTTCAAAAGAATTGGAGCCCATTATAAATGCTGTAAATAAGAGCGAAACCGAGGGTAATGTGTCACAATCAAGTGATCCAGCTCCATGCCATAGAGAAATGACATGGCACTCTGGCAGGCAGACTCCCAATATATCATCTTCAACGGCTTTAATTTAGAGAGGAATATTGTCTGCCCTCCTGTTACCGTACCCTTCTCATTCCCTTTTATTTATGTGGTCATGGTTAAGCCACGTCAATATTTTATATTGATTTTTTAATAAAGATAATAAGACAAAAAATAATAGGAATATAAAATGTTGACGTGACTTAACCGTGACCGCATAAATAGAAGGAGATGTGAAGGGCACGGTAACAGGAAGCAGAAAATCTACCTCCTTAATTTAGTCATAAGTACTAACTTTCTACACCGCTCACCTCCTTTTAACGAAGAAAATTGTAATAATGGTTGTTTAATTTTAACTTAACTGGATTAATAATCTTTCAATTAAAAATTTATGACCATTAGTATCTTAACTCATCAAAATCAATGTTCTACAAAACGGCCTAAGCGGTGGTGACCCAAAATGTTTTCTTGCAAATCGGTTGGGGTCTAGGCGGCACTTAGGTGGGTGAGGCAGTGCTAGGCGGCTAGGAGGCTAGGAGTGTTTTTTTTTTTTCTTTTTTTTTGAAAAAAAAAAATCCTATCTACATTACTATATTTCCTTATTTTCCTCATTTTTGCATTTTGTGTGGTTTAAAATTGGGAACTTATTGTACATGTGTCATCCTACAATACTCCTCACTATGGTTTTATGACATATATGCTTAATATGTTTTTAAATTTTGGACTTGTTGGATACTCTTTTTGCATTTTATTATTCTTTTATTATCTTATCCATGAATTTCATACAAGTTTAATTTTTTGTAAGTGTCAATATGCACTTATTTACAAGATGTACAAGAAATTTACCTAAATCCTCCTAGGCCACCTAGCCACCTAGGCGCTAAGCGCCAGTCCGCCGCCCGACCAGCGCCTAGCGTTTTTTAGAACCTTGATCAAAACATGCCTCTATAGTTTTTTTGTCAACTCTGTCAGAATTGTATCAAAATTAGTCATGCTGGAATGACCATTTCTACAATTATGTTAAAATTAAGGGACCACTACACCAAGTGTGTTAAAGTTAAGAGATCATTTCTTTAATTAGATTAAAGTTGGGAGACCATTAGCTACAATTTTTCTTATATTGTTTTCCATATTTGCCCCTTGATTTAGTCTCATGTGTGTGACAGTGACTCATTTTGACGGAAGTTTTAACGAATTTAACAAAAAGAACCATAATTGCACGTTTTGATGAGTTAAAAATCAACGAATTTTTAGTTGAGAAACTTACTTCAATAGAGTTAAAATTGAGAAATCATTATTATAATTTCTTTAATTTAAAGTAGAGTTAACCTAAATTCATTTTGCATTGAGATGGTTAATATTTTCCAAGCCGATTGAACCTAAATTACTGAATGGGAAGAAATATAGAGTTGGATCGGTTAATCATCCAATCTATCTAACCCGATCGAGTTGCATCTCTACTTATTGTCAAGAAGATGAAAGGGCATTGTGGGAAATCACTCTGCAAAACTGCAGTTGAAACATGAGAGATTTTTCAGTGTGATCGGCACACGAGTTGGTACACCACGTGTCACTAAACAAATTGTGAAATATATGTGTTAAAAAGTTAATAACTTCAAAAATAAAAATTTTACAATTTACATAAAAACACGTGATGTATCACTCGTATTCGTCTCAATAAAAAATTTCTCCTGAAACAGGTTCTTTTGAGAAAACAGCCAATGCAGTTGGCCTTGGCAAATGGCCAGAACTGGGAGAAATCGACTTTCCCATTGAAAATTAGCCTTCACGTGCCTCACTTACCCTCTCTCTCCCTCTCTCTCTCTCTCTCTCTCTCTCTCTCTATCCTAGTAACTCCAAAAAGGACGAAAAATGCACCGTCACTACCCTCACTCTCTTCCTCCGCCTTCTTCGCCATGAAAAGAAGACGACGAAAAACACCCAGCAAACCCCACCACCACCGCCATTCTCTCTGAACCCACACCCTGCAAAAGCCAGCAGAAACCCAGCTAACCAAAATGTGCTATGTGGGAAAAGCAACAAAGATCTTCATTTTTTTGGTGACAGTGTTGGTAGTGTTCGGGCTGGTTTTCGGATTAGGCGTTCTCCGCCACGGCCTCCATAAATCCCACAAATGCTCCGCCGATTCGGATTCCTGCAGCCCTCTCCCCTTCCCACCAATTCAATTCCCTAACCCCAGTTCCGGTTCGAACCAGCCCAGCTCACCAAATCCCGATCCAACTCTGACCCAGCCCAGCCCACCTAACGCCAATTTCAACCCGCCTCCGCCGCCCAACCCAGATTTAACCCCGTCTCCGCCGACGTCAACTTCAAGCCCGCCTCCTCCAACTCCGCCGACAACAATTCTAAGCCCACCTCCGCCAACTCCGCCGACATCAATTCTGAGGCCACCTCCGCCAACATCAATTCTAAGCCCACCTCCGCCAACTCCACCGACATCAATTCTGAGGCCACCTCCGCCGACATCAATTCTAAGCCCACCTCCGCCAACTCCGCCGACATCAATTCTGTGGCCACCTCCGCCGTCATCAATTCTGAGTCCACCTCCGCCGACATCAATTCTGAGTCCACCTCCGCCTAACCCAACTTCCAATCCGCCATCTTTTCAGCCGTCTCCGCCAGCTACAAAGGCGGCGCCGCCGTTCAATCCGCCAAGTGAAGCCCAGGTGACTGCAGGTCCTGCCCGTGTTTAGCTGCCATAGTACAAGTTAAAAATTTGGCCCAATTTATTTCGAATTTTGGAGAGCAGCTGTTTTTATTCTTTTGATTCATATTCTTGGATTGACGATCAATGGGTTGGGTACGTGGATTTGTATATAAAGGTGTTTGTGAATTTTTGTGTATTTGATTCGCGAAATCCGAACGAGATCGTTTTACAAATCTCAATCGGTGAACGGATCAGAATCAAGCATCATTTATCACGCAATTCGACTACTTTTCGTGAATTTAGACTGTCTCAGTCAGTGTTCCAGTGTTTCTTGTTTTACCATGGTGATGCCTACTTTTTCTCTTTTCTTCTGTGGATTTCGATGTCTCCGTATGCCCTTGTCAATCAAGGACAAAGAATTGTCTGCCATTCGATGGCCTTTTTTGCCTTTCTATTTTGTATGATCAGGTTAAATCATGTCAATATTTTTTTTTATTTTTTATAAAAATAATGAGATAAAAATAAATAGTAATATAAAATGTTAACGTGAGTCACACAACAGAAGGGCAGAGAAGGGCATCGAAAGTAAAAGGACTGACAACCCTTGCCCGTCAATCAGGTTTACTACGTTGTCGGTTGTCCTATTCCTAGTAATACAATATTTGGTCTAATTTGAAGTTATTTTTTACAAAATTTTTTTTTGAGTACTTTTAGAATTTATAAATATTTTCGGTTACTTTAAAAATACACTTGCAAATGAGTATTTTGGTTGCAAAAGTACACTTGCAAACGAGTATTTTGTTTGCAATATTTGCATTTTCTTATCGCAGATTGCAATATTTGCTTTCGATACATATGCGAAATTGCATACAGGTTTTCACTCAAATACCCTAATAATTCAACTTGTTATAACAGAAAGTTCCATAGTTTGTAAATAACCATCATGCAATATGTCAATACTATTGATGTGTAGTTTATAAAAGAAAATACTTTTCATTCACCTCTTATGAAAGATGCATCACCTTATCTATTAATTGTGATCAATTTATTTTGACCGTACAAATTTTATAATTGAAGCCGCTTATTTCATAATCTTCATTTAAGTATCACATCTATTAAATATCAATCAAATAAGAGATCATTTGGTCATTCATACATATTGAACAAATAAACGGCATTTTTACTAAGTAATAAATTCATGATAAACTGTTCATCTATCTATTAAATATGGATGTTGAGTGGTTAGATCAACTGCTGGTGCAGTTGGGTCTGCTTCAACTAATCTGGTTGGAATGTTTCAAAATCTTTAAAATCATACAATCAATGGGGTATTTCTATATTCCAATAATCTTGGTTTTTTTTTTCTTAATGTATATTAAAAAAAAAGTGGAGGCAAGTTAATTAACCAACTTATGTAGTAGCTAGCTAGTAGTACTTATAATTTCCAAGTAAAACTGGATTTTTAGTTATAGCTTGTACATTTTATAAATATTGTATAAAATTGGAATAAAATGCTGAGGAAATTTTGTCACACAGAAAACAAAAATAAATACATTCTTCATGTACAATCACGTAAATATACCTTGCTTAAAACCCTAGTGGGCTAGCAACAACATAATCAAAACGCTGAACCCGACAGTGAGACTGATTGGGAGACTGCCTATGTAGTTTGGTGCTGAAGCAGAAGGTTGCGGTGAAGACCCGGTTCGAGAAATGGAACTAGGAGCTTCAGTTGAAGGAATGTGATCAGTAGGGTCTGATGCAGGACTGATGGGTAATCCAGATGGCAGAGTAGGGGACAATGTGGGAGCAGATTGTGGTACAGGTTCTGCCGGCGAGGCAATAGAAGGTTCCGGAGCCAAACTAGGAGTTGCCGGCGAAGGAGTTGGAACTAAAGGAGATTCTAGTGGGGAAGGGCTTAGAGGAGAAGCTGCTGGTGCGGCAGAAGTTGCAAGAGTGTGGACTTCAAGCTTCATTCCTTGGCTACAATGTCCAGCTGTTCCACAGATGAAATACCTTTTGCCTGGAGAAGATAGAGGAATGGTAGTGCTTCCACCACTGTAAGACTGAATTGAGTTCCTTGCTTGACAAGAATCATAGTCTGCCTTTGGCACTTCAATCACTTCATGGTTTGGTGAGTACTGAAAATCTGCGTACATACAAAAAGTATTTGTTAATTTAAGTAAACATCGGATAAAATTATGGTAGTAGCACTTCAAAATCCTCATCACGCGGTCTTCCCTTTCTTCGCTGTTTTTTTTTTTTTTTTTTTTTTTTCACTAGAAGGGAATGTTGACTAGTTGAAGTGTGCGAATATCAACTCCTATATTATAAGATATTTCCAATCAATATCTTTGGGTTTGTAAATAACTTACTGAGATTATCTCCGACTAAGAATGAATGTGACGATGCCCAAGTTTTAAGATCAGTGGTTGAATCCCACCTCCCATTTGGACCTCCGACTGTGTAAGTGACTGCCATGGCCGATTCTATGAGCATGGTCACAATAACCAGGTTCATCAATGTGTTTCTTGGAGCTGCCATATTTTACTTAATTAGTAATGAAAGGGTGAATAAGTTGAAGAGTAGAATTAAGTAGTAGAGAGAGCCAACCACATAGATATATAGAGGTTGAAGGAAAAAGGAGAGGCATTTGAAAGTGAAGATAATATTAATTTAGGGTTTAGTTGTTTTAGTTGGTCAAGTGTCATGATGATTAGATAAGGATAGGTTGTAGGCTCATGTTGGTAAAAATATACTTTCTTCTTCTGCCGCAACAATGATATTTTTCGAATATTTTATTTTCACATTTATTTTTACTTTTTGCACATATTTATTAAATTTTTATCATTGATTTTTTTTAATTTATTTGATTCGGCTGAAAACTATAAAGATTGTATGAGAAGTAAAAATGATTGTGTGTATAGTACTACCTATCTTTTTTTTATGTAGATAACATAGTGAGTAAATAGTTCAATTTTTTCTTGTCACCATTTAATGTGAATTATTAATTCAAGCATTGTTTTGAATGTGGATTCATATATTAACTTCTTGACATAATTTAATGTTTTTTTTAATGAATACATAATTGAAATCTATGAACAATTAAAGTGGAGATAAATTTTAACATGTATCGTAGTGTATTTTTTTTATAATATAAGTATATAAATGTTGATATATTACGTTTCTAGAGTACATTAAAACAAAAAAAAAACACAAGTGTTATGATTTGAGTTGAATAACACTTTTACATGGCGGTGTTAAACTGAATCTGATGTTTAAATATTGTTAACAAAAACAAAAAAGTAGACATGAAAAACAAAAGAGCCAAGCCAAATTAACTTTTGCAAATGGAGTGGTTTATGGCCTGCACGTTAAACAGTTAATGAACAGGGTGGCTGACTTCATCTTCATTCATGTTTAGTAGGTATACATCGGTTCACCTAATCTAATATTCCAAACCGGCAGAAGTTAAATAAGAAAAAAAAAATGAAGCTATCATGAAGTGGTTCAATGAAATACCGACACGTTTTATTTCCAAATGTCTGCACAACTAACCAAACCAAGCACCCATATATTCTGTTTCACTAAAAAAAAAACCCCACATATATTCATAAGAATTACGAGGATGCAGCTTCAACTAGACCCCATGCAATATTACGAAAAGAATGTACCAAATTTTCACGTGTTATAATAATAATAATGAATGACATAGTCCATAAGTCTTATTTTAAAATATAGAAAATTATTATTGGCACTCCAAAAATCTTATTTTACACTTCAAACTTTCTATAATTAGTGAAAAATACACTTGTAAGGAGTGTAGAATGAGATTTGTAGAATGCTAATAACAGTTCCTAAAATATATTAACAAAATAAATTCATTTGTTATAATTTATGTAGAATATAGCGTCACGTGGTCGTGTTTCAAATATACTGAAAATTTGCTTTGAAAAGAAAATATATAAGTTACTACTGAAAACAAAAAATGCTCACATATTCCAATGCAAACTTTCAGCAGCTGATGGAATCTGTATGTATGGAAGAACATGAAATTATAGCTTCACCAAATCTGGTTCGGTTTACCAAAAGCAAATGGTTCACCAAATTTTGGTTTGGTAAACAAGATTTCAACGATGGGGACAGGAGAGAAGTGTAAAAATCTCAGTAGATCACCACAAAAGAAAACATTCAGTGATGAATGCTAGTAGTTTGCTAGTAGTTTGGTGTAAACAATTTGTGCCTTCCCTTGGCTTGCAGCGTGCATGTGAAGCAAAGAAAATTGTTCTTTAGTGGTTGTTTTTATGAGAACGTGAACGTTAAAAAAAGTCTTACATTGGCGAAGTAAAATCTTGTAAGAGCTTATAAGCTGTTTATAAGAAATAATTTTGGTATTACTTGTTTGACAATTTGAGCAAGTTCACAACATCGATAAAAATCAAATCAAGGTATGTATACATAACTTTCTAAGAGTATCTCCAAAGGAGATGTCAAAATCATAGGTGGAATGCCATTGTGCATATTTGACATCAAAAGTCTCTCCAACCGAAATATTATTTGTTGACTGGATTTGAAGGCTTTGTGATTTGGAATCAAATTTGACATCAATGTCAAATTTATTTTTAATTCATTTTAATAGTGGGTCCCTTATTCTACTAACATTCTAACCAATAAAAATTTTGTTTCTGTTGTGACCTATATTTAACTGACTAGGGAAGAGCGCCTGCGGCAAGGAGAGAGGTTGTAGAGAGAATGTATTTGTGGGGATGTGTAGAGGAATGCGTGTTATCCCCCAACGTAGTGCCTTTATTTATGGTAATAAGGGAAATAAGAAATCCTTCATCTCCAAGGAATACAAGACCATATAGGAAAAGATAACTAAAATCAAATCTAATTTAGCATTTACACAATCACACTTAAATTAGAAGTTTATAACACTCCCCCTTAAGTGTGTAAATACTCAAGTAGATTCGGCATCATGTAGAAGTTGAGGAAGTCAACTCATCGACACTGATTCTGGGAACACGTTATTCTCAAATAAGGTAGGAACTTGTATAAGGAAGTAAGTCTCACAAAAAAACCCCTAAGGCTATGGCAAAAACCCGAGTAGGTACAAAATCCATAGTCTAAGGAAAAATGCGTGAGCAATGCAAAGTCAAATGAAACGTCTACGGGACGTCCTCAGGGATATGATCAACCCAAGGTGGGTGCCTCGTTAAAACCTAGTTAGTTAGTAAAAACCCAGTAGGAAAAATGCCCCTAATCGTAGGGAAAAAAGTATATTAAGGTCAAGCAAGTATACTTCAGGATACTCCCTATGAGTTTGATACAATTTCAAAGAGAAATAGCAATATTACAACTCAGAAAGTTTACGCATACCAATTCGATGAACAAGCTTCTGAAATGTTGTCTTCGGTAGTAATTTGGTGAAGAGGTCGGTCAAATTGTCTTGTGAACGGATTTGCGTGACTTCAATCTTTTGATGTTTTTGTTGTTGATGTGAGAAGAAATTCGGCGTAATGTGCTTGGTGTTCTCTCTATGACATCCCATCGCCCAGGGGAGTGATCCTTAAGTGTATATTCCCATCTCTACCTAGCACGAGGCCTTTTGGGAGCTCACTGGCTTCGGGTTCCGTAAGAACTCTGAAGTTAAGCGAGAAGGGGGCTAGAGCAATCCCATGATGGGTGACCCACTGGGAAGTTGTTCGTGAGTTCCCAAAAACAAAACCGTGAAGGAATGGTAAGCCCAAAGTGGACAATATCGTGCTACGGTGGTAGAACGGGCCCGGGAAGTGATCTGCCCCGGGCCGGGATGTGACACTCTCCTTTGATGTAACCCTTCTTGAGCTGTTCGATGCATTGAGTTGTCTTCATAGATCGTCGTAGGGACATCAACGACGGGGTAAAGATCGCAGGAGCTTCGAATATGGCCCACAACTGCTCTCAACCAAAAGCATTCCCAAGTTACTTCATGTAAGGCAAGAATTTCTGCATGGTTAGACGAAGTGGTAACTAAGGTCTGTTTAGTTGACCTCCAAGATATCGTGGTACCTCCAACGATAAAGACATAACCCATTTGAGAACACGCCTTTGTATGGATTAGATAAGTATCATGCGTCGGCATAACCAACTAGGTGAGAATCGACTCGAGAAGAGGGGGTGCGGCATCACTTGAGGATCCATAGGGATATAATAAGCCCAAATCTGTAGTAGCCTTAAGGTAGCGGAAAATGTCTTTAACACCAATCCAGTGTCTGGGTGTTGGTGCATTACTGTATCTTGCCAAAAGATTAACAGTGAAGGAGATGTCGGGTCTAGTGCATTGAGCTAAGTACAATAAAATGCCTATCACACTTCAATCTTCTAAAATCTCTTCATCATCCTCCTTCGGAAGGAAGGGATCCCATTTCGCATCTAGCGATCGAACGATTATAGGAGTACTTGAAAGCTTCGCTTTAGGAAGTTTACGCATACCAATTCCATGAACAAGCTTATGAAATATCATCTTCGGCAATGATTTGGTGAAGAGGTCGACCAAATTGTCTTGTAAACGGATTTGCGTGACTTCAATCTTCTGATGCTTTTGTTGTTGATGTGAGAAGAAGAACTTCGACGTAATGTGCTTGGTGTTGTCTCCTTTGATGTAACCCTTCTTGAGCTATTCAATGCATGTTACGTTGTCTTCATAGATTATCGTAGGGACATCAACGACGAGGTAAAGATCGCAGAAGCTTCGAATATGGCCCACAACTGCTCTCAACCAAAAGCATTCCCGAGTTGCTTCATGTAAGGCAAAAATTTCAGCATAGTTAGACGAAGTGGTAACTAAGGTCTGTTTAGTTCACCTCCAAGAGATTGCGGTGCCTCCAACGATAAAGAATAACCTGTTTGAGAACACGTCTTGGGCGGATCAGATAAGTATCATGCGTCGGCATAACCAACAAGGTGAGAATCAACTCGAGAAGGGGGGTAAGGCATCACTCGAGGATCCATAGGGATAGAATAAGCCCAAATCCGTAGTACCCTTAAGGTAGCGGAAAATGTCTTTAACACCAGTCTAGTGTCTGCGTGTTGGTACATTACGGTATCTTGCCAAAAGATTAACAATCAAGAAGAGGTCAGGTCTAATGCATTGAGCTAAGTACAATAAAACAGAATTGCCTGATCTCAATTGCTGCTATATATGCACAAGCTTGGCAATCGATTTTAGAGAGATCGCCGCGGCATCGATCAAGGCCATAAACGACGTCGTTGTTCTGACCAATGCTTGTGATGTAATATCCTGTTTGAGATGCATTGGCAACAAGGGAAGTGAGGGTAAGATCTAGGTTTTGCTCATAGACACTCCCGGAAGTGTAAATGGCAGCGGTGTTCCAGTTGAAAATATTTAATCTTTTGCGCTTTAGCGGGATAGTAAATTTGAAGAATGCATGAAATAAGGAGAAAATAAGAAGCGTATAATGCAAAAAAAATCATTTTAAAAATGATAAAATGGATTAGAAGCAGAAAAAATTGCAGCAAATGAAACACCAAAGATTATGTGATGAATGCTGAACAAAACATGTTCCGGGACATTTCGTCATCGAAAATAACTTACACAGGGAAAAATAAAAAACTATAAAATGGTTTAAATTTAGAGCAAGTACTTAAATTTTAAAAATGGTGAAAGAAAGATTATATATGCATATGTAGTTTTCAGAATCTGATTACGTGTAGTTCATCACGTCTACATAATTTTAGTATCTTTGTTTCTATGAAGATTAAAGTAACACCAAACATAAAATCCAAATGTCGAATACCAAAAAGAGTCAAAGTAAACACGCCGTACACGACCATCGTCTCAGCAACCAAGTTAAGAAATAAATACAAAACTGAAACAAGTACTTCTAAGCAACGACTTGGAAGAACCAGTACTTCTTTTTTCTTTTCTTTTTTTGGTCAATCCTTCTTCTTTTTTAAATGCAATATTCACCCCTGGCCGGCTGGCGTATATAGGCCAAGAGAAATTTGGGAAATCATGAGAGAGACCTGTTGAGTTTTGTTCACAAGTGTTGCTGAGCGTAGTCGATGCGTGAGTGATGTCAACATGTATGTGCTAGGGCATTTCGTCAAACACGTGTATAGGATTATTTCAATTATATTGAACATGCCTTCGTCGAAGATACTAATAATTTTGAGTCTCTTATATATATATATATATATTTTTTTTTTTTTCCCTCCATACGTTTGGAGCTTCTTACGTGGGACATAAGGAACCAGCTTGAATAGGTTATTGATTTAAAGTACATTGTATATGGGCTAGCGCAATGCTCCTATTGACCTCTCAAACTGCATAAATTATTTACTTGAAGTAGATCGAGACCTTCGGAAGCGATGTCCTCCAAGTCAAGGTGCTATAATTTGGTACAAAGGTTGTTTTTGAAATACTGATCAGATGCACATACATATACCTAGTGACGGTGACGCGAACAATGCTCTTTACGTGACAAAGACACCAAATTCATTGATGCACCCCCATCGTCTGATGATAAAGTTCATGACTTGTTTATTCGATTATGTTCAAAATCTTCTGTTTAGTCACCTTCACGGTGCAGTTCAATGCACTGGTGATGTGTAAGAAGTGTCTTGATGCCTCAATATTGAGGAACTTATAAATCAAAGACATGGAGTGAGAAACGGGTGCGCTCATTATCGAAGACTTTAACTTTACTCCCTTGCTAACAATGAACTTTAATTAGAGGAACTTCTAAAATTTCAAGATAACAATTATAAGAAACATAAGAAAAATATTGAATCTTTGCTTAGACAAACCACAATTTTTGTTCACATGGTGCATTATTTCTTGGGATGTAATATCCACAGACCACATTTTACTTCTCACACACCTTTTTAATTTTCGGCCGTCGGATCAGATGAATTGAAGAAGATCAAGAGACAGAAATTATCAAGGGGTGTGTGAGAAGTAAAATAGGGTGTGTGGATAGCACACCCCTATTTCTTAATCCAACTTTGCAAAAGTACGAAAAAACTAACAAAGAAATTTGATGCCAGAACTTCATATTGTTGCATATGAAATGCTTCTTAAGCAATCTCTTGTGGCCTCCTTACTCAACATTGTATAAATTTCAAGTCAAATTTGCTTGAATTTAGGCTTTTCTAGATTTGTGGATCCTTGAAACCTCCATCCAAGAAATCAGTCGAATTCGAGACAACAGATTTCAATGTCGAATACAACGGCATTCATAATTTACATCGGATTAGACTATTAAGTAGTATTAATTTCCCTAACATCTACAATAATTCGTGATTTATGGCATACATATTACATGATCTGTATGGTATAATATTGCTGTATAATTAATCCAGCTATATGCGAATACGAAACACCCCTACGGATGCATATGGATTAGTTCTTCTTCTTTGCATTCTCTGATTTCAATTTCCATCACCTTGCTGCCCGAAGAAGGTATAATACATCGCAACATTGCCTTGGCGGCGCCTGCAACTGATTAATTCACGAAAACATGGAATAATGATAGATGAGTTTTTATCTAGAAATAATGAATTGTAAGGGCCAAAATCTAAAGCACCCTATATTATAAGCAATACCTATTTCATATCAAAGTTCAGCTTATGCGAGTACACTCTGACCTCCTCCAGCTTCCTCGGAGAAGCCATGTCGTAGAAGCAATTTTCATAAGATTTCTTGTAGATGCTCTTGATTCTATCTGCACCAGAAGACACATTATCCAGAAAGAAAACAACCGGCCTTCGACACGGATCCTTGTGATGTTCTCTTGTGTTAAAAGTATAAACTCCTGTTTTGATGCAGGGATACCAAAGGTGTCACTGGATGCGAAGCCACCAGACCAAACATATCGCCGTGAATGTCATTCTGTTTCAATTTTCCAACCCAAAACCAAAATATTGTTTCTTTGATATAGAAACAAACAAAAAGCCCACGGATATTTCAAATTAAAACTACTAAAATGTGAATGTCATATTTGATTTGATGAGCTAAGAAAAGGGTAAAGAAAGTTGAGGTTCCACTATAAAACAAATTAGTTGTACGAGTAGCCCAAACTTGCAAGGTTTCTCCTTTCATGAGACTCTTTTATCTTTACATTCTCACACGCCCTCTCATGTATGGCGAATTTTCAAGCCAAATACGTGAACACACAAATTGTGTGATGTGGAGCACGTTTGGCCGTTGGGCTTCACATGTTAGCCAATCTGCTCTAATACCAAAAAAAAGTTGAGGTTCCACCGTAAAATCAATTGATAATAGAGATTAGTCCAACTTACTTAAAAGCCCTTGCAAGATCCCTCATTCTATCAATGTGAGATTTATTCTCAACAAATAGTACCTGATGGAAATCGGGTTTGCGTGTTAATCCAACGCCGAGCTCTGCCAAGCAAGAGGAAATCCTAGAGTTGCTTCCATAGAGATGCGGATATCGTTCTAAACACGAATCAAACACCTTCGCCAGTACTTTTGCCAACGGGGACTTGTAGCGAAACCTGCACCACCATAAGCCATTCCAATCTGAATACCCTATTTTGCTCGTAAACTTTGGAGTTTGACCCAATGTAGTATCACAGACCACGATCATACTTTGAAAGTATCTTCACCAAAATTCTCAGGGAAAAAAATCGTGTCATCATCTCCGAAGACATACCACCTCACATTCGTATGGTATATATGTCGTTCACCCAATCTAATATTCCAACCCAGGAGAAAGTTAAATGAGAAAAAGTATGAAGCTACCGTGAAGTGGTCCAATGAAATAATGACCCCATGCAATATTACAAAAAGATTGAACCAAATTTTGACTTGTTATAATAAAAATGAACAATAGAGTTAATATTGTACCAAATGCATTTGCTTGTTATAATTTATGTAGAATATAACGTTAATTGGTCATGTTTCAAGTATATTAGAAAATTACCATGAAGTGGTCCTGTGACAGCCCGTCCCAGAAATATCAAAAACGTATGCGTGAAAAGACAGTTTTGCCCCTAGTTTGTTTTCTTTACGTTTGTTGGTTGTTTTGAGTTTGGTTGGCATGTTTGGAGCCACACACTCCTTCCCACACACCACATCCCTCTTTCTCTCTGTTTCCTGCACTGTCCTGAGTCCCCATTCCTTCCATTTCCTTCGAACGTACGGACACACACGCAAAACCCATCAAACCTCCACAGATCGAGGAAACCAAGACCATATTCGAGCTCGTAAGGCTTGTAGGAGTCCAACCATACCATTTTCAGGTAAGAACTCCATCGTTTTCACGTCGATTCAACAATGTCCGATTTGAGGTACTATTCATGCACACGTGATTTCTCACGTTTTAGGAAATTTCAAGCTTGTAGGAAGCTTGGTGAGGTCCCAAGGAGGCTCGGAGTAGTTCGTTTGAAGGAATTGGACGTCGGGATCGTTGGTTTCGAAGTTGGCCAGAGTTGGATCGATTTTGCAGGTGAGATTTCGTGGTTTTTAACCCTTGAAAGTAGTATGATTGTGTTCCTCTAGTTCTAAGCTTCATTTTGATACCAAAATCGTGGAATTTGGTTGAAAAACGAAGAAGATATCGAAGTTTAAAGTTTTCGCGATTTTTAGGCGCCGGAGGCTCGCCGGGGAAGAAGACGGAATATTCCGTCAAGTCTGACGGAATATTCCTGACACCGTTGACGGAATCTGTCAAAACTGACAGAATATTCCCTACGACGTCAGTTGACGCCGTCAGCGTGCCAGGCACGTGCCTGCGCGTGGCCGGCGCGTGTGGCCGTGCCTTGGCCGGCGCGTGGGGGCGCGTGCGGTGATGAAAAATTATTTTAAAAATTTGGGGATGTTCGTGAGGTTGAGTAGATCACGTTGGTGTATTCATACACCCCATTTGAGCATTGTATGAGAAGTTATTTCTAAAGTTTGGTTATGTACTTTAAAATTAACGTTTTTATAGTTATTTCGCATATAGGTGAGACATATCCCGAGGACGAGCGTGGTCACTCGAGGTAGGGGGGTTACGACCCTTCCACTTACTAGTGAGTGGGCTTTTGGTTTTCCGTATATACCTATATACTTATATTTTCTCAGAAATTGATTTAAATGCTTATTAGTTATATGCCAAACATTATATTATCGTCAATTATCCATCATTAGTTGCATTATTGGGCGTATATATTTTTATACATATGCATATTTGGTGCTGTGGATGCACAGGTAAGTGCCAGGTAAATGTTATTCACGTTTATATTCAGTAGTGATTCGAGATGCTTAGAGAGCTCATAACCTGCACCCCCGGTGTTACTGCTCCCACCCAGAGTAGGGCACAGTCCTTCACGTGTTGTTCACCTCCCGCACCACACGCTCAGCTTGGATCCAAGTTAGGTGCACAGTCCTGTTGTACAGACCACCTTAGGTGGTTCCGACTCGTAGGTGACCCACGATTATTCGCACAGCCTTCACGTGATCATAGCACTAGAGCGTTTATATGTATTACACCCAGGCCTGTCGTACAGACCACTTTAGGTGGTTCCGACTCGTGGGCAGGTTCAGTTATAGTGATTGAGATCTAAGCTCTAGATTCAGCCGTACAGGTCACGTTAGGTGACTCCGGTTGCCAGATTATATGTTATTGATATGATTTATACCTGAGCACTTGCATTTCATTATGAGGTTTCGACATGGCATATTCTTGAGCATGATTGGCTTATCTATATATACGTACATATGTTTATTTTCTGGGAAGTATACAGGTTTTACGGCGAGGGGTTAGAATCTTGATTTTGAAATGGTTTTCGAAAAGCTTTGTTTTTGCCCACTCACGCTTTTGTTTTGCGTCCCTCCAGGTTCTAGCTGTTCAGTTGGTTTGGTGGTTTCCCAGAGGGCTTTCCCAGCATTTCTGACAGACGATCACCAGCGTAGGGCCACCTTCGGGTGTACTGTTGTCGCGTCATTTTAGTTTGGACTGCTTTAGGCTTTCTGCTCTGAACTTGTGTCTCACTTACGCTAGCATTTATTACTTCTACCTGATGTATGCTAGTTTTTATTTATTCGTACTTTTACGTTACTACTTTATTAGCTTCCGCACTGTGCACATGGCTACGTCACTTCCATGTGACGGCCAGCACGCCCTGATCTAGGTCGGGGTGTGTCAGGTCCAATCAAACACTGACACGTTTTATTTCCACATGTTTGCACAACTAACCAAACCAACAAGCACCCATATATTCTGTTTCACGGAAAAAAAAAAAAAAAAAAAAAAACATAGATTCATAAGAATTACGAAGATGCAGCTTCAATGAGACCCCATGCAATATTACGAAAAGATGGTACCAAATTTTCACATGTTGAAATAAGAATGAATGATAGAGTCAATAAGTCTTATTTTACGGTATATTAACAAAATAAATTCGTTTGTTATAATTTATATAGAATATAACGTCATGTGATTGTGTTTCAAATATATTGAAAAATTGCTTTGAAAAGAGAATCTATAAGTTACTACTGAAAACAAAAAATGCTCACATATTCCACTCCAAACTTTCAGCAGCTAATGGAATCTGCATGATATGGAAGAACATGAAATTATAGCTTCACCAAATTATGGTTTGGTTTACCAAAAATACATAAGGTACACCAAATTTTGGTTTGGTAAACAAGATTTCAACAATGGGGACAGGAGAGAACTGTAAAAATCTCAGTAGATCACCGCAAAAGAAAACATTCAGTGATGAATGCTAATAGTTTGGTGTAAACAAATTCTGCCTTTCCCTTGGCCTGCAACGTCGACGTCAAGCAAAGAAAATTGTTCTTTAGTGGTTGTTTTTTTTTTTCAAGAATGTGAAGGTAAAAAGAGTTCTACATTAGCGAAAGTAAAATCTTACTAGGGCTTATAAGGAGTTCATCGAAAATAAGTTGGTATTAGTGGTTTGACAATTTGAGTAAGTTGACATCATCTACTGATCAATAAAAATCAAATCAAAGTATGTATACATAATTTTCTAAGTTTCTTCGAGGATCTACATTTTTGTATAACAAAAAATGAGAAACAACAAATTAAGAATCTATTTTTGCTCACCATCATCATGTGGTGAATAGACACAAACTTAAAAGTTTAAACTTATCAAACAGTGATATATAGGGTGATGAACATCACCATTACTTGAGTGTGATGAGCAAAAATATTCCCATAGACTAATAATTTGAGCGTTTAATCTACTTTGTCGCTAGGTAGCTAGCTAGAAGAGATATCTAATATCTTTCCAATTATTAGGACATTGCGCAATTGCTAGCTAACCTAGCGAGGATAGAGTTCAGAGACTGTAACATCATTTACTGACTGAGCTGCTTCTGCTAACATATCGAGCTCAGATGCAGTTAAGTTCTGTGAGTTGGCGGAGCTTTCCTGTCGGACATAAAATGCTGGCTGCGAAGGCACGGCGGAGGTAATAGTGTAGCTATTGAGCATCATAACAACCTCTGACATAGTAGGTCTTTCAGCCGCAGCTTCTTGAACGCATAACAACCCAATGTGGATGCACTTCAAAACTTCATATCTAGGCCACTGGTCTCCCAAACTCGGATCCAATAACTCCAATGATGTTCCATTTGCCCAATGCTGCCATGCCTACGTGACAATTTCAAGTGTTAACTTCAAGTCAATATAACTTTAAGAAATTTGTTCAGTCAAGTTAACGTGTTATATATGTTGTCATGTTGTGAAATTCAATCATTAATCATGTCAATTATTTTTTACATACTTACATAACTTTGTAGATTTGAGAAAGTGCGGAAGCTGGAGTTCTTCCGACCTGTTATAATTTCAAGAACTAAAACCCCAAAGCTAAAGGCATCAGATTTGGTCGAAAATTTTCCATATTTAGCATATTCTGGTGCCATGTATCCACTGCACATCGCAAATGTTTGTGTTAGAGATCATGTATCAAGCAATAAATATTAAATATCTAACTAGGTATTAAGTTTGTGACATACAAAGTACCAGAAATCCGGTTCGTATTGCCATGAGTTTGGCTCTCGCCGAACAATTTGGCTAAACCAAAATCAGATATTTTGGGGTTCATGTCTTTGTCTAACAGGATGTTGCTGGCTTTCAAATCTCGATGAATAATCCGAAGCTGAGAATCTTGATGCAGGTAAAGTAGCCCTTGAGCAATTCCGACAATGATTTTGAACCTTCTTTCCCATTCCAAACTAAATGTTCTCCCCTGACCTATATTCAGAGTTTAAGTTTAATAAGAACATAACATTATTGTGATCAAGAAAGAAAAACACTGAATCTCCATTAAAAACAAACAACTAAGGGACTGATAATTCATACCAAATAAAATCTTGTCCAAGCTCCCGTTGGGTAGGTATTCGTAGACGAGTAGCTTCTCTTCATCTTCTAAGCAGAACCCTAATAGTCTTACAAGATTCCGATGCAGTAACTTAGCAACTAGAATTACTTCCGTTTTTAGTTCTGCTAGACCTTGGGCTGAACTACGTGACAGCCTTTTCACTGCTATGTCCTGTCCGTCGGGCAGTTTTCCCTAGAGGTGTATATATGGACAGAGTCATTTACACAAATGTCATGAAATTGTAGAGAATGCATTGATTACAACTGAACTGCAAGTACCTTGTAAACTGGACCAAATCCGCCTTCTCCGAGTTTATAGGCTATTAAGAAATTGCTGGTTGCAACTTTAAGTGTATTTAATCCAATCAAAAGTGCATCCCTACTATTGTTACCATCTTCACGAACATCCGAAAGATAATCTGCATGAAAATATGCAAAGTTAATGTCTTCAGGGGCATATAAGTTAAGTCTTCAGAAAGCTTGTAGCTCAAGTGAATGTATACGCCGGAGAAGTCCTAGGTTCGATTTGCCCTTCTCCAATATTGCAGGTATAAAAATAAACACTAAACTATAACATAAGTTAACCTCTGCGATTGAGGCATGTATGTTCTACTTACCAACTCCACTTCTCCTGGTCTTTTTCCGCAACAAGAAACAAGCGCAGCTTGTGGCTACCACAAGCAATCCCAAAAGTAGTGGGATAACTATGATGACGATGGTTTTTGAAATCTTCTCCTTTCCTGCATAAACTTGAAATTATTACATCTCTATTTATATCTAATTCTCTAAAGGAGTACTCAATTCATAAAACTAAAAGTTTCGTATGCTGACAAAGTTAATTAACATGATGATTGATTTGATGCAATTGATTCTTATCAAGACTAACATACTAGTTAACTTCCCGGAATAGGATAAAGGGAAATGATTTCCACTTTTTCCTGATGCACACCCTTGCTTATTTCTGGCATTGGAATCGAATAAAGCAAAGGAAAATCAAGGAACAAAAATAAACAGGGTGTACGTGCATAAGGAGAGAAGAATGTGCAGAAATCATTTCCCGTTGGAAAACCATCTTGCAGATATTACATGTGCATGACAGGAAGCTTTTGAATGCATCAAAGGAGCCCAAAAATTTACCAGTAGTCTTATTAGTGCCACCAGTAGTAGTTGAATTAGGAAATGGAGAGGGTGCCACTAGAGGTGGTGGATGTTGAATTGGTGACAGGAAAAATAAATATATCTCATACCGGACATAACAGCTCTCAGAAATTAGTGTATACCCAACAAATCCATCCGGTGGTACATAACTGGCAATCTGCTGCAGGCAAGTTAAGCAGCTGTTTTCTGCTAGGTCTTGGGTGCACTGAGTCATGCCATATAAATTTTTGGAATCCGTGTAACTGGTGACCCCGATAGCAAATTTTGAAGGATTGGAAGCGGCGTTTGATGATAGGTTATTAACCAAGTTGTCTATCTGACTTTTGAAAAGAACGGGGTCATTTGCTGTCTGATTGTAGTATAAGGCCAACCTTGGGAAACTGTTGAAAGTAGAGAAGAAACGCCGGTCCGAATACTGCAACACGCAATTTATGTAGCCAACCGAAGCCTCCTTCTGGCTTAAACAAAATTGCCTGATCTCAGTTGCCGCTATATTTGCACAAGCTTGGCAACCAATTTTAGAGAGATCGCCGCGGCATTGAACAAGGCCATAAACCACATCGTTGTTCTGACCAATGCTTTTGATGTAATATCCAGTTTGATATACATTGGCAACAAGGGAAGTGAGGGTAAGATTTAGGTTTTGGTCATAGACACTCCCGGAAGTGTAATTGGTAGCGGTGTTACAGTTCGAAAAAGAGTAAATCTTTTGCGCTTTAGCGGGATAGTAAATTTGAAGAATGCATGAAATCAGGAGAAAATAAGAAGCGTATAATGCAAGAAATTTCATTTTAAAAGATGATAAAAAGGATTAGAAGCAGAAAAATTTGCAGCAAATGAAACACCAAAAATTATGTGATGAATGCTGAATAAACTTGTCCCCTGCAACATTCTAAGTAGAACAACATACTAGTACATGCATTGACATGTTCCACGACGTTTCGTCGTTGAAAATATAATTTATATATGGAGCAATAAAAAACAATAAAATGGTTTGAATATAAAGCATGTACTTGTATTTAAAAATGGTGAAAGAAAGATTATATATGCATAATGTAGTTTTCGGAATCTGACTACGTGTGGTTCATCAGGTCTGCATAAATTTAGGGGTGTGCGGCTCACACACTCCTTAATAATTTCTGTTCGTTGATCTTCTTTAATTCATCCGATTCGACGGTCGAAAATTAAAAAAATGTGTAAGAAGTAAACCCTAAATTTAATATCATTGTTTCTACGAAGATGAAAGTAACACCAAACATAAAATCCAAATGTCGCATACCATGAAAAAGTCAAAGTAAACACGACGTACATGACCATCCTCTCAGCAACCAAGTTAAGAGAGAAATACAAAAGTGAAACAAGTACGTACTCGTTCCTAAGCAAGGACTTGGAAAAAGCAATGGCTTCTTTCTTCTTTTTTAAATGCGATGTTCACTCCTGGCCGGCCAATAGGCATATATAGGCCAATAGAAATTTGGGAAATCTGAGAGAGACCTGTTGAGTTTTGTTCACACGCCTTGCTGAGTGTCGTCAATGCGCGAGTGAAGACAACATGTTTGTGTTTAGGGCATTTGGCATCAAACACGCGTTAGGATTAATTCAATTATATTCAACATATTTTCGTCGAAAATACTAACCATTTCGAGTCTCTTATCTTTATTTTTCCCTTCATACGTTTGGAGCTTTTTACGCGGGACATGAGAAACCAACTTGAATAGGTTAATTTGAAATTAGATCGAGATCTTCGGAAGCGATGTCCTCCAAGTCAAGGTGCTATTATTTGGTACAAAGGTTTGTTTGTGAAATACCGACCAGATGCACATACATATACCTAGTGACGGTGACACGAACAATGCTCTTTACGTGACAAAGACGCCAAATTCGTTGATGCACCCCCATTGTTCGATGAAAAAGTTTGTGACTTGTTACTCGATTATGTTCAAAATTTTTTGTTTAATCACCTTCATATGCTCATGGGAAGCTACAACTCTAGAAACCTAACATCGAATCGATTTATGATACAGTTCAATGCACTGGTGACCTTTTAGTGTAAGAAGTGTCTTGATGTCGCACCATAGAGGAACTTTCGAATCAACCGCGTGGAGTGAGAGACAAATGTACTTAATAATCGAAGATTCGAATGTTACTCCCTTACTGAGAATGAAATTTAATTAGAGGAACGTCTTAAACTTCAAGATAACATAAACAAAAGAAAAAGATTGAATATTTTGCTTAGTCAAACCACCATTTTTTTTTTTTTCACATGGTGCATTATTTCTCGATCCAACTATGACAAAGTGAATAAATATAACAAAGATATTTGATGCCAAAACTTGATGTATTGGTACATATGAAATGCTTCTTAAGCAATCTCATGTGTCCTCCTTACTCAACATTGTATATATTCCAAGTCAAATTTGCTTGAATTTAGGCTTTCCTAGATTTGCGGATCCTTGAAACCTCCATCCAAGAAAGCAGTCGAATTCGAGACAACAGATTTCAAAGTCGAATACAATGACATTCTTAATTTACATTGGATTAGACAATTACGTAGTATTAATTTTGCTAACATCTACAATAATTCGTTATTTTTGACATACCTATTCCATCTGTATGATATAATATTGTTGTATAATTAATCCGGCTATATGCAAATACTAAACACCCCTACGGATGCATGTGGATTAGTTCTTCTTCTTTGCATTCTCTGATTTCGATTTCCATCACCTTGTTGCCCGAAGAAGGTAATACATCGCAACATTGCCTTCGCGGCGCCTGCAACTGATTAATTCACGAAAACATGGAATCAGTATTATATAAGTTTCATGAAGACGTATAACAATGCTCGAGTGATCGACTATGTATGTCCGAAATATTGTAAGCGATACCTGTTTCATATCAAAGTCCAGCTTATGCGAGTACACTTTGACCTCCTCCAGCCTCCTCGGAGAAGCTATGTCGTAGGTGCAATTTTCGTAAGACTTCTTGTAGGTGCTCTTGATTCTACCGGCACCAGAAGGCACATTATCCAGAAAGAAAACAACAGGCCTTCGACACGGATCCTTGTGATGTTCTCTTGTGTTAAAAAGATATGCTCCTGTCAAAACACTTCCCTTTTTCCACCTGGCTGAATGTCTCTTGCACGGGAAGGGCATCCGGCAGAAGAATATGGTTTCCGTATACTTGAACAGCGTAACCCCATGACACCATGATAGTCCACGAAAACCATCTGTCATAGCAGACTGTTTTCTGTAACATTCGTTGAGAATCCACGTTGGCAGCTTTAAACAAATGTTGCAGAGCGTTGAGAGTTGTCATGTTGGGGAAGATGGGGTTTACGTGATCGATGTGATGCAGGGATACCAAAGGTGTCACTGGATGCGAAGCCAGCAGACCAAACATATCGCCGTGAATGTCATTCTGATTCAATTTTCCCAGCCCAAAACCAAAAATATTATTTCTATGATATATAAACAAACAAAAAAGCACACTGAAATTTCGATTTAAACTATTAAAATTGAATGTCATATATAATTTGATGAGCGAAGAAAAGGGTACCTGATGGAAACCGGGTTCGCGTGTTAATCCAACGCCGAGCTCTGCCAAGCAAGAGAAAATCCTAGAGTCGCTTCCATAGATATGCGGATATCGTTCTAAACACGAATCAAACACCTTCGCCAGTACTTTTGCCAACGGGGCACTTATGGCGAAACCTGCACCACCATAAGCCATTCCAAATCCGAACACCCTATTTTGCTCGTAAACTTCGGAGGATGTCCCAATGTAGTACCACAGCCCATGATCATACTTCGATAGTGTCTTCACCAAATTCTCGGGGAAAAAAACCGTGTCATCATCTCCGAAGACATACCACCTCACATTCGTATGGTTAAGCGCCACGATCTCAGAAACAACACGTGCAACGCGAATAGCAGACTTGAGACCGCCTCTGTAAGTGTAACGAAAACGGGCAGTGTCACCCGAGATACACACTGGAGGAAGAGAGGTATCATTGGCGTGACGGTGATGATCAGACGGAAGGCTATCCAGAAACACACATCCCCTCATGGATTGGTTCTTCCACCAGAGCCTGACGTACTCCTTCCTCTTAGCAGACCACGATTTCTGATTCGAAGCAATCCCGAACACAATGTGCTCGAGAGAGGTTGAGGGCGGGGAATACGCATCTTGAGACAAAGAACTAATATGTGCAAGCTTTGAGCTTGTAAACACAAGGAAGAACGACACGAGAAGAAAGAGCGTGCAGACGGAAGACGAGATTATGAAGAGGTTTATCAACCGAGACGGATTTTGGGTTTTTGAAGGCGACTGAGGAAACAGCAGCATCTTAAGGAAAGAAAGAAGAACAAAGAAAGAAAACAGAAATGCAGAAAATTTGTCTCTAGAGAATACAAGTGTGGGACAAAACCAAGATGTTGATTGTGAAGCGTAATCAGCGGCAAGAGAAAGATGCAAACTTTGACCTGTATTTCTGCACCAAAGTCTATTTAGTTAGCCAAATCTCCAAAAGAACATGGGGTTGACGCGGAATTCACGCAAAAAGTCCTCCATTTTCTTGCCAACCCATAAAGAAAAACCGCAGACTTAAACTTAACCAAGTTGGCTAGAGCAGCGCGACTATTTTTCTGCACCAAGATAGTGCGTTAGGTTAGATTAGAATCAAGGGTCAACTACTTGACAGCAATGGCATTGACTGGAGTGTGAGAGATTAAGAAGAGGGGTTACGTGTTAAAACGTAATAGGACTTGGCAAAACAAAGATTTAAGTATGTACATCTTTGTTAAATGCAGAACGTGAAGAAAGCAGCAACTTCAGACCCAAGATTTAGAAAGAAAATAACTTTAACGGGCTTGGCAAAAATAAAGTGTAAACGTGTTGCGGAATGCTTGTAAGTTCTCCTTTTCTTTTATTTTTTCTTGGATGAATAACCAAGATTATGTGTAATTTAAAAAAAAAAATCCAATGAAACGAATACTCACGTATTTGAGGTTTCTTGTGCAGCCCGAGAAATGTTACGCTTACCACCTATTTGTACTATTATTTATATTATCTCTATCAGAAAAATAGTACAAATGATGATACAAATATACGATAAAACTATCATTTTCAGTGTAGCTTGCAATTATCTCGAGTGATCATGGCATGTAAAATATGTTTATATGCAAATTCAATGTTTTTTATACAAACAATATTTGGAAGGTAAAAAACGACGGGACTTTAAGTGCAAGTATCTACTGTTAATCACTTGAGTGACAATCCACTAGCTCGTAATTAAATGCTTGCTTAGAAAAATCTCCAAGCAATGTTCAGACACAAGATCCATGGATACAGTTAATTAAGACGTATAAACCCGATACATTAAGCTAATTAATCACAAAAACATGGTAAAGCAAGCAACCGAGTAGTACATCGTACCAGTTAGATTTGATTTCTAAGTTGTTTTATGACGACCAGATCCGAGAAGTCAGAAACATGACACCATCCAATGCTGGAGCTTCATAAATAATTGAAAATCTCACAAACTAGGTTACTTGCAGATTCAAAGGATGCACATGCATTAGACTTAAATGGTTTGGAAGAAGGGCTATCATCCTGAATAATTGAACGGAGGAAGGACGAAGCAGATCAGTGGAATAGGTGTGCGTGCCAAGTACTGGCATTCACTCCAGCTCCAACATTACAAAACCAGACCCTATACTCTGCAATCTAGCTATCATCTACAGTTCATCAGCAAGATACTCTAACTGCGGCATGAAAACGCAGCAAGCATTTGAAGAATATTTCCCTCGCATGCTTATCCAACGAATTAATGTTTATCCTCGAAACTATTCCTCGTCATTTGATGTCTCAAAACGTAAGTTACTCTACGACATGAAAACATTACATACCTATCAGTTCACTAGTTACAGTTCAATCCTCTGGATTTCCACATTTATTGGGGTCGTCTGCACCAGCAGATGTGTGAATGGCGTTCTACTTCCTTTTTGTCTGTCCATCAAATTCCCAGAGATAATTAGCCACTGAAAAGTTTAACCAAGATTGAGCCTTAACAGACGTCGAAACCTTAACTGGCAGCAGATTTTCACAGTGACTTCCCCTTTTGGCAAATCTTTTTCTTTTGATTTAGTGTTTTCAAGGATATCATTCCAGAATAATTATTTTAGTCTTGATCAGAAGATAAATAGCCATCTCTTCCAAGTATATTCTCTTCTTCCTCCTCCTGTCAAGGAGAAAAGGGACTTAAGCTTTATGAAGTGCAGATCACATCACATAATATCACGTATAACAGACCGCTTGTAGGTCCATTTCACATAAATAAAATTTTGGAATCTCAAGCATTCTTAACCAAGTGAACAACCAATGTCCGATAGCTTAATAGCCCAATAATGAAGAGAGAACACGAGTAAAACTCAGATTTTCCATTATGTCAACTAATTGTGAGATATAAATCACATCAATGAATGGAATGCGAGGAGAGAGGAAGGGTTTCCTTAAGCACTTCTCAAACATAATTTAGGAACAAGACAAGACATTAGTGTTTACCTTGATAAGATGACGGTACACCAAAAGTGTGCGTGGTTCTCTGAATTCTGCATCTACATATGTGTACTCAGAGCAACTATCCAACAGAGAACTCTAGAAATTCATGGAGATTAACTCATTGTCTCTGCACCGTCTAATGTTTATAGTCATGGAGTCATTAAACGACGGCAAAATTTCGCAGCACTGACGGCGTTGAGCCTTCATCTGGATTGTAACAAGTGGACAGTAGTTAATGGCGTTGACTAAAACTGAATGACGAAAGAAAACTTATTGTTTACATCTATATTAATGAAACAATACCTCATCCAAATCAAGCTTTAGCTTCTGTGAGAACACTCTGATCTGTTCCAGATTCTTTATTGCATTTGCTTTGGAGCAGTTTTCCACATTGTGCCTCGAGTAGTTGCTCAAGATGCCATGGCTACTGGATACGATGCTTTCCAAGAAAAACACAGTTGGTCTTTTACACTTATCTCTAGGATAATCTCTCATGTTAAACATGTACTGACTTGTATCGATACTGCCACTCCTCCTCCATGGCATAAAAGTTTTCGGCACAGAAAGGAGATCTGGAAGGAGTTCATTGCCATCATACACCTGAATAGCATAACCCCACGCAACTGAAACAGTCAATGAATGCGACATGTCATAGCAAACAATTTGCTGCAATATCCTGGCAGGATCAACATTCACAGCCTCAAAAAGATGTTCCAAAGCTTGGGTGTTGTTCATGTTAGGGAAGATTGGATCTGTGGCATCTACATGATGAAGGGACACCAAAGGTGACAACGGGTGTGCAGATAGCATTCCAAACAAATTCCCCCGCATATCAACCTGGTTAGAAATATGAAGGTAATAAGTGCCCAAAATTGCAGCACATTACTTGAAATAAGTTCACAACAAGACAATTTGCTAACAAGCTCAAACGGGATTCAACGGATGATCAAAGGACCACCAATCAAAACTATATCATGATCTGAAAACTTCAGGTTATCATTAAAGAAATCCAACATAACTCAATCAGCAATTCAACCTATCAACGACTGAATCGTTAACCTAGTTTGTACACATGAAAATAAACTATAAACTAGAAAACCAGACCAGCAATTCGATTGCATCATATTCAAAATACAAACATAAAAAAGCAGAGGAGCAGAAATGTCGTATCAACTTGTTTCAAGTCATACAACTAATGTTCTAGTGTTCGGAAAGCCCTATGAGCCGAATGCCTTGTCCTCCCATTTCGCAGCTCTCTATAAATTCAAGGAACACCTACGAACGGACCTCTCCACCTAAAAGGCGAGTTATAGAAGAAAGCCGAAGCCATTCCTTAGCAAAGCTTTCATTAAACACAATCAGTTCATCCAACACCATCAAGCAATTACTTTCCTTTTCCTTCCTAACAAAACCAATTTCGGCGTTACATCATCGAAATCTTATAAAGTTAATTACTTTTTCTGATAATGCATGCTTAAATCATTAAAATCTTATCAAGCTAATTACTTTTTCTGATATTTCAGATAAAATTAGCTAAACTCACTACCTGATGAAACCCAGGCTCATGGGTCAACCCAACACCGAGCTCCGCCACACAGGAGAAAACCCGAGCATCGCTTCCGTACCAGTGGCCGTACCTCATCAAGCACGAGTCGAACACCCTCGCCAGAGCCGTAGCCAGAGAATGGCTAATGGCGAACCCTCCGCCGCCGAACGCCATATCGAACGAGTACTTGACATTCTGCTGGTAGCTCTCCGAGTTGCTCCCGACGTAAAACCACCGATCGTGATCGTACTTTGACAGCGTCCTCACCAGATTCTCCACGAAGAACACCGTGTCGTCGTCGCCGAACACGAACCACCTCACATCCGGCTCGCCGCGATCGACGACCTCCTTGACCATGCGCGCCACGCGGATGGCGGAACGGAGCCCTCCCTTGAAAGTGTACGGAAAGCGGGAGGTATCCCCGGAGACGACGACCCGAGCGACGGACTTGTCGCCGGAGGAGTCGATTGGGGCGCGGTCCAGAAACGCGAAGGCGCGGGTGGAGGCGGGGGAGCACCAGAGGCGGAGGTAGGGCTCGCGGCGGGACCAGGAGCGGGAGGAGGAGGCGATGGCGAAGACGAGATGGCGGCGGGTGGTGGGTGAAGAAGTATAGCGGGAGAGAACGGCCGACGGCGCGTGGAGTAAGAGGAAGTAGAGGTTGAGGAAAACGGAGAGGAATAACAGGAGGGCCTTGAAGCGGGCGAGGGTTAAGGTTCTGGGCATTACGGACGGGAGGGAGAGAGAGGTATCGGTATCGGATTGCTTTGCAGACGGAGTTGGTTTTTCGTTTGATTTTCCGGTACATTTAAAAAGTTACTGCGAAGATGATGAACCAGTTGCAGTTGCAGTCGCGGTCGCTGGGAGAGCGACGACGATTGAAGAAGAAGGTGACGAATTCATGTGTTTGTTTGATTAGATCCACCTGAGCAAGTGAGGCACTGACATAAACTGTTTGTTTGGATTCTTTCTGCGCTTTTGACTTTTATTCGAGAGGCCGATATACCGTATTTCATGCGGGCTAAGGCCCAATTTATTTCAATCTTAGGTCTGGCTATAAATAGGATATGTATTTATGTTAGAAGTGCTCTCGTAAATATTATATCGTAGAAAAGCATTTGAAAGTACTTTTTGAAAAAGTATAAACTGTTTGTTTGGATTCTTTCTGCGCTTTTGACTTTTGTTCGAGAGGCCGATATAACCATATTTCATGCGGGCTAAGGCCCAATTTATTTCAATCTTAGGTCTAGCTATAAATAGGATATGTGTTTATGTTAGAAGTGCTCTCGTAAATATTATATCGGAGAAAAAGTATATAACATGTGTTTCTTGATAAATCCATTCAATGGCACAATAACACTTTCAAGTCTTTTATCGAACATAGTCTAGAAGCAACCTCAAACAGACCTTAAAAAATGTTAGTCCCTCTATAACAGGTAGTCGTATACACTCCAAACCAAGTATTCTATATCAACAAAGGTAACTATTGATCCGATTTACATTCGTTACTTTTTTATATTCCCAAATTTCTTAGCTTTTTTACTTTCAATACTTGTGGTAACGTAAGCATGTTGTATGCCAGTAGATTAAAGTGTATAGCGTAAATTGTTCATTATTTAGAGTTTACATAAACAAATGGTCTCACGTAACATTGAATGCAAAACTAATGAGTATTCTTCTTTTAACAAGGGGATAAAGACTTATATAAAATGAGAATGCCGTACTATCATTAGCGATATCTCAAGTTAGTCATACATTTTCAAGTAAATAAAATAAAATTTGAATAGTGTATAATTAGCTTGAAATATCACATAATGGTCATCTTTATTATATGACAAAATTATGGTTCCAATTTGTCAATTTTCAGAGTGGTCAGTTGGGTGTATTTTGCATGTTTTTATGCAAAATGATAAATTCTTCTTTTAATTAATGATCATGAGATTTACATGTAAATAGGGATTTAACGTGAACATCATTCTATCGACACCTTGTTGTAGATATGAAGTACCATTTAACTGTGAAGAATCAAATTTGCTGAGGATAAATTTAGATACGTTGAGATATTGGTAGAAAACTAACCATTGAAATAGAAAGCTAAGCTAACATACCTATGGGATTGTAGATTCTAAAATTTTACAGTCTCATCTCTTTCTTCCCGCTTTCGCCTTAAACCCTAACATTCTAAAGTCGAATTACAAATGCAAAGTATGAAACACAGTATGAGGTTTTAATGAAGAATCTCTTATAATGACAATAAAATTGACAATGAAGGGTCTTTTCAAGCTAAAGGTGAAAACGCTAATAGAGCTTATAAAGCACACGCATGAGTTTCAGATTTTCAATAATCAAAACAATGCTACGCATGAGCAAAAGCGCAAGTAAAAGATGGAAGAATTGACATAAGTAATATTAGAGACAAGAATTGTTGTATTGGAGATGATTCAAAACCAAATAAATTTTTGTGCACAAGTTACCGAGCTGTTTTTCAAGAGACACTTTTAGGCTCGTCAATGTTTGTCTTTCAAGGCTTGGGGACTCATATCATTTCAAATTTGCCAAAGTAAAATGTCTAGTTGCGTATGGTCGCATTAGAGTATTTTTGGAGAAGAATATTCATATTATGGATATTCTAACAAAAGGCTACGAACGCAATGGTGATATTGCTTTATCTTATGGTGCAATTTCAAAGGAATGCATTTGCTGTCAGAATATTGCAAAGTATGTCTTGAAATTAGACCACATGAAGAAATTTTTTATTACATTCAATCTCCAAATTTGACATATCGTTGAATATTGCAGCTACTTTCAATGAGCTTATGACTAGGCACGTATCAACTTTTCTTGAATTCTTTTCTGAAAACTATGAGTGGCTTTTAGAAATTTGGGCAGTGAGGGATCTGATAATGTGATTATTGAAGTCAGTGCAAATGGAAAACCTCATATAATTACTTAAAGCTCAAGCTATAGTAATTACTTCTTTTTTTTTTTTACCTTCTACATTTATTATGTTCTAGTAGAATGATCTTTATTAATATATGAATTATTGATTATGTTATTTTGTGCCTTTGGATCCAGATTTTACAAGAGTACCACAATGGTTGGAGGCTTCAAATTATATCACCAAACGTCAAAATCGTACAAATTCCGATGTAATGATTCAATAAGTGTGGTCTCGGACTAACATAATAATCTTAATGAACCTTTTTAGGGATCCAAAGAAGAGAATCAAGTTAGAAACCTTTAACGTCTTCAAGCTATTTGTTGCAAACCAAAATAAGACTCATGATATTGTTAATGTTCTTGTCACAAATAGAAGCCAGCTTCTTCGTTTCCAATGAGAAAGTGGATGAGCACTTTGAAGCAAAGAAAGCTCAAGTTAGTAATGTGATTTATATTCTTGAATTCAAACCGGGCAGTTCCAGGATGTCATCAGTCTTCAGCTTTAGAATCAACTGCAATTCTCATCTATCTCTTAGCTGCCCTCCTCACTTCTCTCTAAAAAAGCTCCAAAAGAAAACCCTTCTCAGCCGCCGGCCCTAGCCTTTGGCTTTTGGGTCGGTGGCAGTCCTCATTCTCTCTTTCTTTCTTCTGCTTTTCCTTCTTCTCTTCCTTTTCTTCTCTGTTTCTATGTTTTTTTTATGAGCTCTGTCTCATCTATCTTATCTCTTGTCTCAGTTTTGTACCCGTTCCTCAACCAACTACTGCTCACCGCCATCCCCCCATCACACCCTTTTCTCCTACCTCCCTCTTCATGCCCTTCATCTTTTCCAACTCTTAACCATGAATTAGATATCGGAGTGTTGGGTTCTATCTTGACACAAGGCCCAACCTTCAAAGCTCACTATCAATCCGATTTACCGAAAAAATTGGGCAAAGTGTAAAATGATTCACGTCGGAACAAGGGTATTTTACACACCCCCTTCGCCCTCCCCCTCCTTTTTACTTTTGGTGACTTTTCTTGTAGGTGTGGCTATGAAGGCTTTGGCTCTTGGTGGATTGACTGTGCGTAATACTCTCAGATCTAGTTTTTTGTTAGGGTGCATTTTTCAGTTTGGTGTGATGTCTTCCTTCACGGAGGTGGCAGCGGTTGTGGCGGTGGTGACTGGTTTTTGGCGGTTGGAGCTTAGGGTTTTACTGCTCACCATTTTTTTTTTGTGGCCTACGGGCTTAAATTTGTGTGGGCCTCCCTTTGTGGCTGGGGTTGTAGTTCTCTTTTTTGGGCTTGGTTTCTATTTTATGTTTGCTTGGTTGTGTAAGACTTTGTGCTTTGTTAAGGTTTAGAGCAACTCCACCCCTAAAGACTTTACGCCAGCACCCAACCCATTTATCCACTTTAGTGAACAGTAATAGACCCTAATGAACAGTAATAGGCCAAAGCATCTCCACCCCAAAAAAAATGTGCTGGCACCCAGTCTAAAAATACGCTGGCACAAACGATCTCCACCCCTACAAGATGCGCTGGCACCCAATCCATTTAAAATATTAAATAATTTTTTTATAAAATAATAAATAAAAAATAGTTTTAATTTCGGATAGGATTTTTCTGTATTTTTTTAAAAAAATTCACAATTTTTAATTAATTTTTAATAAATTTTAATGTTGTAATTAATCTGGACCGTTGGATTTGAAAAATAATCAAATCCAACAGCCAACCAGCTGCCACGTGGCCAACGGTCAAATTTCTGCCCGTTGGGCCTTTTTTTTTTTTTAAATTTTTTGGTGAAAAAAACGTGGACCGTTGATCTGTGATCGGACGGTCCAATTTAAAAGTCAAATTTAAATTTTTTTTACCGTTGGAAATCCAACGGCCTAAACAAACTAGCCTTTGGAAATCCAACGACTCTGAGGAGGGCCACGTAGCCCTCAGCCGGGTATATGAAAGTGGACTGAGCAGCGGGCCCCACCGCCTGCAATGGCTGTCGGCTACTCGCGCCCAGTCGCACGTGTTGTGCACGCGCCAGCCTTTTGGATCGGCTTCTGGGTCTGTCTGAAATGGGCTGGGCTGCTGCCTGGCTTGGGCTGGGTGCCAGCCTGTTTTGCGGGCTGGAGGTGATGGACAGTGTGCCGGGCTATTTTTTTCACTTGGTGCCGGTCCAAATGGCTTGGGCTGGAACTGCTCTTAGGCCTTTCTTAACAAAAATTGTATTTCTCTTTCATTAATGAAGCTTCATTCTATCCAAAAAAAAAAAAGGCTTTAGAACCAACTGTGTGAGGTTCAATGTTAAATTTGTACGGTTGACTTGTAGTCCTCGTTTTAGAACTGATTTTGAAAAGAGAAATTGAATTACTATCAATTAAAGTTTTGTTGCCATATGAAAAAAAGAAAAAAAAAAGAAAAAAAGAAGCTAATATAACCCGTTCTTGTTTGACTGAAATGCTTATATTCCCTACCTAACTAGTTGAACCACTCACATTATTTCCAATTATGTGTGAACAGTTAATATACATATATATATATATATATGTATATGGGATAGGATCAAGAGACAAACATTTTAACAAATATTTTTACACTTTTTTTTAACCTTTAGATTACAAAACATCCAAAGGTCCATATTCATTCATTAAATGACATAGATGCTTATGTGGATTTTAACTAATATTAAAGATAAAATAAAATTGGAAAAAAAAACATAAAATCTGGAAAATTAAAAATATAATTAAAAAAGGAAGATAATTTAACTGAAATTGGTTCTACTATTCCTATTTCGATTAAGACTTGGATTCAGACTTTGAACCTTAATAAAAAAATCATGAAACTTCTTCTTTGCCGATGAGGAAGCTTTATTATTTTGGATCTGGCCAGAGGCCCTGGCTACTCATCGGAAACCGGTGCATTACCAGAGCAGAAGGACAACTGGGATTTTAATGGGGAGATAGTGAGGGCTGGGTGGAGTCAAATTAGATTGAAGGGTTTTGAGTTGTTTCCCATAAACATGTGGTACAGAAGAGGAAGAGGACTATTCTTTTTTTTGTTTTTGCAAAGCCTAATTTAATGACCCTAGCTACTCTCGATCCTTTTTTTATTTTATTTTATTTTAATTTTTTTAATGATTACAACTAAGATTTTGAAAGTAATTATTTGTTTTCAAAGTAATCATGGGAGCTGGAATCAAAGGGTCATCATCGACTACCATCCATGAATTTGAGCAACAAAAGAAAATGGTAGCAGCGACCATGCCATGGAAGGAATAAAACGCCCATGATCCTAGGGTTTCTTCCCCTTTTAATTTTAGTTTTAATTTTCTTCCAAACTTTATGTTTTTTCAATTTTATTTTTATTTTTAATATTAGTTAGAATCCACATAAGTATCTAAGTCATTTAATGAATAAATAGGAACATTTGGATGTTATAAATCTAAAGGCTACAAAGAAGTGTAAGAATGTTTGTAAAAATATTTATCCCTCGATCCTATCCCTCTATATATATATATATATATTGGTACTCTTCATGAAAATGTTTTTAACTCCATATGTTTTAAGCACCAAACCATTTTTTTTTCCAAACATTACCCATATTGGTGGCATCCATCACCTTCCTTTTCTAACACAATTATTTTGTGAATTAAAAGGTTTATCAAACAAGTGGACATAATATTTAACAAGAAAGTGCCTTTTGAGAAGGTTTCAATTCCAACCATACATGTGGATTAATGTGTCAACACCATAAACAATACATGAACAAAGACATTTTCTCCATGCATATATACAACCTCTATGACAATATTGGTCGAATTTAAAGAAGGCTTTAATTCTAGGCCATACAAATATAAACAAATGCTTTCTTCTTAGGTTATCAAATTGACTGGTTAACCACCCACCAAGAAAATTATGGCTCAAAACCTCGCACCAAGTCATCTCATAAAGCATCCGTATAGCTTAATCATGTTTATCTTTTGCTTTTCCTAAATTAGTGGTTTTTATTTTGACAAAACTAGTGGTATACTTGGTTAATCTAATAGCCCTATTTTACAAATAATTATAGACCAAGTTTTGTGTGGAACTTAAGTAAAGGAATAACAATGATACATTTGTCATCTAGTCGCGCATGCTTGGTTGTCACTGGAGACTTGAAATTCCAGGACAGAATTCATCTTATAAATGGCTTTTTTTGGTTCCAACTTCTTGGCCATTGTCACATAAAATTATTCTTGTGCTTCTAAAATGTGCAAAGGAGTACACGAGAGTGGCTTATCCCTGTCACCAATTATCACTCCTTCAAGAAGGTTGGTCTGTTGTGAACTCTGCAACTCAAGGGCTTCATTGTATTGCCTAGCAGATGATGCATTTTTGTGCCGGAAATGTGACCGACGGGTTCATGGGGCTAATTTCTTAGCCCTTAGGCATGCCAGGTGTTTGTTGTGTAAAACATGCCAGAATCTTACTCGAAGATATGTTGTTGGGATTGCGGTGGAGGTGATGTTTCCAACCATTCTTTGTCGGGTACACAGAAACCAGTGCATGGTCAGCTAAACGGAAAAGGCCGGCCTTCAATTTTCTATGATATGCATTTTAATTATTGAGTTATTCTTCTTTTTATATGATTTTATTCTATTGTGGGATTGTGTTTTTTGAATCGTTAATTGATAGAGAACCAATGTATATAGTCTGTGAGGTATTGAAGATGGAGTCCTGAATTTATGGAACTGTGAAGTACCTTTTTTTTGTGCCAGCAACAGTTCGAAGGTATAAGAAAGGAGGAAACCCAAAGTTTTAGTCAGGTCATTAACTTTAAATTCTTATTAATGCATTTGTAATCTTCAATTTAATGACATGAGAACCAAGATTACTGAGATAATGCTTCTTAGTTATTGATTTTCGTAAGTATCCTTTCAAATTCATCCTAATTAAATTAATCATCCAATTCTGCTAAAACTAGTAGTTGGAGCGGATTTTTATTAAGAAATGGCTATAAGAACAACCAGTTTCAGATGATTAACATACTTCACACAAAAGAGTTGTATCTCAATTTGATTGTTTTACTTGAAGCTATTCTTGTAAATTGCTACTGAAAAAGTTTAGAGCTATTGGAACGGTGTTACTTACAAGTTCATATTTGAGCAGTATTTTTCGTTGCAAACCGTGCTACCTTCTCATTATTCTCGAACATTATATTATGATCATGCTCCACAATGAGTAGCCTGTTCTGGCAAGGCTGTGCTCAGTTATTTCTAAAGTGCAAAAGTTTACTTGGTAAGATGCCTATTTAAGAAAAACAAGTGTAGATATATATGGCTTAGATGAGAGGGTTTTAGTATGCAATCCTGATATCCAATTACCAACACACAATTGATATAGTATACCACTGTCTCACAATACTTTAGAAATTACAGTGGCAGAGACCATTGCTGCAAAATGTAAGTAGTAGTTAGGGTTGTTTGCAGCAAAGGTACGTTGTAGGGACGTTGAATTTGTGGAGTTCTTCACTAAATTCTTTGGCTGAATATATAGTATATAGTCAGTTACCAATTTGATCCAATAAGTTGTCAGATGCTCCTAATTGTTGTGAACTCAAGGCTTCATTTAGAAACGCCAATGAATGATTTGTGCAACTTAAAGAAATGGTGACTCAGATAATCATTATTGAAAATATGATTGAGTTCAGAATATTTATGCAAAGCAAATTCATAGGAATAAAAGTGGGGTTTATTTTTCTATGATTATGGAATCACAGTCATCTCAGTACTAGGAACATGATGCGCGCACGGATGTAGGTGGATTATTTTATCCAATAAGCCCTTGCATAGAGTTTTTCTGCTGATGTATGCCTCAGAAGCTCGTTGTCACAAGGGGATCGTAATCATATTCTTCGCCAGCTTTAACAAATCTTCCTTTGACGCGTTTTCTGGTATCAGCTCTGGCCTTCCTAGAGGCATATCTTATTTGTTTACCAAACCTAACACATCAAAAACACGAAAAACTCTTAAGTAAATGTAAAGCAAGTATGCCTTAAATAGTGCATATGCCATTCTAATATACATAGGTTAGACACGTACGTGCGAGTTTTCTTTTTCTCCTTGTATCTCATCTTAGCTTTGTCCCTTGCTTGTGGACTGCTAGCCTCCAAAGTTGACTCCCAAGGCTCTCCGGTTAGAAAGACTGTTGACAATTCACAATCTTGGTAATCAGGATTGCTTTCCCTGCTGATGCTGGGCAGTGTAAGTGACATGCTCGGATGAACTTGTTGCACGGTAGGAAATCCAAGGTTGATGCTTCTGCTGCAAGTAGGATTCATGAGTAAGCAGTTTGCACTACCATTCATGCCTGGCATAACAGTATCTGATCCACAAGAGGATTGAAATGCTGCACGTTCTTGTTGTCCTGATGATGATGCCTAAGGAAAACAATAGTCATGCGCATTGTGAATAAATCTGGTCAAGTCAGAATGCAACCGGATTTGCAACGAAAGGAAAATAATTCTTCTTTTTCAGTCATTTTTTTCCTTCTTCTTTTCAGTCATTTTTATGAAATTGTTAGCTCATACTAGAATCACTCCTTGAACTTCAAAGCATAGAAAAATATTTATTTCTTGCCGTCTTATCCTAAAAAATATAAATTTTTTTGTTAATATGGTAACTAGCAGTTCCTAATAGTCACATGTTTTTAACCTACCAAATCAGAGCTGCACCAAGTAATGTGTAAAAATGGACCACGAAATGAACTATATATCTGTGCCAACAGAATCATTTCATTCCTCAGATATCATTGATTAATGTAAAGTTGGCTATAAATATTTGGAATCAAATCTCAACTGTTGAACCGATCAAAATCACCGTTAACTAATCATTATCATTAATTTCATATCTCAAACCAGAGGCATCATATAATAAAAGAAAGATGATTTCATGAGAAAAGATGAAATTAAATTGGAATATACGAGCACCTGTGCAGCATTCTCTTTAGGACCATTAGATTCAGTGACTGATAAGCTTTTCTCCATTAACAGGCAATCCATTTCTCTATCGAGTCTATCCTCAAACTGGTATCGAGAAGGAACTTGTGGACAGAATATCCCATCAGGATTTTCAAAGGTCAATGGAACATCATCAACGTTGAGGCCATCACTGAGAACATTGCTATCCTGAATTGCAAGATCTTTAAAATTGGTACAACCCTGAAGCACATGAAGTGGTATAGCAATATGCATTAATCAAGCTTAAACAAGCAAAACCCAAACAAATCACTTATAAGGGGTTTATTAAATAGCACATAAAGATGAAGAAAACTATTTTAAAAGTGCCTCTATATGGTTTTTGCAGCTTTCATTATTGTCCTTTTGAGGCCCTCCTAAAGTTCTTACTGCCACCAAATTGACTTGCATTGTTACTCATTTCCCAAACCCTTGTGTATCTAATCCCTTCTTAAGAGTATCCCTTTTTATAAAAAAAATAAAAATAATAAATAATCACATTGCACGGTTGAGGTCACACTACAATGCGCTTCAATAATCAGAATCGTCCAATTTGAGATCCTCATATAAGAATCATCCCTGCAAAGAATCAATAAAAATCGAAAAATCGCTGGACCATTTGATTATCAATATGAACATTTTTGTTTTTATTGGAAACACTATGTTCGTCAATTTATTTGGTCATAATTGGATGACTAAATGGTTTCTGATTTAATTGACTTCTTGTAAGAATGATCCTTGAACGGGGACTTAACAAATAGGCGATTCAGATCATTGAATCACATTCAATATGGGACTGTGAAACTGTCTAATTCTTAATACGATCCAATCATCCAAACCGTCTTAAGAAGGATACCAAAAATATGTTAATTTATAGTTGTATTAAAGATGTAGTTGCATTAAAATACCATAACTAGCTAGTACAGAAAATTACCTTTGGCAGGCTAGACTCCTGAGGCAAGAAAGGTGTTTGATCTTTACCGTGAGTAGTGCAATTCGGATTCGATGGAAGCAAAGTTGAACTACTGGCTATCCAAGTATCAAACTTGCGGCCACAAGACTGATCTAATGATGATCCTCCATTCAACTTGCCAGCAGTGACAACCACCCCAAATGATCTGTCATTATTATCTCTACCTTCCAAACCATTATTACTAATGTAATTAGTCTGATCCTGGTTTGTTGCCACTACAGCTGATCCAAGTGACTGATCCCAGTTACTACTTTCAAAATTACCACCTGAAGAAGAAGATCCTTCCAGAACCGACCAAATTCTCGAAAACTCAGACAAACTAGGGCAACCCGTGTAACAAGTCAATGCATGTGTCCTATGTCCCCCCATCCCACCTCCTGCTGAAGCAGTAGTAATTCCATTAATGCTAGTATTGGTATGACTCCAGTGATCACAGCTCTGACATAAGGACGTCTTCTCATCCATACATCGGATGATAGCAGGTTGAGCATTGCACTTGTCGCATAGAAGGAAACGAGGGTGCCGGCGTGACAAAGCGTTCGCTGAGTGCACGCATCCATCACAGTACAAGCAAAGGCGAGCCATATCTGATTTACAGTAGACAACTGCCATTGCCATCCCACAAAACTCACATAGAGGCTCCATTGTTTTGGTTTTGGTGGAGATAAATATATGTGAACTGAATATAAATGTGAAGATAAATAGCTTTCGTCTTCTCTAATTAACCTACTAATACTACCCTTCTTACTGTTATTGCTTATTCCTCCTAGCTACGATCTATGACTGGAAATCATAGATCATGGCGGGATTCCGTAGCGTTTATGGTTTTAGGCTCCAACCACAATAAAGCTTTCTCTTATCCTTCATCATTTTCAAACAACAAAAAACAAAAACATATCAGCAACACAACACTCACAGATCAAGAAATACAAATATCTAACCAGTGACCTAACTATGCTCCAAAACAACGGTAGTGGTTATAGTTATAATCAATTTTAATTTCACTTCGAAAAAATTAGTAAAACATATTAGTTTATGTTTTTTTTTTTTTAATTTCATAACTGGAACAAACTAATTAGATCCGATTGCAATAAGCGCTCACCGGCCGGAAATGGAGCGAATTCCTGCCGAAACCATCAAAACAAAATCAGCCAGGATCAAACATGCAGTCCATCGGTATGCGCATCAAAACCAAAATTTGTTGATTATGAAAATGAATTTTTTTATTGAAAACAAGAAGTGACGGTGAGAAGGTAGCAGTGGCAGTAGCAATAAGAACTCAAAACCTTGACGCAGCTTATCTCTAGGGTTCTTTTAGGGTTTGTATATATTCAAGCTGGTCCTAGGGTTTCTGGGTGTTTGAGACGTGGCAATATGTGGGCCTGGCAAAGGGGATAAATAAGCGGAAAAAGGAGGTGTGGGTCAGTGTAGAAATTCAATCACAAGCTGATCTACAAGTGAGCGAAGCGCCGAATACAAAGATCACAGATGTGAAGTGGGGATTTAGGAGAGACCTTTTATGAGTTGAGAAGTTATTAACATGGAGAGTCCAATCTTAAGCAGGTTTATTCTCTCAATCTATCCATCTTTTTAACTTCAACCAAAAAAAAAAATTTAAAGAAACAAATAAACAATTTTTGAAAAACAAAATTGCGAATTCATCGGGCTAAAAACGAAAGCTGAAGTGTATATCAAGCAAATGATCATTCCTTAAAAAAACACCCCACCAAAGGCCATAGATTGGTTCGCCACAGTGTGAAAAATTCAGGTACTGTGCTAAAGGCCACAGGTTACTGATCAACCATGGGGCGAACATCCACAACTGTGGCTCCGTCCACCAGAAGGTTCTGATCGGAAAACACAAACAACAACCATAATCAAACAGACTCTGAAAGTATCTTCAATGAGATGGCAAATGTAAAATCTCGAAGTTTTATTTGATGGCCGCATGAAATCCGATCCAAAATTGATGTTTCTTCAAATCAATATGTTAATCATTATTTACTCCATAACTCAAAAGTACAAAATTCATAATCCTTGAAATAAACAAATTAAAGTGAGAAGCACAGTTAATAAGGAGAATGAACACCCACCCATTTATTTGGTTTCTGCCAATTAAACTCAACAATTGACCTTAGGACCCAAGAAGCTCTTGCTCCACTTTGGGTCGAACCTTTTGGCGAGTCCTCTGTAAACCTTAATGTTGACGACAGCTTGGTTGAAGCTTCGATCACTACTGCTCTCGATTTCGTTGTTCATAACTCTGCTGCTTTCTGTTGCTTCCAGGTGAGAGATTAAGTATCGAAGCCAAAAAGACCTTACTGTAAGGCCTATTCTTAGCTATTGGAAACACCAGTTGTGCTTTTGTGTATCCAGATTGAGGCCTAGGGTTACTCTAATTAGGTAAGTAGAGTAATTAATTAGTAAATCAAATTTTGCGATTGGGTTGGTTGGAACTTGTGAGGCTCCCCGCAGTTTTAGTTGTATTAATATTAGATAAAACAGAATACTCACTGAATAAAAAACATAATTATATGAAACAAATAACATTGATGAACAATTATGTGAAACTCAGACATTTAAGTTTATATGAATATTCTTGTTTCAAAAGAAAAACATTTTGAATATTCTAGGTTGTGGATATGGCAGTGACATGCGTTGGAGTCTCCGGGAATCAAACTCTCTTTGTGAAATCTTATATGTTAATTTCACTATTTGTGGTCTTGGCTCATTGAGATTTTAGGGGCATATCTTTAGGCGTTTTTGTGCATTTTATAGATCATTTTATTTTCACAAAAAAAAAAAAAAATCATTGTTTATTTATTTATTTTTGTTTTGGTAATCACTGAACATTTTATTTGGTATTTATCATCTCATACGTAGGAGAGATCTAGAGATGCAATGGTGACTGTAAGATCCCACATCGCCTGGGGGAAAAGAGGTGATGTGCCTTATATGTACATGCCCACCTTCCTAGGCATGTACATAAAAGGCACATCACCTCCTCTCCCCCGGACGATGTGGGATCTTACAATCCACCCCCCTTAGGGGCCCGACGTCCTCGTCGGCACAATTCCGGCTTGGGAGTGGCTCTGATACCAAATTGTCACATCTCAGTCCGCATAATAAGAATTGTCCGCTTTGAGCCATGCCCCCACGGATTTGTTCTTGGGCTTCCACCCAAAACGCGTCTTACTATACATATAAGGCACATCACCTCCTCTCCCCCGGGCAATGTGAAATTTTATAGTAACGATGAATTGTGTTTTGGGTATAGTTGTGAGGTTCCATGGAGTGATTTACGTTCATATAAGATTGTTGCAACGTAGATATATTCTTGCATTTACTCACCAATCACCACTCTAATTCGCTTGGATCTCACATATACATGCATTTTTATTAGTAGATGGATTTACATGGTACAGACATATTGTCACAGTGATGTTCTGTGCTAAAGAGATAAAGACGTTTGAAACTTTTGTCCAAATGTTCTTGTTTTATTGCATGAGACACTATGTGGCAATTTAACAGTATTATGTAAGTTGTTTTCCTCAATTAGAAAAATATGATAAACAACATGCTTGCTAAATAATCTATATAAAGAAGAGACCCCTATAAATAACGTTATTCCTTGTGTAAATAACATGACATTCGTATAAATATCAGTTTATAATGATAATATTACATATCACAAATAAAACCTTCCTACCATAGGCACCACCATACATGGAACTTCAACAAATTCATCTTCTTCTTTATTCGACCAGTCAACAAATTCATCTTCTTCTTTATTCATGGACCACACTCTCAATAAATTTAAGAAAAAAGTTATTCAAGACCTTGACCAAGAAAAAAAGTAACAAAATGAAAATGTATTTATATTTTTAGAAGTTGTTGATCATAGGTAGGATGGTGGCTCTGATTCTGGAATATGATCATGAGTGTCAACAAAATCATCATAACTCAGCTTATCGGGGCTGGCTGCTGGTTGATCGAAGTTAACTGTGCGTACCGGAACACCGAAGTTATAATCCCTTCCTACCCGCCTCCCCCATTGCTTCCCGTTGCATGGTGAGTCTCCGCCGATGACACAAGGCCCAAAGTGAGCGTCCTCAGCACGAGCTGCTACAGCAGCCAGAAGAACCACAACCAAAATTGTCAACAACTTCCACATTGTTGCTTGCTTGCTTATTGGGGTAGAGTGGTGGGAATCATGTGGACATGTGGAGTCAACTTATATAGCTACGTATACCATGGAAATTCGATCGGTAATCGCTTTTCGTATAAGTAATTAATCGAGTAATTCAATTCTGTCTCACGTTATGAAGTTGAACGGATGTAGGTTACTTGTTTGTTTATTGTTCAATATGTAGTGCTTTGCAATTTGCTACACTAATTAATTCTGTAACGCTTAGTGTATGCAATGCATGCAGTTTTGGGTTGCTGCACCCTGCATGGTCGTAAGCTGTGCTACTTGTATCAATGAAGCGATCTGAAAAACCTTAATAACACCTTACGTGCGTGATTGAAATTAGACTTAAAAACCTAAACCCTACCCAATCCTTGTTATTAATATCAAAGCACAACCAATCGAAGCAAATCTTCTTCACATATATTTTGCACCACACAGGACTGTAATGTCAAATTAAGATTCCTATACCCTTAAATCCCTAAATTATAAAGAAACGTATTGAAAAATTATATTGAAGAATAATGCCAGCAATGAAGAATTAAAAAGAAGAAAAATTTGAGCAAAAAATAAAATAAAAATGAAGAAAAAGTTTATGTTGTGAGCGTGAAGACTGGACTGGCTTAGGAATGATGCTTACATTGTTGGGATGGCTTGATGATACATATAATTATAAACCTTGGTTTTCTCAAACTTCAGATGAGCTACAACACAGTCGATCAAGGTTGAGTCTGTGCTTGATTACATATATCGAACTCATCACGATTCTCAGAAAGTTGAACTCACATGGCAAAATCACTAGCTGATTATTAAAAAAAAAAAAAAAAAAAAAAAAAAAAAAAAAAAAAACACCAATCACAACAGATGAATATGTGAAGTTCTTGCATTCATAAGAGTCGAAATGGTAGACATTTTTTCAACTAAGTGTGAAACCATTAGACTAAGTACCAATTGGTGGTAAAATAATTCTCTCACAAAAAGAAAATTTCTCTCAAACTAATTGTGTGTCGTGCTTATGTTATACCACCCATTTAATCAATTGATCGTCTTGGGTTGTGTTGCCCGAAAAAAATAAAATACTTCGCTGTTTTGGCGTGTTGACTGCATCTAGTAGCCTCCAGTTTTCGGTATTTTTGGGCTTGTCTTGTTAATTGTTTGTAATCTGGTATATTTATTACGTTTACTTCTTGACCAAGGATTTTATGCCAACAAAGTGAGAGAAGGATTTTACTTTTTTGATGCTAGTCATAGGGTGGAGGGAAGGGGAACCAAAAATTAGGTCAATATTAATTGATATCAAAGTAATCACTTAAGACAGTGGAATCTAAAATCTACCTATTGCTTACAAATGAAATAAAGTAACACTAGATGAAGAATGTGATGCCGGTAAATAATGAAAGAAATAAAAACTAGAAGGCGATCGGTAAATACATATTTTTAAGAAGAATAAGGGTTAAATTTATTAAAATACATTAGTCAATAATAAATGTCACAAAAGACCATACACAAAAATTTTGCAGGATATTTGATTTCAAGAAGAGGGTGACGAGGAAAGGCATCTCTTTCCAATTTGATGCTTCTTATTTTCTTCGTCTCAAATAAAATGGACCAATAAACACGTTTTTGATTGCGATGCCAAATATGCCTTAAACAACAATTTAAATCCCTAAACTCCCCTTGAGTTATTAAAATTTCAAAATAGGTCCTTTTCTAATTTCTAATTGCCATTTTACGTCTTCCTCCTCCTGCTTGGTCCTCACTCAAACCCCATCAACCTTTTGCACCAGATCAGGTTCGAGATCCAGCGAACCCGTTAAAGGTTCGCATTGCAAGGTAACGTTTATTTATTCAAAGCCATTTTTTCCTCCCTCTCTAATCTCCGTTTGGATCTGATTCCTGTTCAACTGTTTCAATCCCACCTCTCTGCGTTTGCTCATTCTGGCGTTTTCTGCGTGTTTTGCATTGCTTTCTGTTGAATTTTTGAAATTGGGTATCGATTGGTTCATCTGAGTTTTTTGAATTTTTGAGGGAATTTGGATTTGGGTTGTCAGAAGCTGTATTCATCAAGTGCTTTAGTTTTTTATAAGGTGGTTTGCGTAATTCTGATTGTTTAGTTGGTTAACGAAATGGGATTGGTATAAGTTTTTTTAGCATCTAATTAAATGGTGAATTTGGTGCTTGTTATTCATAAAGATAGGATTTTTAGTTGCCCATCAATGCTGGTCGTTTTTTTTTTTCCAAAAGGGGAACCACCGGTGGCAACCCACGGTTATCCATCCATTTCTGGGGCCGGGAAGACTTACAGAGATATTTCAGTCTCTCTCTGGCCGCAAGTTTGGCTTCCAACCCGAGGCCTCTAACTTTTAGTTTTAAGGAAGTCTCGTAATCCGTCCTTTACCACTCGGCCACCAGCTCATGGTTATCAATGCTGGTCGTTGTTAGTCTATACTTTTATTTCACTGTTAAGATCTTAATGTTGTTGCTCAGATGCATGGCTTTGAATTTTGATTTTTGTTCAGCTGAATTAGTTACTGTACATATTAGAGCTATGCAGTTTAGACTGCGTCCGGGATCTTAGAATGAAGTTATTGCATCTATGAATCATTAGTTAGAAAGATTTTATGCTTGATATCCCACCTTCCCAAACTCTAAGACAATGGTTTTCCGAATTCTTTTGGTCACTTTATAATGAAATTTTAAATTTCTCTGTGATTTCATTTGCTGCAGTTTCTTGGCTGGCTTAGCGGAGGAAAATTTCCTAGTTGCTAGTTTTATCTATGTTTGGAGGTGTTGCGACAGTGCCTTCCAATAGTCCGCACTTAAGAAAGTCGGGTAGCAGACCTGTTGTCTCTGATCTGGGTACAATTAAGTGTTTGAGTTATGACTTATGAGTTGTGATTGATACTGTGTAGATATATCTACCATGGGGGGCTTTTTTTTTTCTTCTCTTGTCACGGCTTTATAGTTGTAGTAAAAAATCTTTCAGGTACAAGTGAGCTTGAAAATGGTGCAGAGGAGGGCTTCTTGCGTCTGATAGAGGGAAACGATATGAAGGGTGGAAGCATACCAAGGAGTACTGCTGCAATAATGCCATCTCCAGCTATGTTATGGAGATTTAAGGTTTCGTTATGATAATATTCTTAGTCTTTCTGAATTACGTTTCCAGTTATTTTCTGCATAGTTTTGCTGAATAATTGTAAAATTCTCAACTTGGTAGAAGGAGGGAATTTCAATTTATTTTTCATTATTTATTGTATTGAAAAATTCTGAAATGGATGGCCTGGCTCACCAAAGTTGGATAGAAGTGGATCATTTCTTCTCTGCTTTACAATTGTGTTGGGTTTCAGTTCAATAGCATGTGACATATATCTTTACATCTTCTATTTCTTGGCTTTAGTTTCGTGGCTTCCTAAGTTGGTTTTATGTACAGGTCCTACTGTTCTTTGCTTGGGGTTTCATTTGTTGCAAGGTCAGTTCTTCACAATTCTATTTTTACTGCTGGTGATAGGGTTCTGATTTTATTACCAAAAAAATTTACAAGAACCAAAAATACGTTAGTTTTGTGCTGCAAGGATGTTGTTACCAAACTAACTGCAAATTTACAGGTTGGATGGGATTCTGTCATGAGGATGAGTGCGGATCTGCGAGATTTATTTCTATATGAGGCATTTTTGTATTATAATCCTCTGCTTCTTGTGGTTAGTTTTCTTATCAGAATTGATTATCCTATCATACTTCAACATTTTTTATCCTTCTATTGAAACATTTTCGTCTGTTTTTGACATGCGCAGACTATGATGGTTTGGTTTTGGGGAGTCAATCTATGGGTTTTTGCTCAGGGCAATGTAAACTATGCCAAAATTTTTGATCTTGATCAAAATCATTTGACCCACAGAGAAATATGGAAGGTACCAGTGCAACAACTCGGTCATCTTGAACTATTAGCCTAATTGTTACGGAGTTATTTTCTGTTTCTGTTTTCATGTGGAACTTTAAAGGTTGTGCTGCACTAACATAAACCTTGGAAATTGCAGTGTATATTTTTTTTCCTTATGGAAACAATATACAGAATTTTAATTTTCATCTGCTTTGACTGTTTAATGGCATTTTTTTAGAACTTTTCTTAATTTAAAAGTTTGAAGTCTATACTCTCTCTCTCTCTCTATATATATTGGAGAAAAGTAATGGTGTGAGGGCCTATTTCATCTTAGCTGTTCCTGTTAATAGAAGGTAGCATGTTTTCTTTATGGAATGCTCTTGGTTAATTACTTTTGACATATCTGACATTGATTTTTTTTTAATTCTCTTTACTTTCCCGTTTCATTGATTCACTCTTACCATTCAGTATGCGTTTTGCAGTGTGCGACATGGATGACAATTGTTGTGCCGACAAGCATGACAGCTTATCTTTATCTCTATTCGCATGGAGAAGTGTCACTTGCTGCATCACAACCAGTGTAATAGATGCATCCATATAGATTTTGAAGTACCTATTTGAGATAGCGTTTGTCTGTGATAAAGAAAAAAAACCATAGTTCACTAGTTTGAATGACCAAAGCTTCCAAGCCTAAGTGAAGTATTTCATTTTATAGAATAAACAGTGCAGATATATGTTTATGATTGTTCAGATTATGGTCTACATACTATTATTTATCATACTGACTATGCTATTGTCCATTTTTTATCTTCCATCTGTTAGTATCTTGTAACTGGGCTAAGTTTTAATTGCATTCTTCTGCAGGTACTATTATATGCTGCTGTTGCAATGCTTTTGATATTCCCTTTTGACATTTTCTATTTGTCATCTCGCTTTTACTTGTTAAGGACTCTTTGGCGTATAGTTCTCCCATTACAGGCAAGTTTGTTTCTTTCAAATCTAACTGTGGACCTTCTCCCATCTGTTTGATTTTGTTTTCTACTTACTCGAAAGTATTGGGAGAACTATACACACTAGAAAGTACGGTTCTCCCATTTAGTTAATGCTCAGTTGCCTAGAAGTGATGTATATTCTGGTCTCATTTATTGATTTTTGTTGTTTGTCTATATTATGATTAATTACAGTTACGTTATTTATTTGGTGAAAACAGGCAATATCATTTTCTGACTTTTTCCTGGCTGATATTTTGACCTCCATGTCTAAGGTATGTATCCTGATGTTTACTTTTACAATTATACAAGTGATTTTGCATGTACTAGAGTGCAATTTTTGTGATTAAAAAGGGATATTAAACTTGTTGATTGTTGTGTAGTGTGCGTGCAAGTTTATTGTGGTTAACCTAATAGGAGTGTAGAATCAAGAAATAGTTTGGCATCTATGATATCTGATTGTCATCATGCCTTTTGATTCCGATCGTGTTTGTCATTCCTATGCAGGTGCTTTCAGATTTGGAGCGATCAGTATGTCGAATGGTCCATCGACAGGTTAGCGTTTCCCCTTTTAATTGTGATTCTTCTTCTACGTCTTTTTCTCTCTTTGCTAATCACCCAAAAAATTGATTGTTATTCTAAAAGATTGTAAAATGCATTTCGGTGCATAAGAAAATTTGTTGCCTATGCTGAGCATCTTTAACTTTGGGTATAGTAAAATTTGAGATGGACTACGTTTTTGGATAGCTTGCACTCTCTTTTATTCGCCAATGAGCATCCATCTTTCATCTTCTGTCATTGCCATGAAGCTCTTAGTGACGACTGAGGAGACCATAGTATAAGTTGCTAAAACAAATGGCAGTGATGGTGGAATTGCATCAACCAAACTGCTTACTTGTTTCTTCCTATGCTTTTGAGAAAACTATGGTGCCACGAAGAAATACATTCAAGTACAAATATGTAATTGAAGTTGCACAAAGTAATATGTCAAAAAAGTGATGAGGAGATTCATGTGCTAATACACATAATTTGTTATGTATTTATTTTAAATTGTTGTGTTGTATTGTTCAAGAGATCTTGTGGTGGACGCTCTGACTGTGTCCCTTCAGTTCATGTTTCACTTTTGTTTGTTAAAGTGTTGCTACTTCACCTATATTTTATTAAGAGGTTTATTTGAAAGCAGGTTGCCACTATTGCATGGTTTGAAGCTGACTCAGTTTGTGGAAGTCACTCTGTTGCAATCCCTGTGGTTCTTGTTTTGCCTTACCTTTTTCGTTTGTTCCAATGCCTTCGACAATATAAGGATACTGGGGAGAAAACAACCCTTCTAAATGGTACGCATACTAGGCCATCTTTCTTACACATTTTTCCTTCAATGGTTCTCATTGGCCTCAAATTCTTTCCTTAATTTGTTTGGCCATATTTCTTCCTATTAGAGATGACCATCAAATAATGTAAAAACATCCGGCAATCTTGACTCTGTGGTGCATGCGAATTTTAGCATGTGATCTTGCAATTCTTATTCTGCGCCCACTCTCTTAAGTGTGGTTGGCAAGATCTTTAATGGTCTCTGTAATATCTGTGTTGCTTCTCTTTATAATCTCTATTTCTATGTTTCTGAATAGCTGCTGGTTTGTTATGAATTATTGATGGATTTGTTGCTTCATTACACTACTAATTTTTATCTGCTTCTGGTTTCAGCTTTGAAGTATTCTACTGCAGTACCTGTGATTTTTCTTTCAGCCCTCAAATATCATGTCTTCCCTGAAAAGTGGTCGACCTTTTATCGGCCCCTCTGGCTTCTCTCAGGTGTTTTGAACTCTTTGTACTCGTTCTACTGGGATGTGACTAGAGATTGGGACTTAAGGTATGTGAAATGTTTTTGTTCATACAATTACCACAGATTCACTCCACACGCAACCAGATTTAGAATGAACTCATGATCATACCATACAATGGGAAACTTAATTTTCCATGCTGTTTGACGATTGTTTGCTTCTTTGTAAATCAGTGAAAAGGTGTTACGGGGCATATGAGAACTTGGATTCTTCGTGCTTAGAACTTGCTGCATCCTGAATACTATTTTGTCATGCTCTTTAATTATCTTTTTCCCTTTTCTCAGTGGTTTCACTCGGATTTTCAAGTTCAGCAAGCAACAATTCTTGTCAAACCTCGTACATGGACGGAAATGGGTAACACTTAACTCGTCCTTAGAGCTAACGTGTCTAGAGCAATCCTCATTCATTGATTGCTCTTGAAATCATTATGTGAATTGGGTTGCAGGTTTACTTCTGGGTGATAGGTAGCAACCTGATTCTGCGTTGTACCTGGACTTACAAGCTCTCTTCCCATCTCCGCCACAATTACCTTACCGTATTCACAATCACTGCCTTGGAGATTTTCCGCCGCTTCCAATGGGTTTTCTTCCGTGTAGAAAACGAGGTGAACAAGATGAGCTCTAAATCAAACATTCAGCTTTCCATGGCCGACAATCCAAATGAGGAAGACAGATTACTCGTCTCTAATGGCCACAGCGGGTAGACCATTAACCAAATATCGCCTTCCCCGAATCCTCGCCGTCCCTAGTTTTGTATAATTTTGTGCCCCTAGAGGGCCCTTTGTTTCTTCAATTGCAACTTACATGAACAAATGAAAAATGTTCCTTGTTTATAAATTGATTAGGCTGTTCAACATTGCAACATTAAGGAGAGAATATATACGGCACCTCATTTTGTGAAACGACATTCATATAATGCTTCCTCTTCGATATTTTTGTACAAGCGATTTTCTACTTTAAACTAACTCAGCTTAGGGATAAGGATTCGAACTTCTGGTGTACTGAGAAAGCACATCGGATCCAATCAATGTGGCTACGCTTTGCTCACGTCTTTTGACTCCTCGTCAATATCTGAATGTATGAAATTTTGAACCAACAGCAATGGTGCTGCTGTTGAAGAATTTCCACCACAGTATTTCATGCATTTGGTGCTGGCCAATCAAAGTTCATCTCCAGTGTTATGCACACGTGGCAAACACCCAATTCGTCATTCGTTTACGCCTCAAGGGCCTCAACCCAGATAATATGCACACATGCAAGACCAAACCCTCTTCAAGTATTAACCACCCACACACACTTCCCACCAGAGACCACCAACCGTCATGAGTTAATGTCCAAATGTTAGCCGCCGGCGATTTCACGGACCGCCATAGCCGGCCGGATCCAAGCATCCCGAGAGTGTTAACCCTACTCTCTTTTGTTCTTGAAAAACTGGTGGCTCGAAATAACACGCTTGCAGATGACCTGAGTCAACAAATCAATGGGCTGAGCTGTGGCTCGGCGGGGATTGGGAAGAGCTTGGATGTGTTTCACGGCATGAGGCGGCCGAGCATAAGCATACCCAATTACTTGGAGAGGCTGTACAAGTACACAGATTGCAGTCCATCATGTTTTGTGGTTGGATATGTGTATATAGATAGGCTGCTTCATAAGCACCCTGACTCTCTTGTGTTGTCCTTGAACGTGCATAGGCTGCTGGTCACAAGCGTTATGGTTGCTTCTAAGATGCTCGATGATGTGTAAGTATTTATACCTGCATCTTCTTTAATTTTCATGAACTGGGGGATTTTGATTTGTGTCAAAGATTTGCTGGAATTTCCAATTTTTGATTCATTTGATTCAGATTGACACCAATTGTTGTAGTTCTAAGAAAAAGACGTGCGAATAAGAGGCTTGTAGCTCAACTGTTTATATATTAGCGAGCGTTCACCTCTGCTCCCGAGGTCTTATGTTCAGTTCTTCCCTCGCAACACATGCCCGAGGTTCTACGTTTGATTATGTTTGTGCTTCTGTTTACAAAATTTTGCACATGCAGGCACTACAACAATGCGTTTTACGCCCGCGTCGGAGGAGTGAGCAATGCTGAACTAAACAAACTAGAACTGGAGTTGCTTTTCCTGTTGGATTTCGGGGTCACGGTGAGCTCTAGGGATTTCGAGAGCTATTGCTTCCACTTGGAGAAAGAAAACTTGCAGAACGGGCATGCCGAAGGATTGAAAGGCCATTGTTAGTCCTCAACGGTGTGGATGATGTGCCTGAAATACCAGAAAATGCAGAGAGTAATTCCTTACCACCTCGGATATCAGAAGCTACCCTGAGTTCCTCACTTCCTCAGATTGTGGACTGACCCTGATTGATTTTTCTTTTTAATGTCTCCTGGTTAACCTTTTTCCTTTATTTACCCTTTTTTTCCTTTACTTCCAAGCACTGTGACAATATTCAAAACTAATAAGACACTGCAGTGCGGGAAAGTTAATACAAACTGCAATACGTGATCGGCTTAAAATATTGCTAGTTGTATATTCAGTGCAAGTAAGATCTTATGAGGTCCAAGGCATTTTGACATCCATTGATAGATTTAACCCCTTCTAATTAAGGCATTTTGACATCCCTTCCAAATTTAGAAAATGTTGCTAACAATATATGAAGGACTAAATTCAATTCTCTTGAGTGCAAGGCAACACTTATATTTTGTGCAGCCAATATCTTAGAAGTATCACCTTTATGTGGTTTTTGTAATATTAATTTTGAATGGAGAACAACTTACATAGCACAATGGATACACCACTACGTGATATCTTGTGCCAATTAAACAAGAACATGGACAAAAATATATGCATGTTTTCATTTAATTGGCACAAAACGCCACTGTAACGAAACCCATGTCATGTAAGTCCTTGTGGTGAATGTAAACAAAGTGATGTGCACCTTTCTCAATTTTCAGGGTGGTCAGTTGGTTATATACCTGTCTTTTGTATGTTTGTATATAAAAGGATAAACTCTTCTGTTAACGATCATGAGATTGATATGTAAGTACGAATTAGTTCAATATGAATCATCATTCGATCACCGCCTTCTCACATATATTAGATGACATTTGTGAATACATTAGTGAGAGTTCTTAGTTCGAATTTCGTGGATGACGAATTCAATATCAAATTAGGTTTGTTCATTGTGTGATTTTACCAAACTTCCTCTGCTTTAGTATAAAATATATGATTGTACTAAAAAAATACCATTGGTGAATGAATCAAATTTTAAGTTTACTATGGATAAATTCAAATATGTTGAGATACTAGAGAAAACTAAATGGGGAAATACAATGCTAAGCTAATTTAAATTTCTTTTTTGATTGAAATGCCAACATTCTCCATTTGTAGTTAAACCACCCTATACCATCGGTCACCTGGGTTCGAATTATGAACAGATCCCTTTCGGGATAGAATTTAAAAAAACAAAACCGAACCTAAATTTTAATATTATCGAAAATGTTTGGTATTTCCGTGTGGTTTGAGAGGGGAGAGAGAAGGTGAAGAAGAAGCAGATGAAGAGCCCCAATATTTCTATGCTTCTGTTTTGATCCTGTAAAGGGAAAAAATAAAATCATAATTCATTTGCAAATTGAGCCTGTAAATCCAAATCCAATTTCTTAGCGGTAAACGCCAGAAAAAACCCTAATTCAATGTCTCTGCATAGATACCCTTTCCAAAGAACAAACCCTAATTACAGCAAACCCAGACATTAATTTGGTAAAAATGGACATAGATCAAAATTCATTCTGCAATTTTCAGTTTTTGATTTATTGTGTCATTTGATAAATTGACGCCAATTCATATATTGTAACAACTCTATATTAATTAAATAACAAAAGAGTAGGTTTTTTTTTTTTTTTTTTTTTTTTTGGAACAAACGATATTATCTACATTAATGTGGACTTAGCCTCATCATGGATTAACAATAATGAGTTCAAATTTGTTTTTGACGAGAATCGAATCTAAACGGGCAAGTTTCATTCATTCATGAGTTTTGACTTTTTATTATAGAGATAATATACTATGAATGAGTCTGTGGGATTTAAGGTATGAAATCAATGTTATAAACGAGATTAAAGAGAGAGACTTGTTTTCAAGTCACTTAGTCCTTAAACAAAGTTTCTAATCGTTTGAAAAGTCAACTAAACAGTGACTATAATAAAAGACTAATGTATATCGTTTTATATCGGAACGGCACTTTAATATAATGATAAAAGTTTTGTAATCAACCATCTTGTATTTTGATTAACCACTAAAGCGATTAAAGTTAACATTGTCTCGTGCTATGCATGCTAGCCACACGTTGAATCTACATATGCTTGTTTATTAACAGGTTCACTAAATAATGACCGCCTAATAAACTTCAACTATAAATGTATATCATATGTCAAACATTACAAAACTTATGTGATGCATTTCACATATCAAACTTTTTTGTGATTTAAGTAGTCATTTGTAAATCTCTCCATAAATTATATCTCATACCTTTCGTCTAACTTTTGTGATTCGTTGATAACTTTGCCTTTAAAACAAAGGAAGTTTTATTTTTTATTAACACATTAAAAAAAAAAGAGCTTAAACACAAGAGGAGAAGATAATAAAAAATAATATAAAATAATATAAAAAATCCACAGTTTCGCATCACCTCTCTCTTTTCTCACTTTCGTCTTTGACGAAAGACACAATCTTTCGCTCTCTGTAAATTCCAGAGATACATGTTCGATGATGGGAAGGAGGACCTGAGGTCTTCAAGCTGATTCTTCACCAATACTTGCTTCTCAAAACGACGAATTCTCGTTGGTTAAAACCATGGCCGAGTCTTCAAAGGAAGAGGTGGTTCAGCTCATCAAGCGCTTCGGGGCTTATCTCACTGTCAAGATGTCCAGTCTATTCCCGATCTCCCTCCACAATCTGGTTCGCACCTCAATTTTGTGCCTGTTTTCGTTATCTTTTCGAATTTTCTCACGGATCTCCCGTCAAAAATTGTTCCTTTCTGTCGATTATCTTCAATTGCTTCATGAGTTTTCAATTTGTGTTCCAAATTTTGTTTGTTCATTTGAGTAGGGTCCATTTCGGTGTTTGTTTTGATGTGGATTGATTTGGGATGTAGGTTTTTTGAGAAACTTTGGTGTGTAAATGATCCATAACAGGAAATTAGAGGAATTTGGGGATATAACCATATTGATATTTTTTAGTGTAGGGAAAAAAGATATGTACTTGCGAACATTTTGAGTTGGGCCAGTGGATTTTTCAGTTCAAATGACTTAGTGAAGCTTAATCTCCTTTACTTTATCTCCATTTTATGAATTGTGATGCATGCAGCCGCGTCTGTGTCCGTGTCTTTGTCTGCGACGTGTCTTGTAGTGTACTCAAGAACCGTGGTTCATTTATGTTAGTACTCAGGAACCTGTAGTTACCGCATTAGTGTACTTTTTGGACAATGACTGGCTTTGAACTGATTGTCAATGCTATGAGTTTAATTGACTAAGGTGAAGAGATAGATACTCATGAGATAGGTGAAGCTAATGCGAACCCTGTCAAGTGATATTTGTCTAGAAGTATCAAAGTAGTGCTGGAATGGGAATGCAAAAGTTGAGTTGTCTAAAGAAATTTTATGTGGTGTCAGAATTCACGTTCTATTGGGGCAATTGCGGGCTTTGCTGTCGCAATAGTTTTCACATGGAGGCTGCTGAGATCACCGAGTGGACCTCAAAGAAGGCAACCCAAGCGGCAGGCACCTGCATCGAGTAGTTCTGGCGTCAGTTCAAATTCAAATGCAACATTGACAACTCCGGGAGTTTCATCTTCAGAGGACTCCAGAACCCAAAACGTTGTTGATGAATTTTTTCAGCCAGTAAAGGTAACTGTCAAGTTATGAGTCTGCCTTATGGGTTTGGTTACCACTTTGTATTAATATGGTTTATGCTGAAGCCGTTTCTTTTAATTACAGCCTACTTTGGGGCAAGTAGTTCAGCAGAAACTGAGTGAAGGAAGAAAGGTAAGTGTAGTGCTTTTCAGCGTCTCACTGCATGTTGTGAAAATTTCATGGTGAAGTTACAGAACCTAAGGTTTTACTTTTAGATGTTCCTGTACTTCACAACTAAAACCGCCAAGCTTCAAATGTTCAATACTGGCTATTTAGCTGGTGTTTGATACCCTGTGGAGTAATTTAATATACTGAGAATCTGTTTGATCTTTTTAGGCAAGAATATTATTGATTTTGAATCAACAAATTGACCCTTTAAGCTTATCTGTAGGTAACTTGTCGTTTACTCGGAGTAATCCTTGAGGAAAGTACCCCGGAGGAACTTCAGGTGTTCTAATTTTCTTTCCAGCAACATTCTTTCCGTAAATTTGCTGCTAGAAATTGGTACCGAAAAAGGATTAACATTGCCTTTTTACGTTGCTCCTGGCAGAAACATGTTACTGTGAGGTACTCAGTGCTGGAAGTACTCTTGGAGATCACAAAATTTTGTGATCTGTATCTCATGGAAACAGTTCTCGATGATGAAAGTGAAGTGCGTGCAAGCCTCTGTCTCAATCATTTTACTTGTGCTCTGTAATTTTGTATGAGTTTAATAGGTTTCCTTGATTGTTGTTTTACTTCATTTTTTTGCTCATGGTATTTAACTGTTGTGGTCTATCCTCGCCTTTTTCTTTTCATTCTCATTGCCATTTATGAAACGATATTGCCTATTGCTTTCAGAAAAAGGTTCTAGTGGCTTTGGAAGATGCTGGGATTTTCACATCTGGAGGTTTGGCCAAAGACAAGGTAGGTATATGGATTGATAGAATTATGAGTTAAACTTTTAAAAATCCCACCAACTCTTTTGGTTATTCTACTTGCTTCTTGTTGGTTTATGTGTGCATGCAGTTGTTTTTGGCTTTCTCGTCATTTTGGAAATTCCCCAGTACTTATAATCTTGGATTTCACTATTCCCATATGGGTTGAATGAGATTAAGAGTTATAACGTACGGAGATTGTGGTTTGCAGAAGATTAGGGGTCAACCCTGGAAGGAAGGCCCAATAGTTGCTCAAATTTCGAATTGACTGTGGTTTGAGTTGTGTTCTTGAATGAATCAACCAAACAAGAATTTTTGGCCTGACACTCAAAAAGTGTTTTTGAGTTTTAAAAACTGGATTTGAGTTGAATAACAAATGGGCCCTAATATTTCCAATAGGCATATTTTTCGAGCATATTGAGATGTGCCTTCCTGATTGTCTTATTATATTCTAGTCAGATTTGGAAGTGTTTTTGTTATAATTGATAAATGAAGTTACTATGACTAGTCTTGCATGGCGCAGCGAACTGTGCAATATACTCTCACTACTAGGCTACTAGCTTGTCAATCTAGTTTTCGTTAAGAGGACATGACACAAATTATAGATGCCCATCTGATATTTTCAAATTTTCAGTAGTTTCCGTACATTTCAACTTGCCAGGATGCTGCTATTTCATTCTGTTTCTTGCGTTATTTAGTCTTGTGATTTGATTGCAGGTTCTCTTCTGTAGCACAGAGAATGGACGGACTTCTTTTGTTCGGCAATTGGAACCAGATTGGCATATCGACACAAATCCTGACATCATATTCCAATTATCTGTATATTCTTATTACTTACCTAGTTTGTCCACACAACATTCTTCGATTTCATTCCCCATGTTCTGATGTTCTGATGCGTACGCTTCATTTCCATGGCCGTCATCTGAGTTATTCCTTTATTTTTGTTGGTTACAGAGGTTTATCAAGTATCAGCTTCACATATCTCCTACCAGAACGGAACGGGCTGCTTCTAATGCATTCAACTCCCCATCCTTGGAACAGTTCTTTGGACCTGTTTGACGCCCCGAGAAACGAAAGATAAGAATACAATGTTTAGATTTCTATTAGGGTTTTCTTTTCCCCACATTCGGGTTTTGTGTCGATCGTACTTTTGAAGTTCCGGCTGCAGCTTAACAATGCTAAACGCCGGTCTTCTTGTCGGTGTATTTTTGTATCCTGTCGTTGGTAGTCAGATGATAGACTTGCTCTGTATCACCCCACTGTTTCAAGGGACAATCCCATTGTTTGAAATTTGTTGGATCAAATCGAAACTCCGACTTAAAATTTTCATGAAATGGTTAATGCTATTGTTTGCAACTTATTATCCGTGCGTAAGTTGGAAGTTTGAAATTACTTTTAAAATGACTGAAAGTTTTTTGGTGAAAATATTTTCGGAATCAATTCTTAGTGAAATGCGAGTGAATTCTAGAAAAATATTTGAAGTGTTTTCTAAAAGAAGTATACATTTCAATCGTGCTATTAGAACCGCAAAATGTTTTCCTTTAAAAACAATTTCAGTCATTGTAAATATACTTAACTAGCCCTAAATTGCAAACTCCATAAACCAAAGTAAAGTTTGTCCAAATTACAAGGTCTACAATCGTAATTTGACTTTATAATAAAGTGAAGAAAATATCTTAATTTTGTCGGCAAAGCAAATGAAAGAAAGGGTTTTTTTTTTTTTTTTATTTTTAATTTGCAAATATATCCTTTTTTTTGTTTTTGTTTTTTTCACATAAAATGAAACAATCATCATTTAGGGTGTGACAATGTTACAGATGTTAGAGGTTATATTTTATTTATAAAATTATAAAATTTTCTATTTTTAATTCAACTATTAATTTTTTACTACTTAGTGCTATGTGGCATTACAAAAAAATTACATATCTTGATTAATTTTTTAGAATATTTTTAAAGTTTCTTTATCATCAATTATTTTCATTATTCTTCGAAAAATCTGCATTAAATAATAATAGAATGGTCAAAATACTTTTAATTTTTGTCAAATCATTTTGATATATTGTTTATTAAATTGAGAGCATATTTGTTATATCACTTATATTGATTTCAAATCTCAAAACCAAAGTAACGTGTTATGCAAATATGAGAAAAAAATCTGTTTTTAATCAGTAGTCTTGATGACTTTTGCTTGGATAATTTGAGTTTGACTCCTTTGATCTGTAATATTTATAAGAAAAAACTGGGTTTTGTCAAATATAAAATTGGCCTTTAACTTACAAAAGAAAAAAGGGCGCAAGTCGTCCCCTTTCTCCGCCGTTAGCAATTTAGCATTCAGCGAGCAACTCACTTGTTTCTACTGTGTGTGTTTTGATGGAGATCGTTTGCCCGATTGATGCAGAGCTGGGCACTGAAATCTCTGCTCTTCTCACACCTCCTTCACCCGCCGACGTCGAGGAGTACTTGAACGAGCTCATTCAATCCAGCAGCAGGCAATGCAATGGCATCACAGTCAAACAAAACGGAGAGCTCGGGAAAGGTAAAACCCCCATTTTATAAGTTTCCCATCACTCTTTTCGATCTGTAATATGCTTTTTGATCTTCAGGTGTGTACGCGGACTCGGACTTGAAAGAAGGAGAGCTTCTTCTCAAGGACCAAATGCTTGTGGGTCTTCAGCATTCTTCCAACAAGGTCTTGAGTTCTAACTTTCTCTGATCCAAAGTTTGAATTTTTGCTTCTCGGTCTTTTCGGTTTTCATTGTTTTTTTGTTTTTTGTTTTTTATAGCAATTGGGTGTTTTTAGTGTGTAGCTTTTGTTTCCGTTTCATTGCTTCTGTTTAGCTTTGAAATTGGGAGGAGACTTGATTTGCAAGAATTGGAATTTCTTTGATGAAAGACTTTATCTTTTGCTTTTGGGTATTTTAATTTAGTTTTCAGTGTGTTTTTTCAATTGGGTTTTGCAGATTGATTGTTTGGTGTGCAGTTTCTGTTTCCGTTTCGTTGGCTCTGTTGAGCTTCAAATTGGGAGGAGACTTTATTTGCAAGAATTGGGAGTTTCTGCCGGCCGAGATTGCTGTGAAGCGGACTACTCAGCTGAAGATGAAGACTTGGATGACTCAGGGCCTAGCAGTTCTATTTACAAAGAGAAAGTTCCTCTTCCGAAAGGGATTGCGGAATCTGTAATGAATGGTGGTCTAAAGTTGCCTTACTCCGATAAGTTCTCACTGCCTCCGGCTGTTCCATGTCCTGGTGGCTGTAAAGAAGCTTATTACTGCAGGTGGGTAAGCCAAATTTTTATGTTTGAAGCATGTTGGACTATGACAATGGCACTGGAATAATAAATGAACTTGCTTTCATTGGACTGTGGTCTATCTCTTGGTGAATCAAGTACCCAATAAATAACTTGTTATCTTGTGCCGATATCTTGTAGCAAACAATGTGCAGAGTCTGATTGGGATTTATCTCATTCCTTACTTTGCACTGGGGAGAGGTCCAAAGCAATCTCTAGGGAGGCACTTGTAAAATTTATACAGCATGCCAATGGTAGGATGAGTTGTACCTTGTAGGTTATATCTTCTCTACCTTCTTATTCATTTTCCCACTATCGTCTTCTAATTTTATCCTTCTTTTTTTGGCTTTTACCAGACACAAATGATATATTCCTCCTTGCTGCAAAGGTACCTTCTATGACAAACAGCAATTCTAATTCCAATCTTTTATTTTTATGGGTCTGAACTTGTAGCAAACTATCTGATCAATACTTTTAGACTATTTGGTCTCAGTTTGTCATGATATGTTTTTGGGATGGTTCGCCATGGGTGGTAGCATTACTTTTCTGTCGTACTATTTGAAATTTGAATAATATGAAAGCATGATGGAGTATGTGGTACCTTATGTGTTACATGTTGTTCTTGTCACGCTCCATAAGTCTTATACCATGTGATATGATATAAGTCCAATTAGTTGACCAAGTTCCTTGGTTTATTTTCAGGCAGTGTCTTCCACCATATTGAAGTACAGGAAGTTGAAAGTGGCTTATTCTGAAGACCGAGAGAATATACCAAATGTTGCAGGCAGCCCTTATCTATCTTTACTCTTAAAAGCATGGAAACCAATATCAGTGGGACACAAGAGAAGGTAGCTATATTATGTATATAGTGAAGACTTGCTGTTGTGTAAATGATCTTAACTGCTCCTTATGTTATCCTTGAAAAGGAAGAAGTGTTTTCCGTGCATAGAGCAGAAGTATGGAATACTAGTACACTTCGTACGACATCACCTTAATGAGTTTTCCACTTTAGGTGGCATCAGTTGCATAATAAACGTGTGCAATAGTTTTGCAAATGTTTACATGATGGTTTCTTGTCTCCTCCTTTTCTCACATTTTATTTGCTCTTAGGTGGTGGGACTGCATTGCCTTGCCATTTGACGTTGAACCTTCTGATGAAGCTGCATTTAGGATGCAGATAAGAGAGTTGGCATTCACGGTAGTACTCTCTCCACTAGATAGGTTGTTTTAGAAATTCTAGTTGGAGCACTATATTCCGTTGTCATCTCTTGAAAATGTTGTATGTTCTTATTTGGGATTGTGAGCTTCCAAACAAGTCAAATTAATGTTTATTTCATATAATCGTCATGATCCAAAATATTACTAGCAGATTCTTTGATGACTCTGGTATAATATTCTGTTATTTGAAGTTCTAACTGCATATTTGAATCTTTCAGTCACTTGAACTCCTGAAGGCAGCCATCTTTGATGAGGAATGTAAACCAAGTATCCTACCCACTTTAGAACTTGACGTATGTTTTCTTATTAGAATCATGCTTACTGTTTCTGACAGTTAAATTTGAACTCCTTGACTCTTCCCAGTATTCTCCCTCGAAATCTATGGGCATATAATTGCCATGTTTGAGTTGAATAATCTGTAAGTCAGAATTTGCCAAGGGTTTATCCCCTTTCCTGTCTCGTCCATTGAATATGTAAACTGTGCATGCATCCAAAATGGTGCCAGCAATGGTGGTTGAAGTAATTCATGCGCTTTGTCAAATTGCTTTAATAATTTGCTTGAGTCATCAGGCTCTTACTTTCATTTCACTTTGTTTCAGTGATTTGGTTGTAGTATCTCCAGTGGAAGATTATTTTTTGTACATTGATGATCTTCCGAATCCTGAAAAGGTTAGAAGTCATACTTTTCACCTAATTTATTCGAAAATTTGGATGTTCTGATACCATTTTCCTGCTACTCATAACAGAAAGAAGTTGAGGTTATTACACGACCATTTTTGGATGCTCTTGGTGATGACTATTCTGTTTGTTGCCAAGGTATCATGCTCTTTTGCAGTTTCTTCCCCATTATACGTTACATGTTCGCCAATTTACTTTGTATTAATCTTTTAAGCTGTTCTTTTGTACTTTATTCTTCTTGGTGCTGGACTACCTCAATGCTTGTTTCTGCCTGCACACATATTTATTCTCGACGCTGGACTACCTCCTTGGGGTTAACGGTGTTCAGTAAGCATGAACTTGTCGTGGTAGAATTTAGCTCTCATTGTTCTTACTAGGAGATCATTGGTGCTTGTAGAGCATACATTCTTTGCATGTCGGATATATAAATTTTGTTGCTGTTATATTTGCCTTACAAACTATTTTAAAAGCTAATGGTCAACAAACGTGGAATTGTTTCTCTCAGTGTGGCGAGGAGAAATATTAACTTCCAATGTTTTGTCAATTTTGTTTTAGGCACAGCGTTCTATCCTTTGCAGAGTTGTATGAATCATTCTTGTAGTCCTAATGCGAAAGCATTCAAAAGAGAGGAGGTATGTAAACTTCCAAGTTCCATATAGTAATTGAGATCTTCTTACAAAACCACGGTTTAAAGCAAACACCATCTGCAACTTTTTAAAGCATTCCTAAATTAATTTTTGTGCGTCTGCATTCATGCTTGTTCTCCATTACCAGGACCGAGATGGCCAAGCAACCATAATTGCACTTAAGCCGATTTCCGAGGGGGAAGAGGTACGAAAGTGAATGTCCAACTCGGTCTAGTATGCCATTTATAAGGTCGCAATATCCTTTTATCGAACTTGTGTGCAAATGCTGATGATCACTTTGAATTTTTCCAGGTTACCATTTCTTATGTCGATGAAGACCTTCCTTACAAAGAGAGGCAGTCATTACTTGCAGATTATGGTTTTAAGTGCAGGTGCCCGAAATGCTTAGAAGAAGAGCCATAAACACTGCTAGATAGGTCCAAGAGGATTCAAAACGAAGATTGTTTTTTTATATTTTTCATCCCTTTGTAATAGTAAAAGAATAAATCTGTCAACCATTTAGTTTTCTGGTGATGAAACTGCATGTTTGTCAACCATTTAATTTTCTGGTTTTATGTTGGTGCTTCCTCGTTTTCCCATTCATGTTTCAGCATCGTTCGATTCATGTTTCATACACCAAAGATGTTACTGAATTTGATCTTGGTTCAACTGATCATTGTTACTGCTTCTGTTAAGTGCACTGATCCTTGCAAAGCAAAAGAAAGACGACCGGAAATATATGGGAACGAGAGGGAAAGTGCAGCGTCACCTGATCAACTCCCTGCACATCTATAATCCCACCATCCCCCTCCCCTTAAACTGCATTAGAAAACGAGACTCCGACGAACGCTGAAAAGAAAAGAAAATAATCTTCGAAAAGAAAGAATATATTCGTATGTTACTACACTGAGCTATGCAATCAAGCTTGATCCATCAAGCCTTAAAAATATACATGTAGTTATAAACTCCATGTAACGCAACGAGGAAGATTGTACACCAAATACATTAACAGTGCTTCTGTTTATCGACCCGTGTTCATTCACTTAAACAACTTTGCAAAGCCGGCATCAGATGTAGGAGATACACGAGTCTCTAACAGCTAATACTTGAACTAAATTTATCTTCTCACTGCTAAATACTTGCACCATCTCCTACTCAACTCCCTGCACGTCTATAATCTCATCATCTCCTCATGCTGCATTAAAAAATGAGATGCCGTTAGACACTGAAAAGAACATTTGACAAAAGAATGAAATATAATCACGGCATGATCTGAATACTTGACAGATGATATCCACTGCGTTGAAAGCCAGAATGTCACGCGAGAGGGTGCATGAACAATGAACTTCAATAAGCAATCATAAACAATGAAAAGCGCACGAAAAATACTGACCTGCGAATGGTTATTTCTAAGGATTGGAGGTGGTGGAGGAAGGTGAAATGAAAAGCGTCCTCTCTCATATGCAGCTCCTTCCTCAATTCTAGCAGAACCATTCTCAACCATCTCACTTTTATCCTCCAGTTCAAATTCAACTTCTGTGTCAACTGCGTGGGCAGCCATACTGGTAGAGGGTACGACAGGTCCTGACTCCGAACTCTTTAACTACACATTTGTCCAAAAGATTTCAGTGCAAGTATTAATATCAGCTGCACCTTTATTTAAGGCATACATGCGTAGCTTTCGTTCAAGGTGGAAAAATGTTAGTTCAGGGTTGAAAAAGAGGACGAAGTTCAGAGGCAACTCATTCTGACACAAAAGACGTGAGATTAAATTAATTGAGAGCATGCAGCAATGTCAGTGGAGTTAAACTGAATCAGGAATTTCAAATTGCCTAAAATATACAGCTGCTGGCTTCAGCAAATATTATGCCCACTGTATCTGTATAGCAATTAAACAAATTTCCCATAGAAAGTACAAAGATGCACCTTATCTGCAGAGAGGATGCCTGAGGAAGCAGTCTTTCTCCTGTCATGTTTGCCTTGCTTTGCTAAAACCTTTGGACCACCAATTCCATTGTTCACTGGCTCCTCCTTGTCAAAATTTGATTGAGTAGGGTGTATGCTCCACCGAGAGAGCTTCTTTGGTCTGCTAGATGTTGTCAGATGTCCTCTTGTTGGATGAGCTGGTACACATCTCTAAAGTGTGAGCACCCATAATAAAAACCGCACATGGCATCCATTACGGAAACAACTTCAACAATATAGTCCAAAGTCCAAGTAATCAAATGATGCACATGAATTTTGAAGAAAAACTGATAAGCTAAAAATCATTAAATTAGCAAAATCTATTTGTTCTTTGAAAAGAACCTAAACATGTCTAAGAATGGTGCACACAGAAAATAAACAAAACCACCCACAAATGATGAGACTCTAAACTCTAAAGGGCTTTTATTTATACTTATTCTGCTTTCAACAAACAAAAAGGAGGTTGATATATAAAACTTCAAAGCTGAGAGAAGAACAAACTATATATTTCATCAAATCCACAAAACCCCATACATGGAAATGTAAATGCCTACCACTTTGTTTTGATTCTTTGGCGGTATCCCTAATAGCATCCAGCCTTTTCTTGCTTGGAGAAGCATCATGCAGCTGCTCATTATGGGGGTTGACTGGAAAACCAGTAGTGTCACCATCACTAACAATATTAATGCTTGAATCCTCTTCATTGGCATCAGTTACATAAATATCTAAGGCAAGCTGATCTCCCAACTTATTAAGTCGGACCTGTGATCTACAGATTTCAATACAATTATCAAATTCCAAGAGCTCTCTACAAACTCCAATAATGACTGAATGCCAAACCAACCAAAGGTGTTTACAATATTAAAAAAAATTCTTGCCTCTTTAGTTGGTCTTGTATCTTTGAATGACGAGAATGTGCTTTTACAAACTTATTCACCTTGTAGGAAATCCTGAAATTTTGAAATCCCGGAGAAGAGGAAGAAAGATCAATCAGTGAGTAAGACTTCCCTAAACATGCTACCCTGTAGCAGGCAACACAAATTCCTTAGACTCTATTCAGTACCTCTTACATTCCTCTTTCTCTTTGAATAATTGAGCCTCAAGCTCCTTAATTTTAGAAGTGAGACTATCCACTTCTTGAGACTTCTCTTCCACGTGAACCTGAAAAATAACAAACGCATTGCACGCAAAAAGTGTAACTAACGGACATTCAATAAATCATGGCAGAAATCCGAAATAAGCAAACAGTTTAATAACAATGAGAAAACAGAAAGAAAGACCAAAAGGCAGATTTTTCAAAAAAAAAAAAAGTACTCAATAACTATCTGAAAAGCTTTAATACAACATTATATTCCCACCATCTTGATGAAAGTAAAGTGATATCTACCGAATAAGATACACCTAAAACAGCTTGCAAGAGACAACAGCACGACCGAAAATGCAAAATACATAATTTTTTTTTTTTTTACAGACTAGTGCTACAACAGCATGGTATCATTTTGACAAACTTTTTTTTTTATCAATTATTTTCAGTAACAATGTCCACAAGAAGTTGCCCAAAAGACCATTGAAAATGAGATTGGCATATTCACATTTACATAAATGAAAATTAACTTGCAAAAATCACAATTTTGTTGACCAATAAAAAACATAAGTTTGGGTAATTGGAACTGACCCCTAATTGAGATTTACGGTTATCAAGCACGTCGATCTCTGACTGCAATTGCTTTAACTGCTCCAAGTTCCAAGGAAGAATATCAAAACAGAATCTCAACCAAGATTAGAAAGCATAGATGAACTCGTGATGAAAACTTTTGAACAGAATTTCAGACCTGCGCCTCACGAACACCCGTCGAACTAAGTTTAATATTTGCTTCTTTAACTTCATCTTCAGCCTCATTTGAAATTCTCAAACTTCCAGAAAAATCGCTTTGGCCATCCAAGTGTTTCTTCCTTCTTTTGCTGTTCCCCAATGAATTTAAAATGAAAAATTAAAGTGATCAGGAAAAATTAAAGTGAAAGAATTTGTTTTTTTTTTTTTTTTTTTTTTTGTGCTGTTTATAAAGAGTAGATCATTAGAAGGATAAATGCTCAACATGTGTGGCATTCACAAAGAAAGAATATATAGAAACGAATTCCCCACTATAATCAAAGAGCTGGAGGTTGAGAAAATAAAAGAGAAGAAAATTGCAAAGGGATCCATTTATTTAACTTGCCTTTCTCTCTCAAGGGACCTGGATGGACTATATTCTGTAGTTTCATTTCCGCCAAGACAGTTGTAGGGAAAAAAATACAGTAGTCAGACTTTATGAAAAGTAAAAAAAAGGAACTATAAACCAAAATACGTTCGATAACAGACTTAACAGTTACATGATGCTGCACCAAACTTTGCTCAAATGTGTTACTGTTAGGCATAACTAAAGAAAGAAAAATATGGAAAACAATACAACGGAAGATTTAAGTAAGAGTGCTTCCTAACCACGAAGTATATGACGGCCTCTTATATGTCTCTCTGGTGAATAACTTTGCTGCGGAGAATGCCTTCTGTCAAGCCTATCCCTCAAGTCATCGCCTCCAGAGTCCCGCCCACCTACAGAGAGTGAAGAAAACTTTTCCGTAAAGCATATGTAATAACTAGCTACTAATTCGTCTGTCTAAAGAAACAAGGAGAGCACCCCTTATGTGACAATGAGGCTAAGCTTACCATGTGGAATAACATGAGTAACATAATAATGAACAATAATGTTGAATCCTTGCCAGTTTCAAAGAGGCCATACACAGTAGAAACTACTGGTCTTATATAAGAAATTGATATAGTAAACCCATGTGTGAGCTTAAAGATAACCTTCATATATCAGAGAAACACTGGAAAGAGGAGAATTGGGATTCCCGTCATCTTGCTGAACAATAGTATAAAGCCGCAATCAGAAAGTTCAAGAGATTCTCCAAGGTTTCATAAAGGATACAGATATAAATTATCAGAACAATAGTATAAAGCCGCAATCAGAAAGGTCAAGAGATTCTCCAAGGTTTCATATAAGGATACAGATATAAATTATCTGAAGCACACGTAATAATTTAGTTTCTTCTGACAGAACTCCCATAAAAATAGCATTCTTCTCCATCTCGGAAATATCTTGAAGATATAAGTCAAGACTACAAATAAAGAGAGTACCATAATCCCCTTGAAATTCATTAACTGCAGAAGCAGCAAATAGAAAGTAGGCATATTCACGAAACCATCTTGTGTCTTAACTCTATAGAAGAAGATATATTCCAGAACTATGTAACGCTGATGATCCATCATAGCATATCGAAGATGCAACATAATGACAAGGTTCCCCACAGAAATACCACAATTGGAATCTGCTACAATATAAACCACCCGGGACAATCCATACTTTATCAATACGATAACCTTGCTAGTTGACATGAACTTGGGTTCCCCACAGAGATTTTGATAGCAGCTCTAACCACTGAATGACTAAATATGCAATCTTTCCGGAATAGTACTTTAACTCCCGACTCCCGAGTCTGTAAAAATACTTGCTCCCATTTGCTCCATCGCACGAAAATAATATATTATCCGAATTGCAGACACATCATTGTTTCCAACATGGGAAGGATTGCATTAGATGATCATAAAACAGAAGACAATTCCAACATACAGAGAGAGAGAGAGAGAGAGAGAGAGAGAGAGCAGTTAATCACTTGAATGCATTAAAATTAGGGGCTTTTGGATCTAGGTCCAAAAACTTAGATAGTTTTTGGGACCGAGTCCAGTTATCCAATTACATATTTTGATATCAATTTTACCCTTTCAGATAAAAATATTTAAATTCTTTAATTTTTTTTATCATTTATTCAGTTTTTAAATTTTGAATATTTAAATACTCAAACTAAAATATTATCTAGTAACTACCTACTATTTATGAAGAAAACAAGACCAATATAATCTAGTAACTACCTACCTATTGTATAGGAAGAAAATGTTTTATACCTACAAAGCAGATATAATCTACCTGCAAAACAAAAATAAACTACCTATTGTATTGGAAGAAAAATGCTGGCAACCTACATGGCGGAACATAAAAATATAAATATGATATAATATACCTCCATTAAAGGAACGAATTTGGAGGGAAGAACACAAAAATATCACCCATGAAAAGAAGAGACAAAAAAGAGGAGGATTGATAGAGGGAATTGTTTGGAAGAAGGAAAAAATGAGGGATGAAACATACTGGGGGTTGAGGTGATTATACGGCTATAACTAATCCTACAATTAAGGGATTAGTTAAACCACAAATTATCTCATAATTAAGAAATTTTGTGTATTTACTACAATTCGTAAGCCTAAGGGGTAAATATGGTACAAACCATAAATAAACATATATGGAATCTCAATTATTGGACCTATTTCAATGAAGTGGACTAATTCTACTAATGGCTCACAAAATTGGATCTATATCAAGTTATCCCTTAAAATTACAGTAAATTATGTAGTTTCAAAGAAAAATATGCAAACGTATGACTTAAAATCTACAAAAATTACTATAAATTATCAAAATTTGACAGTAAATTGTAATTCTGTGCAACCCCAATACAGTTACAAGTTCATCTTCAACCCAAAAATAAAAAATAAAAAATAAAAAACCCACTTTCATAAGATAAGCAGAGCTTCTGAGTAGGTCACTGAAGAGAAAAAAACCAACGTGAAGCAAATATTAATATTACCGTGAAAGGATCCGCCCGAGAAGCGACGGAGCTCCGCCTCCCCGTGAGCAAACGAGCAGCTCTGCCGCGCGCACCGCCCTCTCTGATACAAAACGCACAGCTTCGTCTTGAACAGCTTCCTCTCCGCCATCTCCCCAATCAGAATATCGGAAGCGTAAGAGCTAAGTTGCAGAGAAAGGAAGAAAGGGAAGCCCCTTATATATATACTTACAATACTACTTCATCACTGACCGTACACGTGTCCCCATCAGATCATATATAGGCATTCACCAGTAGCGCACGGTCCAGGCCTTGACAGCAATGTTATGATTCGCTCGACCCGCCTGGTCGCCTCACTCTACTCGCCCGAGTCCGGCTGCGTCTTCCTCTCTCTCCGCCGTTCTCTGAACTCCCTCGCGCAATTCTCCACCGTCAGGAATCTCAGATTTGCGTCCTCTACCATCGACGGCGGTCTGCGTCAGCGCGAACCGATACGCCCCCTGATGGACGCGGAATCACCTTTGCCCGACCCGGCGTCAGCCGAAAACTTTGTCCACGTCGAGAACCCTATGATTGAGGATTTGTCCGATAGCATCGTAGGCGTCGATGCGCCGAGGGATGAGTACGACGACGGCATTTCGATGACCGCCGTGGCTGAGAGTTTCGAACAGAGGAGGTTTCTTCCTGAGGAGCTGTCGAGGAGCGTGGTGGTGCTCACTTGTGAGTCCACGGCTGAGGGCGGCGTTTGCGACGTGCATCTGGTTGGAACGGCACACGTTTCGGTGGTAAGAGAATTCAATTCCTGTTTGGTTGGTGAGAAAATTCGAAGTGGCCAATTTCTGTTTGGTTGGTGAGTAAATTTGAACTGAAAGCTTTGGTCTTTGGTTTTGTGTGTGGTTTGTAGGAGTCGTGCAGAGAAGTTGAAGCCGTGATCAGCTATTTGAAACCAGAGGTGCTTAATCCGTTTTGAAACTTGCTTAATAAGGTTTATATTAAGTTAATTCTGATAACAATGTCATGAAATTATAATAAAGTTTACGAATTTTCGTGTGATTAATGTAGGTTGTCTTCTTGGAGTTGTGCTCGAGTCGAGTGGCGGCACTCACCCCTCAGAATTTGAAGGTCTGAGTCTATGTTCTGGTTTGGCGTTAATTTTTGAATAACCAAACATGATTACCAATGCATTTAATTCATCAGGTACCGACGATGGGAGAAATGATTGAAATGTGGAAGAAAAAGCACAATGCCTTTGGCATTGTTTACAGCTGGTTCCTTGCAAAGGCATGTTTTCATCTTTGATCCAACGATACCAAGCATAATTTCCATATGTTCTCAGTATATTCAAGCGGTGGAATTTTCGTGTCATTTTTCTGCTAGGTTTCAAGTAGGCTTGAGGTGTTTCCCGGTGCTGAGTTTCGTGTAGCATATGAAGAAGCAATGAAGTATGGTGGTAGGGTGATACTTGGTGATCGCCCAGTGCAGGTATGATACATTATACCTTATCATTTTGGTGTTCTGATATCTATCAATTGCAGCCTGCCCAATGCACCCCTGGCTACTTTCCACCCTTTGACCGAAGAAACATTTATCAGCTACACAAGTAATTTTGATGTGTAATGATAGTGCAATTTCATTTTAAAGGCTGATTATGATGAGATTTCTTCCAATCGAATGCCATAGCTTTGCTTTTTTGTTGACAAAGTGCACTCTAGATGAAACTGTAAACCAGACTTTTGGAATGTTTATTCCCGAAGTCCTCTTTCATGTCCGTTCCTTGCAAATTTGGTGGCAGTTTCAAAATTCTAATATCTATTGCATATTTGCATGTTAATTGTCTGTCTTTTATGTTTCTTTGTTCTTTTTTACACCAACCCTGCTACAATAACTCATCTTTAAGCTGGCTTTCCATACTTATCTGCCTGTATTTCAGACTGTGTATAATTACCCTGGTGAAGAACTACTTTGATATATGACTTTACACTGACTGAAACAGATTACCTTACGAAGGACGTGGGCAAAGATGCCACTTTGGCATAAGATAAAACTGCTATATTCCTTACTTTTCCAAGCTGTCTTTCTACCAAGTCCCGATGCTCTTAATAGTATGGTAAACATCTACTTGATTTGTTGAAAGACAACCACTTCTCCTCCATGCTGCTAATGTTTAGTTTCTTGGGACTAATGATTTGTTCTTGCGTATATTCAGCTTAAGGAAATGGATGATGTTGACATGCTGACGCTTGTGATTCAAGAGATGAGCAAGGAGTACCCCACTCTAATGGAAACACTCGTACATGAGCGAGATCAGTAAGTATTCTTCTGAGTTAACTATTCAATCAAACTAATGCTAAGATCAAAAGATGATGCCACATCTGTATACCTTTGTCCTATCACAGTAATCTGCTTCATTTCAGCCCTTATACCGTGAACATTTTCTTGATCACAGAGGTTTAGTTAGTAAACAAGTAAGTAATTCAGATGTAGACTAAGGAACGATGCTGATGATGTTATTGGTTTATATTAACTATTTCAAATGATCCAAATACGAGCTCCATGTATGCTTGTGGAGGTTGGGGTGTTTAGATAAACAAATTTCATTTTGATTTGTGGACCATAACTGATTTTCATAAATTCTTATTGTTTTGTTGATCTGATTGCTTGATTTTAATGGTTGGACATTTAGGTACATGTCATCTACATTACTGAGAATTGCCAGCGAGCATCGTTCAGTAGTTGCAGTAGTGGGAAAGGGGCACCTCCAAGGAATTAAGAAGCATTGGCAGCAGCCTGTTGTGGTTGGTGAATCCTTCCTTTTGAATAATCTTTATAGTTCCGTTTCAAAAAGAACAATAATAATCTTTATAGTTTTTATCTTATCCCACTCATCGGTAGTGGTTATACAGGAAAATCAGTTCCTTTCCCAATAATGCTCCTTAGATTTGCTTTCTGGATCTGATTTTTCGTTGATGGTTTCTTGAATAGAAAGTATGTGTTTGCATTTTTTGACAAGTATTTCCTACAATTTGTCTCTAAACTTCCGTGCTCTGTTTTTCCATGTATTGCAGGTGAAGGATCTTATGGTAATTCCATCACAAAAGTCCTTTTTTACCACCGCAAGGATCCTTAAATCTTTGGGTGTCGCGGTAACTGGGGTGGCCATAGTATCAGGCATCTATCTTGCATCCAAGAGGAAGTAAAGCTCAGAAATATACACCATGTGATTCTTTGTTGTTGAGCAATACTACCGATTACCCGAGGGAAAATGTACTAGAAGTAGAGTTTTTTTTTTCCTCCCACCCAAATATCTGAATCCATTATACTGCCAACCAATTGGTGTGGATTTTCGCAGTTGCCCGTCGGAGGCGGCCAACTGCCTTTGTTATTTTCGTTTTATACAGTTTGTGTTGCATTACCTGTACTTTTAAGCCGTTTTTGCCCTTTGATCAACAGAATGTTTCTCTGATTTTGTAAATACTAGTTCAAGTTACAAAGGCTCTTAAACTTTTGGTACAAAATTTTCAATAGTCCCACGGTCCGACCCTAAAACCGTGAGTTTAATCGACGGTGATGGGGCTCGGTAAGCAGATCTGTCGACAGAAAACTACGTCCGGACAGTAAACTTCTCGGTTATTTCCATCTGGCTACACCGTTTTGGCCAAAATGAAGATCAAGGACACTGAGTTTTGTTTTGAATCCTTCTCTTGGTACAAGTACATAAGGAGAAAAGCCCCTCTCGGTTTACAATCTTTAAGACCATTAGTCAAAAGCACTTTTATTGGTTGATTTGTTTAGGATAATTTGTTCATCGTTCTTTTATAAGAATGCAAAAGCACTTTTGACTATTGGCATGTATGTGGAGTTTCCCGGATCCAATGGCATTGCGAATCCACTGATCAGAATGGCCACAATAATCAATTTGGCGTCCGAGCCATTACATCAGGAGGAACCAAATAATCCTCTCGAATTGGTAATGGACGCAAGTTTCAAATCTTTATTACAATTTCATCCAAAAATTAACAAAAATATTTTAACATGAATTCAAAAATGTTACCGGGAGTGGGAGCTCAGTGGAAGGAGAAGTCGTTTTGTTAGATGAGCTCACGGCAAGAACCCCTAAAGAGGCCTCGTCCACTGCCCAAAACACGTCCAAGTGTTTAATCTCATCATTGCAACCACAATCCATAAATCAAAACATTCACAATTTCCAAAATTAATTAATCTAAAAAAAAAAGTACATGAAAAAAATATATATTTAAATTTGAGCCTCAGTGTGTGTAACAATCAGATCATTGACCAAGAGGGCTCACTGAAATCCGCTAAGATAATTGTATGTTATCATCATAAGCCCCAATTTCACCAAAAACCCTAACTTTGCTGGATTAGACCAAACAAATCATACCAAAAACCCTAATTTTTTGCAGGATTAGACAAAACAAATTTATGGGTTATTGATAAAAACCAAAAAGATGAGATGGGTAATCATTGAAAAGCAATTTCTTAAATTCGAAATTGGATTGGGAAAAGAAGAGAAGAGAAGGAGAAGGTGTGCTCAGACAGCCAAGGGTTTGTAATCAAACTTTTGGGAGAAGAACCCAGATCATAAACTCTAGTCCACAAAATTGCCTCATCACCGCACACTTCTCACTTGACAGAAACACAGAGAATTGCACAAATTTGAATTCGATTCAAAACCCTAGATTTTGGTATCTAAGAAAACTTCGGCCAGTAATGGCGGCAGAGGCGAAGGGATGGGAGGTTGCAGAGACGGGAGATGAAAGTTGGTTGTATATATATATATAGGCTTAGGGTTTACGCGAGTGATGGAAATTGGGGTTGGGGTTTAGGGTTTTGACGGCTATACCAAAAAATGGGCCAAATGAAAGAGTTCAAGCCCATTTTAAGAACCAAACCCTAAAAGCCCAGTGTCAGTTCTAGCTTTCGTTTTTTGTTTTTTGTTTTTTTTTTGGTGAAATTATAGTATAATATTATTTCACTGTAATAATCAAATGGCTGTATAAATGATTTTCAATTTGGACGAATGTTTTTTAACAATGATCTATAGATACAAATTGAAAAAAAAGTCATATGATGGAAATTATTGTGGAAATGAGCCTAAATGTGTAATTAATTAGCGTCGTATTAAGTTATTAACTAAAATTTCAGAAGTCTGTAATAGATTAAGCATATAGAATGATGCATAATCGTTTCACCAAAATTTTAAATTTATTATGGCTAAACAATACTAAGTGAATTTTTTTCGTGATTAAACATTAAAGTAGTGATCAAATCACGTCGTTAAAGTAGTGATTAAACATTAAAGTATCCCCTTTTTATAATGATTTGGTATTTACGTACACGAAGACAATGACAAGAAAAAGCAACACTCCAAATGGACCTCAACTTTATTAATACAAAACAATTCACGAACATTGCCATTTTTATCACACCAAATAAAAATAAAATAAAAAAAATAAAACACTGAAAATTAACCAAAGATTTCCATTTTCTAGCTATTCACAACTGAACACTGCTTCCTAATCTCACCAGCCGATCCAGTCTTAACGTTAATCCGACCCATTTTCTCCATGGACTTCCCAAACTCGTCGTAGAAGTTCTGCAGTGAACCTTTGAGCAGCCGGTTGATATAATTAAGAGTGGTTGAGCTGGTTGTCAAAGCAGCATCGGATTCAAACAGCCCTCGCCTTTTGAGCAAAAGTGTGTAGTAGCTACGGTCAAAAGTACGGAAGCTTCCAGGGTCCATCTCAACAATTGTGGTGTTATCGGTTGGAGTTTTGCACTTGTTGGCCTTGAGATTGGCTGCGTATTGGGTGTTCAAAGCCGGGTCCTGGTCACCCACTCCGGTGAAATTGTAAAGGCGGTTTGAAAATGATGGGCAATGAGAGACGCCAATTGTGTGAGCACCTGAAAAAAAGAAAAAAAAAAAAGAAGCAAATTAACCCATGTGGTGTGATTAGGTGCATAAGCCCATTAGCCACTGACATGCCTTTAGCAACCTATTAACTACTAATTGATTTTTTATCCACTTTATTCTGTGCAACTAATGCCACTAGTTATTGTATGTTAGTTAGACTATAAAATTTGACTTATTGATCAAGTTAACTATCGTTTATAATATGTGATCTTGATTTATGGTGTGACAACATAAGTCTGATAAGAGAACATTGTTCTGTATATTTTAAGAATTAGCTTTACCAGATAGCAAGACCAAGTCCTTCAAATCAAGACCCACGTTGGCAAAAGTTCTTCGGAGAGTGCTCAAGTTGGAAAATGGGGTTGGGATGTTGGCCAAGGCTTCTGCCCTCCTTGCGATCACCCCATCTCTTCTACCTGTTGGAACCTTCCAAGTTGGACCTCCCTACACACCAAACAACGATGAAAATCTAATAAATTGGGACTACGTTTGATTATTTTGGTTTTTGAACTTTGATGGTAGGTTGGAGATCTCACTGTTGCAACAATGGAATCTCTTGCTCCCAAAGCAATAACATCTGCGCAGGAAACTACTGCAGTGCATTGAGCTTCAAGTCGGCTCTTTATTCTGTCAATGAAGTCAAACCCTCGAAGGGTTAGATTTGGGGGAGCATCTTTTTCAGCTTGGTTACTTGAAGTCGAGTTCAGAAGAACGGATGCATCACAACCCTAATAAGCAACAAGCATTCATTAGTTCCAAATTACAACTCTAACCCTAACAATACAGTTGCAGAGAATGTTGGTCTGTAAAAAGAAGAAGATGGTCACATACCCTGACAAAGCAATCATGGAAGTGCAACCTTATGAGAGCAGCTGCAAGTGAGGGTGCATTGTGGATATGCTCCTCGACGTAGTCTTTCACAATCTTCTCTGCTTTTGGGCAGTTCTTGGAATAAAATCCCAATTGCAACTGAGCTTCACTGAAGCCTATGATCACCAGAAGACATGAAACCAAAATCCCAGAAAATCGAATCGACCCCATTTTCGTTGCAACTGAGCTTCAACTTGTAGTAATTTGGAGGAAGAAACTTGATTTGAATGTGGTGGCAATTACAAAACTGTGATTTGAAATTTATAGGCCTCCACCCCCAACTTCAACTTTGTGGACCTAGTGCAAGATAAGAAATTGCAAGGTGACGTCCAACTACCATGCTTGTAGGCGATTCTATATCCTTTCTTTAACATTGGAACTAGTATGAGCAGTTAAAGTTGTTCCTCGTAAGACAAGTAAAGAAAATCCCATATCTCGAATGTTTTTGTACTTTGGTGATGGATTATGTTTGAAGGTAGCCTGTGACAGCACATAATTTTTTTGGTCTCGTTGCCACCAAATTTCATGTCCTTTTTCTTGGTAATTGGAGATTAAACTACTTGTGCCTTAATTACTAATGAGTATCAATTTTTCGGTTTGATTGTCATACTACCACGGAATGTTACTAATATATTTTTGTTGCACATTGTACCATTTTAGTGTTAGAGATACTATACCCTAGATTTATAAAATTTTAGTTATATCGTTTACCCATATTATAATACACGGTTTCACAACATCATCTAACAATATGATCATCGTATGGAAAAAAGAATGTGAGATTGGATTAACTTGGTACATACAAATTTTAATATTCAATGGTGACGGCTTATATATATCATATGCGCATGTACCGTGGATTTGGTGGAGTTTGATCTTATGTTTGCCAAATAACGCAGTATATATATATATATATACTGGCATTTTTAATTTCATCATTCTTCCCAACTATCCAATTTTCTTATCAATGATTGGCTATCTGCCCTTGTTAAAGAAAGTAAAATATATATTAAGCAATGAGTGACAAAATGGCAAAGAACAAATCAATCGAGTCGAGCTGATGAAGATTAGGCCATCTCCAACCGAAGGGTTCAGAGGGTCAGAGGGCTAAAAATAGTCCGAAAACCGTCTCCAACCGAGGGCTAGGTCAAAGGGCGGCCCCAATGGACAAAAAAGAGCCAACCAGCTGGTCCAAATGAGCCAGCCAGCCCCAGGCTGGACCATAAATTTGAGTATTCCTGTCGGATATAACAAACATCAATATAAATATATTCCTGTCGGTTATATCTGACAGGAATGGTAGGCCTTTTTTTTTTGTTTTTTTTACAATTTTTTTTTTAAATTATATTTTTTTCCTATAACTTTCTAAGCCATTATACAACATTAAATTAGATTAAGTAACATGAAACAACATTAAATTTAAATAATAAATTATATTTGATCCTCGGTTGGAAACGGTTTTTTATGACAGAGCTAAAATGTGCCCTATGACCCCTTAGCCCTTGGTTGGAGATGGAGGCAAATACGACCCTGTACTGTTCATTAAAATATTAATATCTTGGAGGGCACTAAAACGAGTCCTTTGGCCCTCGTTCGGTTGTAGATGGCCTTAGGCCTCCTTAGAGTCTCAATATCCCATTATGCACTCCTCACAAACATATTTTTCTTTTTATTATAAAAAAAATTAGAGTTTAAAACAAAAAATTTAAAGTGTCAATAACAATTTCTAAAAAATATTCCAAACTAAGCCGTTAGGTTTTGTTCCCCTTCATCAATTGTTGCTTTTGTGCATCTTCGTCGTGTTCATTCTTCACTAGTGTTCCGTCTCCTGTTTGTGGCTCACTGGAAATCGCTCATGGCTGAAAGAATCTTCAAATTCAATCAAGTAAACACAGGTTTTTTTCTTTTAATTAATCATGGCGCCTATTTTCCCGCGTGTGTTTCGAATAGAAAGTGGGCCTTGATTATTTATTGGGAAGGAGGGCCTTACTTGTTCTCCAAATGTCATGTCACATCATGTGAGAGAAGCAGAAATAAGGAGATCGTAGAGAGAAGGTGATGGAGGAGCTGGCCATTACAAGCAGATGCATAGTCTCCTTCCTCTCCAAAACATGCACGAAAACACTTTATGAATAAAGAAAACACAGGGGACTATGCAGTTGGATTAATCATGGGAAACTTTCTATTGAGCCACAATGAAGGGAGCGCGTAAATTCACAGAAAGACAAAGTCGTTAACGCAAGAAAAAGGATACACAAACTGCAAATAATAAACGTCCTTCTGGAATAATTTTTTTAACAGAAAAACTAAACTCATTGTAGGTTGACATGTCATGTTTTAAATGACAGATTGTTATAACGGTTTAGATGTAGCGAAATGCGGGTAAATGCACGAAGCCTGGATTTAGTTATATATGCTAGCTGGTACAATTGCTGAGGTCGCTTCTTTAATCCCTGTCCATATCTCTGTGAAGTTTCGGGACTAAGATTATATCGGAGTAACAATGCAACGCCAATTAGAGCCAAATTGTAGATGGCAACGGACCTGAGAGTTTACCGTATCCTTAATCATGATTCATCACTGAGCTGCACAGAGCCAAATTACAGCAAGCTTATTCTCTTTCAGTTTTCGAAGTGCAATCCCTGTTCTTCTAAAAAGTTGGTGAATTTTAGTTATTTATTTTTTAATTTATCAATGTGTAAATGTTCTAGCTGTGATATTTAATTATCCCATATCTACTTGGTGGACGCCGGACCATATGATATAATAATCAGCACAACAGAGCACGTTGATGAAGTTGGCCATCAATTATGGAATAGAAACCAATATTCCGTCTCAATCGAATAATGTTCAAGCCTTATTGATTTGAAATTGAAATATTTATAAAAACGAAAAGATAAATCTCAGTTTACTACCTTCAAGTTTCGTGATTTTCAACATTTAGTACATGAAATTTTTTTTCATTTTAAAGTCATACAAAAAGTATTAATTTAGGACAATCTCATTAAGGAGTTCACGTAAAAATTTAAAATTTAAAAATAAAAAAAAATTCCCGTCTAAATTTAAAATATTAAAATAATTAATTAAATAAAAGTATAAAAATAAAATAAAATAACCCAAAACCCCTTCGTCTTCCCCACCTGACATCCCCTCCACCCCTCCACGGCTTCACGGTTGGGCTCCAGGCGTTGTAGAAGGCTGCCCGGCCATTGATCAAATTCCAGTGCTTTGAGCCGTCTGATTTGATAACCTTGATTCCGCTGTTCCCATCCAAATTCTTATTATACGCGATCAGATCGCCGCTCGGAGAGAAGGTTGGGAATGAACCCTGAATCCTCAGCATCTGGAGTTGTTCAATAGGCGAAGACACTCGCTCGATATAAGGAATTGTGGAATCGGACTCGCCCAACTGAGTTCAGTGATACTCGAGGAGCTCTGAATCGGGTGAAACAAACGGGTTGTAATGGTGGAAATTCGGGTTCATGATCTCTGTCATCGGCTCAATCGTCTTGGATTCGACATCAAAGAGCTCAATGTGTCGGAAATTCTTACCGGGCCGGCGAGTCACAACAGCGATTTGTTTGTCATCGTGGAGAGTTGCCGGAGTGAAGCAGTGGAGCCCTGATGGAGTGACTCGAGTGGGAGAGACTGGGAACCCAGAAGAGGACTACAGATCTTTGGAAAAAGGGAAATCGACCCGAAAAAATGCTCCACCAGCCGTCGTCATGTTGGCGGTGAAAATATATGGCGGAGTCGCCGGACCAGGTGGGCCAGCCACCGCGCTCGCAGACGAGTACGTGCTTGCTGGGTCGCGATGCTTCGAATACGACTATATCAGTGTTGAGCTCGTGAAACTCACCGCCCTATGAGCGACAGCGACAAATTTTCTGGAGAGAGAGAGCGGGACTGTAATCAACGGAGCCAGAAGGAGTCAATCGGGTTGTGATTTTGTCATGGATGAATGTGGAAGAGCAGAGAGCAGACCAGGATTTGAAGTATCGACTGGGATCCTGGTGAGCTGAAACGAAGTAGAGGGTGTGATTTTTTATGATGGGTCAGTCGTGGAAGAGGGATTCGGGTTCGGAATGCAAGAACTAGGGATAGGGGAGTCCAGGCCGGGTTAAGCAAATGGCGGGAAACCCAGTTCGCTCGGAGATGAAGACGAGGGAGTGAGATTCGTGGTTGTTGTCGGCGAATTGGGCGTTGAAGTTGATGGAACGACTGTCAGAGAGGCGGCGCTCAGGGTCGATATTGGTCGATGGGGGGTACAGAAGGATGGGGAGGGCGAAAATGTCAAAGCCATAATGGGGTCTGCCAACGGTGGAGAAAACGACAGTGCCCTTGGGGTCGGTGTTCATCGTGGGAGCAAGGGTGGATGGGATGGAGGGGTGGAGGAGGGTAGGAAAGACGAAGAGGGTTCTGGATATTTTTTTTTCAATAATTTTATTTAATTAATTATTTTAATATTTTAAATTTGGGCGGGTTTTTTTTTTTTTTGAATTTTGAATTTTTAATTTCCAGGTGGATCCCTTAATGACACGTGACGCCCAGTTATTGTGCGCCATATCATCAGTTAACAGGAAACTTAACAACTAGACTAACGGATGTATGAGATTGTCCTAAAATTAACACATTAGGTATAACTCTGGGGCGAAAAAAATTTCATGTACTAAATGTTGAAAACCACGAAACTTGAGGATAGTAAATTGAGATTTACCCAAAACGAAATAATAAAACATTTACACGATATGGTGTTGAAAGGCTCCCACCATGGCAGTCCAAAATCATCACACATGACTTGTTAACCAATTTTGGTTGCAGCCCTTTTTGGAACACACAACACATACATGCATTATCAATTATGCAAACATTCATACTCACAATTGCAAATTCAAATAACCAGCTGAATAAAAATGTGCACGGAAAGTGATTTCCGCAAACTATTTTTCTTATTCTATTCACCCTTCCTTATTCTAGCTTTCAAATTGTAGAAATCAAATGAGAAAAATAAGCACGCAAAAATCATTTCCCAATGTATATAGAAGTTAATTGCCTTCAATTAACAAAAGCACAATGCTTCCTTATTTCACCGTTGTTGCCTGTAAGGACTCCAATATTACCCATATTCACCATTGAGACACCAAAATCTGTTAGAAAGGTGGATCCACGAGTTGTGGCTTGCTTTGTCACATAGGCTTTTGTCTCAGTATCATCAAGAAGAGCTGAGTCAGACTGGAAAAGTCCTCTTCTTTTAGCTACAAGAGTGTAGTAATCTTCATCAAAGGTTTTGAAGCTTCCAGGATCCATCTCAACCCGGCTAGTCGTGTCCCCTGGCTTGCATTTTGTCTTCAACTGAGCTATGTAATTTTTGTCCAATTTCGGGTCTGTGTCGCCTTTTCCGGTGAAGTTATACAAGCGATTTGTGAAGGACGGGCAGTGAGATGTGCCTATGGTGTGTCCTCCTAAGAACAATGAAGAAAAGTGAGGTCAGATCATGTTGATTAGGGTTTCATGAACCAAAAACAAAAAGATAAATGAAACTTGCATGTTAACGTAATAATATTCACCTGACAGAACCGCTAGGTCTTTAGCACTTAAACCCTTGGCTGCAAATAATGCTTTGAGTTGAGTTATGTTAGCAAAAGGAGGAGGTAAGCCTCTATTGGCCTCTGAGGCTAATGACACTCTTCCATCTCTTCGTCCAGTCGGAACCTCCCAAAATGAGCCATGAACCTGGAAAAAAAATATTCATTCATTTTATTTAAGAGCTAAAAGTCTTATGTGCATGCACGAAGCATGATAGATGTTTGTTCTTTTTATATATAAAAATGATAGTAATGATAGCGAGAGATGGAGGAATCGAACCTAAGATCTGGGGTTTAGTAAAATATCCCTAATAATTAGCTCTTAAACTACAAGTCTCTTACACACGATGTCCATTTCTTAATTAAAGAACGGACATCCATTCTTATCTAATAGTACATTTAATAACTATTCTTAGTCTAATAATACATTTAATAACTATTGATTTATGCGGATTGAGTTTAATTTATTACCATTCTAACTGCGTCACGAGTTACTAAGGCCAAGATATCAGCACACGAAACGACACCAGGACACTTCTTTTCTACTGCAGATTTTACTGCATCAATGACATCGAACCCTCTTAAGCTTTGGTTGGGGACTGCTCCTTTCTCAGCTTGACTGTTTGGTGTGGAATTCAATAGCACAGAACCATCACATCCCTGAAAGTTAAAATTTAAGGGAATTAATTGCTTTGCAAAATTCGGTAATTAGCAATTGTTGTGCAAACAAAAAATAATTTAAAGGACAGTTTTCAACAGAAAGTGTTGTGTCATTAGCAGGACTTGATGGATTACTTATGAGACAAGTAACACAACCAAACGACATATCACTTACCCTAACAAAACAATCATGAAAATGCATCCTTAGAATAGGAGCAGCAAGAGTTGGTGCCCTAGATATGTATTGATGAGTAGTCCTTGACACAATAGCCTCTAAATCAGGGCACGTTTTGCAGTAGAACCCGACTTTCAATTTCTGCGCATTGCTTGAGTCTAAGGCCAACAAAACAAGCAGAACTTGAAGAGGAAAGACTGAGATGATCTTTTGAAAAGCCATTGTCTTTAGAGAGATGGATGGATTGAAGCTAGGCATGTCTGGTTTTTATAGTTATGTTTAGGCCTTTGAACTTGTCATCGTAAAGTTATTTTATGAACTTTATATTATCTAAAACGTTAGTTAAGGCTGCAAACAATCGAGTTGACAACGTCCTCATAAAAAATAAATAAGAACCCAAAAAACGACTAGACAAATGATGGAAAGAAGTAATTAATAAATTAAAGAAATAGAAAATAAAGCTCCAGCAAAAAAAAAAAAAAAAAAAAAAACCCCTGGTTTCTCTACAAATGCCCCCTTTCGAGTACTTACTATTTCCAACCCTAATTTCAGCTTTCTTGATAAACTGATAAAATATTTTATTTGCACCGTCTAATACGTTTGTAGCTTTCATATTCCGTGAAGAAATTGCTCACTTAATAAATAAAAGTCAACTGTTAGGAATCGGATACAGCTATATATATATAAGATAATGCAACATACAAAGACGTAGTCATGAATTTGACCTAGCAATATTCTCATTGTCTATTTGTCACAAGATCGTGCTCGTCCTACTGCGTTGTCAAGCTTATTAATGTCTCAAGTTGTATGGGAGTTCGGACACGGTCTCACAGAGGGCGACGAGTGGCGATCATGATCCAAAAAATACACACAAATATAATTTTCATTAAGGAACTACCAAAATAAACAAAGTTTCTGCTACCTCCAGCCAAGGTCCAGCTTCTTCGAATGAAACTGTAAACGGGACAATATGTATTTTCAAGTATTTGACGATGTCTACGAGCTAGATTTTACTAGTTTTCTTGGATGGTGAGAGCCTCATAGGCTCGTAGTATACACTACATGTACGTTCTGTTTCAACTGCTTAGTATTTTTTGAAATAAGTTTTTCTATAATGTATAAGGTAATATTCTAATCTATGTATAGGGAGATAGATTTGAACATGAGTGCAAGAGGGCGGACACACTGCTATGGTCAATTGACATAACACAAGAGGGCGGACATACTGCAAGGGTCAATTGACATAACCAAGTCTTCATATTTTAAAAATTATTTGAACATAAGAATAAGTTCGGATTAAGTTAGGTCAAAAGTTTGATTCGGGTCATCGTAAAGGAGCATCATATTGAATAGAATAGAACAGAAACTGTGTGCGGGTGATGGCACACCCATCAAATGAATGTCAACTCTTTTTTCTGTGGAATCTAGTTGGAAAACGAATTTCGCAACTTGAGCGAGTACGGCATTTGTGAATTTTCCGTGATCCTTTTGTTCCTCAAGATCATGAATGGAATAAAGAGCGACCCTCCGTCGAGGAGGTTGAGTCTTGTGGTACAAACTGCCTCGAGTTCGCTCGATGCGATGAGCATTATGGTGAAACGGAAGACTCGAGCACAGTCAATGAGCAGAGGCAATTGCTTCTGAGCAGGAAACTTCAGCTTCAAGCGGCATCTGTCGACAGTCTATCGCACTAAACATTGATATGCACAAGAACAGTAATCCCATAGCCGAAAATCAATCGTAAACTAGTCATAGTACCGAATATCTACAGAGAAGCTTAAGTAATAAGCGTTCCAATGATTTGTTAAGTTGAATTAACCATCTAAAACATCATTAAATACAAGAAAAGCCTGATTAAATTTCCACGTTTCTGTTTCTGCGTGCATAGCTAAAGCAAAGCTACAAATTCGATCAGCTCTTTCATGCTCTAACTGAAGGGGACAATACGCGTTCAGTTGATTTTGCGACCCATCTTGAACTCCGTTGTCAGTCATCTGATGTTACAATCATTCTTAAGAATGAAGATCGGACCATCTAAAGGGAGCTTGTGAGGTGTTTCGTTTTCCCATTTCAGATCATCAAGCGTCACAGCTATAAGCATTTCTACACACATCTGTGATCCAACAGTCCTGGGGAGCTTCTACTAGGTTCAATATTCTACCTTCGTATCAACCAGCATTTACATTTGATCATTCGGGTGAAGCAACCTTTGATCTCCAAGTGTGGTACTTACACCTGCAGTTTCATCATGCAGACTTTGGAGGTGCAATGGCACTTGCCCGTGTGCATAATTCTACTACTGCCGGAGCATGCCCATAATATCCCCTCCCTTCATTCAAAAGTACTTGAGGATCCTGAGGACGCCGCCGCCATAGAGTCTTTGGAGGTACAAGATCATCTACATTTGCCTTCCTCCAAAAATGGGTTCCCTGCCAACTCTCATACTTAAAAATTCCGCAAAGCCTAGCCTAGCCTTATGCCCAGATGGCCCAACATGAACTTCTGAACAACGTTGACAGATTTTCGCTGGATAAACCATCAGCAACTTCTCCACGCCATTTCTAAGTATTTCCCATGCCCTCAAAGTTCCACTGGCAACCAGAATCAGTTCATCAGATGACAAAGACTCAGCTCCAACAACGCCAACACAATCACTTTCAGAGTTCCAATTTAAACGATTTCCATCATTTGCCCCTGATTGCCAGAGCTCAACAACTGCAGGAACACGTTCAAGGTCAAACCTCTGATGGTGTTTTATAACATCCTGGAACGTGTGCTTGAGGTGAAATGCCTGTACTGGAACAAGCACATCTTTCAAACCTCCATTCATGAACTCGATTTTTGCCACGACGTTTGAAGCCACAACAAGTCTGAATTAAGTGGCCTTTCTCACCTATATATACTTGTGGACATAACCTGCAAAAAGTAGGCCTTTCGTTGAGTCACAGAAATTGTTCAAAAAAGAGCTGTATGGAGAACGGAAGGTCAATTAGATAAATCTAGTTTGGAAAACATAGCTTGTGCTGATACTAAATATAACATTTAGGGAGCTCAGGAGTCAGGAACATGCAGACAAGGTTGTCTAATTATTCCTAAACAAGAAATACAGAACATAAACTCTGGAGCTTCAAAGTTGGTATTATTCCAGGACATGTCAGTAACTATGCGATGGAACAATAAAGTGCCAAGTAGTTCAAAGCTTAAAAAGAATTTATTTTACAAGTAAAAAAAATACTTGGCAGATGAGGAATTTACTTGCAGGCCAAAAGTCGTACCATTTTGAGGAGAGTAGAGACACCTTGCATAACAAGCCTCCCGGTATCAAGGACCTCCTGTGCAACTGGTACCATGGCCGGCACTGGGTAATCTTTAGCTCGGTTTTGGATTCTCTTCTGAATCATAGGCTTTAGCTTCCTTAAGCCCATCTTTGAGCTGTAATACCTTGCAAGGCAGTCCATAATTTTGCCATTGAAATTGGATCTCTCGCACAATTTCTTCCTCCGTGCCATAATTTCTTTTTGGTGCCAAAAATTTTACACAAAAAAATCACATCTGCTCCACAAAAGGGTAGACAAAAAGCCAATGAGTCAATCCAAAAAACATAACAAGTACAACGTATTCAGAGATTCTTTTAGAACAAAACCAATATTTTTACATAAGAACAGAAAACAACTACATTAACAACCAAAGTAGAACTCTTTAATCAACCCAAAACCACTGCTTCAAAAAAAAAAAAAAAAAAAAAAAAAAAAAAAAAAACCGCCTTCCAACGGTTCCATCCCCTGCATGCACTCGAGTTCGAATCACTATCCACTTCAAATTTCCACTCATTATCATAAAAATGAAATCCTCCGGTGAACCAAATCCATGGACAACCCAGATTGCGCAAAAGAACATAAAGCAACCACATTAACTGCCAGAGTTTGAATCCCTATTCCCCGTAAATCATAGTAGTTTAGAATATCGTTTGTATCAAGAAAAGTTCAATAGACAAAATGCACTATAATTTTCATCTCATCATCATAAAACGAAATCCACCGTCACCCAATTCCATAGACAACCCAACTTGCAAAAACTGACCATAACCTTCAAATACAAGTGTTAAAAGGAAAACCATATCCCTCAAATTTGATAGTAATTCGTATATACTGGACTATGCAAAAAATTCGATTTCCAATAAACAAATTGATCGAATCTGGAAGAGGAAGAATGCTCAATCCATGTCCGGTTGCTGAGAAAAAAAAAACAATCAGAAAATCCTCCAGGTTTCGTAGAAATGGCGATTCTCAGCAGCCAAACACAAACAAAAATTCAAAAAAAAAAAAAAAAAAAAAAAAAAAAAATCTAGATGGAATGGTTGAAAGGTAAGATCGGAGATAGAGTAGTAAGGAGCATACCAGCGCAAAGCCAATGAAGGACCCTCTTCAACCAACACTAATCTTTCTTAACGAAGCCGTGATTCCACGGTTCCAGTTCGTTTGCAACTCCAGTGAGTCGCAAGGAAGAAAACCTTGAAATTCCTTTTCAGCGTACGATGTCGTTTCTCTTAGTGTTTGGTGACTTAAATTTATTTATTGGATGAATGCCTTTTTTTTAACTTATTTTTAATATATAATTTATTTTTTTTTAATTTTTACAAACAATAGTATTAATGAGCTAAATTATTAGTTGTTAAGAAAGAGAGAATTGAATCCACAAGATGGTGCAAAAATCCTTGCTTTCCACTAAAGTGCTGTTTGCAAAAAGAGGAAATGCAACACGAAGACTTCCCTTCGTGTTAAAATATGAATCCAAATGAAGCCTTGCAATTTTGTTAATCGAACTCAAACGATATGAAAAAATTCAAGGGCCTACGAGAGGGAAGCAATGAAAACCCTAGCTAGCACAAAAATTCCCAATCGAACCTGAACGATCTCCCGGAGGAGGTCCTCCTCCACATCCTCACTCCTCCCCACATTAGACTATGTCCAAACCTCTCTTAAGAATACGTTGGCAATGAAAACCCAACAAGAGTTCCCTTAAGAATATGTCAAGGAAATGATGATTTTGGATAACTTTTTAGTAATTTTGTTTTACCCATAAAAAAGATGTGTACTTTGGTAATTGTGGCCTATAATATGATGGAATTATCAAATTGTGCCTTTTTATTTTATAAAGCATAGGTGAATATGTGTGTGTAGGATTCGTGGCACCACTTTATATTTTTGTAGGTTTCACTATGTAATGTATTTCAACGAATCGAACCGCTTATCTTTTAGAATATCATTCATAAATCATACTTACAAAAAATTAGACAAATACAAACTACTTCATGGGCAAAGTCCGTTATTATCCCTTCACTTAGGGCTGTGAATCAGGGCCTAGCTGAAACCATTAATACATTTTTAGTGAAGAAAATAGATGAATACGATTCTACAAAGAAACCCTAAATCCTTAATCCAACAGTTATATGATTTCAAATTTGGGTGATTTTTTATAGACATGATTTTTTATGGAAGATCTAAAAGATAGATGGTTCGAGTCGTTGAAATACATTACGGAGTGGGCCTCACAAAAACGCGTGTAAAAAATTATGAAAAAAAAGAGTGTGCTATCCACATACCTTTTTTACTTCATACACACCCTCTTGAATTTGCGCGGTCGAATCGACTGAATTAGAAAAGATTCAAGGACAAAAATTAAAAAGGAGTGTGTGAGAAGTAAAAAGAATGTGTGGATAGTACATTAAAAAAAAATGATGCCACCCTCCTCATATTTACATATATACTTATATATACGGGTGATTTGTTCCTATGTTTTTTATTGGATTTGGCTGATCGGATTTTTACCCTTTTGTGGAGCAGATTTTATATGGCGTTCAAAGAAAAATCCCCTTTGCTGGTTACTTGATCTTCTACCTCAAACAGTCAAGTTTCACGTCTGAATTCTTCACCCGGGTCCCATCTGCTTTTGGTAAATTTCTTTTCTTCTAAGCTAATTTCATTTAGATGGTATGATTTATTGGAAGCATCGTACTTGCAAGGAATTTGAAAGGGGTGACTTATTGATGTTTTGTTGTGTCTTTGTGATTGGGAGGAGGATTCTCTTCCTTCATAATCTCTTTCATCTTTTATTTGAAAGATCACAGTTAAATCACGTCAACATCTTATATTAATTTTTTTTATAGAGACAATAAGACAAAAAACAATGTGTGAGAGGAGGAGAGAGAAAGGGATGGAAATATGAGGGGAGAGAATCCTACTCCTTGTGATTGTGCGTATGTGTAGATCATTTGCTGATGTAAATGCTGAGGACTCACAGGTGCAGGGACAAAAGAGTACGCGCATGTCCGTTTACAACAACGCAACGAGAGGAAGAGAGCCTAACTACTGTGCAACAAGACTAAGAATGAGATGATTTGTAATGGTACTGCAATCTTGACAGATTGTGCAGGTGATAGCGATAATATCAGTGTTGTTAGAAGTTGACATTTGGTCCATCTCTCTGATAATTCGACATAGTATCAGAGCCATTGATTGGGTCCGTACTCCCACGTGATGGATGGGTCCCTTGGCCTTGCATGTAGAGTGAGGATAAATTTTTCAATGTGACCAGTACACGAGATGGTACACTACGTGTCACTATACAAATGGTGGGATATGTGTGTTAAAAAGTTAATAACTTAAAAAATAAAATTTTGTACCACTTGTATAAAAACACATGGTGTACCTTTCGCATTCCGGTCGTAATGAAAATTTTCTCGTGAATGAGTCCCCTTGGCTTTGCGTGGTTGCAAATATGTGGATCTCTCACATGTGATCCACTAATTAGGTCCCACGTGAGGGGGCATGTCGAATCTCACATCGGTCATAGAAATAGAGAAATAATAGTTTAAATATCTTAAGCCTACTTCAACAAATACCAAGATCTTTTATAATAAAATCTCACACCTGACGGATTGTGTAGAAGATAATTACCAAATTAGGGACATTATCAATATTGTTAAAAGTAAGCGTTTGACCTGTCCCTCTGAAAATTGACAATATGTACCTTATAAAGGTTTGTGAAAGTTCTAAGATGGGTACTAGTTTAACCTTGAGGGGGGTCAATAGGTTCTAATTTAAAAATCCAATTCAATGTTCAGTTATCAAATTAATTCTACACTCATATTACATATCAAACTATCTTATACATATGATGTTAAAAAGATAAATAAAAAATGCACACAAGATGTAGGATTTAATGAGGCAAAACCCACCACTGAAAAAATCCTCGTGCTTCCAACCCAGAACAAACACTAGGAGAAATAAATACTGAAATACTTACAAAACTCATCAACTAAACACACATATTAGTAGGTAGTTTTGTCTCCGCGCTTTGCTACTCAATCTCTCTTCAGCCTTTGAGTGGAAGTGGCACGACATTACCGCGGCCAGTCAATCACCTTCTCCTCGAACTTTGCAAGATACTAACACAATCATGCAGAATGAATGTATGATGAAATAGTTTTTTGAAACTTAACCAATTATGAAAATCACAAGGCACATTTTCATAATTGATTTCCAATCACGGCACGGTGAAAAAATCAATAATCAAAAACTAAAGTTAAACTTTTGAAAACACACAACATCAAACTGATTTTTCTTCTCGGCAAAAAACCGCAAGGATTCTCTCTGTGCTCGCGGACAGTCAGACTTGGATTAATTTCTTTTAAACTCAAAACAGCAGCAGCATTTTTCTTTTTCAAAACGAAATGGCAGCAGCCACCAAAATCAAAGCCTATCCTAATGCATACAAGCGTGGTATGCGACAGAAGCCAAAAACTCTTTTGTTTGTCTTTCAAAACATGCAGCAATGTGGGAGTGCGGCGGCAACCCAAAACTCAAGAAAACTATTCTAATCTATGCAGCCACCACAAAAACCTCACGTAAGACTTCAATATATATATATATATATATATATGACTCTACTAGGGTTTATTTTGTGCAGAAAAAAGAATACAAGGATAAGCGTACACCTTATAAAATTGAATTGAAAAACACGTGAATTTATTAACTTGATAAATATGCAAAACATATCAAAATAGCTGTTAACTTTCTAGAAAACACGGCAGCTAAAAGATATATTAGGCTCTCCAAAAATAAACCAACCAATTAACGTTAAGCCCAAAATTAAATCAAGTTAAATACCAAGTAAGAGCTATCTACATGAATGTATATGCATAACACACTTACTTGAGTGGATATCTCTGAAACTCTTATTATTTTTCCGATCGGAAGCACAATAGACATACTTAGACTAAAGCAATTACAATTGAGACATGCACTAGTCCAAGACATTACAGACTTAGGCGTTTTGTTTAGAAATGGCTAATTTTACCCTAACAATCTTGCTATGGGTTTTGTCTCGTTAAATCCTACATCCTGTGTGCATTTTTTATTTATCTTTTTAACTGCATATGTGTAAGATAGTTTGTTATGTGATGTGAATGTGGAATTAATTTGAGAACTGAAAACTAAATTGAAAATTGAATTAGATTTTTTAAATTGGAACATATTCACCCCCTCTCTAGGTTAAACTAGTACCCATTTTAGAACTTTAAATTACGATACTTTGTTATCGTTCTAGTTCCGCTGCTTTCTGTGTTATGTCAAAGGACGAGCAGTAACCTCTTGTGACTTTTACTTTCTGGGCAGTGGGCGCCTTTCTTCAACTTCTGATGGGCTCATATGACTACTCCGTCCAATGGGCTTGTGTCTGTTCTTTTTGAGTTTGTTAGGCTTAAAACCTCCAGTTGTCTTGAACTTGTATTGAACCGTGTTGGTGGGTTCAACAAGAGCAATCTTTAGGGTTTTTATCACAAATGATCTTTGAAATTTACCCTCATCATCAAGATGGTCCCTGAAATTAAAAATCAATCAATGTAGTCCCTAAAAATAAGTATCGCAAATCAATGTGGTCATTCCGTTACAATTATGTTAAAAATTATGTTAAATGCTGATGTGGCACATAAATGGGCCCCACAAGATTTACGGATTTTTATCACAAATGGTCCCTGAAATCTACTCACACCATCAAGATGGTCCCTGAAATTGACCCACAACATCAACATGGTTCCTAAAATTGAAAATCAATGAATGTAGTTCTTGAAAATAGGTGTCGCAAATCTATATAATCATTCCACCATAATTATGTACAAAAAATTTGTTATATGCTGATGTGGGTTTAATAATTAATTAAAAAAATTGTCTAAATACCTTTTTGCATAATAAAATTTTTTTTTTCCTTATAGTAGGACCTACTTCGTATAGAGATCCCTTTCATAAATTTTCAAAGGCACAAGGCTTAACCAAGGCCTAATAGGGGGTTTGGAAATAGTTTTCAAATAACAATAGACGTCATCGGTTATAACCTTATTATCTCATGACAAACCTCACGTTCTTTGAGTCATCAGATCACCAAGAAAGCGTCAAACAAGTTCTTCAAGATTAAGGTTGTGAGGATGTTGATCACCTAAATGTTAACAGTGATGTCCCAAAAGTCATTGCCAATCAGCCAAGCTGTCACCAAAGGTGATCTCGATTCAGGTTCAATTCGGTGAAGGGTGTCGAAATGTATAAAGATGGGTGTATTGAGATTTTTTTTATAGAATAGACAGCGAATGAGGTAGATGAATGTGGACTGTGATCAGAGTTGATTGCAGGACTGGGTTTTTGGGTTTCACAACTTTTTATTAACTATTAAATTATTAAACCAATTGGTAATTTTTTAAATTTAATTAGACTTGTGTGATCTATTTATGTGTCACATCAGCACGTAACAAAAATTTTGACAGCATTGTGACGAAAGGATTACATTGATTGATTTTCAATTTCATGAACCATTTTGATGTCGCATGTCAATTTTCAGGGACCATTTTGATGTCACACGTCAATTTCAAGGATCATTTGTGAAAAAAAAAAACTTATGGGACCCATTTATGTGCTACATCAGCACTTAACGGAATTTTTAATAGAATTATGATGTAATGACCACATTGATTTGCGACACCTATTTTCAGAGATTACATTGATTGATTTTCAATTTCAGGAACCAACTTGATGGTGATGATCAATTTAAAAGACCATTTGTGATAAATTATCCAATCTTTATGACGATATTCTACTTTAATATTTATCTGAATGGTAGGAAAAGGGATTTAAACTCGGATGTAAAGAATGAGCACATTTGCAATATGACTCGCTCATACCGGCAAGGGAATATCAATTTAAATTTAATATAAATTGCAAGTGCATTGAAATTATTTAGCTATATGTTTTAGTTCACAGTTTAAAACAAAGAGGTGAATACATACAATGTTAATTTGATAACTAAATCTAAATTTTATCTTTGTTAGGCGTCTAAATAAAAGTTTTACTTCACTATGATTTGTATCCAATCTCAATATCAAGCGGATAATAAGTCAAGCAGTTTCAAAATACAACGTGACAGACTAATCAAGGGGGAAATAGTACAAAATTGTTTTCGCTCCTTAATAATGAATTAGACATGACAAGCAGCTCGCTAAGGATGTTTCACCTATTTAACTTTTATGTATTTTTGTATAAATGATACACCGCATCCAGAATATCCACCTAAATACCCGAATCGAGATATGATGGCCGACATTTGAAAAGTGACGAAGTAATAAAGTGTAATGATGTGGAATGCGAATAAATTAAAACATAAAGTGACTAATACAAGAGTGCGTATGTGAACGGAATTGAACCCATATCACACAAGTGATGTTAGAACATAAATAAAATAGAATAAGAGTAAAGTAATAATTATATCTTTAGGAGTAGTCTCCTAGATATCAGCTTTTGCTAGAGATCCTTGTCATCACTAGAGTTCTGCCACTAAATATACTGAAGGGGCGAAAAATAAGAGTGGAAAAGTGAGAGAGAAATTGAGATCCACATGGAAGGCGAACATTGCATCTCAAGGGCATTTTAGGAATTCCTTCGCTATCAAAAATAAAATACAATAAATCTCGGGACTGAATGTCACAATAAAACTTGTAATTATTGTTTTACTAATCTACTAAAAATGCAATGATTACAATTTATATTCAAATAGGAACCACTTGTTATATGTTAATCAACTTAATTATATTTTCATCCCCTTTACTAATCTACTAAAAAATCATCTACTTGGAAATAGTAACCACTTGTTATATGTTAAATATCTTTAATGTTCCTTTATTAATTTATTTTTAAAAGAAGACTAATGACTTTGTCGTGACAGTTCACTTTCTGAAAGTTGTAAAAATTTACAGAAGAATTTCAGCTTTCTCTATCCAGAATTTTTCATTTCATCCCACTACAAATAAATAAGTTGAATTACGTGGCTAGTATGACTGTGCCTCTCAATTAGTCAAATAATAATACTACTTTTTAATTCCTACAAAATGACAATCCCCCTCCCTAATCTCCTCTCATGAAATCCAATCAAAAGTAATTGCCTGTCGACTTCAGAGTATTGTATAAAAAGATGAAAATCGGATCAACTGTGGCCGTCCAATAAGTCTTTTCCTTTCTTGTTCGATATCCGCCGCACACCACCACCTTAACCACGTGCATTACAATGCAGTATGAAGTAATGCCAGCACATGATTCTTATCACTTCACTATTATCAATCATGTTACTACATTATTAATTGAGAAATGTTTATAGGGTTAGTCAAGTACACGTGCACCCAGTGTCAGATTTACATAACACTACTGAGTACTAATTACGCTGTTATTTATAATAACTTATAATGTTAAATAGATTTTTTTCGAGTATAGCAGTTTGAGCTATTTAATAAAAGTCCTCAATAAGGGTTAAAAGGCGAGAAGTCAAGTAGTTACGTATAAATTGTTTGACAAACAGACATATATGTTGTGGTTTGCTACATATATGTACTATTGGAATTTTTTTTGAAGTAACCTTTGGGCGCATTTGGTTGATAATCGTTGGGTCGACTTAAGTTTATTGTTGGTAATTGATACACGTGTGGCAACTAATCGTAGTATTTGTAGATTAGGCTTTATATTTAATTTTCTAATTGATGGATCAAATTGTAGTGTGTTAACAACTTTTCCAAATGGCGCGTGGGTTTTGTACAAGTTCTCCAGTAGACATCAGTATAAAAGTATTTGGCTGGCGACAAAGAAGATTAGAAGCTGAGAGGGATGGTTCAGACATCACAATTTTTAATTGGCCATATCATCGAACATGATGCCGTACTATATTGATATTTCTGTTTCCTAATTTGGCATTTTCTTAATTACTGCTAAACACAACCATGCTTATCCACTAGATAACAATTCTCACCGAACACTTAGCTCCAAAGGAATCACTAGAATATTGTTTCTCATACCAAAGTATTACCATACCTTGCATATTAAAGAACCAAAACCAAGTGATTTTTTAGGGATTAAGTTTGATGGGCAATACTGTTCTCTTTTCAAATTTATTATTTATTATTTTTTTAGAAAACCTCGACGGTACAAAAACATTACCTCTCATAAAGCAAGAAAAACAAAATACTAAAAAAGAGGGAAGAAGGCATACACCTTACCCCTCTTGAAACACTTCAGTTATGAATCCATCATTGGTACAAATTCACAATTTTATGTTATCAAATCCATGTGAAAAAAATGGTTAACAATATTTATTTAATTTGTGCATTAATGGAGTCCGTTACCAATTTTAGTAAAAAAAATGAATCTTTTATTTAAACTATATACAAAGTTGCATGTAAGGCTCACATGCATGGCTAAAAACATCAATGAAATGACCTTCTCGAACCATAAAATGACATTCTAATAAAATATTATACTCGTGTGATGGAGTCTGTTAAGTGTACATGTGAGTGCCATGCACAGCCCTCCACGGAACATCACTATGATCACTGTGATGTTACATATGTGTACATTGTGCAGTTCCACCTTTAAATTTCCCAAACCTGGAAGAGTCAACATATAAAGACCTATGCTTAAAATCAAGGGACCTAGAGTGTTTTGATCATATAAATTTCAATCATTTTAGATAAAATTGGAATTGGACGGTTGGAGCCCCACACTCCATTGTTTTCTGCTTCACTGTGCACTGATTTAGACGTATGAGGACAAATACTCCAAGCTTTCTCAATCATAAAATATTCTATGCCAACAAACAGGTAAGTATTCAACTACCTGTCAAAGGTTGGACAAAAAAAAACCACTCTCTCCAACTACCGTTCTTCCCTTTGTCTTCCTATCTCATCTCACCTCCCATTCTTCACCTATCCTATCCATCATCATGCACAACATTGTCTTTCGAGGATTCTTCCTCCTATTTATACGACTTCGACAACTGCCTTCAATTTCAAACACAGTTTCCTGCACTGCTTGCTTTTTTTTCTATATATTCGCCCATATATATAAACCCTAGTTGTTGAAATTTTGGCGGCTCCAATTTTTTTCATATTTTCAACTCCGATGGCTGACTTGGATCACTCCCACTCCACTTCTGACGACAACTCTGTGGATTCTAGAGGTACCCTTTTCAGAATTTCATGTTATTTTTCCAATCATATTCCATTTCTTCACTTTCCAATTCCAAATTTTGTATTTCAATTAGTTGTCCAATTTTCTACTTGTTCTTGATACTTTTATGGGTGACCCTTTGAAATCTGTGTTTTTGGTTTTACATCTTATATTCTCTTTGAATTTTATATGTTATAAATAGTATATTTAGTTTTTCTCGACAAATTACTCACACATAGGCACCTTAATTATAGGGAATTATTATTGGCACTCTAAATTTCTCATTCTATACTCCAAACTTTTTATATTTAGAAAAAAAAATACACTTGTGAGGTGTGTAGAATGAGATTTTTAGAGTGTCAATAACATTTTCCTAATTATATATCACAAATTTTTGCAGAGGAAAGTAGTCAAGACTCTAAGCTTGAATTTTCAGAAGATGAGGAAACTCTAATCACTAGGATGTTTAATCTGGTTGGTGAGAGGTGAGCCGTTATTTTCTTCATCAACTTTTTTATTTATAGTTTTTTCATAATTTCCTTTAGGCTAAATAACCTAAATGGTTTCTGGGATTTGCATAACACATCACTTTGGTTCCTGAGATTGAAAGTCAATAGAAATGGTCTTTGATATTGTTCACCATCCATCATTTTGGTCATTCACTTAAAAACTTCGTTAAGTGTCCCAGAGTTCTTGCCGGAAGTTTGGGCAATTTTCAAAGCTTCGTAACTCAATCGTTTTTTAACCATATTCGACTCATAATACATCAAAATGAAGATAGGAAAGTGTAGAACAATATTATACCTATTTGGAAGCCCAATGGTTGCCAGAAATGGCTGGAAAATAGCCTTAAAGTTGACTGTTCCGGAAAATAATCTTGTTCTACACTTTCCTATCTTCATTTTTGATATATTATGGGTTGAATTTGGTTAAAAAACGATTGAGTTACAAAGCTTTAAAAATTGCCTAAACTTCTGACCAAGAACTCCGGGACACTTAACGAAGTTTATAACGGAATGACCAAAATGATGGATGGTGGATAATCTCAGGAACCATTTCTACTGATTTTCAATCTCAGAACCAAAGTAATGTGTTATGCAAATCTCAAAAACCATTTTAGATATTTAGCCTTTCCTTTAACCAACTTGGCTTGGCTAGAGCAGTTTGCTCCTCCTCGGCTCCCAATAAGATCAAATCCTCCTCTCCATAATTAGATGAATTTAGCTAGCATTTCGCTTGTATATATATAAAAAATTGTCCTGATTTTCCTTATCTTTTCTTTTCTTAGGTGGTCTCTGATTGCTGGCAGAATCCCTGGAAGATCAGCAGAGGAGATTGAAAAGTACTGGACTTCAAGATACTCGACAAGTGAATGAAGTGCCAAAAACAATGAATGGTTCAATGGTGTCTCTCTCTCTCTCTCTCTCTCTCTCCCTATTAGAGCAGAAAATTTTGGGGGTGTGGTTAACAATGTTTGGGGTGTACTTAATATGCATGGGTTGTTTTTTCCAGTTGCTTAAACAAGGAAGCTAATGGGGTCTGCAAGTGCCCATCTCTCTGTACAATAGTTATTGGTTTAATGATGTTTGGGTTTTCAGTTTTAACTTCTGTTTATGTAAATTTGGTTGGTTTAAGCTGCTTAATCTCTCAGATTTTATTAATTTTAGAACTGAGTATTGACTTAATTGAGATTAAATATTGTCATTATCATGTGGAGGAAACTCATTATTCCTGCACACATTCTGAAAAAAATCCAACAGAATATTCCCTGTTCCTCACCAGTCAAAATCTTGGACCACAAGGAAGGCATGGTTTTTGCAACTAGAGAATTTATCTGTATCTTTGATGTAATTGTGATGGTATTTTAAATAAATCACACTGTCATATTTACCGTTCCGAGTTCCGTCTGCTAGTTACTAGCTCGGAGTAGTGGCATATATCGTGGTACGGTATCACAGGTGTAACTAATTAATTAATCCTTCTCATTTGCAGTAGAGGTCATGCCGAACCATATTAGCTTTTTGTGTCCTGATTCTTTCAATTTTAAGCTGTCTGCCAAGGCTCCTAGTCATGGCAGTAGCATCTTTTTCTTTTATCAACGGTTCTACCAATTGATATATTTTCACAAATAATTGAAATTCAATTTCTTGATTTGTATCTTCAAATTTTGGAAACTTATAAAGTTCCTCTGTTAAGCCCTGAACATAGGAAAAAGAAGATGAAAATAACCTTAAAGTTTTCACCTTCAACTTTTTGCATTTTTAGGTAGTACGTAGGTCCAAATTTCCAATTTATGAATTTGGGCGGAGGACAATTTCATCTTCACCACATTTGCCAAGCATGAATAAGTATAATTAACCTTCATCATGCAAATTAATTTTCAATTTTCAAGTTTGGTTCATTCTTGGCCAAAGTTTGATTTTAATCCACGTAGCCGAAGTTCATGAAGTCTAAGCATAAACTACAAGAATCAAAATCATATAATTTGGCTGAGAAGTCCCTTCAAAGACATACAGTAAAATTTCGACGATATACATTGGCTGATAATGAATGCAGTAACTGAATTCTCCATGTTATAGACCCAAAATTAATCTCTTCTATTTAGAGCATCTCCAACAGCTTCTACAAATGTAACTCTTTGGACACAAGTTTGTTGACCTACATACCAATTTGAAGAGTAAAATTTTCTACTTCAAATTTTGTTCTCCAACAGACTCCACAAATTTTAATATTATATACTATCTAATATGAAACAAGTTGGTCCCATTTTTGTTGTTGTTACTGAATAATGATTGTGAAAAAGATACATTATCTATTATATATAAAGCTGGAAGGCATGAACAGTGTAGAGCAGGGTGATGAACAATGGAATTTGCCAATTGGGGCCACGCATGAGACAAAAATTTTGGTGTCATCTACTTTGACAAAAATAATTGGTCCAAACTGCCCCTTAGCTAAAAAAATTCAAAACCTAACCAAAATGATATATCAAATTATGTAAGGGTAAGTTGGTAATTTGGTCATTGTAAAATATAATATAAATATAAATGGGGAGAGAGAAAATAATAAAAAAAATGAAAGGAAAAGGAGAAAATAATAAATAAATGACAAAGTTGATGGTGCTCACGTGATGGGAAAGAAAAATATAATAAAAAATAAGAAAAATCATGAATGTTGTATTCAAAATATCTTAAAAGGCATGTAGCGCCGGTGATAAAAAAATAAAATAACAAAATAAAAAAATATCGAAGCAATTCACGCATATAAATACATTTAAAATGTCTAAGTTGCGCTTAGTGCGCTGTGATTCAAAAAATGTCTTTTGCACACGATTGTTTATTAAATATTATTTCTCAGTTTTTAAACACTTATGAGGTGGGTAGTGCCAGTTATAAAAAAAATCTCTTGCATGCGCATAATAATGTGATTTAATTAGTTGTCAAATAATCATTTTTTTTTTACCAAACGATGTTATCTATACTAAGGGAAGGGAGTGGGTTTAGCCTCACAAAGGGCTAGCAATTAGTTGTTTATTAAATATTATTTTTTCTAATCTTAATGTAAATTCAATAAAATGTAGATGGAAATTGAAATACCGTTTTTATTAATATGGATTCAGTTGCTTTGATTAGTTAAAAGATCACTTTTATTAAATGTATTTATTATTCATTTCCATCTACATTAATAAATACATTTAAAATATGTAAATCGCACGTAACACGTCGTGATTCAAAAAATACATTTTGCACGCACGTGAGCGCATGCATAAAGGCTAATTATAATAAAAAGAATGTTTGAAGACTTGGTTAGAAACTCTCTACAAGTAATAAATTTGAAGAATGAGTTCAGCAACTCTCTTGGATCAAAGAAATTCTGTCTAGCTCTACATATTTAGTTAAAAAGTGAATTTAACAACCTTTTTTGGAGATGCTATTAATTATTATATTTAGATTAGATCACTCTACTTTATGTGATATTGTCCACATGGTGACAGCCAGATGTTTAGGTTCCCACATGCCATGTTCAACTTAAAACTGGGGAAGAAAGTGCTAGAAAACTAAACATTTAGAGACACATTTTAGAGTTCGAAAACTCTTTACAACAATTAAATTAATTATGGAGGGCTTTAATGTATAGAAACACTGTATGGTTCCTCACAATAAGAAGTTATTCTATACGTATAAATTATAGTCTAATACATATGTAAAAGTAATTTATTAAAAATTACAAAAATTACAGGTTTTACACTCATGAAAATATATTGTGATTTATATGCATAAAGACACGATTCGTTAAGTGTAATTAGTCAAATATTTTTTTGTTTAGCACTGTTAGAAAAGATGCAGAAATCGAAGTGTGAAATTTCTAGTAAATCCATCTCTTTGTTATTATTTTATAGGAGAAGTGGAACCTGAACCCAAGCTGTCGAGCATAATCATGATCCAAGGATAAAAAATAAAAATCAAGGGAAACCAATGAAAAAAATTTAAGAACTTTGAATAAAAATCAAGAAAAACTAATGAAAAAAATTTGAAAACTTTGTGTTTTAACGATAAGGACAAAATAAAGAATAAATGGAATAGTATCAAGATTAATTTTTTAATGTAAAAATATGATTTTTCGTTAAAATAAACTCGAAATCTTTTCGTTAAATTTCTCACCTTATGGTCAAACAAAGTGTTCCAAAGAGAAGAAAGACCAAGCAAAAGGCAATACACCTTTTATGCTCAGTGACTAAACGAAATTACACACTAATGCTAAATCATATACTTTTTGGCCTGATATATTACTGTATGGATTCCTTATTTTATATTCTCATCTCATCATAGTTTACAGGAAATCTGAAATAATTTTGGACTATTCACTTTTAACATTAAATATATTTTTATTTTGAAAAATCATTCATGATACTATTCATTTACACCTTTATTTTTTCATTTTCTTTAAAACTAAAATTTTTAAGAATTTTTTGTTAATTTTCCTTATTTTATATCATGCATGATTTGCATGGCCCGAAGACCGTTAGCTAGATTAAGATGAAGCAAATCGATAGGAAGAAAAAAGATAATTTTAACGAAAAGCTTCCGGTATTATTTACTTTAATGAAAAATTATATTTTTACACTAAAAAGTTAATCTTGTATTATTTACTTTATCCTATTTTATCCTTATTGTTAAAACTCAAAATTTTCAAGTTCTTTCCATTAATTTTCCTAAGAAAAAAAAAAAAAAAAAAAAAAAAAGCATGCGAGAAAACATGGAAATCGTGGGAATCAATGGATGTATAGATGGCCAACCTGCTTTGAAATTTGGATTGGATTGAGTTGATGGACTATATAAAATATATTAGATCCTACAGATTATAATAAATATGTATTGAGTGTAGATTAGCGATCTGTTTCAAAATAAATTCGGTTATTTTTAGAGCTGTTCCATCATGTTTAAAGCCCCATAGGCTTATTCACTATTTTATTTACCTAATGAACAATAATTATCTTTAATGAACAGTAATTGCTTTTTATATCTCCACCCCTACAATGAATAATCCTAGCAATTTGTAATAAAATATTAGTAATTTTTCCTCATTCAATCCATCAAACATCCACATCACCCTTTCATTTTTTTCTCCTCATTTGACCCCCCCTCTCTTCTCTCTCTCTTCCCTCTCTCTTTCTTTCTATCTTTTTTTTCCTTTTTCCCCTCATTTGACCTTTTTCCCCTCATTCCACCATCATCATCTCTCATCTTCTCTGTTTTCATTCCCTCCCTCCTCGGTTTCTCCTTCTTCCCCAATCTTCATCTTTCTCTTCCACTTCTCTTCTCTCTACGTCTCTCCAACGAAGATATCACGCATAGCGGCAATTGCTCGCCGGGACTAGAATTTCTTCCCAATTTCTCGCGACTCGTTCTAAGTCCCAGCCATGAATCCTGAATAATGAGTTCAATCTAACGATTCATTTTTTTTTATTTTTTATTTCTTGTTTGATTTATTTGATGCCGATTGAATTTGACCCTATATGCAGTGGTTTTAGAATAGCAGATTTATTGGAAATTTTAGTTTAATTTAATTTTCTGAAATTGATTCTGCATAGTTGATGTTTTTCGTTTGAATTGAGGGTTTGGGTGTGTAGATCCAGGTCAAATGAGGGGAAGAAGGACAGGGAGATGTCAAAGTCGGCGCATGCACCGATGCCGCACATCAGCCGCACATTACACAACCTTCAGGCTTTCGGGCTGTTAATTCCCTCCTGGCTTCTCGCTCGAGCCTCCCCTAAGCCCTATTGCTTGCATGAGCAGGGGCAATTGGGTTGGAGCAACAACCGGTCCACCGAGCTATTGAATACAGTGGAGCTGCTCTTATAGATCAAATATTTCGAGATCATTTTATTAAATAAACACTTCCAATTCACAATTAAAATCACAACAATAACATGTACAACTATCTAGGAGAGAAAACTAATCACTCCCAAATAACTAATCAGTAATCATGCATTATGGGCTGGTTTGATATTATTGGATTAGATATAATAATATTTATTATTATGATTAAGGTAGGTTAAATGAATATTTGGCATGCGGCTCTACTCTTGGCGACTTTCCCTTTTCTGCACAATGATGCTTTGGGTATCCCGTTTACAAGTTTGTCTCTCTTTCTTATCATCTTTTAGGTTTTATTTTAGAGGGATTAAGTTTCATGTTTGCCCGTCACTTAGTACTACAGTCTAGTGATATTCCTCTTCACTTATAAGTTAGAGATCTTAAGTTCGATTCTCATCAAAGGCGAAGTTGAACCACATTATTATGACAAGCCCATTGTAAGACTTAGCTCACTCCCCCAACCGATTTAGTGTTGATTCTATCGTTTGTTCGAAAAAAGAAATTCTCATGTTTGGCTTTTTTTTTTTGTTCCCCCATGCCCCCTCCCTTTTTTTTATTTTTTATTTTTTAATAAACGATATTATCTACACTAAAAGGGTGCAAGAATGTGCTGACTATAATGTGGTTCAAATTTTTTTTTTTTGACGAGAATCGAACCTATGACTTCTCACTTACAAGTGAAGCGGAGTACTACTAAAATGTAGTACTAAGTAACATGTCCCCCCTCTTTTTATGCGTTTTTGTTGTTGCATTTCAAGGGGTAAAATTTAAGTCCCCTTTTTTTATGTACTTATTGTTTTTTTTAATACTGAGGGGTAATATTTATATCATTCGTGACAAAGTGTAACTTTTTTTTTTCCATATAAATAAAATTATTTCATACACCAAAGTTTCTTTAAAAAAGAAAGATACTTTTAACAAAGAAATAAAGAAATTTTATTCAACTTAAAGGTTGAATATGAATTACTCATTCAAAAAACTTAAACCTTCCAATCCCCAATAACGATTAATACGATATATTTCTTTCATGTATGACTCTTCTAATCTTTTAAAATAGAATAAAATGTCATTCACCTTTATCTTCAATATATTTCGTAATTGAAATTCAATAAACATAAACGGACAATATCTTATTAAATGTTTAATTGTTCCGGGTCTAACGTGATGGACTAAGGCTTGGCCCCTCAATAGAAGTGTTACATCAATCTGAAGTTGATTGGGCTAACAAGCCAGGGCACACACGATGGCCATCATCATGATGTGACACTTTTATAAATGGCCCATATATCACCAACCAAAGAATACAATTCTTCTTGCGACCAAATTGTAGCTCAAAGTCAAAGTCATAAGACTTGAAAGCATTTCCGATGAAAAGAAAATAACTATGATATATCAGTTGAATAATAAATTTGTTGTAAACTTCTTATTTAAGTGTGATTGTCTAAATCCTAGATTAGATTTGATTATAGTTATTCTTTCCTATAAGTGTGATTGTCCAAATTTTTCTAAGGTTTGGTTGTTGAAACGTTGAGATTAAACCATTTTTGTTCACCACCGTGGTCATCAACGATCACCATGACTTGCCTCGAGTCCTAACAACCCAGACACAACCGCTAGAAGCGGTGGCACCGGGCATCTTCTCTAATGCGCACACCCAGCACGGCTAGGATTTGTGTTTAGTCTGACCCACAGCCTTTTGGGCCTGGACCCTGCTCGGCCTATTAGCCAAAAAAAAAATATTTGGGCCTGCGAAACTAGCCCAATCGCTAATTCCCCTTAACCTACTCGCGACACCAGCCCAATTGGGTTGGGTGTCCCCGTGTCCCTACCACATTTGATCTGTGCCCTTCACGGAGACTTCGCCCAAAAAGTTGGGCCTACTCCTACAGCCTAGAAAAGCCTGCAGCCTCTTCTGATGACTCGGCCTATTTTATACCCAACCTAATTTTTGGGCCAGGGCTGCACAATATCAACCTACTTAGCCTACCTGTGGCCTTTGGCCCCTTATTTTTTGCCCCGAATCTAATTGCCTAATTATTTTAGACCTCATAGGTTTTATACTTTTTCACCCACACTTTAAATTTGGCTCGAAGTCCAAATAATCAATTCAATTATTATAGACCTGAAGTTTTATTTGCATATTTTCTTGTTGCATATTCTTGTATATATTTGCATTTGCCTGCAAGAACATATAAACCTAAAGTTCATAATTATTTCGAAACTTGAAGTTTCTAGAATCATGCCTTATTTGAAAACCTGAAGTTTTCCTTAAAAACATCACCCATGAAAACCCAAAGTTTTTCATGCGAATTTAAACCAATACATGTCTATTAGAACATGAATGTTCTACTCCTATGTGAATGGATTGATTTTTTCTCCATTACACTAACCACATCTTGTTCATCTATTTTGTGATAAGAACATGTCGAATTTGAACAAACTTGACTTCACTGCTTTGGAGGTCTCTTGAAGGAACTATCTCAAGTGGGTCCAAGATGTGAAGGTCTACCTTACTGCAAAGAATTTGCAGCCCGCCATTGAACATGAGATTGACAACCCGGTTGGCGAAGCTGAGAAAGCCACTGTTATGATCTTCATTAGAAAACATATTCATGACGCACTGCAAACTGAGTACCTTGCTGAGGAAGATTCATGAGCAATATGGGTCACTTTGGCTGATCTTTTTGATCACCAAAAAGACATCTTCTTCACTAAAGCAAGACATGACTGATAGTATTTGCGCTTCCAAGACTTTAAGTCTATGAATGTATATAATTCTAAAGTTTGTCGAATCCGATCACTTCTCAAGTTTTGTAATGAAACTTTGATCGAATGGATCTCTTGGAGAAGACCTATTCAGCCTTCTTTGTTACTAATATTGTCCTGCCACAATATAGAGCTCAGAAGTTCACTAAGTTTTCGGATTTGATTTCTGTTTTACTTCTCACTGAAAAGCAAAATCAGTTGTTGATGAAAAATCATCAAGTTTCACCTACTGGGGTGACTGTTGTGCTTGAAACACATTATAGCACAAACAAGCGCCCAAAACGCCATAATAGGCGTGGTAGAGGCGGCCAGAAGTCACCCTATCAAGGTCAACAGAGCCAATGCCCACCTAAGGGAGGAAACAAAGCCCATAAGCGCCCTAACCTCGTTCCCAAGGCCCTAAACTTTAAGAATAAGGGCAAAACACCTGAAACCATGGATGTGGATATGTGTTATCGCTGTGGTTCAAAGGACCATTGGTCCCGTGTTTGTCGAGCTCCCCAGAAGGTTGTAGCTGAATATCATTTTCGTTGTAAGAAGTTTGAATCAAACTTTGTGCAAGTGTATGAACCATATAGTACAAAAATGAAGGTTTCTAACTTTCAGGAATATACCACACCTATGGAAGATTAGATTCTTAGATGTAAACTATTTTTCTAGTTGAAATTTAGACAATGGGGCCGAATTCCATCGGCCCCCCTTGTATTTTTGGTTAATTTTGAACAATTTTCCTCTATGTTTGGATTATTTGTTGGTGATTTATTTTTTAGATATTAAGTTTTTAATTAATTACTGTCCTTGAATACTTAAAATTATTTTGAATGGATATTTGTTTTTAGAACTTTTATGCATGTGATCGATTTAAATTAATTTTCATTCTAGGTATGACTAGTGGGGAAGTTAGTTGTCTGGCAGACGTGCAACCACACACATCGTTTTGCGTGAACGCATCTATTTCACTAACTTCATACCTAAGAATGCACTTCTGACAAACCTCTCAGGCACATCCAACTTGATCGAATGATACGATAATGCACATATAATATTGTCCAATGGTACCATTTTGACCATTGATGAGGCACTTCATTCTCCACGTTTCGGAAGAACGTTGTTGAGAAGGACATTAGAGATAATAATTACCACGCTGAAACCTATGTAGAAAATGGAGTTGAATTTCTGTGCATAACTTCCTACAAATATGTCTAGAAGCGTATTCTAGAGAAGATGGAGTGTATCTCGAGTGGTTTGTATGCTAAGACTATACACCCCATAGAAAGCCATTATGTGGCAGGCCATACCTCTGGGACCACGCATGAAATTACAATTTGGCATGATCATTTGGGACACCTTGGACGAATAGCGATGCATTGCATTCTCAAATCATCACACACGGGCATCTACTAACCCAGAGTTTAGGTTCGATTCAAGGAATCACATGTCAAACCTGCTCCATAGGAAAGCTTATTATTAAGCCTTCTTAAGACAAGATTCACTCAAATCCTTCTATTTTTCTACAAAGGATTCAGGGGGACATTTGTGAACCGATTCACCCTCTTTGCGGACCATTTAGATATTTTATGGTTTTGGTTGACGTCTCCACACATTGGTCACACGTGTGCTTGTTGTTTATAAGGAAGGCTGCATTATCCAAATTGTTGGCTCAGGTTATCAAGTTCAGGGCTCACCACTCTGATTATCCGATCAAATCTATTCGATGTGATAATGCTGGAGAATTCACATCTAAAATTTCTGATGACTATTGCATATTGGTTGGTGTTGAAGTTGAACATCCAATACCTCATGTTCTCACCCAAAACGGCATAGCAGAGGCATTCATTAAGCGCTTACAAATGATTGCTTGATCGTTGGTCATACGTACCAAGTTTTCGATCGCTGCTTGGGGCTATGCAATATTGCACGCAACCATGTTGGTCCGCTTGAGGCCTGTTGCGACCCAATCATATAACGCCATTCAGTTGGTTATCGGATACAAACCTGACATATTGCATCTGCGTGTTTTTGGGTGTGCGGTCTATGTGCCAATTTCACCGCCCTTACATAAAAAAATAGGGCCTCAACAAAGGATGGGAATCTATGTTAGATATGATTCTCCTTCAATCATTCGTTACTTAGAACCTTTGACAGACGATCTGTTTACCTTTTGTTTTGCGGGTTGTCACTTCTATGAAATAGTTTTCCCGTTGTTAGGGGAGATAAAAACGTTAACGTTCTTCATGAACGACGTGAATTATCGTGGACGACTCCCACTTTGTCTCATTTAGATCCCCGCACCGCTCAGTCTGAAACTGAAGTGCAGCGCATATTAGATCTTCAAAGCATAGCTTAGAGCATGCCAAATGTTTTCACCGATCTAGCGCAAGTGACAATATCACATATTCCAGCTGCGAATGTGCCTGCAAAGATGGATGTACCAAATGTACCACAGACTTCCCTCCTGGAAGCCTGGGACACCAACTTTGGTGATCCATGTACATTAGCAGTTAACCAATCATTTGCCCCTACACATAAGCGTGGCAGACCTATTGGTTCAAATGATTCACACTCCCGGAAGAGGCCATGGCACAGGCACCTGAATAGCCCACCATAAATCCGACCATCGCATACTCATTCTATCTAATTGTATAAGGAAATTCTAGATTATGGAAGTGTCCTTAAAGAGACAAATATACCCCCTGAGAATCTTGAGATTTCGGTTTATTATGCTAGCTTAGATGATGATTGGTGTAGAAATGAGATGATTGTCGACGATGCATTAGCATATGCAGTAACTACTGAGATCATGTTGATCAATGACATTGAACCCTATTCCATTGATGAATGTCGACGTAGAACTGATTGGTCAAACTGGAAACAAGTAATCCAAGTCAAACTCGATTCGCTTGCGGTGTTTGGACCTGTAGCTCCTACTCCTCTACATGTGAATCCCGTTGACTACAAGTGGGTTTTCATTCGGAAGCGTAATGAGAAGAACAAAATTGTGCGTTACAAAGCTCGTCTTGTTGCGCAAGGCTTCTCACAACGTCCGAGATTCACTATAACAAAACTTCTTCATCCGTTATGGATGTGATTACTTTTCGCTACTTTATCAGTTTGGTAGTTTCCGAAAAACTGAGTATGCAGATGATGGACATAGTAATTGCGTATCTCTATGGGGATCTTGATACGAAAATTTATATGAAAGTTCCCGAAGGATTTACATTGATTGGATCAAATATTTCCAAACCTCGGAACACTCTCTCAATTCGGCTAAGGCGTTCACTTTACTGTTTGAAGCAATCTGGAAGAATGTGGTATAATCGTCTGAGTGAGTATTTGACTAGTCAGGGATATGTGAACAACGAACTATGCCCCTATGTGTTCAGTAAGAAGTCACATTCTAGTTTTGCGATAGTTGTAGTATATGTCAATGACATGAACCTTATCGGAACTCCTGAAGAGCTCGCGAGAACTACCGCGCACCTAAAGTCAGAATTTGAGATGAAAGATCTAGGAAAGATTCAATACTGTCTTGATCTCAAGATAGAGCACCGTTCGGATGAAATCTTAGTACATCAATCGAACTACACCTAGAAAGTGTTGTGCTGCTTTAACGAGGATAAAGCGAAGCCTTCGAGTACTACTATGGTCGTTCGTTCGCTAAATGCAAAACAAGATCCCTTCCGTCCAAAGGAGGATGATGAAGAGATTTTAGAGCCTGAGGTTCCTTATTTAAGTGCGATAGGCACTTTATTGTACTTAGCTTAATGCTCTAGACCCGACATCCCCTTCGCTGTTAATCTTTTGGCAAGATACAGTAATGCACTAACATGTAGACACTGTACTGGTGTTAACGACATATTTTGTTACCTTAAAGGTACTACGGATTTGGGCTTGTTTTGTCCTTACGGATCCTTAAGTGATGCTGTACCCCTTCATCTCGAGTTGATTCTTGCCTTGTTGGTTATGCCAACACATGATACTTATCTGATCCACACAAAGCGCACTCTCAAATGGGTTATGTCTTTACTGTTAGAATCATCGTAATCTCTTGGAGGTCAACTAAACAGACCTTAGTTGTCACTTCGTCTAACCATACTGAAATTCTCGCCTTACATGAAGCAACTCAGGAATGCTTTTGGTTGAAAGCAGTTGTGGGCCATATTCAAAGCTCCTGCAATTTTTACCCTGTCGTTGACGTCCCGATGACGATATATGAAGATAGTGCAACATGCATCGAACAGCTCAAGAAGGGTTACATCAAAGGAGACAACACCAAGCACATTGTGCTGAAATTCTTCTTCTCACATCAACAACAAAAGCATCAGAAGATTGAAGTCACGTAAATCATTTCACAAGACAATCTGGCCGATCTCTTCATCAAATCACTACCAAAAGCGACGTTCAGAAACTTGTTTAAGGAATTGGTATGTGTAAACTTTTTGAGTTGTAACATTGCTAGTTCTCTTTGGAATTGTGTCAAACTTAGGGGGAGTATCTTGAAGTATACTTGCTTGATCTTAATGTACTATTTTTCCCTACGATTAGGAGCATTTTTCCCACTAGGTTTTTGCTACCTAACTAGGTTTTAACAAGGCACCTACCTTGGATTGTTCATATTCCTGATGACGTTCCGTAGACGTTTTATTTGACTTTGCATTACTCATGCATTTTTCCTTAGACTATGAATTTTGTCTCTACTCGGGTTTTTACCATAGCCATAGGGTTTTTTGTGAGACTTACTTCTTTATGCAAGTTCCTACCTCATTGAGAATAACCTGTTCCCAGAATCAATGCCGATGAGTCGACTTCCTCAACTACAACATGATGCCGAATCTACTTGAGCATTTACATACTCAAGGGGGAGTGTTGTAAACTTCTTGTTTAAGTGTGATTGTGTAAATCCTAGATTAGATTTGATTCTAGTTATTCTTTCCTATATGGACTTGTATTCCTTGGAGGAGAATGATTTCTTTTCTTTCTTATTACTATAAACAAAGGCACTAATTAGGAGGAATAACACACACATTCCTTTACACAATACTACAAACACATCTCTCTCTCTCTGCCGACAGCCCCCCTTCCCCTTCCAGTTAAATATAGGCTACAACAAAAATATATTTTTTGCAAGGCGTTTTACGTTAGTAACAAAAAAGAAAAATACTTATATTTAATGTACAGTTTGATCTCTACTGATCCTCCTCTTTCCTAACAACTAATAATTTAACCCATTAACGTTATCGTTAGTTTAAAAAAAATAAAAAATAAAAAAAACCTTTAAAAAAAAGTGTTCGTCTACGGTATCTTAATAAAAAAATAAGGTATTGATACCATTTAATTTGAATTTTTTTTTTTTTTTTTGTTGATTAAACGACGACATTTTGTATTTCATTAAAGGCCAAAAGGTAACTTGTACAATAGAGACGGTACTTCCAAAAGGTCATACACAATGATTCGAGGGTGATCAAACCAAGTACACTTGCCACTCGCATGGATGGCAAAGAAAGCTAACCTATGAGCTATAGAATTGACTTGGCGGCGGATGTGGGGAGCAGTAACTCCAAAGGTCAAATGAAGCAGAGACTTTGCATTTTCAATGATTGGCCCGACATGAGACAAATCCAAAGAAGGCACATTCAAAGTTGAGATGATCTAGAGAACCACCAACTCAAGCCTAGCACGGGTAGCCAACGCCTCCACCTGGACGGGAGAGAACACATCAGCAAATTTCCTTGTTGCACAATCACAGCACTACCAGCCTCAGAATTCTTGTTCCACGCCCCACTCACATTGATTTTGAGGTAATCCAGTGGGGGCCTAGACCATCGAGAAATGATCAGCTGGTGATTGGAAACAGATGGCTTGGACATAATCTTCAGATATTCCTGCCACCAATTGAAAGCACGACAAGCTACAACGTTGGGTATAGGATTCACGATTCCCCCTCCCCCAGAACTTAGAGTTCCTTGCAGTCCATATAGCCCGCTCATCATCAGGATACCATCAAAATTCGCTTGATTCAAACTTTATGACATCCGTAACGCCCATTCCACGACAGATTCATTATTCTGAGGCGACTGGCAGGCACCCATTGGGATGACATCCGTGCAGCTCTTGCAAAAGGACACTCCAACAGAAGATGGCGCGTAGACTCATTCTCCGCCCTACACAGAATACGATGAGGGTCCACCGGAATATGTTTACGATTTGAATTTGCTGTTGTAGGGACGATATTAGATATTAGTCTTCAGGCCATCATTTTTACTTTAGGAGGAATGCAGGCCTTCCAAAGTTTATCCCAAAGACCACCAAATGGACAACTCGGTTATGAAGAGGAAGCGGCGAGAGAGGGCGGAAGAATCCAGTTTCGAGCAATGTGATTGTGAACACGAAAGTTTCCTTGAAACAAGAAACAAGAATAACGTGTACAAAATAATATTTTGTGTTTAATGATTTTGGGGTTACGATCTCTCTCAAATTTGGTCCTCTGATTCTATCTTCGTAGGGTGTAGGTTTGTGGATGAGTTGTTGATCCAAAGGGCCGTCGGGGCTTGATCTAAGGATGAACAGTTGATGAACGGATGAACACTTTCTTCAAGGGCCGTCGGGGCTTGATCTTGAATAATGGTTGTGTGGATTTCTTCAAGGGCTTTTGGGCTTGATCTTGAAGGTTGATGGATGAGCGGATCTTCAAGGGCTTTTGGGCTTAATCTTGAAGAACGATTGGATGTGTGGATTTGTTGAGGTTGTTGATCCAAAGGGCCGTTGGGGCTTGAGCTTAGGATGAACGGATGAACACTTTCTTCAAGGGCCGTCGGGGCTTGATCTTGAGTTGGTGGAAGTTCTTCAAGGGCCGTTGGGGCTTGATCTTGAAGGAGGATTTGACGAAGAACGAAGAGTGCTTTCTTGATCATTCGGGATTTTCTTGAGAGCTTTAGAACTCTAAGGCTTCAAGGTTTTGGTGTGTGGAGAAATGTATTTGTGAATTGGTTGATGCTTGATACCTTGATGGAGCAACCTATTTATAGGCTTTGAGAATGAATTACCACCACAAAAATATTTTTTTCCTTTCCAAGCACCATTGCCTAATTTTCCCACTTAATGCAATATTGAAATTGAAGTGGTGTAACTTATGGCCTAATTTCCCACTTAATACCATTTTAAACTTGAAGTGGTGTAACTTATGGCTTAATTTCCCACTTAACACCATTTTAAACTTGAAATGTGTATGCTTTGTCATTGCCCAAATGAGAAAAACTTGCTTTGATCCGTAATGGATTGAAGTGTGCTTGCCTTGTCATTGCCCAACATGAGAAGAAAAACTTGTTTTGATCCTCAATGGATTGAAATGTACTTGCCTTGTCATTGCCCAAAATGAGAAGAAAAACTTGTTTAATCTTTCAAGGGTATTTCTTCCTATTTTGTTGAGTCACACGCCATGTGTACAATTTGTACAACACGTGGCGTATGCCATGTATGCCTTGACACGTCAAAACTTTAATGCATTGGTGAACATTTGTTTTACTGAAATTTCGATGTCTACAAATGCCCCCACTTCAAGGCGCGTCGTAGACATGTGCTTGACACGTGTAGAAGATGCGTTTTGAAGTCCCTTAATGTAGATGTCAACCCAAGGGCCGTCGAGGCTTGATTTTGAATTGGGCTGGAAATTTCTTCAAGGGCCATTGAGGCTTGATCTTGAGTTCGACTGGAAGATTTTCTGATTTCCTCCAATCGTTGATTTTCCACAGGCTTAGTCTTGAACTGGGCTGGAGGATTCTTTTGGTCTCCCCCGAAGGTCTGAACTTACTCCTTTTATCTGGAGTTGAATTTGATTCAAGGGTGGAGAACACTTGATTTTGAATCGGGCTTGTGATTTCTTCAAGGGCCATCGAGGCTTGATCTTGAATTGGACTGGAGGATTCTTTTGGTCTCCCCCGAAGGTCTGAACTTACTCCTTTTATCTGGAGTTGAATTTGATTCAAGGGTGAAGAACACTTGATCTCGAATCGGGCTTGTGATTTCTTCAAGGGCCATCGAGGCTTGATCTTGAATTGAGCTGGAGGATTCTTTTGGTCTCCCCCGAAGGTCTGAACTTACTCCTTTTATCTGGAGTTGATTTTGATTCAAGGGTGGAGAACACTTGATTTTGAATCGGACTTGTGATTTCTTCAAGGGCCATCGAGGCTTGATCTTGAACTGGGTGTAGGATTCTTTTGGTCTCCTCCACTCGTTGATTTTCCTTTGTGCTACTCTTGAACTGGGTAGCAGGATTCTTTTGGTCTCCCCCGAAGGTCTGAGCTTACTCATTTTTTCTGTTTCTTTGTTCAATCTCTCCAATTCGTATTGAAGAGGGTTAGAGGATAGCTCAACATATGCAGTTGTAGCTTGTCTCCACATGCTTCAATGTATCATTTTCACTTGCCTTACTTGCTCCCCTTTGCAGAAGTGGTCCCTTCTCTGGAAGTGTATCAACCGTTGAAGATGACTACTCGAGAGCAACGCTAGGTAAGCAACCAGGGAATAGATTCCAGGTAGTCGGTTCCAGATCGGAAGACTGACTCCAAGTGCCGGCTGATTGCTCTTTTCACTTTGCCATGCGAGTAATAACAAGGACAAAGGAAAGGACATGGAGAAAGCATGATATAAGATACCTTTGCTTTTGAAGAAGCAGCGAATGAATCAGCACATATATTTGTTGTGCTTGTCTCCACATGCTTCGATGTATCATTTTCACTTGCCTTACTTGCTCCCTTTGTAGAAGTGGTATTTCCTTATGCAGGTTTGGCATCTTCTCTTGTAGTATTTGTCTTCTGATACAGGAGTGGAATGCAAACCTTGCATTTGAATGGACTATCACTTCTTGGTGGCAGCGCAAGTTTGAGTGGAGGTTCCGACATATTGCTTTCTCTGTCCTTGTCTTGGCAGGTGAGAACAAGGGCAAAGGAAAAGATAGGGAAAAAGCATGATATGAGATACCTTTGTTTTCGCCCTTGATGATATGAGATACTTTTTCTTTTGAAGAAGCAGCGAATGAATCAGCACATATATTTGTTGTGCTTGTCTCCACATGCTTCGATTTACCGTTTCCTCCTGCCTCATCTGTATTCCAGGCATCTGATATCTTCTTTGGGGGTACATCAATAGTTGAAGATGAGTACTTGAGAGCAGGGCTGGGAATGCGCCCTCAGAGGTGAGGAAGAGTTGGGCATTTTTTTTTTTCAGGTTTGCCTTGCCATAAAAGATGAAGGTTGACATATATAGGGATTTCCCAATAGCAAGTGGTGGTACTGTTCCTTTACCATTGTCAACAACTGTTGGGTAATTGAACAGTAAGATTCACGCGTTCTCAACTTTGTCAGAAATCTTTGACAAAGTTGCCCGTGATTTCTGCAAAGCTGGGGTTGCATATGAAGGGTGATGACAAATCTGGAAGAGCCCAGCTTTTGAAATTCAGAGAGTGATGACTTTTCGATCCTTGAATAAGCGGCCCAGCTTTTGAGGTTCAGAGGGTGTTACCTCTTTGATTTCTGAACAAACGCTTCTTCGATTTTTGAGCAAGCGTCTCTTCGATTTCTGAATGGCAAACAGTAGTGCGGATGCGGCTTTGTCAGAGATGTTTTGACAAAGTTGAACGCGTTTTCTGAAAAGCCGAGAAAGCGTCGCCTAATTTATGCCTTTTATCTGGCTTTTGAGATTTTGAAGAGTGGTGCCTCTTCCATTTTTGAATCGGTGGTCGTGTCGCCTCTCCTCTTTATAGAGGTATCGATTACCTGCAACATGCACATCTTGAAGGTTGCTCATTCCTGAAAATCATCTCCGGTGTATTTTGTTTTAACAGCCCCTTGAGATTTTTCTCTATCCGACCCTTCTCTTTTAACACCCTTTGAAAAATGGCCAACCCATTTAACATTTGCTTAGATTTGAGTCTCAGCAGTGCGCCACGTCAGGGTAAGGTATGGTGCCCGTCTTTTTTATCTTCTAATGGCCCTCTTACAGGTGAAGACTCCGTGATGACGGATGCAACAACAGCTACGATAGTAGCTAGGAACCTCCTTACTCCCAAAGATAGTAGGCTGCTTTCAGGACGGTCCGATGAGTTGGCCGTTCAAGAGTCCCTCGCTCTCAGTGTTCAGTGTGCGGGCTCTGTGTCCAACATGGGCCAACGCCTGCTTGCTCGATCCCGTCAAGTGGAATCATTGATGGCAGAAGTGGAAAATCTTAAGCAAGAGATCAAACAGCTTAAGTATGAGAATAGAAGTTTGCATGTGCTTGCAAATAACTATTCGACGGGCATGAAGAGGAAGCTTCATGAGCTGCAAGAATCTGAATGTCGAATTCAAAGTGACCGTCAAAGGCTTGCGACTTATCTCCAGAGGCACCTTTTTCCTGGGTCATCTAGCGTTCCACCTAGTATTGAGGCCTCGAATGCTCTATCTTCAATGCCTCCCGCTCCGATGCCTTCTGCTCCGATGCCTTCCGCTTCTAGAGTTTTGCCACGTAGTGGGTCTTCACGTGAACAACCTTTGTGAAAGCTTCATTTTTTTTTTTTTTTTTTTTTTTTTTTGTACGCACTTGTAATTTCTTGGAGATCAATGAACATGCTTTATTTTATCAGTGTATTGTGCTAAATACAGATAAAACATATACATCACCAAGATGTGTTATTTCCGTTTTTTTTTTTATTTTTTTTTTATTTTGATGATGTGACTGTACTTGAAGTTTTGAAGTTTCAAATTGCCTACGTACCCTTGGTTGAGGAGGGATCAAGTCATGACGTAGTTCAAATGAGTGATGGTTTTGATGATGATTTTGCCGTACACAGTTTATGCTCTTGCGGGCCAGGAGCGTGATACATGGAAGACTTATGCTGCTTGAACTTGTATTTGTCGCAAAGCTCGTCCACGAGTCGGTTGGAGAACTGCTTTCCGTTGTCAGTGATAATGTAGCAAGGCACCCCATATCGGTGGATGATATGCTCCTTGATGAAACGAACAACAGTTTCCTTTTTTACTTCCCTTAAAGGGATGGTTTCAGCCCACTTGGAGAAGTAATCTGTTGCAGCTAGGATGTAAGCTTCCCCTGCAGATGACTTTGGCGTAATTGGTCCTACAACGTCCAATCCCCATGCGTCGAACGGCCATGAAGCAACTGTAAGGTGTAATGGTTCAGGCCGTTGATGTATGAAGTTGGCGTGGAATTGGCAGGCTTGGCACCTTTTGGCGTGTTCCAGGCAGTCCTTCACCATGCTCGGCCAGTAGTAACCCATTCTTTTAAGCCGGAAATGTAGCTTTGGTCCAGACTGATGTGCCCCACACACACCTGAATGTGCTTCTTCCATGGCTAGATTAACTTCTTCCTCACCTAGGCATCTCAGGAACACTCCTTCAAAAGAGCGTTGATAGAGTGTTCCTTTGTAGTAAAGGAAGCGAGGTGCTCGTCGACGTATTTCGGAACGGTGTCTGAGATCATCTAGAAGTTTTCCGTGCTCTAAGTAGTCGATCAGCGGCTGTCTCCACTCTTCAGCATCGACTGGAAGTACTGAGATGACATTTGTATCATCTAGTGACATTTCATTAACGAGCGGAATCACCCATCTTTGGAAAACTGGCACGTCTGCAACTTTATCTTTTCCTAGTGTCATACTCGAGGCTAGATTGGCGAGAGCGTCTGCCATTTGATTTTCCTTTCTTGGCACATGTTCCAGTGTCACAGCTTCGAACTTTTGTAGCAGTTGGGTCGCTAGCCGGAAGTATGGGACGAGATCATCTTTCCTCACCTCATATTCAGTTAAGAGTTGATTGATTATGAGCTTGGAATCGCCATATACCTCAAGAGCTGTGATTTCCATGTTGATCGCCATTTGGAGCCCGATGATCAATGCTTGGTACTCAGCAACATTGTTGGAGCATAGCTCATTCAGTTGGAAGGAGTAAGGTAGTATTTGCCTTTGTGGCGACATGAATACTACTCATGCCCCCGCTCCGTCTGCTCGTGCGGATTCGTCGAAGAACATCGTCCATGTTGGGAAGATGTCGATGTAGAACACCTCCTCGTCAGGCAAGTCGTCTGAGATTTTCCAATCAGCCGGGATTGGATGATCGGCAAGGAGCGTTTGGTGCTGTTTGCAGTTTCAGCTCGTGCAGGCAATGAGCGTTTGGTGCCGTTTGCAGTTTCAGCTCATGCAGGCAAGGAGCGTTTGGTGCCGTTTGCAGTTTCAGCTCGTGCAGGCAAGGAGCGTTTGGTGCCGTTTGCAGTTTCAGTTCGTGCAGGCAAGGAGTGTTTGGTTGCTGTTTGCAGTTTCAGCTCGTGCAGGCAAGGAGCGTTTGGTTGTCACTTTTTAGGCTCGTGCGAACGAGGAGCTTTGGTTGTCGCCTTTTAGGCTCGTGCGAACGAGGAGCTTTGGTTGTTGTTGTGGATTTGTCAAGCGATCTGGGAGAGGCGTTCCTCGCAATCTTCATAGGAATGAGCCTTGACCGAGTAATTAAAGAAGTCTTCTGGGAAGAGGTCGCACATTGTGATGGGGATGGACGATCTTTGTGTCGAAATTTCATTATCTCCAACACTTTCACATTGTTCTGGAGGTTGACAAGAGCTGTTTTGCCCCCTTTTCGACTGATAAACTTGTGGACAAGATGGTTGCTGCTTGTCCAATTTCTTCGAAGCGATCTTCGAAAGGCATTCGTCACAATCTTCATAGCAAGGAGCCTTGGTCGAGAAATTGAATAAGTCTTCGAGGAAGAAAATATCCCGCATGAACGATCTTTGTGTTGAAATTTTCTTATCTTCAACATTTTCACATTGCTTTGGAGGTTGGCGAAAGCTGCTTTCCCCCTTTTCTGATTGGTGCACTTGTGGAGAAGACATATGTTTCTCGTGCAGTTTCTTCGAAGCGACATGAGTCCATCCTTCAATTTCACTTGACTTAGAGCATGCCCCCAACAGTCGAGGTGAAGACTTTGAGTCGAAAGAGCCAGAAGTGACATCTTTCTTAGGGCTTTCATCTTCAGTGCCGTCCTCTTGGGTTTGTTGGCATGAAGATTTGCCAGTGTGGACGATGATGCGCCTCCTTACCTTCAGTGGTCCTTTTGTGTCGACCTCTAGGATTGCTTGGCGCTTCATCCTTGAAGGAATCAAGCTTCGAACGTCGCCTTTTTCTGCTAACCCATCGAACTTTTCTTCCTTTGGTGTTGTCTTCCTCTTTCCAAAAGGCTTCTCATTATCTTCAAATCTTTCCGAAGCTGATCGTCGCAGAGGAGAGATAGCTGTGTTGCTTTGTTTCTTAGGCTTTAACAACCTTTCAAAAACAGAGCTTTGGGATGTTGGCGCGCTAAGCCTCTTGAAGACAGAGGTTCGGCCTTGACTACCAATGCGATTAAGCGCTGAAATTCTGGAGCTTGAATGGCTCATCCTATCGAAGACCAACGTTCGAGGGGCGGGTTTAGGCTCTTTTTGGTCTTGTTCAATGCTCACGCTGATGTGTTGAGCGCTAGCTTTCTTCACTTTGCTTGAAATCTTCACAGGTGCATTTGGTGTGAAGCCAAGTCCGGCTTTGTTGTTGTCAACTCCGTAACCATGCTCCTTCAACTTCTTTTGAGTTTTGGTGAGGTTACGTTCTTTGTCATTGACGGTGTTTGAAACCTTCTTTCCAAGATTTGAAAAGGAAGCAAAGTCATGCCTAGCCTTTGACATGAGTTCGTAGGCATTTGGGTTAAAGCCTTCTTCGGTCTTCTTAGTTGGAAGAGAGCTTGGTTTCATTTTGACGCCATGCTGTGCCTCCAGACGGTTGATGAGTCCGGCGGTTTGCAAGTTTTTCTCCTCTGCAGTCCGTGTGAGCTTTGCGATTGCTTCATTCATCTGAGCCAGCTGCTCCTCGATTGAAGTTACTCCAGTGGTCATGACTTGCATGGTTGTACTGCCGCTCGAATCAGCGTCGGAGAGTAGGGACTCTGAGTATTTCCTCAGGCTTTCCACTCTTGATGCCCTTAGCGAGGCTAGGGTGATCACAGGCTCGTGCCTCAGGTGCTCTTGTTCCTTTGACAGAGTTAATGCAGGGGCGGAAGCCGCGGCAAAAAGAGCTCTTGCCTTACTTCGGGTTATGGTGCCCGAAATATCACCACTTACGGCGATGATGTTCTTGTTCTTTGCTTTGATTGCAGGAACAGCTTGATCCTTTCTTGATGCCATTTGCGTTTTTCGATGATTTGAGGATAGAGATGAGAGGTAGAGATGTCCCACTGGGCGTGCCAAATTTGTGAACACGAAAGTTTCCTTGAAACAAGAAACAAGAATAACGTGTACAAAATAATATTTTGTGTTTAATGATTTTGGGGTTACGATCTCTCTCAAATTTGGTCCTCTGATTCTATCTTCGTAGGGTGTAGGTTTGTGGATGAGTTGTTGATCCAAAGGGCCGTCGGGGCTTGATCTAAGGATGAACAGTTGATGAACGGATGAACACTTTCTTCAAGGGCCGTCGGGGCTTGATCTTGAATAATGGTTGTGTGGATTTCTTCAAAGGCTTTTGGGCTTGATCTTGAAGGTTGATGGATGAGCGGATCTTCAAGGGCTTTTGGGCTTAATCTTGAAGAACGATTGGATGTGTGGATTTGTTGAGGTTGTTGATCCAAAGGGCCGTTGGGGCTTGAGCTTAGGATGAACGGATGAACACTTTCTTCAAGAGTCGTCGGGGCTTGATCTTGAGTTGGTGGAAGTTCTTCAAGGGCCGTTGGGGCTTGATCTTGAAGGAGGATTTGACGAAGAACGAAGAGTGCTTTCTTGATCCTTCGGGATTTTCTTGAGAGCTTTAGAACTCTAAGGTTTCAAGGTTTTGGTGTGTGGAGAAATGTATTTGTGAATTGGTTGATGCTTGATACCTTGATGGATAAACCTATTTATAGGCTTTGAGAATGAATCACCACCACAAAAATATTTTTTTCCTTTCCAAGCACCATTGCCTAATTTTCCCACTTAATGCAATATTGAAATTGAAGTGGTGTAACTTATGGCCTAATTTCCCACTTAATACCATTTTAAACTTGAAGTGGTGTAACTTATGGCCGAATTTCCCACTTAATACCATTTTAAACTTGAAATGGTGTAACTTATGGCCTAATTTCCCACTTAATACCATTTTAAACTTGAAGTGGTGTAACTTATGGCCTAATTTCCCACTTAACACCATTTTAAACTTGAAATGTGTATGCTTTGTCATTGTCCAAATGAGAAAAACTTGCTTTGATCCGTAATGGATTGAAGTGTGCTTGCCTTGTCATTGCCCAACATGAGAAGAAAAACTTGTTTTGATCCTCAATGGATTGAAATGTACTTGCCTTGTCATTGCCCAAAATGAGAAGAAAAACTTGTTTAATCCTTCAAGGGTATTTCTTCCTATTTTGTTGAGTCACACACCATGTGTACAATTTGTACAACACGTGGCGTATGCCATGTATGCCTTGACACGTCAAAACTTTAATGCATTGGTGAACATTTGTTTTACTGAAATTTCGATGTCTACAGTGATAAACACGTTTGACGGTGAAATGCCGATTCTCATCATAGTGCCAAACTAATTTATCCTCCACTGGACGCTTGCTCAAGGGAATAGATTGAACGACGTCCACTTCCTCATTCGAGAGAACCGAATTTAGGAGGTCCACATTCCAACTGAAATCATCCATAATAAAGTTGCGGACACCAGAGATATCCGTATCATCCGGCGTCCGCTGTATAAACCTGGAAAGTGGATGGGGGTTGGCAGCCACCTATCACCCCAAACACGCATGGACCTGCCGTCCCCAATCCGCCATCTTGAGCCTCGTTAAAATGTACTGCAAGAACATCCTAATTAGCAGGGTAATTTAGCGTCTACACCATAATGGTAAACCTTACTATAGACATTCCAACATAATTTGGTCGGATTAAATATAACGTTTGAATGATTGTGTAACTTTAGAGTGGAAACTTGGACGATTATTGTGTAATATTATCTTAGACCTTGTACCTTCATATCATGTTATGATTCAATTACGAATTTATGATGTTGTGTAAGTTTATAACATTGCTTAGTCATAACTTACGTCTACGCAGTAATAAAATGTAATTGGTATAATAAAAATTCATTTGGTGATTCAATCACGTTGAAGTATAAAAACCTACTTTGACAATGTAATAGAACGTCCACAATGTAACTATCAACCTTGTTATAGTAATAATCACGTCATTCCTTGTTATTAACTTGAACCTTATCATTATGTAACTTCAGGGAAGAAAGCTAATAGGTTTAAGATCATTGTGTTCAAATTTCATAATTTTCCATGAAGTCAAACGTTCCAATTTTGCAAGTTAATCTCGCGGAAATTAATTATCATAAGAATTGTGCTACTCTGGAGAATCAAGATTTGAAGTCCTTTTCGATTTTTTTTTCTAGCAATGTGCATTTATGCTTGGAAAGCTAAGACATAGAGCTATGTTTCCCATATATTTTTAGAACTTTCAAAAGGTGGAATGACCTCAAAATTGGAGTACAAGTCATATGACATGTTCTCCAGGCCAAGAAGGATTCTTTTCTAGTCCGTGTCATCAATTGTTTAGGAATTTGTTTTGCTTGTATTTGAATATATTGACTACGATTGAATCGTGTGCTTGCGAGTTGTTTAAATTAATCCATTATTTAGGTTAGTTTAAACACACATCCGTTAAGGCCTTTCTTCTTCGGCTCACTGTGTCTTGAGTTCAGACTTTCTTTTATTCTTTAGTGTAGATTGTGTAGAATATCACATGTAAATAAAATAAAATATTTTTACGTAGGTGTCCTCAATGAAAGTTGTATGGAAACCACATTAGTAGATAAGCACGTCAATTTTCAAGACGTTACATTATTAAAAGAAAGACATCTAATTTCTATCGAGTGTATGTAACATTAAATCATTGTCTCAAACAACTTTGTAGAAATATTTTAGTCATCTTAATTTTTTTTTAATAAGTGCATATTTTTGGACTTATTGACAACTAATTATTACCATGCAGAGACTAAAGAAAGTTGAAGCTCTACCATAAAATCAATTGGCAATATACGTTCATAACACATATTGGATGATGTGAAGCACGTGTACCGTTGGACTCACATGTGTATCAACCTACTCTGATACCGTGATAAAAGTTAAGATTCCACCATAAAATAAAAAATAATGCTAAGGAGACCATCTATTTAAACCATATTTTTAAAAGGGTAAATTACACTTTACCATCTCAGGTTTGGGGTTGATTTCAATTCCTTACAACATCTTTAAAACATTTCACTTTCATACCTCAAATACTATTTTATTTCAATATAATACATCTGTTACATTTTCTATCCATTGATCCGTTAAGTGCTGACGTGGCGGCCACATTTGTGTCACGTGGTGAATTTTTTTTTATCCATTTAAAATATTATAATAATTTACACTAAAATAAAAATAAAAAAAAACACACACGCACACACACTGAAACCCACCTCCCCGCAACCCCTTCACCCCCCGCAAACAAACCCAAAAACCTTTCCTTCCCCCCCCAACCTCTTCGGAGAAGACGCATCAGCAACAGCTGCAGTGGGTCCCTCTCTGCTCCCTCTTTGCCACGATCTCCTCTCTACCGAGCCTTCCCTCTTTGCCACGATATCCTCTCCACCGATCCTTCCAGCTCCCACCTCCTCCTCCTTGTCGGCGATTGCCAAGGCCGCATCACCCTCCTTGACCTCCGCCTGAAATCATGATCCTTTGGTTGCTAGGTTTTAAAGCTTGAAGCTTGCAGATGTGGGTTTTTTTTTATATCTGATTTGTGCTCAAATTTTGGGGTTCTGGTTGTTAAATTTGTTCTTTCGAGGGTTCTGTGAACCGGGTAGCAGACATTGGATTTTGCCTGGAAATTTTGAATTAGGGTTTTCTGACATTTGATTTGGGATTGTATTTTTGCAATGTAATGGTAGCGGGGGAGGTGGGGGTGGGGTGGGGGTGGGGGTGGGGGCTGCGGGAATGTGGGTTTCTGTTTGTTTGCTTTTTTTTTTTTTTTTTTAGGGTAAATTATTATAATATTTTAAATGAATAAATTTTTTTTCTTACCACGTGGCACAAATTTGGCAGCCACGTGGCACAAATATGGCCGCCACATCAACACTTATCGGATCAATGGATGGAAAATGTAACGGATGTATTATATTAAAATAAAATAGTACTTGAGGTATGAAAGTGAAATGTTTTAAAAATGTTGTAAGGAATTGAAATAGACCCCAAACCTAAGGTGGTAAAATGTAATTTACCCTTTTTAAAACCATATGACTTAGTTGTTCATGATTAGATTACTACTTAAGTGTTGATTAACATGTTGATTTCCTAATATTATTCACTTATAGACCCTTGTAAAGTTCCCTTGTAAGGTTTTTCTTTTCACTAATGTGAATACTCCTTAACCTTTACATCCTAGAAATAAATTTTTTATTCTAAAGAAATTATAATTTATTGTAATGTGAAATAAGGATCGAATTTGTATGACCACATAAAAATTATTCTTTTATGCAGTATCAGGATAAAACTATTTGCACCATTTTTTTCACTATTCAAGTTGTAATTCGATTGATCAATATCGAAACAAATATAACCTCTCAAAGAAAATATTATTGAATTGGTGCAACTATTGGAAAAGGAAGAGGGAACGAGGGATTCCAATGATATGTGAGATAAGAAGGTTCTTTGTTTCACCTCGAAGTGCTAAAAATCCAAAACATGGCGCCTGCAAGGATTAGCAGCAGCAGCTATCGAGGACCACCGGAAATAAGTTGATGAGTTGAGTCCCGTCTCGATCTCTATCTTACCTCATCGTGACAATTATAATTTTTTTTTCTTTGCCAAATCCCAATTCCCAAAGGAGCCTTTCTTCCTCACAATATATGTTTATCTCAGTTCAATATCCTGATCTGGTGCTTCGTCACTCGGACGGTGCAAATATATCCCCTCCATATCCATGACGTATATGCGTGCACACATGTTATCGTCCCAATCTTACTTTTCTATCGCACATCACCAAACTAACCATCATATAATTGCCAACTTGCCACCCCATGGACCACTAGTAATGTTATATATTAGGACCTTGATGATGTTTTTATATAAGACCAATATGTGTAATAATGCATGTGCAGGGCATGACGTTTGTAGAGTTAAAAAATGAGAACTTTAACGAAAAATTTATGGTACTATTTACTTTAACAAAAAATTATATTTTTATATTAAAAAGTCAATCCTGATACTATTCACTTTATCCTTTATTTTGTTTATATCGTTAAAACTCAAATTTTTCAAATTAATTTCATTAATTTTTTTTTTAAATCTACTCCTTTCACATTTTTTATGCTATATTTGTTATATCTCTAATAAAATAGGACCTACATATATTGATAGACTTACTTCTATTGTGGTATAAATATAGTATAAAAATTATGCCATGTGTAGCATTACTCAACAAAGTTTTCCAACTTGTTCATCAGTGATCCGGCCTTCCAATTTTGAGCAAATTATGCGGAGAAATGTTGTTTTACCAAATAGATAGTCAACATTGGATATTGACTTTCGTCGTTAATAAAATTTAGATAAAAAAGCTGACAATATAAGTCTGTCAAAAGAATATTGAGATATATAACTATGTGTTTTTAGACATGTAAACTCATATATTTTGGTGCCATTTTATAATTATTTCATTTTCAGTTTTTATTTTTTTGAATATTGCAAAATTTATTTGGTAACTACTTTCAGTTTCAAAAAAATGAACTCAAAATAAAAAATTGAAAGCCTAATTATAAAAATTCAAGAAATTAGTTTTCACATTCTGATTTTCGATTTTCAAAAAAATTAAATACAAAAGCTGAAAACTAAAAACGAAATAGTTATCAAATATATAGACCCTGAGGTCATTAGCTATACTCCTTGTATCTAGTTTTACATATGGCTTTATGTGAATTTCACTTTCATAACCTATTCGTGCAACATGGTAATAATGTAAAGGAAAATTTTATTTGAATCCACCATACTTTCTTTCTACCCTTAGCTTACTCTCTACACTTACTATGTTTAATAAACTATCAACCTCTCTTTAAACTCAAATTAACTACCTAAACTACCCACACAAGTACCCAATTCAACATTCGATTTTTTTTATACCCACCCAAAAAATAAAAAAGCATGTATATCATTGAACTTTTAAAGTCATTAGTTTGACAATATATAATTGTCAGCAAAGATTCATCTCCCCAATGGTTTAAAAGAACAAAATCAGAAACTATGAGAAATTTTATGTCAAGAGTGAACAATTTTATTAAAATTAAAAAAAAAATAAAAAAAGAAGAAGAGAGAGCTAATTATAGCCTTGGGTATAAATTCATAATGATTCAAGATTTGTAAGCTAAGCTCTCATTCTTTTCTTCCTTCAATTATGCAAAGTTAAAGATGGAAAAACATATTTTCCAAAAACATATGCACATAGGAAAGCATTTAACACAAGTTTACCATCTTTGTAGGAAATCTCCCATTTACAAGGCTCTTCTGAGTTTTTTAAAACATGCATCTGTAGAAACAAAAAGGAATAAAATAGAATTTTGGATTCCCAATTATTCGTCATATAATTGAATATTCATAACTCTTTGTTTACAAGGATATATTCTATAGTAAAATAGTTTGGGTTAAGCAGTTCTACTGCTACCCAATTGTTCGAAATTATCGATTTTATTTACCATGCATTGATAAACAAATTATCGTAAAACAAAAAATATCGTCTTTGCAACAAAAATCAAAACTTTTACTCAAGAAAACAAAAGACATCGTGGAAGATCGCATGGCTTCCTTACAAAAAAGCACGCATGCAGTTCATCTTCATGATAAATCGCATATAGCTGCAATCTTAGACTCCTAAACTCTAAAAAACTTGAAATCAAATGAAAGAAAAAAACGTGATTGGCATAAATCCCTTTCTCTTTTTTTGCTGCGCATAAATACAATGGGCTAACGAAGTCTTTTTGTGCAGGCAGTACACTCTTAAACCCTAAAAATTGAAATCAAACGGAGAACGAGTCATACCTTAGTTGGAGGATTTAAAACTTCAAAATCACCATGCATCACAAAAAAAAAAAAAAAAAAAAAAACTTATTTTTCTCTATCAAAGCGTATTAAGACTTTAGCTAGAATGAAGGCATGATATAGATTGCATTTTAGTTTTACAAAAATGCTACTCCTCGCACATTTTTGTACCATTATTTGTAATATTTCTCTAATAGAGATGGACCCATATGCATTTGGGGGCCCTACTATATTAAAGAGATGATACAAATAAGTGATAGTTGTATAGTTGTAGCATTAATCTGAGTTTTATTGTTATTGTATCGTGCATTTAACAAAAAATGTAACTCACACCATTTACTTGTACCACCATTTGTATCATATTTCTAATAGAGATTGGACCCACATATTGGCGGGCTCTATCTCTATTAGAGAAATGATACAAATAATGGCACAACCAAGTGGCAAATGTAACATTACTCTGCATTTAATTGTAATTATGCAATGGGTTGAAAAACACAATCTATATTTAAAGTTTAAATGAGTGTAGAGAAAGGTTATGAGTTCAAATATTTTTTTTTTCAAGTGTAAAACGAAAGGAGAAGGTAAATAATAATATGATCCATGGAAGAAACAAGTTTGAATCTAAAAGTATAGTCGTGGCGCGTCCAATATGAATAAGAATAACCAGGATAAGATTGCCAACTAGTTAAGGAGATAGGGTTATCCACTTTCACCTAGCTCCTTGGAAGTGGAAACCCTAAATCTTAAGTACCCTTCTTTTATAATCATCACCACCAATCTAACAAACACTTGCAACCCATTTTACCCAATCTTTTTAATCCCCAAGAACCCTTTTAAGCCAGTCAAAGAGGTAAGGTATTAAACATAATTATTGATTAATTCCAAAGAACTGAAGAATACAAGAGAAAGTTCAACCTAATATTACAGAAGACAAATAGTTTTCTCTTCTGACACATGTATGTAATGTTACAAGCGCCGTGTATATTTTTTCTACATCTGTCACCTCTTTGTGACTGTGTCACACGTTGGTTGACACTTGGAGAGAAAGAAGTGAAAAATGAATTACCAACAAAGAAGTGAAAAATGATTATCCAACTCTGTATTTCTTGAAAATTATGATACAATTTTAAACAATTAAACAAGTTTCCAAACCAATAAAGAATAGCATTTAAGTAAATAAATCATGTATCTTATCAATTTCATGTTGTATAAATTACTAACAAAGAAGTGAAGAATGATTATCCAACTCCGTATTCCTTAAAAATTATGATACCATTTTAAACAATTACTTATTAAGAACAAGTTTACAAGCTAATAATTTATAACACGATAAACGATAAACAACTGTCATAATCATTGTGTGGTTTTGTATATTTGAAAATTATGATTACCCCTAGTGCTAGCTTCTTAAGTTGTTTATCATAAATGGATAAATCCCATATTACCATATATAGTGGCTAGTGCCTGATGCCGTAGTCTACATTGAGCATATTACACAACCAGAAACACACAGGATATTAGACAAACAATGACTAGCTCGCTAACAATATAGTTCATCTGTAGAAACCAGAAAGCAAACTGAAGATTAATTAAGAGTGGCCTAGGCACGTCTGAGAGACTGTTGAATAACAAAACAATAATAATATAATAACAGAAAAACAGAATCAGTTATTTCTAATTTTAAGTAATGAAAAATAGTGACATCATTTCCTAATTAGAAGAACAAGACAATTAAGCATGGTGACACCGGATAGTTAGAGAAGTGCATGCCATCACCCTACGTGCCTGCAAATGCAGCTCCCGTGGGACAAGTTTCTCTTTTTTTCTGCAAGATAACAACGAAATATATTTATTACATTATAAAAATTAGAAATTAATTTTGAGAAAGCACAGTGGAAATTTCTTGATTTTTGTTTCTTTCTTATCCGCAAGGGTAGAGTTCTATCAATGTCACAAGAATTCTTACCTCCCCACTGGTGTTATAAATAGAGGGGACTTTGGAGGAGGTTCCTCAACTTCTCCTAGTTGTTTAACAAAGCTCATATACCAAAACAAGTTCTAGCCATGGCCGCATCTTACTCAGTGCCTTCAATGGTAGACCATCAACAACCTTTATCCCATTTCATTTCCTCCAATTTTCTAATAGTTGTCTTTGCTTGTGAGTCTCTACTAGGAATTTTCTAAGTTTGTGCTATTTCTATAGTACATTATAATGGTGTTAAGGCACTTATTCGTGTTCATGTCCTTGGTTTTGCCTAGTTTTTATTTGTTGGTTCATAGTTTTATACGTAGGTTATGTATCCCTCGTCACCTAAACAAACTTCTATGTTGACGAGCTCTCGCAGTAGCAGAGTCTAGGTGTTAGACCTATTATTGTTCGTAGGTCTCACTCCCTTTCCACTGCGCCGAGAGCTATACCATTTAATCAGGGTCAATGTTATGTTTAAAAAGGAGAGAAACTTAAATTGAAACACTCGAGTTCACAAGGCATAGTTGCCATTTGAGTGAAAGATACAGGGGTTAATTTGGTTAAAGAGGAACTTAGCACTCTTAAAAGTTGATGAATTTGCTTATAAGTAAAAAGTATAGCCTTCTTTTATGGAAGATTATGTACCTAAATTTACATTTCTCTATATGATGATTATGTATGCAGTTGATGTTGTTTTGAAGAACCGCTGGATAAAATTTTGGTCGGCACTTTAAGTCTAGATATTGGAACACAAATGAATGAATTTACAATTAGAATGAGCTAAAAAGTTCGGAATGCAAATTGGTTTCCACATGTTCGTAACTGGTGAGACTTGTGTATACAGATAATGGAAGAAGAAGGAAGGTTTGAGGCAGAAGTCGCAGAGGTGCAGGCATGGTGGGGCTCAGAGAGGTTCAAGCTCACAAAACGACCATACTCAGCTAGAGACGTTGTGGCACTAAGGGGCACCCTAAGACAAAGCTATGGCTCAAATGAAATGGCCAAAAAGCTGTGGAGAACTCTCAAAAATCACCAAGCCAATGGCACATCCTCAAGAACTTTCGGTGCCCTAGACCCCGTCCAGGTCACCATGATGGCCAAGCACTTGGACACAATTTACGTCTCCGGTTGGCAATGCTCGTCCACACACACCAGCACCAATGAGCCTGGTCCCGACCTTGCTGACTACCCTTATGACACCGTCCCAAACAAGGTGGAGCATTTGTTTTTCGCTCAACAATACCACGACCGCAAGCAAAAGGAGGCGAGGATGAGCATGAGCCGGGAGGAGAGGGCTAGAACCCCTTATGTTGATTACTTGAAGCCAATCATTGCTGATGGTGACACCGGTTTTGGTGGCACCACGGCAACTGTTAAGCTTTGCAAGCTTTTCGTGGAGCGAGGCGCGGCTGGTGTTCACATTGAGGACCAGTCATCTGTGACAAAAAAATGTGGTCACATGGCTGGGAAAGTGCTTGTTGCTGTTAGTGAACATATTAACAGACTTGTGGCTGCAAGGCTACAATTTGATGTTATGGGAACTGAGACTGTATTGGTGGCTAGAACCGATGCGGTTGCAGCTACATTGATCCAGACCAATGTGGACACTAGGGATCATCAGTTCATATTGGGGGCTTCTAACCCGAATCTTAGAGGGAAGAGCTTGGCAACCCTTTTGGCTGAAGCAATGGCTGCTGGCAAAACAGGAGCTGAGCTGCAGGCCATTGAGGACAACTGGACTTCAATGGCACAGCTGAAGACATTTTCTGAATGTGTCACTGATGCAATCAAGGCCATGAACCTTGGCGAACACGAAAATAGGAGGAGATTGAGTGAATGGATGAGCTATTCTAGTCCTGAAAAGTGTTTGTCAAATGAGCAAACGCGAGAAATTGCTGAGAAGTTGGGGCTTAAGAACCTTTTCTGGGACTGGGACTTGCCTCGAACAAGAGAAGGGTTCTACAGGTTCAAAGGGTCTCTGATGGCAGCGGTCGTGCGTGGCTGGGCTTTTGCTGATCACGCTGACATTATTTGGATGGAGACTTCGAGCCCTGATATGGTTGAGTGCACCCAATTTGCTGAGGGGGTGAAGAATAGGCAGCCTGAAGTCATGTTGGCTTATAATCTTTCACCATCTTTCAACTGGGATGCATCTGGGATGAATGATCAGCAAATGGTGGACTTTATTCCTAGGATCGCCAAGCTTGGCTACTGCTGGCAGTTTATCACGCTGGCAGGTTTCCACGCTGATGCGCTTGTGACCGACACTTTTGCGAGGGACTACGCGAGGAGGGGAATGCTGGCTTATGTTGAGAGGATCCAGAGGGAGGAGAGGAACAATGGAGTTGACACACTTGCTCATCAGAAATGGTCCGGTGCTAATTTCTATGATAGGTACCTCAAGACTGTCCAGGGAGGCATTTCTTCCACTGCTGCTATGGGCAAAGGCAAGTCATTATAATTTCTAGTTTTCTTTTTGACAAGTCGAATTTATATACTATCCTAAATCATGAGAAGAGGGATTCGAACTACAATGCATGGGATGTACACATGCCCTACCCGGAAATGCAAATTCAAATTCCACTGTGGTGAGACATATACATTTAATCTAGTCGGACATACTACCCTAACCAACTGACCTAACCTAAATCTGTCCTATAATCGGATTCTCTTAGTACATTGAAAATGTTATTGGTAACTTATACTTGACCAAAATTGTTTCATTTTACATTTTCAGGAGTGACTGAAGAGCAATTCAAAGAATCATGGACCAGGCCAGGAACAACTGATCTGAGTGAAGGCAATGTTGTGATTGCCAAGGCAAGACTGTAAGAGAGAGAGAGAGAGAGAGAGAGAGAGAGAGAGAGAGAGACTTGAATGGAGTGTCTTGAGTACTTTGGGACATTATCGAGCTATTGTGGGGACTGGTGTAGAATAATGTGCTGCAATAACATATAATGCAGGTGATTGGCATTTCTGGGTATATTTTTTGTTTTTGCTACGAGTGCATTCTAGTGTATTTCTTTTATTGGTCTCAAATGTGAGGACCGAACTTGTTCTTGTGTAATGTATTATGGGATATTCTTCCCTGTGTTTGAAATATATCATTCCATTCCTATTAATCCTATGTTTCTTCATTTTCTTTGTCCAAGTTTTTGCATAAACCATAAACCCTAATTCCCCAAAAGAATCAGCTATGATCAATAAACGGCTTCTGAGATATACTGGGTAAAAGAAAAATGATGAATCTTATGTTCTTATTTCTCATAATTTACTTATAATTGTCTGTCGTTCTTTATGTTGCATGGACACTTCAATTTTATAGGATATTAGGTGTTCAACACAGACATAGACACGATGCCTTTGGACACCGCCCAAAGTATGTTGGACACGTACATTTTAGAGAGTCCGTGAACTTTTTTCAACATTTGACAGCCTCATTGTATTTATTAACCATTTTCCATTTCTTTTCTTTGCTGACAGAGATAAAATTCATTACTTACCACAAGAGTAAGCAGCTCATTATTGAACCGTAATTGTGCATTTGATAATCCTGCCTGAATTTCCTGAAATCGATTACCATATTGCATTGTTTCTGAATATTGTGCTTTATAAATTAAATACAGGAATTCAATTCATCTTGCCCTCCCAAACAAAAAGTAAAAAGAATAAAAAATGGAAAATGTAATAACATGCACCTTGTAATTATTAAGAATTTAAGATTAATGATAGAGTGATATACATGTGATGGAAGATAAGATTGTCAACCTTTGCACTGCTGATTACTTCTTCCATGGCTTGAGAATAGAGAGTACGATGATCAATGCAATAATCAAGAGCAAGATTATGGAAATCATCATGCATTTTCTTGACTTCTTCTGCAAGCTCTTTGCAGTTTGTAGGGCAACATTCCCTGATTGTACATGGTCCACTGCATTTGTCACCTGTGTACCAAATAGAGATAATACCAACTGATCAATGTGTTTTCCATTTTCCGACCAAAAAACACAAAAAAAAAAGAAAAAGAAAAAATGTGTTTTTCAATAGTCTATGCCAAGGGAATTATTCGATTGTATTTCTAGATCTCATTGACTACATTTTTGTACTAACCAAAGCAGATGTGGTTTTTTCAGAGTACAAACACGTATTAAATATTAAATATGTATGTTTACAAATAAGCCATCATATAGTGTATTAAATCAATCAGATCTGTAATGTATAGGTCCTTAAAGTGGTGCTACACCACTCAATAGACCATGATGGTAATATTTCTAGGTATTCGTATTATACAACCAAGTAGGTATTTGTATTGAATACGTATTCGTACTATACAACCGAATCACAGTGATGATGAGTAAGTTGGACCTGTTTGATGAAAGGCAACTAATCCAAGGTCATAACAAGCCCTATTGGTGAATTATGAGCCCAAACCAACCCAACCCAAGTTACCAATACGTAACCAATTACTAAAATTCAACTGATGTCATAAATGAACAAATAATGAAATATACATATAATCTACCTAAGTTGTATTTGATGCTAAGAGAACTTTAGGGTTTTCTTGTTACACAATCAATATAACAAATAATTAGGAAGATGAGCGCATGATAAACATTATGACAACATAGTACATTAGATTGTCGAGTAACAGAACATTAATATAGTGGTATATGCACATGTGTGCAACCAAGATGTACAAAAATTCTTCACTTTGTCAGTTCAACTCAAACGATCATAAATAGAAATCAAATTATGACAAGTAATCATAGTTAGTTTAAAACCACCCTAAAAAACTTTAACCATCGTATATATGGACATAAACTATAGACTGGTTCTCTTTGAATGAGAGGAAAAACAAAAGGAGTACAATAATTGTTGTGCTAAGGTATAATAGACAACGTTTAGGCTAGAACTTAGAACAAAAGTGGTCGAATTCGTCGATTATATATAACTTCTCTCTCACAACTTGCCCGATTGAAAGTAAATCTCACTAATTCGCAATGCAACCTAAATGCACGCTACGAGAAAAACATTATATATAACCGGTTCATACAAAAACTCATTTGTTGAAAGATGTCACTTTGCATTAGGTTTAGGTTGCATGGATTTGATTGCAATTTTCGTAGTGGTGAAAACTAGGCTTGGACTCCATTGCCATTATCTTCATCCCACACCCCAAGAATAAGGAGGCCATTTTTGCAAAAGACTAGGAGACAAAAGGATTACCAACAACGTTTTTGAAGAATAATCATATGGAATCAATTTTTGGTTTTGATTCACGAAAGGGATGAAGTAGAAAGTGGCAGACTGGCATATAAGATAAATACGTGCACAATTTAATATAAAAAAATATATATAAAAACAAGTTTTGAAAATTGCCTGTAAGAATAACTTAGATGAAGATAGATTATTAATATAAAAAACTTAGTTAAAGATAGATTAGATTAAACTAATATTAACATTTTTAAATAATATAACTATAGAAAATAAATTCATTTTTTTATATGTTAAAGATAGATTAGATTAAACTAAAATTAACATTTTAAAATAATATAACTATAAAAAACAAATTCATTTTTTTATATGTTACGTGAGGACAAAAAATTAATTGATTATATGTTTTTATTAAGCATCCCACTATTTGTCACATTTGAAAATGTAAAAGAAACAAAGGGTGAATCTTTTTAAAGCGTCAAATTGTCAATAAAATCAAGAGAAATTATAATGCTTTGCCGCAGGACGAGTTTACAATCGTTTTCAATTCGCAGTCTGAAATGCAGACACACCACCATCAATAAACCAAAGCTTCACAAGAATACACACACAAAGATAAAACATTTATAGCCAAGGAAGATGAGGAAAGCACACCGAAAAATCGCAACCAAAGAAGTAAAGACACTCTCCTCGGTCCTCCCAACCAACCCGTCAATATTACACGGTGAAGAGACAAGGGCAAACTCAAGCACCCTTAGCCACTTTTCCATGGTTTGAGGACGGTAGCGACTATAATAGCTACTATTATTAAGAGAATAATGATTGCAATGCACATCCATTTTCGGGAGTTCTTCTGGAGTTTCTTTGCTTTTTGAAGCGCAGTGTTCCCAGATTGAACATGATCGACTGCATTCGTAACCTGGATAAGATTCCCATCAACACACAACACAAAGCAATACACAATTACACACGCAGCGAGCATATATGCATGACCGAACATATGTTCAAGGATGCAAAAGTAGAATTAAACCTGAGATTCGATATTGTCTAAAATCTCTCCTTGAGCATCGACCAAGACTGCCATATCGAGGTAGATCTAAAAATTTAAAACATATTAGAAGGTTTAGTTTCTCAAGTAGACAGACAAAACCTCATGTTACGGCACTCATACCTGATGCAAGTCAAGTAGCTTTTTCTCAATTTCCTTAACGGTGTCATGCCTCTCTTGAATTTCTTCCAACGTATTTAGTACCTGTAATCAGAGGTTCAGAGTACCTGATATAATTCTCACAAATTTATCCAAAGTGGAAGGAATCTCAAAATCAAATATAACAAAACTCAAGAGAAGTATACCTGTCCTCGTCCCTGTTCTTGAACTGCCTTTTGGAATATTTGCTCACTATTTCCAGTTTCTATCAGGTTGTCAATTGTCTAATACAGTCACCATATTAGCCGGATTAGGAACACATTCAAATTAATATAATTTTGAAGCTCAAATTCGCTAATTAGAAACCCTGCTCACCTCTTCATCTGGTCTGGTTCCCGTAACTGCAAGTGTAATGTGTAAAGATATGATCACTCAATAAGGAATACGAAGATAGAACTATAACACATTGTCTTAATATGTAGTTTGTAAGTTCTACTTGTTTGTGTTGAAAAGGCATGCTAACCTGTAATGACTCTTCTCTCCACAACCTCACGATATTCATCTTGGATTCGTTGTCTGAGGGTCTGAAACATAAAACATTGATGAGCGAAAAATGGGTCGGGATAAATGAGTCCAAGGGTAACAAGCAGAATTTATATACACATACCTGAAACTCGATCATTATCTCCCTAAACTTTTTTGTCAATGAACTGCCAAACAGAAAAGTAGCTTATAAGTCAACTTGCTCGACCATCAATCCAACATACAAAATCAAATGCTCTACACAAAATATAAGCACTCTACTAACTTTGTCATGTTCATTCGCGATCTGTCAACACCTGTTCCCTTCTCACATCCAGGTTTTTGTCGGTTGGCTAAGTTCTGGGGAAAGGATAAGGGAGTCATTAGCAAAACCAAAAAACACCTAACTTATATTAGATGAAGTTGGCATATCAAAGAAAGAATTATTAAAATATTACATCTTTGCTAACTGCTTCTAGTTTCGCTTTGACACCACGTGCAATCTTTCCTACTTCATCAATATCTTTTTCCATCCGCTTTTTGATTGCTGAAAAAAGGATAACGGTCTTAACGTATAGCAGACAGAGCAGAGAATAACAAATCAGAAATCATAATGCACCATGAAACAGTTAGCAAGGGATTTCTCCAAGTTCCAAGCAGTTGGCAAGTCTGCTTAAAACTTGTCACTTTTACAGTTTAACTTTTTGTAGCTAGCAAATTAATCCATGCTGACTACAAGCTTATTTACTGTCAACGTTTTGTAACACAAAAATACTCACGAAATTTCACTTTTAGGCGCAAGCTTTTGAAACTATGATTGAGTTGGAAAATAGCTTGTACCTTTCATGGCAGATGCTTTTGTAACAGACTTTGACTCCTCGTTTGCATCCTATAGGAAAATTTTCAGCAGTAAGTTTCTAGTTAACTGTTAGAGAAAATCCTAGACCAGAAACATTCACCCAGTGCCAATCAAATTCAGATAAATGATAAATAGACCCCAATTCCAGGAAAATTAAAATGTAGAAGCACGTCTATACAAACACAACATAGCTATGAATGACACGACACATATGCATACCTTAAGTTTTTTAAGAAGCCCGGAAAGCTTATCCACCTGTTTCTCAATCTCTTGTATCTAAATTCAAAAAAACAAAAGAGATCAGGACAAAGCAACTGATTAAGCATTGACGAAAATGAAAAGAAAAGGTAAACAAAAAAGCAAATGCCATATAATCCAATAGCTAACTGGTTAAGAAGAAACATAACGAATGTGTCAGATAAGGGATTTCTTTCTTCTATATCTAAACAAAATAATTTGCACAAATCCCAAATATATTATATGGGTTGCATTTCCAATTTGCAAAGCAGTCTGCAATCAAATGGAACTTTGTGGATAGGAAAGACCTGCTTATTGAAAGTATCCATCCCTGCATCGGAATAGCCATGTGGAACTGGCCTTCCCATTTCAATATCATCTGTTCCAGAAGTCTGAGCTCTTGCTTCACCAACAAATGAATCCTAAAGCATAGCATATTACACAATATAAGCACTGAACACAACTGGCTGAAATAAACATTAATTTTCTCCTAATCATTCGAAGGAAGAGGCAATGTAGTTACACATTAACCGACCACAAATTCAATTCAAAATACTTAGAAATTCAGGTGCAGATGGTTTTTATGTCAATGGTACTGTTTGACAAACGATCTGACATCAATGTTATTAGCATGGTTAACAAAAATGCAGTGAATATGCAGTCTTTGTGATAGAATTCAGCAAACTCTCTGTTCAGTTGCTAACTAAACTCGGAACAACATATTCAAACATCAAAGACTTCCGATTTTTTGGGACCACTGGATTCAACGCAAGACAATCAGATTGAGGCTGAAAACTCAGACTATTTTCGTTTTTATCACAGAATTTCCCCTTTCAGTCAGTCAAACTCAAATCTGATGTGATATCTGATTCATCCATTTGAAAATTCGTCTCAAATTACAAGTGGGTATTCTCCAAAAAATCAGACTATTTTCGTTTTTATCACAGAATTTCCCCCCTTGAGTCAGTCAAACTCAAATCTGATGTGATATCTGATTCATCCATTTGAAAATTCGTCTCAAATTACAAGTGGGTATTCTCCAAAAACTTAAAATTCACATAAAAATCTCAGATAAAGATTGTCAGGTAGTCATTAGTCAATCACCAGTAAAAGGGTACCAATCCAATCCAAAAAGCATCAACCTTGTTCTAGAGCAAATCACAAAAACCCCGAATTCACATACCAAATTCACAACATTTATCAAATCTACTAACTTGTGCAATTGAATTACAAATCCAAGAGACTGCAAACTAAACTGTCACTTCAAAAACAGCCACCAAACAATTTAATCAATAATTTACTGAAAACCCAATTACCGTAAGCAGGTCGTTCATCTTGTACAAAATCAGATGGCCAGACAGAGAGAGGGGGAGAGAGAGTAAAGTTGGGAGACGGTGGATGAGAGAGAAAGAGCTGTAGGAGGAGTGATGAAGTCGTTGGCTTTGTTGGGTGGCCGGCGAAATATGAAAAAAAAAATATAAGGAAAGAAAGGAAGATGCAAGACAAAAAGTGACAGACAGACAGGCAAATAACAGCCCACTCGATTACACGAAAGGGGCGTTACATACAAATTCCAAACAACAGTTCTAGCAAATATTTTACGTTGTTTATTATTTATAGTTTTGTTTAATATTACATTGTTTATGTTGGTGAGCTGCGTGATCTTTGAGGATAGGTCGTCTCTTCCGACAACAGATGGGTTCCAGAAAATTAAGAAAACCAAAATACAGTAAAAGAAAGAGAAAGAACCCTTTTTTTCTAGCTTAATTAGTGAAGATTATTGCTCGCACATGAAAGATAGTTACCATTAAATACCAATTTATTTGTACTTTAAATGTTCTTTTGACTAGGTTACCAAAAAAAATCTTTTATTTTTGAGAAATTGATTGAAAGGTTTTGATCCAAGAGAAATAGAAAACAGGTTCCGTCGTTAATCGCTACTGTTTATTTACTCAAACTTTATTAATTTTTATTTGTTATCAAGGTCTTTAATTTTTTTCACGTCAAACTTTTATAATAAATAATTTTACATGTCAACCATTTGTATTTGATATTTAGTATTTATTATTTTATAGTCTTGGCTGTAGGAGAATTGTTTATGGTAAGTTTTTTTTTTTAATTTTAAACGCCTTATTCCTAACTAATCAACAAGATTATCTTCTGTTTTTTTGAACAAGATTATTCATTGCTTATTTTATCGTTCATGGTACATATATCAAATTCGTACCATGAATCACTATCACATAACTTATGTACCCATCTATTACTAGTGCTATTGGTTTTTTTTTTTTTTTTAATAAACAATATTATTTACATTAGGGGAAGACGGTGAGCTTAGTTTTATAATGAAATAGCAATAATGTGGGTCAAATTAGCTTGAATATCTAAGACTTCTTACTTACAAATGAAAAGGACTACAACTAACCGTAGTACTAAGTGACACTTTTTTTTTTTTTTTTTGATGAGGGGGTTTCCTTAAGAGATGTTCTGTTTGTGTAAGAGCATGATTTGCAGATAAAGAAAGTAAATTACTCAATTTCGCAAGTAATACCCAACGATGCATTGGGGATCATGAGTTGCTATGATTGGAAGAACCCCTGATATGTTTCCTAATTATTATTAGAGGAGGATCATGTGATTATGTAACACACTAGTGCACGATACTATTTTTCTTCAATCGAACTAAAAACTCCAACACAATGCCACAATAAATATACAACCTACTCTTTATACGTATTTTTATTTTTCTAATGAATATCGTACTCTCTTTTAATTTTCATAGGAATTTAAATTACAAGTCGGATCAAACTCCCCAGAAAAATGGGAACCAAAACGGCCTAAATTAACATAAAGGCTACCTCAAAATGCTTATGATTTGCAGTTACTAAATTACACCAGCTCAACTCCAAATCCCACGGGAACAAGAAGTATTATGACTTATGAGTTATCAATATTTTGGGTTTGGGCCTTGTTGGTTTCAACCATACTTCTTATTACATAATGCCTGGCCCAAATCATCCCAAATGCTTTTAGTTTAGTTTATAGGCCTCCTATACTGTTACAGTCCGAGAGAACCAGATTTGGCATTCATCCTTCATTTCCTACAAGGAAACAAAATCCAGCATTTGTACAAGAACTTTAACACAACCCTTCCCTATGCTTACCTCCTACATATGATTTTAATCAATATTATGATCTCCATTGCCTCTAATCATCATTTCCCAATAGAAATCGAAATTAAGCCGGCAATCTAAGCTTACTAAGCCTCCACTAAGCTTACTAAGCCTCCATTTTCTCACAAAACCAAGCATGACAGCTAAAAAAAAAAAAAAAAACCAACTAGACTAACCTGGCAGATAAATCAAGAATACAGAAACAAAAAAACGTCGCAGAGGCCTCAAAATCTGCTGTGGTGTAACTGCAATCATAGTTTTTTTTGTCCTCACAACAATTTCACTCACCCTCTTGAAGCCAAAAGAACCCAAAATCGATGCCTTGGATTGGTTGGAATTTCTAAATAAATACTTTATAAGTGATAAAAAAGAATATGATTAGACCATAATAAATGAGATCATCTATAGATTGGTGTAGCAAAATTTGACCGTTTGGATAAAGGGGTACCTTAATTGTCACTTAAATGAGTGGTATATAAATTCATCAATGATGATATTCGACAATTTATTTACCATATGTTTTTTGAGGATTTAGCAATTACGTAATGTTGTTACAAACTCTTTACTATTTCACTTTGTGGATATAATGAAGTGATGTATTTGCTGAAGACGCGCAAGTTTGATGGCATTCATCAAAATTAAATAAACAAAGTTGCTAGTTAATTTTAACAAGAAAAATGTTTGACCGACAAGATAAATTGCACCAAGCAAAGCCTGAGATTCCGTAATCTATGTGAATGTATTTAAGGTAGATGATAAAACATGCATGAACTTCACCTTCTTCCTTGAGATATCCAACAAAACCATCCCAACTTCAACTTTTATCATCACTTTTAAAGCTTAAAATATACCTATAGAACATGTGAGAATGTGAAGGTAAAAAAGTTTCACATTGGTGAAAGGAAAAACTTATTAAGAACTTATAAGAGGTTAAACTACTCTTCATATTGCCTTGGTTTTTAGTGAAACCTCAACTTCTTCATAATCATTATTTTTTACGGCCAGAGTAAGACTGATCGGAATGGGCGTACCTAACAAATTCGGTCATAAACTCAATAGCTCTGATTGGATTAAGTTGCTTAAACGAACCAGCAATGCCACCACATTCTGATGCTAAATGAACCAGCGATGCCACCACATGCTGCTGTACTTTGGGGAGGATTGAAATACATGTACCTCAGAAGTCCTATCATGAACTCAACATCTTTGATTAGATTAAGTTGTTCAAACGGACCAACAATAATACCACATCCTACTGTACTCTAAAAAAATAAGCAATTTCTACTGATTTGCTGAGATTGATCATTATTGTTTGCTTTCTCGCAAGCAGCCGAACTTGCGTAACTCTTGTGTTCTCTATGGTATGCATATTTGGCTCCAACAATACCTTAAAAGTGTGGCACCTACGAATTGGATTTGTTGGAACTTCATATTCTATCGGATGATAAGTACCTTTCGAATCATAGATTTAGAAATTTCTAGCAAAACCACCAAAAGGTCTGAGGAGAGAAGTAACTACACGTGGACGCTAACGACAGACATCAAGAGATTCGTATCTTGTTAGAGTTTTCTTTTTTTGGGTGCTGGTTAACGACGAGGTTAAACGTCAACAAAGAAGAACTACAGTAAAGTCATCAGGACGCCGTTAGAAAGTGCCACCACCAAGAGTCTGAAGCTTAAACAAAATTTACTGGATCGACAGAACAACTTGACAAGTCAGAAGCTTAACAAAAATATATAATCTCACAAGCAGTGTCCAATTTTGTTCTAGGTCTGACGCAGGTTCTAATAACAAATACAACATTTTCTCTTGTCCTTTTTTAATTAACGCCGGCGTTCCGTAACATGAAGCTTTAAAATTCGTTGTACTACTAGATTTCTTGTTTTTAAATCAAGAAAATAACGGAAAACTTACATGTTATATAGCTTAGGTTGTTGACTAACGACATATACATTGAAATATATAATTGCTTATGAGGTGGAAGAACCACACCTGCGATCTACATTGCTCTCATTCACGAATCATCACGTCATAAGTACAATTAATATTTTTTAATTACGGCTTAATTATTGAGTGGAAAATGAATGAATGTAGACTACAGTTTACACTTATTTATACAGAAACGCAAATATTAGTATTAGTTATATATGGTTGCAAAGATACGAAATTAGGTAATCAGATTATATGCTTAAAAATATTCTAGTTTAATATTAGCTTACAATAGAATGGTTGTTTTAGGGCCGGCAAAGGGAAATTTTTCTAGCTATTCAATGTTTGGTTTGTGAGAAATGAAAAGTAGATCATTCGGACAATTTTTGAAATAAATATGATAATTTTATTGAAGAAAACTTAAGGAGCATACATATCATGGTTGAGAAGTGCCCTGATAGCATCAGGGGGTTCTTCAAACCAACTAACTGAAGCACCTCCTATCAAACTTAATTTAGCGAGGCAATGAGCCACACTATTACATTCACGAGGAATATACGAAATCATACACTCCAAAAAAATGAAGGTTGCATTTTTTTCATTCTCATGTTGAGAAAAAAAAAATGCTTCGTTGGTGTTTAGGATCGGATTAAAATAGATAAATCATAATATTCAAGGTGTATTGAAGGTAAAAATGAATTATTTATTTGGAAGAATTAGAAGGGAATTAGACATGGAGGAAATTTCACCCTTCTAATCGTCTCATTTGGAAGTAAACTAAATATGATAAGTTTCATTAATAAGTTAGGGCTTGCTTGAGAATTGCTTTTAAATGACTGAAAACGCTTTTAGAACAAATATTTTCAGGTTCCAAAAGCACTTGAAGTGCTTCCTTCAAGAAGCACTAGTTACGTGCTTCTTGCAGGAAACACTTCAAGTACTTTTTCAAGATTAACTTGCATTTTTACTAAGGATCAAATTTTTCTTTCTTTCTAAAAGTGTTTTCAGTTATTTAAAAACACTTCTCAATGAACTCTTATTCTACCTTCAACTTGGACTTATTTTTTTTCGTTTCTTTCTTCAATGTATCTTGATTTCTCTTTATATTTTGTCACGGGACCTAAATGGCCATCATTATTTTCTCATCACGGGTAATGTATTTACCATATTAGGTTTTGGAATCATATATATGTTTTCTCTAATGCAAAGACCAAATTACAAGTCACACTTTGGTGAAATGATCAATTGAATATATGGACGAAAATTTTGACAAGGCATGGTAGCACATGGCTAATTGCCTCTTTAATTCAATGAATGATAAACTTCAGCACGGGGTGGGTCCTGCTTGTTTTTTGAAATAGAATTGGTCTTCTTCTTTTAATAGTCTTTGACCATACATACATCAAAAGACAATAGACAATTAGACATGCCCTAAAATCACGCGGTACAGAAAAGGAATAACCATCTTATATGTTGGTCTTTGTCATACAACATCTCGTTCTTCCATAGAATAAACTGTTGCTTTTGTAAAGGGGTAATGTTTTTTTAAGGGAGGCCAAATTTAAAAAAAAAAAAAAAATTATAAATCAAATGATGTGGTTGTTGATGATTGAATTATTACTTAAGTGTTGATTAACATGCTTATTTCTTATTGATGACATATCATTTAGTTTATAATTTGGTTTAAAATTTTGATTTACCTAGCATTAATGTTGTAAAGTATTTTCATCGTTATTAAATAAGATTGTTCTTCTAATATTTGCATTCCTTCTTTAGTCACACAGTTACATTGCTCTGATATGGGATAATCTAATTAAATTGCTGACCCAAAAGAAAGAAGGGAAGAAAGGAAGAAAGAGTTAACCTACGCATGTCAATACATAACACTTCATTAAACATTTCGGCAATTTAACAAGTGGTGAATTATCCTAATAGTTATAATTTTTCTTTTTTTAACTCATCACATTCTTAGTTTAAACCCTTCCTCTCTCCTTAGTGTAGTTTAGACAAGAATATTGCTGGTATTTTGACATATCTACTTCAGTAAATCATACATATTTTTAATGTGAGATTTTAAATATGGAACCTTTTATCAAAATATAGTGGGAGCTGCACCAAGTCACTCTAACGCTAGGAAGATATATTGTAAATATCTATATTATTAGAAGATGTTCAAAAGTGGAATCTCCTCCTTCAAATACTAAACAAACAAAAAATCATGAAAAATATGACAGAAAGAAAAAGAATGAGCAGATTGAGGAAGTGTTTATATTCAGGGAATTGTTTTAGCACTTCAAAAATCTCATTCTACACTCCAAACTTTTTATATTAGAAAAGAAAAATACACTTGTGAGGAGTGTAAAATAAGATTTTTGAAGTGGCAATAATACTTCTTTATATTTATATATATTCGCTTTTTATGCTTTACCCTTCATCCATCGCTTCCCATTTTTCTTTTTCTAATCGTAGCATATATTACATGAAATTCGAATTTAACAAATAGAGAAAATTTCACATATATAATTGGAGAGCATGCATTTGAATCTTCTCCAATAATGTGCATCCAAAAGCACCTGCATGAATAAAAACGTCACAACTAACTAAAGCACCAGAAATAAATAAGGAACCCTTGACGCTCAAAGAACAAAAATAATAATATTAACCCAAAAGAGTCAAGGCAAAAAGCTTTAAGCACATGAATTCAAAAACATCAACAGCCATGAAGACGAGACTTTACGAGCATGACCCTATACTAGCTAAGGGATTTGCATATGCATGAGTTGAAAAAGAAACCTACTTGAACAACACTTTGCAATTAATGGATAACTACGTCTATGTGCAGGCAAACTCTGAAAACCATCCTTCTAGATAAAAGAGTGAAAATGGCAATCCAAAGTGGTGAAAGAATAAGTCTTTTAGAAGGCATATATGCATGCATGTCATCCTCTTAAGCCGACAGTGATTGATAAACTGAATTAGACCTTTAATCTACCACTCCACAAGTTGAAATCACATTATTAGTGGTCGTTAAGTACTATGTGATTGATTACCTAACTTTGATTTGCATGCTAATCAATTCAATTAAACCCAGAATGGTTCGCCAAAAAGTGTTGATGCACAAAATGAAGATAATTGTCTTTTGGATTGGACGCTAATTCTTAGCCCATTCCCTACTGTAAATCTGTGATGATTTGGCTGCAATTAAATGTAAACAAATGAAAATATTAGAGGGTTCCCAAAATCCATAATTATTTGTCTAATCCAATTATCCACCAATTTATAGCAAAGCACTATGCTTTAATCTTTCGTGTCTTTGAGAGATTGGAGAACAAGATCGTAAAGTAGCACCTAGGCACTCGGTAGCATATTCATAATTATGACTTGGTAAACTTTATACACACATAGCTAAATTAATCACATGTGATTGAAAACTGAGTGTTAGCCAAGTTTGCTCAAATAGTATGCACTCACTTATGCATTTAAATTTGAATCTATTTTTCTGTAATTTAGATGAACTTAGTTTAAATCATTTTATTTTATTTTTGTAACAAAAAATAACAAGTGTGAAGTCCGCAATTAATTATATGATGGATTTGTATGAGAATGTGAGGTAAAAGAGTCTCACATTGGTGAAATGAAAAACCTTGCAAAGGCTTAAGAGGTTGGGCTACTCTCTATATAGCCAATTAGTTTTTGGTGGAACCTTAATTTTCTTTAATTTGAATATATTAGAGGTGAATATGCCAAAGGCAGGGCCACACATGCGCACAAATTAAATTATAGGTAGTTGTATATAAATTACGTATATAATTTTATACATTGGTAGGCCATATGGTGTGAAGGAGAGCATTGCACATCATCCACTATATTCCTCCTATATGTGGCCTATAAACTTCTTCAACTATGGATGACGAATTAAAGTATATTTACCTGATTAGGGTCTTTTGTTGCCACTTCGTTTTGTAATATTTTTTTTTTCGCGTTTTAATATTCATGTAGTGTATATGGTGTAGCATTGCCATCATGCGTGGTAGAACTATCGAAAGAGCTAGAAGTTTTATTTTTTATTTTTTTTTTATTTTTTTATTATTGAAATTCTAATTAAGAAAAGAATACCTACCTTACCCAATTTTTTAAAATATAATTTTGCTAATCTCTAAAACCATCAAATTGTTTAATTGAATTATTATCATGTCTTACAATGCACCTAGCTAGTCATTCAAAATATTACATTATATCTGAAGTGAATTTAAATACATTGTATATCTAGTTTATTTATACATGCATGGTTCTTCTAATTCATGTAGCCTTACTAGTTATTTTGTGAAAAAGTTGAGGTTCCACCGTAAAACTAATTAGCAATATGGGGAGTAACTTAACTTAATAATAAGCCCATGTAAGGTTCCTCCTCCCATCAATGTTGGATTCATTCTCAACACGTCCCCTCACTTATGGTGAACACATGGACAACACAACCGGTAACGTGGAGCACGTGTGGCCGTTTCACTTCACATGTAGGACAACCTGCTTTGATACCATGAAGAAAGTTGAGGTTCCCCCATAAAACCAATTGGAAATATGGGAAGTAGCCCAACTCTTATAATAAGCCATTGCATGGTTTGGTCCCTCACTAATGTGGAACTTTATCCTCACATTCTCGCAAGTTTTCGTCCAATAAGTCTTACAATTATCTAAACATATATATATATATATATATTAACTTTATATGCATGAATTCTTTTTGTGTTATGACCAAGAAAAACTAGTTTAATTAAATAACAGCGATCCAGCTGTGTACATAGTCAGTAGAGAAAGTATTATGCATTATGATCAAGTTGACAAACGCATCAAGAACCTTATTATCCTATGCTAAAGCACTTATAACAAGTTGACGTATATGCTTCGCCAACAAAAAATGTTGACGTATATGCACCACGAACCTTTTCCTAGACTAGAGTGACAAGCATTCCTATAGTCTATATCTAAAAATGTCGCTTAATACCCACTTATGGCATTCTTGTTGATAAAGAAAGCTATCGATATTCAATAATGCGTCGTTTGGTTGATGAGAAAACAAAAAGAAATACTTTCCATCATATCCACCATATATTTTCTTATCTAATACAAATAGCATTACGTAATTCATTCGTGATGCCGAATTTTAAGCTGTAAGAGAATGAGATGATTATATGCATTAAGTTACATCCATACTAAACTTAGGATCTCTCGCAAAAAAAAAAAAACAAAAAAACCCCAACGCCATATTAGACAATCACTAATTTTTAGACATTCAAAGAATAAATCCACAATGCGTACGTATATCAATGAGGTTTCATTCAGATAACCCTTTGCGAAAAACACAAAGGAAGCAGATAGGTAGCTGTTGTGAATATTGTTTCTAAACAAACTACGCAAGCTAGATCTTATATACGAATGCCTTCTCACCTGCTTTTAGTGCTCGTGCACATGGAGGGGTCTTGTATTGCAGCCGTTTCTGAGTATTTTTTATACATGAATTGGCCTGAATGAGGTTGGAGATGAATTAATATATAACCCTATCAATCTACTTTTCCTCTTTTTATTTAATTATTTTTAGCTATTTTTAATGCTTTTTTCGAGCGTACTAGGAACTAACATCCTTTAGGGTTTAGTTGCGATATTCTTATGCTCTTTGCATGTATATATTCTCATGCCCCTTCTTCATATTTTATTTGCAAGTGGTGTAGTGTTTTTTTGGTTGATAGGGCACTTTTCTTTAATCTACTGGTCCCGAGTTTTAACCTTTCTATTTTTCTCAATATGACTTTTAGAATAGTAATGTCTTTTGTACCAATGAACAAAAAAAATATCATATTTTATTTTTGTAACTATATCTATATATGGGAGTGGATGAGTCGATGAGAAGCAATTTAGCAAAGGGGGCTCAAAAGGCCGGCCTTTTTGGATGACTGTGTTAATAAACCACAATCGCTTTCCTGTACTACTTTTATTACTTTGATAATTAAACGGCTGAATTTGGGGTTTACTTATGAGGGCAACTTCCAAAGGATAAATACGTTTTACGTCATATATATAAATTTGGTTGCTGGATATTAAGATGCATCAAGTGAAAACCTCCAGTCTGAGACATATTTTCAAGTTAATTAATAAAACTGTTTACCAGCCTTAGCTACTAGATTTATTCAAGCAACATAAGACTAGCCAAAAAGCATTCTACAGTTATTTACTATGGTAAGATTTATCTATGCATAAATTCTAGTGTAGTACTATATATTGTCAATGAGATAACCATATATAGTTCATGTGAGTGTATATACATCATGGAAGATTGATCTGGGAAACATTTGGACTACAGAAGAAAGTACACACACACACACACACAGATATATAAATATATATATATATATATATATAGAGAGAGAGAGAGAGAGAGAGAGAGAGAGAGAGAGAGAATGATCACATATCTTACAAGAACTATATACACACTACACACACACTAATGGACAGATATTTCCTTTATACAGGAAGTTACGGAAGAAGCATCAACTAGCAGAGAGGTAAAGGTGAGATTCTTCATTGCAAAACGTGAAATTAACCAATATAGTTCACCAACCAGGACATGGGAACCAAGCAGAACCCTTTGTTCTTTAAGTCCGTACAATCACTACTTTTTTCATCATGTGTCTGTTCTATCTCTGCAAAATGTTCTACAGTAGTCCCCTCATTACCCTACAAAACCATCAGAACCAAACCAAAATGATTATAATTAATCTCCTTTCAAGAGAGAATTAATAGAAGAAATATTAAGGGAAAGAAAAAGAATTGTACCAAAGAATTCATATTCATATGATGATCGTCTATCTTTCTGGGATTTATATCAACTGGTCTCAAATCACCAATCTAATATAAAAAAAACAATAAGAACACAAAAGAACAGTCAATTCCCAAGAACTAACAAAAATTGGAAAAAGAAAAGAAAAAGGGAACAATTAATTTGTATGTGTGGCTCTAAATAAAAAAGGGACCTTGGGACTATTAACAGGAGAACTAGCAGTGTCCTCCAAATCATCACCAGAAATCTTTTTGGTTCTTGTTTTCTTGAAGCTTAATTTCCTGGGAAAATTATTGGGTGGTACCCCAATAGAGCCTGCATTGCTTTGATTGTTGTGGGAAGCTAATTTCCATGCAGCACCAGAAGCAGCATCAGAAACCAAAGAAGAGGTGTATCCAAAACTTTGCGCTCCTCCTCCTTCTTGTTCTTCTTGTTCTTCTTGTTCTTGTTCTTCTTTTCTTTTATTATTGTTGTTCGAGAAGTCTCAAAGTAAGCAGTCCAACCACTCTCCTCCTCTGTGCATGAGTATGAGGTTTCTTTTGAAGGAACAGCTTTGATCAACGATGAATTGCAAGACTTCTCCATGACAGAGAGGGCAGCTGCTAGGTTTATGCTGCCTGATGAGGGCCTTTTGATTCTAAAAAGAGAGATTTATATATAACCGAAAGAGATGATTAAAAGAATGAGGAAAAAGTAGAAACTATAATACAGAATCTTAGTGTGGGGCGGGGTTGGGTTTTGGGGGGGTGGGGTGGGGTGGGTGTGGTGTGTGTGGGGAGAGAGAGTTGAGGAAGTTAAAAAAACCAGAAGTTGCAACATAAAACCAAGGGTGAGAAACGGGGATAGAAATAGGGAGAGATGAAGAGAGATATATAAGAGAGAACGTGCAGAGAGAAGTACAAACTATATGAGAGGGGGGAGGAGTTGACCTTTCTGGTTGTGATCAAATTGGATTTTCACATTTCTCACCAGTATATGGTAACCAACTTTTTCTTTGTATGACTTCTTGTGGCATCATGGGTTTCAACTAATCCCAATTAATGAATCACTGGCCAACTAACATCTCAAAACTTGGACTGCAGGCTACATTGGCTGAATCAACATTTTATAAGTATATGCTTTATTTTAGTTACGATACTTTCATGCTCCTTAATAATATGAAAGTCTTGCTTGCCCCATAATGTGATATTATTTTATCATACAAAAGTCATAACCTGAATTGTTTATTTTCTTTATCATCATCTGAATATAAGGTTCTAAAAGATGTTAAGCACTAGTCGGGCGACGGATTGGAGCCTCGCACCTAGGCGGGCACCTAGGCAAGCTAGGCGGATTTAAGTAAATCTATTGTATTTCGGGTAAATAAATGTCTGTTTATACTTAAAATATATATAATTTCATCATAAACTAGAAAATAGAATGACATATATATTATAAAGTATTGGAACATAATGAAAATATGGGGAGCAAACATATAATGTGAGTTTATTTAAGTGTTCAATAAGTCTCTTACAATTTATTGGAAACAATAAAATGCAAAAGGAAAGTTATCTACTTTCTATCTAAGTGAGTTGCAACCTAGGCAGGTGTCTAGGTGGGTGCTTAGGTCTAGGCGCCCTTTCTTAATTTTCAAACACCTAGGCAATAATCAGGACGGTGGCTAGCAGCCTAGCGCCTATGCAGTGATTTTTAGAATAGTGATAATCTCTAAGATAAACTATCTCTGTTCAATTATAACGCTTGTACGGTAAAATGATGCTACTTTAGGGGGTCAAGGAGAGGAAATTTCTCTTGGTGGGAACAGAAGCCTTAATTCAGGGTATGAGAGATTGAGCTTCAAACCCTATTTCAAATCCCAGGTTGGAATTTTGAGTCAAGCTTACAATCCAAATGAAGTTATCCTAGACAAACACCAGTGATTGGTCATTTGACTCATTTCACACAAACTCATCAAATTCTGAGCCAGTGTGTGATTGGAAAATACCAATTCTGTTCAACACCGGTGACCATACGATAACCAATTTGTATATACTTTTCAATTCACCAGCTGGTTATAGGTTAGGAAAGTTTTTTAACTTGGCCAGTGTTTTCCTGGTCAGCGATTATTGAATAAAAGACTTGAATTCCATCAAACATATATGACATACCTATAATGATATATGACTCTGTCAAAGTTGTGATCACCTTTAAACTTGATGATTTAAAACCCAACCCAAAAATAAAATAAAATAAAATAAAATAGTGAAATGCCATTTTGATTAGGACAAAAAATAATTTTGGTTCAACTGGTATATGTTCACATAAGAGGATCACTTTCAATTGCGTATGTGATATAATATGTTTCAATCTTCCTCCATCATGTATGGATAATACGGACAAATCAAATTCTTCATGACAAACATGTAACAATCTGGATCGAGTGCGGGCCTATTCCGTCGTTATGAATAATTGGACACAAACGTTCGGAGGCTCCTCCAAAAGCTACGAATCCAAATGTCTCTCTAAACCCAATTTAGCTAAAGCATCATTTACAACATTTTCCCACATCAAGTACGGTTATGCATGAATGTTTGATTATTTAGTGACAAACAAAAAAATGAAATGGGTTTTGTGTCATTAGAGACTTAAAGACTAACATCAATACTAGTCATCCGCACAACGACGACCATACATCATATTTAGGGTTGGCACATAAGTGTAGGCATTTATGTTCAATTCTAGTTTTGATTCTTGCTGCAGGGTTGGACCGACCTCAGATTACCAGGTGCACCCAATTATTTTGGCCCACCAAAATTTTATACCAACACCCATGGCCCAAGGCATAGGCCCAGGCCCAATCTCAAATTCAAAGGTTTTATTTCGGGTTATGGAAGCTGTTCAAGTAGGGTTAGGAATAATTAATATTTGCCCATCTTCAAAGGCAAAAAGATAATTACACCTTTTTTTTTTTTTTTTTTTCTCTTATACATTCATGTTTAATTATATTCATTGTTTTCGTTTAATTGATTCAATCCGGTAATCATAAATAAAAAGAGGTGCGTAGAAAACAAAAAATTAATAATGTTGGTTATCATTGTGCAAATATATTCTAGGCCTGCATTTGCTTTTACGAATTGTGTAAAGATCTATCTGATGTATAAAAGAATTGCACGAATACCTTTCTCGACTAAGGTTAAAGTGTCTTTTTCTTTTGGGTTGGAAAAGTTGAAAGTGTTGGGATTGAAACGTCCTTCTCTCGACCTACAACCTGAGGCCATAAAAGTGAGATGTCAATGTAATCTTATCCACCAAGAATGCCATATTTCAATGAAAAAAAACATTCAAACATTAAAGGTCAATATAATTTAATGTTAGTAAGACAATACTTCCCAAGCCCTAATGATTAACCTTCGCAACTTCAGCATATTCTATTTCTTTTTGAAGTACTGAGGTGCATGCCATGCACATGCATTGCTAGAGATATCAGGAACATCGAAACTGATCTTGGTTCAGTTTTTTAATATTCACGAAATTTAAAAATGTGTGTTACTAGAAGAATAAACAAAGTATATTAGTGAATATGTTTAAGTAGATATATAGGGTTTCACACATTCATATTGGTTTGTTGAGTGTTGACGCCCATATCTTGATCAATAATTTTTTTTTTCTCTCCAAGCTTTGATTACAACTGTACGAGTTAAACAACATTAAATCTCTGCAAGACTGCATGACATGCATGGAAACAAAGAAAATGCAATCATTTAGCTAGCTTCTCTTGTACGTTTTTCAAGAAGCTAATTTTGTTGTGGATTTTCTCGCCTTTATTACTCATCGGAAATTCATTCACCAATGTGATAAGACTATTTCAAATAATTTAGAAAACCCTAAACCTTAGTCCACGTCACCAATTCAAATTGAATCTTCCTGCTGCAATCTACAACAGAAGAGTTTGGCTTCATCTCAAACATCTTCTGTGATATCTAACAACACAGTACCCATCACCCTCACAACTCTCTTATCTGGTCAAAGAAATAGTTTCAAATAGTTCTGTGTATATTTTCAAATGTTTGTATTTATCTTTCAAGTGTAACAACCTTATCAATTGTAATTCTATATAAATGAATGAACACTCACTCATCATCGAGTTGAGTTTACATAATTCGAACAACTATTCTTCAGTTTTACATCTCTTTTACAATGTATATCATAGCATGATTTATGCCTTTATGGGTACATGTCACGCCTAAGGTGTATATATGAGAAAATGAGGTCAAAATGAATAGGTATGGGAAATCAATCTGAACACAAGAAAGCTCTATACATCTACGTATGTACGATCTTATTTTCTTGGCTTGCTAGCTCAATGTCCTTTATTATACTGATCGATCGAGAGGGGTGGTGGGATATATATCGCTCTATGGGCACATAAATGTAAAAGCCCCATGAAAAAATAACATAATATTTATAACATGGGATTCCCAGCATAGTTAATGCTAATCATACATATGCAAAGAAGAGCATCCAAATATTCGTCTTCATCAAATACTTAGTTATTTTCACTTGGTCCACCTTATAGTACGTAACACTAAATTAATGAAGCAAAATATATAATATGTAAACTCGAGTTTGTGAGAAACTCTTGCCGCCACTCTAGCTCTTTAATTCACAAGACCTTGAGATCAATGTCAATAACTGTAAGACTCTGCAATATTGCTAAAGGGACCCAATTACATAATACATCTAATCCTTTATTAGGTATGAACTTTGAACCAACAAGAAAAAATGGCTAAAAACTAAGTTTGGCTTTTCTTATTCATGGTGATCGATAGGTTCTGCAAATTATGAAAGTATATATATCTAGGTTTGACTTGATCAACTAATTAATTAGGCGGCTTATTTGATGCTATAGACTTGAAACTTTCAATTGCGCTAGTGGACTGCTATAGACTCTTAAGTATTAAAGGGGCCAAAGACCATGGCAGAAGGAAGGGAGTGTGCTGAAGCTTTCTTACTTTGACCTCATCAATTTAATAAGAAACTTGGAAAAAGAGCAACTTACATGGCATATTTACATAGTCTTTGAAATGTGTCAACGATACAACGTTATGTGAAGAGAATTTTCCACATATGTATTATTAACACATGACATTACGATGATAGTATACTCATACCATATAAGTCCTTCTCACTTGTCTTTGCCATGAAAGGCAGTGTTCTTGTTTGGTTTTTACTCCACTATAATGATCATCATCTTTTGGGGTCGAACGATCACTAAAGAGAGAAAAGCCAACTACTTGCCTTTGCCCCCAGGTGCATGACAGCTACAGAAGACGCCATCAAAGGGCCAAGACAGATATGAATGGGGTATGGCTCTGAGATCAGCATGGCCTACAAGTAATGGACGTGGTTTCTTTGCAGGACTTTGCCATGTGGTGACTGGGTTGAATATTGTGGTACATATATCATGATAGGCACAACACAAATTTATGAATCAAGCTTTCCTGTTTGCTTCATAGCATGCAACTTGTTTTCCTTTTTTGTTATGGATGAGGAATAATGTTGTTTTAGTGTCTATGAATCAAGCATTCCTATTTGCTTCATAGCATGCAACCTGTTTTCACTTTTTGTTATGGATGAGGAATAATGCTGTTTTAGTTATTTGTAAAAAAAAAAAACATGGTTTAATATTTTGATATAATGTATACGTTAAGGGGTTCAAGATTTAGTTTAAGTCACACAATATGATAACTATAGTAAATTAGTATGAAACTCGTCATTCACGAAAATCAAACCTAATACCTGTTATTTTTAAATAGAGAGAATACCATTCGACCATATATAATACATTTAATTTGAATCGAACAGAATAACATATATCACATTTATATAATCCAAATTCTGAAAAAATAAATATAACATATTTATTTTCTGGTTCCATTTCTCGTTTAGTGGCGTTCCAACATAAAGTGAACCAATATCGAAATGTAAAGTTACAATATAATTAATCGTCAAGGTTCACATCTAATGTTACATAATAATAGCATGACCAAGGACCATAGTTAATAACAAATAATGACTATGTTATTAGTGTACAAAAAGTTGATTCGTAAAATTATCAAACTGAATGAAAACAAATATATGTCACTAGAACTACAATCTTTGAGCATCCAAATATGTAGAGGAAGCCCGTGGATTTGGTCCTTGAATTAATACTCAAATGAAAATTAAGTTCTTAAACTTATTATGGACTATAAATATCATTCTTACTATTATATTCGATGCTATTTTATCCAATTTTTCATCAATATAAGTTAGGTGACACACATTAGAAGGTAACACCGCCATTTTCTTGCTTATATGTCCCTTAATAATGCATATAGGTTGTGAAACTACCATTTTACCTTCCAAAGTTAACTCAATACACAAGGTTGTGAAACTACCAATTTACTTTCCAAAATTAACTCTATACACTATTTGTTTTTGAAAAAAAATAAATCTTTAAACTCATTAATTAAAACTAATAATCTACCATTTAAAGTGTATCACATACAAGTCATGTGAGGTAATTTGACAAGAAATGAATATAAAAACTTCAAATCTTATAGCATCGGAAACTAATAAAAAAAAAAGTTTTAATAAGCTGACTTGTATTAAAAAAAAAATCTAAAAATTTAATTTTCAGTAAAGTAATATTCAGGACCTAAATCACACATTACTCAATTTTATATGAGCTTGTTTTTAGTGATATAAAGCACTTTCATCTAAACTCGATCAATACCTAAGCTGATTTCCTCTCTTTAATATTCTATTGCTGGTGTTTATGTGTCCATATTTGATCATTAATAAATCAGTTTATCTCTCGAGAAAAAAGAATTCCTCATTCCTATTTAGTTGTATTAACATTAACAAATATTTGATAAACAAATTTGATGATTCTAGTATTATTGATTATTAATTAATCTTATTATTAAGTTTATTTATCTTTTATCCAAAATGAAATTGTTATTGACACTTCAAAAATCTTATTTGCACTCCTAACTTTTTATAATTAGAAAGAAAATACACGGAGTTTAAAATAAAATCTTTGGAGTGAATCCAAAATTCATTTGATTAATTTATCACAAATCCATTAGACCAAGATACATAATTACGCACAATAGAATGTCTTTTTGCCTGGGAATAAATACATTGGAATTTGTTGTCATCTTAGATAAACAGATGTTTGAGACTTCAATTGGGCCACCAAATTAAGCATCACGAGATCATATAATCATATCTTGTCGATGGCCACGAAAAATAAACTAGTTTTAATGGATTCGAAAGACACTGCCTAATTAAATAAGAGAAGAACCACATGAAATTATTGATTACAAGATAGGCTGCAAAAGAGGAGAGTTAAAAGAAGTTCCAAAACATGAAAGTTCTTATAATATTTTCGCGTAGACAGTGACACCGTGGTTGCAAATGGCACCACGCAACATCTTGCATGGGCAGGACTTGGTATGACTGCATCACAGTTTTTAATTTGTTTCTTCTTATCGCCATAAAGGTATTGTAAATGGGCACAATCATGTGATATATAAATTAGTTAGTTATCTAAAATCCCATCTGTGTTCTGTATGGCAGTGGTCCTTGATTATGCAAAATTATTAAAATCAAACAATTTCAAAGAATTAAGTGGCCTTACAGATGTAGACTACTAAAATATGTCCAATTATTTTCGTCTCTATTTAGTTAGTTTCCGTTTGTGTTTTGTTTTTAAAGGCGCAATAGTATTGAACACAATCCGATGCCATAATATATGGTAGTTTGGGAGCTGTATCAGCTTCAAGAAAGTTGAAAATAACGTTTGTGGTAGATGAATACATATAATCTAATTATATAATTTATTTGTAGAAACGAAATTTCTTATATGAAGAAATTTTGAATGATTAAATAAGATCAAATTATTGAAACGACAATATGTGGATACTAATCTTTGTATACGCGTATGACAATGATGTACGATTTATTAACTTGGTATATAATATTACCTTTAATAATTAGAATGGCATGTACGAGTTATCTTTAGATCCTAAACACCATGTTGGATACTATATTGTCCACTATGTGTTTGGGTTGTTATACTGGAATTGGAGAATTTCAAATTTTAGATATAACCTGCTCCTGTTGAGCAACTTAATTTATATACGTAATTTAATAGTTTCTATGCAATCAAGTTATTCTTTCTTTGGAATTATTTTTAAATGTCATATAAACTTATACACATTTTTCAGTTTGTCATATACATTAAAATTTTAAGTGATTTGTCATCTCACCTTCATACATTTCACAATTTTTTTTTTTAAATTTGTACACAAGGATATAGTTACACTAGGAGGTGTAGGAATAAATTGGTTTTTGATATTTGACCTCCTTTTCACAAGTTACTTCTCTTTGGTACGACCTCAAAAATTTTGGCTAGTAAAAAAACATGTAGTGATCATTTCAAAAACTTATGTTGAACTACTAAAAAGTGTATTAGGCTCACTAACATGAAGTTTAACTAATTGCGAGCTTTGAGAATTCAACGCAGTCCACCTGTTCTTAAAAAAAGGAGTTGAAAATGACCGGAATCATCTTGAAAGGGTGTGGGGAGTTAAAAAGTCTGAAATAACCATGAAACCAAGTCCTATGTAAGGGACGTGGCTTATTTTGGATGGAAAACTTAATGGAGTTAGGATGATTTGACAAATTAATGATAAATTTAGAAACTTGATATGACAAATCCCTTAAAATTTTAATTTATATGACAAATTAAAAAAGGTGTATAAGATCATATGGCATTTAAAAAATTTGTTTTTATTTTTTTTCATATCACATTCTACAAAATTGTTGTTTCCATAATAAAAAGTCCCAAGGAGACCACATTTATGCCATCTCTCTAATAGAAATGGACCTACTTGTGTTATGGACTCTACCTCTATTAAGAAGTGATTTATATGTGGTTTACAAAATATGGTTTCCCTAACATGTATCCTCAACTCATGAGTTTCTTTGCATTCTTGGAATGTTGTTGTTGATTTCTAAGAGTTAAGAAAAGAAAAGGAGGGGTGAAAGAGATGCTTGAGCTATTATTTCCTCTATGGCTACGTTTACACTAAACCACCATATTGTTTATGAGGTTTAAAGGAAGCTTTAAAATGGAATTTCTCAAGAACCAAGGAAAAATTATGATTGATCTGAGGGGGGGGGGGGGGGCAGATGAAATAGACTTGGTAGCACCTAGATCATCCGATGAGAGAGAACAACAACGTGGACCAATTTCCTTGCGAAAAACAAGATGTCACCATTCCATGATAAGGTTGCCTTGATGTAGATTGGTTCGGTTGGTCAAAAACCAAAGTGAATGATAATGTAATTAGTTATATCCTTAATCTCTAGTCTAATACGGTAGTATAATACTGTCGCTGCGAAATAGAGTGATCGTGGCAGTAGTAATAGAAGAAGAAATGGTACGAAATTACAAATTTTAGTTTGTAAACTTTTACTTCCAAAATCAAAAAGAGGAAAAAAAGCCAACTTTTCAACTAGAAAATAACACGAAGGAAATGTTCATAATTGTAAGAGTCAAATGCACTTTATTCCACACAATTTGGGGCAAATCACTCTTTGGGATGTCTAATTTAATCCACTTGAATATTGCACTAAGGCCTCCGTATAGAAGTCTGGATTAGAAGAAATGAAAATTTTGTATGTAAGAGATGAATTGTTCAAAAAAAAAAAAAAGATTATCCAGTTCAATCCTCCCACAAACGGAGGATTATAAGCTAGAAATTATTCTTCATGTCTAATCCTCTCTCAATGAAAAATATGACTGATCATCTACCTACAATTACAAAATACCTTTTATTTGGTATTTTGTAGACTTATTTAATCCTCTCCCACAATTGTAGGATTAGATGAGTTATCATTTCCAATCCAATCCAATCCTCTATACCAAACGAACCAAAAGAGATTGATTAATTGGTGAATTTGTAGAAGTAGTTTGATTCGATTTTTTTTACCACATCGTATTAGTTCAACTTGGTTGTAGTTTTGACCCTCCATAAATTGTCTACCAACTTGAAATTGGATAAAACTTAGGTACTCACTAGTGAGTACTCACTATACTCGCTTTAATTTTCTTTTGAGGTAATAACGATTTTTAGGATGTTATATAGAAATTATAAAATGATGTTGTTTGTCAAGCTATAGAATTCGGATAACTAACAAGAAAAATTGCAAAATAAAAAGGTATTGGGATTAATTAGGCCCCAATCAGCTAAACCAAACCGCCCAACAATAGTTTGGTTTGATTTTAATTTTTTTTTTTTTTGACAAAAACATACATATTAACTGACTTAATAAACATATTCATTTTCTTTAAATATAAAAACTGGAGATCTCGGGTTTGAAATCCACTATTGGTGTGGAAACCAGATTTGTCACCAAGGGGAGGCTGAAATGCCTCTGTGAGTCTTCCGACCCCTAGAAGAGATAGATAACCGTGACTTGCCATCAGTTGTCCCCATTTTAAAAAAAATTTATTATATGTAAAAAAAACGAAATAGTTATATTCTATGTAGTAACTGGTTTGGTATCATTTTGAGTGTGAAACCGATTCAAATCGGCTCGTGATTACCCCAATTAATCATGGACGGCTTAAATATTAATCATATGCAAGGAACCGTGATTGCATTCTTAAATCGAAATTTATTTCTACAAGCTATAAATATATGACAAATCATTTTCAAGTAGCAGGATAGTCATTTGTCACATTAATTTTTTTCCCTATAAAACTAATATTTTACAACCACCATTTAGCAAATTTCATACCACAAGAAAAATAAAGTGTATTTTAAATCAATTCATGTATACCAAAAATTAAAGAGGAAAAGGAAAACAATGCTAGGTCTGGTTCAGTCCACATGAGAGATGATCTATATTAAGAGAAAGAGTCTATTTTTTCGAATTCCAATCACTGGCATTTGACTTGCAGTTCTGTGAAATATGAACACACTCAACCGCGGGACCTGCTAACCTCCCCACCAGCCCCAGTATGGTGGTTGTTGCGACTGGCTGATGACACTCTGTTTCTAATTTTGTATTGAATGGAACGCAGCGTTTGACTTTGGTTCAAACTTCGAGGGCCACTGTTTCGAGGCCACCGAAACACACAGGTAAACCCTAATGATGTTGGATGGGAAACGTTGCCATCAATGTTTTACAGATCTACACAACTATGGAGAAGTTGAAAATTTGGATAAATTACCGGTACTTCATTCATAACAATAGCAAGTTGAGTGTTATTGTTAATTAATTATGAATTCATTTTCCAAATAATAGAAATTTTTTTAATGAGGATGATGAAAGATTTGGCGAGTTCAACTACTCATAAGGCTTAGTCATCGAACTAAAAAAATAGCCTAGCTCTCTAACACATACAAAGTATTTAGAAAGTCATCAGCTATAAAAGTAGGCTACTTCTTTCGTACTCAAAGCGATTAGAAATGACTAACTTTCCGATAAAATGACCCTCCTATCCTCCATATCTCTGAAATTTTATTTAAATAAAAAACAAAGAGATACGAGCGGGGACAAGGATTGTCTGCCCTCCCACTTCCGGTACCCTCCTGTGCCCTCCTGTTTTGTGTGATCATGGTTAAGCCACGTCAACATTTTATATTATTTTTTTATAGAGATAATAAGACAAAAATAAATAGTAATATAAAATGTTGACATGGCTTAACCGTAACTGCACAAACAGGAGGGCACGGGAGGACAGACAATCCTTGTCCTACGAGCGGGGTCTTGGTTTGCAACTAGAACCAAATATAAATTTTTTTAATTATAATGAAAAACAAGACGAAAATAAATGTCACGGCTTGAGGGGTAGAAGCAAAATATGAAACTGTAGGCCACCAATAATAGGCATTGCGAGCAGCACCAAAAAGAAGCTTTTTATTTACGGGTGTATATTGACTTAATTTTTTGTTACATGTATACATGTGGTAAATTGTTATGATAATTTGCTATGGTAAATGGTTAAAAAATGCTAATTTTATTTTAAAGGGATTGGGATTGGGATTGGGATGGGATACAACATATGGATAAGGTGGAGAGATAAATGGTTGGTAAATTATGTGAAATCGAAGGGGATATGCAAGATAGGCATGAACGTAGTAAATGCTAATTGTCATGCAGGCCCTGCGTGGTTCAGTTCTAATTTAATGCGAAAGACGATTTTGCAGAGGCAGAGAGAAAGTGTTTGTGTTTGTGTTTGTTTGAGGGAGGGGGTACTCTGTATAAATTCGATGGAAATCACCAGCTAGCTAGTAAAACTCCTTCTGCTCTACCACATATGTAAGAGTTTTACACTGCCATGCGCCAACCTTCACTTTAAGGATGTTCTCACAGGTCACATATATATGCAATGCAGTCAAACTCTAGCTAGTTAATTCATGAGATTACATCAAGTTGATGATAACATGCTGCTACATTTCCTTGTTTTCTAATTAGTGAGTAACTCGAATTTAGGATCTATTTCATTATTGAGATCAAATATACTTTTAAATTGAGAACTTAACGGCACCAATTTAAAATACAAAATTAAACATAGTACTACTTTGTACATATTAAGAATGATTTGTTTTTTTTGTTTTGCCAGAAGTACTTGATAACATAGGACGTAGTGTTGAAAATTCATATATAGAATATGTGGGCATATGATCAGTTGGCTCTAGTTTGTACTTAGTTCCTATATACAGGGACAACTGTTGTTGAATGAAAGAAATATATGAACTACAAAAGAATGTGATAAGTGCGCTCATTATTATACATTGGTTTATGAGCAAGACTGTATCATGTTAAGCCGGTTTATATGTTCGAGTCATTTTTTAGGTTTAATTACATCTATACACCCTCAAATTCAACTCAGGTCTGTTAAGAAAGCAATATGAGATGCAGAAAGTAGGAAAGCAACAGAGGAATTCTAGAGAGAATAAGAAACTGATTTCATTCAAAAGAGAGAAGGAGTGATTACAATCGAATGTCTTAGTAACAGATATGCCAAAACGAATATCAACCAACACTAGTACTATCATCTCATAATTAGCTACTTACAAACGAATCCTCTAATCTAATTAATGCTGTTTGGCACATTTACAATCATTGGATACTCTTAACAGGGTCTCACTTAAACTCTGATCGAATTGATTTTCAGAGAGTTGAATGAATTATTGGAATTTGAAAGGATTAAGTGAGACCGTGTTTGAATTCAGAAAGCAAGCCGTTCATGAGCATTTTTTAATGTTTTTCTAATGAATTTGTAAAACTGAAAGGGTCGATTAATATGACATGGTCAAACCAGAAATTACCAATTTGTCTGATGAAGTTTGTCAAACGAACCAAATTTCATCGGGCAAAGTAACTTTACTCTACGAAAAAAATGGTTGGGTAAAATCGGTCAACGTTTAGGTTTTTTTTCAAAGGCTTTAGGCGATGAAACAATTTCGAAGGGCAAAGTTTTGGTCCCAAGGAAAAATTGGCGTGTATTATGCCCTCTCTTGCCCAACAAAAATTCCATTCGTTGGTTTATGTGACCTTCCAGACGTACCATTTCGTCGGTAAAACTATAAGGATCGTCGGGCAAAGTGTAACTATGTGCTAAAACATTGTAAAAGTTAGACGTAGGTGACATGGCGATCGAATATATTGTGTACATTCTATGCCGACTAGAGCAAATATATCTACCGACATTTTTCACGAGCATGGTTCACCTACTGATACAAATGTTGAATGAGACAAAGCTTGCTGGATCGGTGCATAGAATTGTTAGATATATCCAATTGAGATGTATCTTGTCAAAGGCTTGACAACATTTTTCGCCGTCTTCCGACCATTTCTAGACTCCGACATAATTATAAGTCTTACTTCACTCTCCATGATCTACATGTTGGTGTATTTTGGGTCAATTTGGTGCTGGCCAGAATCCAGCGAAGTTTATGTCACGTGCGGTGGTGCTATGGTCAGCGACTTGATCTTGTGTTCCTAGGCCAAATTTGATGCCCTTACTTCGTCTTTGTTGTCCGTTTGATGAGATATTCTTAGTGACTTGTGGATCATAAATCTAATTTACGGATCTTTCAAATTAGAATAATTAGGGTGGTTGACTTTAGTGGGAACAACTTTGATCGAGGGTTAACTTTTGGTCAACTGTGTTCCGAATCATTCTTAAATGCTAAAGTTAGCATTACTAGAGATCCAATAGAGCCTAGTGGACCTATGTTGGTTAGTGCTCCATCATAGGTATGTGCACCTTGGTTTCTGTGTAAGTGGCACCTTACCGGAATATACGTGTTTATTGGGCTTCTAGATGAGAGTAGATGATAATGTGTGATTGCTAGTATGAGGAGCTAAGCCGAAGACCATATTATAATTATGATATATGATGTGTTATAATGAGACTGTATCATGTAGCATAATGGTACATGGATGATCCTGTTTAGTTATAATTTGTATTGGGGGACCATCATATCATATGTATGCATATGGTGCTGCCTGGTTAATCCGCATTTGGAAGACACACTATTATCAATAAGCCTATGGTTATGCATGGTTAATCGCATTGGGGTGATCATGGTAAATTCACAATGAGTGATCACTGCCTACCAATTGTTGTATGGTATGGTTTTGCTTGGTTAATCTGTACTGGGGGACCACACTATATTATGTATGCATAAGCTTTTGCTTGGTTAATCTGCATTAGGGGACCATACACATTGCAGGGATTTTGTTGAGTTGGTCCGGAAATCTATATTCGATGGATTCCATTGAGTTGGTTTGGAATCCTAGTTCTTTTATGTTCTGTTGAGTTGGTCTAGAACCATATATTTGGTGGATTCCAGTGAGTTGGTCTAGAATTCTATGGAGTTTGTGTCTAGTTCCGTTGAGTTGGTCCAAAACCCTTATTCTTTGGATTCCGTTGAGTTGGTTTGGATCTCATTTTATGAATGGTTTCCTTGAGTTGGTTTGAAACCCTATATACTTGGGATTGCATTAATTTGGTCTAGAATGCTGATTGTTAAATGGTTTTGTTGAGTAGTGTGGAGTCTAATGAATCATGCTCGTCGAGTTCCATCGAATGTTTCTGGAACTCTATATTTTCCTGCTAGTTAATGCCATGAGAAATTATGGAAGTCATTACAAATACAAGATTTTTTTTTTAATGCTTAACAAAATGGTGAACTACAATTGGTTTGATCTCTTCACATGGTACATAGTCATTCTAACCCTAAGATTAGGTGCGGTCATAAAATAAATAAAATAAAATGGTACTACGATGTTGAACTAATGGTTTGTTTTTAATCATGTCCTGGAATCGGGCGTGACAGAAAGTGTTGCCACCGGCGGAGATTGGTGGCTGACGGGATTAGGTGTGTGAGGTAACTTAGTTTGGCTGGGGTTTTCCGTTTGCTTTTTAAGTTTTATTTTTATTTTTCATTTTTTTTATAAAGTTAAGATAGTTAAATTGGTGGACATGAAATACGTGTCAACATCTCAATATGGACAGAGGGTAAGAAGAGGAATTTTGGAAGAGCAAATTTGAACTCATATATCATGATATGATCATCGTAGTTACTAAAAACTTGTAATTTGCATGTACAAGTTGGTTAATCTTGACAAAGATCATTATTTTGCCATTGCTTCACATCACAGTCGTTGTGTTAACTTTGTAGCTTTTACTTTCTCCAAATTAAATATGCATTCTATATTGGATCACTTATGCTAATGGGTTATCCTTTGTTATTATATGGTGTCTATTTTGGTAGCAACCTACATTAATTAACCATGATATTATCACCAAACTTTCATATCAGATTCAATATTAAAGATGAATATTGTTTGGTTCATTTAATGCAGGAAATATTCCTTAGTTGTACGTTATCTTCTTTTGGAAGGCTAAGCTTACTACATCATATTAAGTTGTTGATTAAATAAAAGGAAAAAAAACTCTAAGTATTTGATAAAATAAAAGTAAATATTCATCCTGTCAACTCTGCTCATGTGTTTTTTCTTCTGAAAAATGATTCATCTCAATGTCATTGTAGATTTCAATTCTATGATTCGTAGCCATTTGACAGCTTTTTTTTTTTTTTAGCAAAGTTGTTTTCGACAACAATTATTTGATCTCTACTCTAACCTATCACCATGGTCTATTAGTATTTAATTTCTAATTTTTTGTTCATCATATCTAGTTCAATGAATCCCTCGAATAAAAGGAATATATATATATATATATATATATTTTACTTATTCGTTTCAGACTTGTGGTGTTGGACTAATCAAATTAGGAGGAGAAAGTATGGATTAGTTATTAACCAAAAAAAAAAAGGGCAATGCTAGGACATTAACTTTTTAGTTTAAATTTTGTAAATCATATGATGTTATTATTGATGATTGAATTATTAACGTGCTTATTTTTTGTTTGTGACATATCATATAATTTACAAATTTAAATAATAATAATAATAATTATTATTATTATTATTATTATTATTTTAACCTAAGGGGATGGAAACATGCAATGCAAGTGATACTCTTGGCGGGACATAATTTTTGGTACTACAATAGATTTTTTATTTTATTAATTTGTACTATATTTCTCTTTTTTTTATTTGTTAAATTAATGAACCTCCTTACACGCTATTAATGTGCTTATAGGAAATTATTTCAGAGAAGATATTATTCTTAGTAGAAACAAAAAATCATTTTATCTTATTTTTTATAGAAAAAACGATATTTCATTAGAATAACTTTAAGCAATATTGCCGTTTGGTATGTTTAAAGATTGATGCAAATTTACTACTATGCCTTTGAGCTTTAAACTAAATATCAAAGTTCTTTATTTTTTAACAAATGATATTATGTACACGCGATATTATCTACACTAAGGGGTGGAGGAGTAGGTTAAATCTTACAATGAACTAGCATAATGTGGTTCAAATTCGTCTTTGGCGAGAATTGAACCTAAGACCTCTCAGTTACAAGTGAAGAAGAATTCTACTAAACCGCAATACTAAGTGGCAAAAAGATCCTTATTAAATAAAGGAAAACTTGAGGTTTTATCATCTTTAGTTCCGTTAATATATACTAAAGATATAAAATTTAGACTAAATTGCAACAAATTAAAAGAGTACAAAGTTTAAAACATAGAATTTTAGACCATCTTCAAAGAATTCAAAGAAGATGTCAAATTTAAAACATAAAATTTATCTTTAAGGGAAATGCAAAATTTTAAACATAAAGTTTAAATTTGAAGGCTTGACACTTTGATCTTTTTTAAAATTTTGTTCTCCACCTGATATGTCAAATTTAGATTATTATTTATTCCATTATTTATTATTTATAATTGTAATAAGTATTTGTTTTTTTTTTTTTAACAGACGATATTATCTACAGTAAAGGGGAAATTGTGGGCTTAGCCTCTCAATGGGCTAACAATAATGTGGTTGTTCAAATTCACCTTTGGTGAGAATTGAACCTAAGACCTCTCACTTACATGAGAAGAAGAATATCACTAGACTATAGTATTTTTAGAGCAAAAATAACAATAAAAATGGTAAAAATCACTAAAAATAGATTTGAAGTTGCTGTCAAAACTAATTTGACAGCAACCACCTTTGAGGACAATCCACGTTATGCCACATAGGAATTGGCATTTTGGTTAGAAATCTCTGATGCTGTCTTTTTTTACTGTTATGGCAGATATTTTGACTCCTCATTTGGAGATGCTCTTAATTTACTCTCAGTGAAAACCAAGATTTCCCTACTAATCGACCCTTTGGTATGACTTAAGGTTAGTAGCAACCCTTCTCTCCTTTCTCCTAATTCCTCTTTTCCCTTCCCTTGCATCACTCACTCTTCTTCCTTTCACTTTCTACCCCTTTGCTTCTCCCCACATCTTACCTCCCCCCTCTCCCCTCTCCGCTTTCCTCATTTTTTTTTCTTGTTGTCACCTTTCTTTGCTGCAACCTTGCTATCTTCTTCACGACATTGATGAAGTCTCCTTCCTAAAGCCAAGCTATGCCTTATTCTTAAGGTTTTGTACCTTGATTTTGGATAGATTTTTAGGGTTGGATTTGTGGTTGTTGGTGGGTCAGATCCATTGCATACAACTTAGTTTCCATGGTTGAGCTTACTTACATGGCGACTCCGCCTTGCTTATCTCGCAATCACTTTAGATCTTTCTAGAAGTGGTGAAGTTGTTGGTGGTCTTGCCAATGTGTCCTAATCTTGACTATGGAGATGAGGGAACTGGTGAATTTTCGTCTTGGACTAGTTTAAGTTATTTGTTAAATTATATGTTGTTGTCCCACTTTGCAAATGATATGGCCTCACTTTTTAACAATTTGGCTTGTCTATGAGGTATGTTGTGGTTACATTCTTTTAGGTTATTTCTCCATACCAAAATGCCTCATACTTCACAACTTTCTTTGTATTCCGCATGTTAAGGATGGTCCTTTAAACACATGGGTAAACCTCTTAATGATAATTTTGATATAGTAAATTTTGTTTCATTACTTCATCAATCCAATCTAAGTATAATAACTCAATGGATTTTGTCAATATAGGTCGATCACCCACGTGTACATTGTAAGGAGTAACCAATCTAAAGGTTACTCTCTTGACAAGTGTCATAAGATCAGACAATTAGTTAAGAATTTGTTAAACAGTTGCTTATCCTGTAAACTACCTTGGTTACATAGAAATACTACAATGTTAATGTACTCAGTTAGTTAGTGAAAATATATAACTTATTCTCTAAGATCTCTCTAGTTCTGTATTCTCTACTATGTTCATCTTCTCTGCTGCATAAGATCAATCTTGGTTAACATGGTATCAATCGCCATTTAAGCTTCATCAACTTCCTCACTGGTACACGCGTAAAGGCTTGATGGCTCGTCGGTCTTGGTTTCTTTGCTTCCGCTACTACAATATTCTTGAGTTGAATTATTGTTCTTCGATCACAGGTTCTTTCTTTTTGATTTAGGGTTCTTCATCTCTAATTATGGGACTTTTGTTTTTCTTCGATTCTGGTTGTGCACACCACGTGTTTGTATTTTGGTCTTTGTACATCATTTTCTTGAAGTTCAACAATGGTGACCGCCACTCAGTTATAGATATTGCAGTCTCCTATTACTTCCCTAATTTCATCGGTTTTGACCTTTGTAACCATGATATTGGATGACACCAATTACTTGACTTGGCATTTCCAAATGCAGCTATTGGAAGGCCATGGAATTATGAGGTTTATCGATGGATCTACACCATGTCCATCTAGGTTTCTTGCTCCCAATTCTTGGGATTAAGAGATTTATTCTATGTAACCATCTGATCAGTCTCTTGCTTGCAAGGAATCAAATGAATACTTGGTTTGGATGATGCATGATAGAGCATTGATGCAGCTTATCACAACTTCTTTATATCCAACAGCAATTTCTTATGCAATTGGAAGTACAAGTGCTCATGACCTGTGGATTCGACTCAAAGAATAGTTTTCTACTGTTACTCGAACAAGTATATTTCAAATGAAATATGAGTTGCAAACTATCAAGAAAGGTACTGATTCTATTAATGTGTATTTTCAAAGAATTAAAGAAGCTAGGGATTATTTGTCTGCTGCTAGTGTTTACTTTGAGGATGATGATATTGTGATCCTTACACTTAATGAACTACCATCTGAGTATAATACAATCAGGTTTGTGATAAGGGGGCGTGAATCTGTTATTTCTCTGAAAGATCTTCAGTCACAATTACTTGTTGAAGAAGTAATGATTGAGACTCTCAATAATGCTCCAATATGTACTGCATTAATGGCCTAATCTCCTGGTTTTCCTAAAAAAAAAACCCTTAAATTTTCAACCTCAAACTCAATCTAGTAGGGCATACAATTCATATAACTCCAACTCTGGCTACAAATCTTTCAACAATAAGAATAAGGGCAGATTCAATTCGAATAACATGTTCAATAACTCAAAACCATTCTTCAACATTGTAGTATTTATATGTAACTAAGGTAGCTTACATGATAAGCAACAGTTTAACAAATTCTTAACTAATTGTCTAATCTTATGACACCTGTCAAGAGAGTAACCCTTATATTTTACTTTCTTAACAGGTGTCATAAGATTAGACAATTGGTTACAATTTCTGCAAGTTTCCATTTCTAGTACACCTACCCTATATTGTGATAACCTCTCTGCCATTGCTCTTACATGTAATCATGTCTAACATCAGCTCACAAAACATATTAAAATCGATGTTCATTTTGTGAGGGAATGGGTGGCTAAACAAGTGTTGTTGGTTCAATTTGTTTCTTCACTCGAGCAATTTGCTGACATATTAACTAAAGGGTTGTCTAAACCTTTGTTCATGACTCATTGTGACAGTCTCAAACTCAGTTTTACTGTTCCTGAGCTTGAGGGAGGATGTAAGGAGTAACCAATCTAAGGGTTACTCTCTTAACAGGTGTCACAAGATTAGACAATTAGTTAAGAATTTGTTAAACAGTTGCTTATCCTGCAAGCTACCTTGGATACATATAAATACTACAATGTTGATGTACTTAGTCAAAATATCAATACAAACAAGATAACTTCTTCTCTAAGATTTCTCTCTCTCTCTCTCTCTATTTCTTTCTCTCTCTAAGCTTTCTCTCTCTGATTCTGTATTCTCTGCTGTGTTCATCTTCTTTGTTGCATAAGATCAATCTTGGTTAACAGACATGTGTGACTGGAATTTACGTTATTGTCAATTGCCTTGCATATCCGAACTTCCGAACGCCCATGACTAATGCTAACAATCTCATATCTAATCAGTACTTTTTCACATCAAACATGCTCATACCTCTTTTAAGTACATGAAAAATCATTGAGTGGCTTGCTATAGTCTTAATCATCGAGGTGTATCTTTTTGGGACGATGTCGGTCCTCCATGGTTAATGTGTTATCTCCGATGATTGTTTTGTTTCTAGCATGGATAGCTCTTTTTCCATGTGGTTTACCAGGACGAGGATATTTTAGAGCCTTTCACATTCTTTTCCAAGCTCTCTTTGTATTAATCCATTTGGTCTATTATGAATGAAATCCTTTAATACCTTAAAAAAAGTACATGAGAAATCAAGAACTATAGAATTATTCCCAGCATGGAAAAACCATTACACCAATAACCAAGATCACCAACCACTTGCAATTCGTTAACCTAGTTAAAAATTGTATTCTCTTGTTCATCAGGGATTTTGATTTTATTCATAGGAAAAGTAAGCACGGTTGGAGAAGATTCGAATATAAATTTATACAAGATTTAACGGGAGGTAAAAATTCAAATGCTAGGCACTAGCAAATAGATTTGGGAGAAAAAATAAAAAAAGAGTTTGGTAGCCGTCATCTATTGCACCATACACTTCCTAGCGGAAAATTAAACACCCAAAGAACTGCTCTCTCTATATATCTTTATCTCTCTCATAGCAATTACACCTTTCTCTCCCACCATTAAATGCAATTGCATCCTCTCAATACGCTCTGCAATTACTCCTCGCTGCCATACTTTTCTCCCTCTGCCCCCTTTTCTCCTTGCTTGCCTTTCTCTCTTTCCTAAAACCACTTCCCTTTCTTCTTCCTCATCTTCTTCTCCTTTTTCTTCACCTTCTCTAACTTCCAAAACTATTTACTACTCCAAAGTCCATACCATATATATATAAACTCTTATACACCAAAATCCGTACGCCGGAAAACCACTCTTGGGTCACCAAACAGTGGCTTCCCGGCACCAGGTTAAAGCCCAAAGCTAGATCTACAACGCTTCGCTCTCTAGGGCTTTTGATCAGGTGCACACAGACAACATCATACGTCCTGGTAACATATTATTCCACCCTAGATTTTTGCATGCTCTAAACTTTTCATTTTTTGTCCGACAAGCTTCTGTATTCTCAGTACTAGTAACGCTTCTGACAATTTTTGTTTTTTGAGTTTTTTTTTTTTTTAAACATTTTTTTTGGCATTTTGCGTTGGTGCAGCTAGGGTAAGACCAGAAAACATAAGGAGAAACTTGGGTGTTACAGTGGGTTTATGTATTTGGTTTAGACCGATTTTTTCTGTCAAAACTCAAAAGCCGTACTAAAATTGTCAACCCCTTAATATTATAATCTCTTCATATACTCACACTCTCCATTTCATCAAGTACAAAACGAAAGTATGTTTGTCAGCTCTATGTCCCTTTGTTTCCCCCGCTTCAAATAACCTCATCCTCTACATTTACGTGGGAAATTAATCCATACAAATTGCAAGTTCAGGTTAATTTGGGCGGTTTTAAGTCTTGAAATATCCCGGCCGGGCTTATGATTCCGGCAAGAAACATGCCTTCGATGATCGGAAGCAATGGGAACATTAACGGGTTTGCATCATCTTCAGGACTCACACTTGGTCAGGTCAGTGTGCTTAATTCAAGTTTTGTTTTCTAATTGGTATACTAATTTACACATCTACGCCTTCGCTTTGCAAGGCTAATTAGATCTAATTCTTTTTCCCTGGAGCTAAGTTATCTAAAGCTTTCTGAACCAAGAAAAAAATTATGAGAACTTTAACGAAAAGTTCCGGTACTGTTTATTTTACCGAAAAATCATATTTTTATACTAAAAAGTCAATTCTAGTACCATTCACTTTACCCTTTATTTTGTTCTTATCGTTAAAACTCAAAGTTTTCAAATCATTTTCATTAATTTTCTAAAATTTATATATAGGCTTTGTCAATCGGTACGTCTGGATCCATTTTTCTAATATATTTTCTTTTATCTAATTTTCTTTTCTTCTCCCACTTCATCTCGGTATTTTAATATTTTAATTAATTAATTTTTTACCGTAAGACGGGTTTGACTACTCAGGTAGTCCAAAATTTCAATTTTGTGGCAAAATCCTTCTCGGTTTTAGAAAAAAGTTGGAATGGTTTTCACCACAAAGACAAGCACAGAGATTTAAGTTCAATGCATTTTCTTGTTCATTTTTTTTTCAAATAGTATTTTAGTATTTTGACCCGATATTTATGTGCTAGCTCCATATATTTTCTTATAATATACATATGTAGACGTTTGTCAAAAGCTAAATATAACGCAGTAAGAGTGTGCAGGTGTAATGTAATTTTTTCTTTCCTTTTGAGTGGGTACATTTTTCCATTCTGTTGTTTTGATTGAAAAACCATAAAGCCTTCTAATCCCTTGGGACTAAAATCAAAATCTTAAAGATCTCTGGATATGTTCCAGCCAAACATGATGGAAGCCGGTCATCTGCACCCGTTAGACATGGCTACAAACACCTCTGAAAGCGACATTGCTCGGTTCCGAGATGATGACTTCGACAGTGCTACCAAATCCGGCAGCGACAACCCTGAAGGCGGTTCTGGTGACGACCAAGAAAACCCTCGACCCAAAAAGAAGCGTTATCACCGCCACACACAGCATCAGATCCAAGAAATGGAAGCGTAAGTAATATTTATTAATTAGTCTCAAACCTCCTGAACAAGCTCTTGTTAATGAGTTGTTCAAAAGTTTATAGTTCACCTTTGAATTAAATTTTTTTGGATGTTTTATTTAGTTTTTTCAAGGAATGTCCCCACCCAGATGACAAGCAAAGGAAGGAACTGAGCCGGGAATTAGGTTTGGAACCATTACAAGTCAAATTTTGGTTTCAAAACAAGCGCACCCAAATGAAGGTATATATTTGTTCATTACATGTCTTCAATAAGGGTTTTAGAATACTCAAACTTATGTCATTTTTTTTAAAGTTTTGCTTTTGTTAAAGCTACTAATTGGCTGCTTTTGATTTGTTGTTAAAAATCTATTACAGACTCAGCATGAGCGGCATGAGAACACACAACTTCGGAACGAAAACGAAAAGCTCCGTGCTGATAACATGAGGTACAGAGAAGCGCTAGGTAATGCCTCATGCCCTAATTGTGGCGGCCCAACAGCTCTAGGAGAGATGTCATTCGACGAACACCATCTGAGACTTGAGAATGCTCGATTACGAGAAGAGGTAGAGAAAACTAAAGATCAAGATAATATCAAACACATTTATTATTTGGTGGATATTTTACCTGTTTTGGTACAACAAATTAGGATGAATGTTACATATATGTTCCAGATTCATAGTACGTGATATGTCCCCCAGATTGATGACTTATTTCCTTTATTGTTCAGATCGATCGTATATCTGCGATAGCTGCGAAGTACGTTGGCAAACCGTTAGGAAACTACCCTCTCATGTCTTCTCCTGTTCCTTCCCGTGGTCCACTTGATCTTGGGGTTGGGAGCTTTGGTGGTCAGCCAGGCATGGGCGGTGAGATTTATGGTGCTGGAGACCTTCTCAGGTCAATCAGTGCACCAAGTGAGGCAGACAAGCCAATGATAATTGAGCTTGCTGTTGCAGCTATGGAGGAACTCGTCAGAATGGCCCAAATGGGTGAACCCTTGTGGATGACCAGCCTTGATGGCAGCGCGACCGTACTTAATGAAGATGAGTACATAAGAACATTCCCTCGTGGAGTCGGGCCAAAACAAAATGGCTTCAAAACTGAAGCTTCGCGTGAGAGTGCAGTTGTTATCATGAACCACATTAACCTTGTTGAGATTCTCATGGATGTGGTAAGCTTAATTAACAACTTTATTACACATTTACATATGTCTTTATAAGTGTATATCATTGTACATATTAAAAAACAATAATATTAATAACGCCTTTGAATTAAGGAATCTCATGAACCCTAATTATTATTTGTTCGGATTTTGTAACGTGTAGAATCAGTGGTCGACTGTATTTTCTGGCATTGTGTCAAGAGCTTTGACCCTTGAAGTCCTATCAACTGGCGTGGCTGGAAATTACAATGGAGCCTTGCAAGTGGTATGTATATTTTCGCCTCAAAGTTCAACTTCAGCTCTCCTTATTAGTCATCCATTGTCTAGATATTGTGATACACATATTCTTGTATTAAAATCTTGTTTGTGATTTGGTAGATGACGGCAGAATTCCAGGTTCCTTCACCACTTGTTCCAACTCGTGAGAGTTATTATGTGAGGTACTGCAAACAGCATGCTGATGGCACCTGGGCTGTAGTCGATGTTTCCTTGGACAACTTGCGCCCTAATCCTGCACCCAGATCTTGTCAAAGAATGCCCTCAGGATGCCTAATTCAAGAAATGCCAAATGGGTATTCAAAGGTATATATATATATTTTTTTTGAACAAAAAAGGTATATAATTAAACACGCTAGCTATATATACATATACGTACATATCATGTATGTTTCACTTTCATATGATATTTTGAGGCCCAATTTTTACGGCACATAGATTTCATCTAATGATAAGTTTTGCTGCATTAGGTTACATGGGTTGAGCATGCTGAAGTGGATGAAAGAGGTGTTCACAACCTCTACAAGCAGCTGGTTAGCTCCGGCCACGCATTTGGCGCTAAACGATGGGTTGCCACCTTGGACAGGCAATGCGAACGTCTGGCTAGTGCAATGGCATCAAACATCCCTACTGGTGATGTTGGAGGTAATAAAAATCTAGTTTGCTATTTTATAATTCTTTTTGTAATATTTGTATGGAATTATATTTGGCGCGAATTCTTCATATGGGGCTATCGTGCTACATTGTAGTATTCACTATAACATGATAGTACGTTAAATATGTTAAAAGATTGCGTGTGTCTAAAGTGACATATCCCGTTAATATGCATGTCATTAAGCCTAATTCTTTTTTAAATAAATTTATTAACCATAATTGTTTATATTTGTTAAATTCATGGTTAATTAGTGATTACAAATCAAGAAGGGAGAAGAAGCATGCTAAAATTGGCTGAAAGAATGGTGATTAGCTTCTGTGCTGGAGTGAGTGCATCAACCACTCACACATGGACCACACTGTCTGGAACCGGGGCTGATGATGTCCGGGTGATGACCCGAAAGAGTGTCGATGATCCCGGAAGGCCTCCAGGTATTGTGCTCAGTGCCGCCACATCTTTCTGGCTGCCAGTTCCTCCCAAAAGAGTCTTTGAGTTTCTCCGCGATGAGAACTCTCGCAGCGAGGTACATACACTTAACTACTCTTCAAATTTAATTATTTGTCCTCCGACTCTCAGAATACATTTACCAAATCTAATACTGGAACCAAATTAATGCACATACATTTTGCAAAAGCCTGAGAAACAAGTACATGAACTATTACTAAAACATACCATAAACGGAAAAGCATACATAGAGACCATTTGCACACGAAGGAATTTCTATGGAAAACGAAAACTATATATTTTCTGATCCCACCTAATATTGAAACATTTTGTATCAACCTCAGGAGAAAAAAGGAAAAGGAAAAGAAAACACAGATGGCAGTTTGGCTTTTACAAAGAATTAGCTAAACTGAAAGCATATATTTATTCGCCTTAAATTGTTCTAATTGATTAATTGTGATGATCACTTATGCGTGCAGTGGGATATTCTTTCCAATGGGGGAATTGTTCAAGAGATGGCACACATCGCTAATGGTCGTGACACTGGAAATTGCGTGTCTCTACTAAGAGTAAATGTAGCTTTATCTTTTATAACAATAGTAATTATTATAACAAAATAATAGTTGTTGACAAAGAACTTAAATTAAGTTGTAAAACTGGTTTTTTCACATAACAATTGACAATGTAACTTAAATTAATTTGTAGAGTGCTAATTCAAGCCAGAGCAACATGCTGATACTGCAAGAGAGCTTCTCTGACCCAACAGCTTCCTTTGTGATTTATGCACCAGTTGACATTGTTTCCATGAATGTGGTGCTGAATGGGAGTGACCCTGACTATGTTGCCCTTCTTCCTTCTGGGTTTGCTATACTCCCGGATGGAGCCGGCATTGGAGACTCTGGCTCTGGTGGTGGTTCCCTTCTCACTGTTGCTTTTCAGATCTTGGTTGATTCAGTCCCCACTGCTAAGCTGTCTCTCGGATCAGTTGCAACAGTTAACAATCTTATTGCTTGCACTGTTGAGAGGATCAAAGCTGCATTGTCATGCGACAATGTGTGAACTTCATGACTCAGTTAATTTCTAGGTAAACTAATTATACATGTCACGTATTACAAATTAATTACATGTCACATATTTGATGTGTAATATTCGTCAAATAATCGTTTGCCTTTAGTTTGTTGCAGTATTAGGACGAGGAAGAAAGATGAACGGACAGAGACACCGATGGTGGCAAGGAATTTCGGCAGCTTATACCCAGGAGGGGAGAAGTCAAGATCGCACCCTACATGATCTTTTTGTATAATCTATAAAGAGATTAGGGGTTCGGGTATTGACTTCCTCGAACAATGTGAAAGGCAGATTAAGCGCTTCAGAAATTATTAATTTTTAAGTTTTGTGTTTATTGAACTTTCTCCTTTTCCACCTTCTTTAACCTTGTACACAGGATTAGGGTTTTGGAATGGATATTGTTTTTCTTTATGGTCAATCGTTCAGGGTTTCTTTTTTTTAAAGTATGGTTTTATTTTAAGATTTTTTTTAAGTAATTTGTGTTGATTGATTGTGGATTGTTTGCCTGTGTTGGTATTACGCGGCTTTTGATTTAAGCTGTTTATTACGACGAAATTACACAATGTATCAATGTATGAGATACAACGTTGCATTGGACAACTTCAATTTGGCTGCTCAAACACTAGTGCATTCGCTAATGTAGAAAAACCAGTATTACAAATCCAAAGGTATTCGACCAAATGCATTGTATGATACCTGAAATACAAGCTGTTAATTAAAATCCAGCCCTTGATTAATTAGTTCATGTGGAGGACGGTAGGGGAGTTGGAATTAGGATAGGTCAAGATGACTTAGATGAGCGAGGAAGCTTAATCTTAGTTGGGAGGAAATTATCTCAAATTGGACAATTTTTTTTTTTTTTTTGAACAAAAAAAAAAAAAAAAGGGTTAAACTGTAATATTATATGAATAAATTAGGTTATCGAATGATTCCATGTACCACCGATTCTTCAAGTTGCGAAGATGTATACTCTATATGTAACTTTTGATTTATTAGGGATGAGATTCTCTCCCCTTCCTTTTTCCCTTCTCTCCCTTTCCTCCTTTTATAGTTTTTTTTTTTTTTTTTTTTTTGGTTCCCTCTCTTTATTTTATTTTTTTTTACAAAGAAGAAATCTTCAGCGTTCAAATATGAGAGGTTGGAAGGAGAGAAATAAAAAAAAAAAAAAAAAGAAAGAAGAGGAGAGAATCCTTGTCCATTTATTATCAAACAATCAATTAAGAATTATTAATCAAATGAGCACAGATCATGTTTAAATGTATGATTCTAGTTGACTGATAAATGTCTAACAACATTTGGATCACTTAACCAGAATTCTTTGTGATTTTTCCAGTCGATTTTAATTTAGGCATTGCATCAACAGATTAGATTATTCCATTATTTAGTTACACATTTTGAGCATGTAGCAACGTAATCTTTAAAGAGCATTGCTATCTTATTCTATTGTCTTATTTCTCCACTCACTTTGATATGAAAATTTATTGACAGATTTAACCTCAAACAAGATGACGTTTAAGACCTAAACAAAACAAAGTTTTAAAAATAAAAAAGTGATAAAAGAGAATTCTTAATGTCACTAGCTACTAGCTAGCCACCACCCACCAACCATATTTGTTGGCAAAGAGGCCAAAGAACACTCAATGACACCAGGAACACTCAGTGACACCAAGAAATATCCAATCGTCCAAGTAAAATTGCAATCGTGCACCAGATTCCTCTTGCCCATTATTTCAAACTTGGACATTTTGTGCCAATCTCCTTGATTTCAACGATACAGTCATCAGAGAGCAGCCGGAGGAAGGAGACCTCGTGAGGACAACGAGGCTTTGTCTCTGTGCGATTGTTCTTGATAAGAACCGGTATGGATGCAAAAGAGAAGAGGAAAACAAATAGAGAGGGAGCAAAGAAATATTTGAGTCCATCCTTGCCGGACGTTCATGGTCTGGTGCGAAACTTGGGAGAGAAAGGGGTGTTTGTCGTCCCACGTCGAGTAGGTGGATATGGATGCTAAGTTCTTTGAGTTTCTCTTCAGTTTTTTGTTTTATTTTACTTGTTTCATATTAAAGAAATAGTACATCAAAGTTATTTTAGGAATCAAGGTGGGTGAGAAAAGAGCATTTTCATTTTACAATTTTTATTGATGGTTGGAAACATAAGGTAGGGTGAGGAAATAAGACTGGTGGGTGACATTAGCAGCACTCTTTTTAAATTGTGGACATACTTTTTGTGCAGCAAGAAAACTCACATCTAATTGATGTCGTAGAATAAGATCACACAACAGTCACATGACAAAATAATATCCAATTTATATATGAAAGTTTCCATCCCTCATATCACTGAGATCTATTGTGATAAAACTAAATACCTACTAATAGGTGGTTAGGTTGGTACAATATCAGTGATGTTGGTGGTAGACTTGCTCATCTACATGGGCCTATAAAGTTTATTATGATATCAGAGCAGTCTATTCTTTTGACACCTCATGGGTCCTATTTACTGAGTTTGCCTCTTTAAGTTAAGTTTTTGGAAAAGTTGTGCTAACTTCAATTTAAGAATATTGAATGACTAGGCCCTCAAAAAGTTGTGTTGTCTCCGATATAATAACTCGACCAATTCCCGATGAGGAATCGGTTTCCCTTGTGACTCCATGTGGAGTCAGTTGTGAGGAGGTGTGTTAGAGAATAGGATCCCACATCGGTTATAAACAATATAATATACAATTAATATATGGGAGTTTCCACTTTGATATCATTGAGACTTTTTGTAATAAAACTCAACACCTAATAATAGATGGTTAAGTTAAGACAATATCAATGATGTTGGTTATGAACCTGCATGTACAAGCCTATAAAGTTTATCAATTGACACTTAGCAACTGGATATATGAACCTCTCTTAAACTCTCAATGACTCTTAGTCCTCCTTGGTGCAAGAGAAATTGCAGTTGAAGTAGTACTAAATTACTAATTGGAATAAATGCGTTAGGTGCTTTATAATTAGACAGGAAGGCTCGTTGCTGGGTTCTTGTTCAACATGCATTGTGTAATATTGTCAGCAGTACGCTTGGCTTTTCTTCACTTCAGGGTGTGAATTCTTGGAAGTAATGTTACAATTAATGTACCCACAAACTCTGTTTCGTCTCATCAAATGAAGACCCCTCCGCACTACATCTACCAAGTAAATGTAAAACCAATAAGTCAAGTTGAAAAGTTTTCACATATGTTTGCCATGAACCATTTGAGTCAGCGCGCGTCCCCGTACACACACACATACAAGGATAAATTATACAAATCAACCTCAATTATGGATTGAACTATAATCTCATACCTTATATTTTAAAAATTACAATGTTATACCTTATCTTATGAATTTGTTGCAATGTCAGACATCGGTCAATTTTTCTATCAATTACTTTATTAAATGCTGACTTGACTTGAAACATGGCATACTTCCTAACACAACTGGATTAAAAAATTAATTAAATATTAAATAATAAAAATTAAATCTTTTTAAATATTTTATTAAAAAAAGAATAGGAGTCATTTAAGGGATGATGACCAATCCACCCTTCTTCCCCAGTACGCTTGCGTCCCGCTGCCACCCTCCTCCTCAAACCCCCACAACAGCAGCAACCACCACCACTACTACCCAAGGACATCGTCATACTCCTCCTTCGCTTCCTTCAAGGGCTGCTGCTGCCGCCCCTTTTTACTCTTCTCCTTCTAAGCACTCCTCGTCCTTGTTGTCAAGCCAAAGAAGCTGCCGTTCAATGTCCAGCAAGTCGGCGACCCAATCCCACCCCAACCACCAACCCCAACCAAAACCCCACCTCTGCCTCCCTCTCCCTCAGCATTCACATGCTCTTACGGTGAGTCCAAGTTCACTGTCATGTACCACGGGATTTCATTGGGTATGGTGAGCAACGAAGGCAGGGGGAATTGAAGGAGTGGCGGAGGAGGTTGAGGTGGAGCAGGTGGTGAGGTTGGGGTGCCCGGAGATCGGTATCGTCGGGTGGACTTATTGAAGTATCTATTATTATTGGTGGTAGGGTTTGTCTAGTTGTCATTGTTTAGTTGGTGATGGATAACAACTCATTGTCATCTTACTTTCGGCTAGGGTTAGCTGCTTGTTTGTTTACTTTAGGCTTATTTAAGAGAATTTGACATAGTACAGTCCATTGAGGAAGAATCCTTTACCAATCGTTTCCTTCGAAACTTGGTCCTGGCATGTCATTTTGTGACACTGAGTTTGATTGTTCGAGGAAGCCAGCAAACTTGCCGAGCATGGCTGAAGGAGTTTCATGATTTGTTGCTTCTTGTTTCTGTTGCAAGAAGTTAGCGAATTCATTTATGAAAGCAATGGGACTAGAGGAAGAGTTTATCACATTATTGGAGACATTGTCGCAAACAAGATTTCCTCTAGGAGTGTAGGCAGGCTTCATTTGGTTTCTTGGTGCTCTTCCATCGTCATTGAACTTAGGTTTAAGTTCTAGATAAAGAATCCAGCACTTCTCTTTTATGTGTCCAATACCTGTACGACCTATCTTCATACAGTGAGAACACTTTAAGTCTGGTCGTTTTCCCTTGTATGGTCCCCATGCTGCATAATCCGGTGCAGTTGTTTCGGGGATGATGTCATCCTTTTGAATGAATGGGAGCTTTCCACGTCCTTCAAGAGCGAGAGAAATAGCTCGTGACCAGGGCAGGTAGTTGAATTCGTTTAGAAGCACAGAGCTCAAACGTTGAATTGGATTGGTATCCATGGTTTCGTTTTTTGAAGTTTTTTCTGCTGGTATGGCCATAATGGCTCAACTGGTTTGGATTTGGTGGGTTTTTCGGAAGAACACAGAAGCAGGTCCAAGAGGAATCACTGCTCTGATACCATATGGACAATTTTATGTATATATCATGTATAAAATAGTTTACAAGATCAACCATAAATAAGAGAGGAATACAAGAAAGAAAGTGGATGAATGGTGCGGACAGGGATGGCAGCTCAGCAAGCATGAGCGAAGACCTGACCTTCACTATCTCTAACTTAAACTAATACCTAGCTTTTCATGATGAGGGAATATTGCTCTTAAATAAGCCTAAAGTAAACAAACAAGCAGCTAACCCTAGCCGAAAGTAAGATGACAATGAGTTGTTATCCATCACCAACTAAACAATGACAACTAGACAAACCCTACCACCAATAATAATAGATACTTCAATAGGACTGGGGAAGAAGGATGGGTTTGTAGAGTTGGGTGACTTGGGTCCCACAATTTTTAACTAATATTTAAATGATTTAATTTTTAAACTTTGATATTTAATTATTTTTTAATCTAGTTGGGCTGGGGAGTAGATCCTGTCTCAAGTCACATCAGTATTTAATAGAGTAATTGACAGAAAAACTAACAGATGCCTGATATTACAATAAATTCGTAAGATAAAGTATGATATTGTAATTTAAAAAAATAAAGTACGAGATTATGTTTCGAAATACAAACAAATATCTATACATACAACTTGTGATAAACTTTTCAATAGAAAAAAGTGGATGTCTCTATTAGACTAGGCCTTGATGAACGTAGGAATTGCAGAAAGAAAACACAACGGAAAAATCATAAAACGAATGGAGGAAACCCTAATAGGTTGAGTGTGACTAACGTTGATGTTGGATTGAATTATGTATGTTAAGTGCTTCAAATTTTGATATGTTACTACGAATCTAAATGCTAATTAAAAGCAACCTAAATGTCCACCATAAAAATATTTCAGAGACAATTTCCTTCGTACTTTTTGATGAATCCAAATGGCAACACCTTTCAATCATTCATAACAAGAGTTTGATTAATAAATAGAGGACATAAATCCTTAAACGAAAATTTTAAATTTTAATAGGATAAACTGCTAATTTAGTCTCTGAATTATCATTTGAGTGAAAATTAAGTCCTAAATTATTTTTTCAAAAAAATCAATCTTTGAATTATAAAAATCTTTCAATTACATCCCTAATATTAGATTTGAAGCTACTATATTCAATTTTCCTTCAATTTAAGTCACATTATTTGCATATGATATACATTAGAAAGTAGATTAATAATTTTTCATAAAGAAATAGTGAATGAAGTTAACTTTAGAGGGTAAATTAGACATTAAATTCACAACCTATATGAAATGTTAAGGGCATATAGGTGAGAAAATGACGGTCTTACATTCTAAAGTGTTAAGTGACTTGAGTTGACGAAAAATTGGATAAAATAACTTTAAATATAATAGTAGGGATGAAATTTACAATTTTTAATGAATTTAGAGACTTATTTTAATGAAAAAAATAATTTAAGAACTTAATTTTTACTAGGGTGATAATTCATGGATTAAATCAGCACTTCACTCTTATCAAAATAATATAAATTGTAAAATCTGCGTTTGACAGTTCAGTTGTATGTTAAGCCTTATTTTTCTGGAGAAGGATTCTCTACCCTCATATTCTCATCCTCTTCCACCCCTCTCCTCTCACACATTGTTTTTTGTCTTATTATCTCTATAAAAAAATCAATATAAGATGTTGACGTGGCTTAACTGTGACAGTTCAAATAGGAGGGCATGGAAGGGTAGAGAGATTAGGAGGGTAGAGAATCCTCCTCCTATTTTTCCTGCCAAATGTATGTTTGTTGCCAATCCTCGAAGTTATTGTACTGGATGGCGGCAACAGGCCCGCACTAGGAGATGTATTGTATGCCCTTCCCATCCCATAACCTTCACATCTCCTCCTATTTCTGTGATTACGGTTAAGTCACGTCAACATTTTATATTCCTATTATTTTTTGTCTTATTATTTCTATAAAAAAATTAATATAAAATGTTGACGTGGCTTAACCGTGACTACAAAAATAGGAGGGGATGGAAAGGGTATGAGATGGGGGAGGGCAGACAATCCATCTCCCCGCACTATGGCCAAAACCTAAGCCTAGAAAAGGGAAGTACATATATAGCAGCTTATCTCGGAAGCCTTGCCAGGCATGTATGTCGGCGTGTCTACTAACGGCGCTGCCACTGCGATCACGACGAAGAAGACGAAGAGTGTGGCGTCCACAAGCTTCACCAAAGCTCCCATTTTTTTATTTATTACAATTACACATGCTCAGTGGTCTCTAAATTGTATTGTATTGTGGGGAATATCAGACCGAGGGGATGTAGCTCAGATGGTAGAGCGCTCGCTTAGCATGCGAGAGGTATGGGGATCGATACCCCACTTCTCCAAATTTTCGGTACTTTATTTTACTCAAAATAAACTAACATACATGTAATGATTCATAACCCTTCTTAATTGTAAACTCTATTCTTTTCTTTTTTACACAAGTGGTAATGGTAAAAAGAGATACGTATTCAAGCACATGAATAAATACTCCAATCACTTGAGTTATACAAATTTTTTCCTTTTAATTTTTTTAGTACATACATGTCAAATATGGTAAATTTTTTTAAAGGTACCACGAGAGAGATGTTAATGGCTCGTATTTTGGATTTATCTGATTCATCATATTTGGTATGTGTTTTCTTTATTGGAACTTAGGTACACTCTTCGTATACATATATTTTTGAACTTACGTATTTTTATTGGAGAATGTTGGATCATAAATTGAGAATTAACTACAATACCTTTTTATTTTTAGTCGAGCGATAACATTAGTAAGTTAAATGTTAGATTAGTCACCATCGGAGTTTAAACCCACGCCGTCATGCAATGACACAACACATTTTCACCACTGTGGTAAAGAGTCACTTGCAACTACAATACTTACACGTATTTAATGCAATCATCATCTAACGATAAGATATAGTTATGTGAAAATATGTATTTAATACAATCATCATCTAACCATTGAGATGATGATTGTTTTAAATACATGTAAGTATCCAAATCTGAATTTTTTTACATCCAAATTTTTTAGAATGTTCGGAATCGGAATTTCTAATCCAAGTGGATCAACAGTGTTTTTTATTTCTTGGCTGACACTATGATATCCTAAGAAGCCTTCACTGGCATCAATTTCGTGACTTCGTTTGTATCATCTCCCCTTAGGGGTATGAATTTTTCTTTTGGCCACCAAAAAAATTCCCAAATGAACACCAACACCATGATTTGTGTTGCCGTTGGTTCATAACAATTCTTTCTCATCGATACATAAGAATTCAAGGTACATAGAGGTCTCCATGATGGTAACGGACTCACTCAGGTAAAAGAACTGAAAAACTAAAATGATATAAATTTTGATACAAAGATTTGAGTTGTAAGTTATTTTCCTGTACTTTGGTGGGTCGGTGCCTTTGCTTGTTCTTTAGCTGCTGGTTGTAGTAGTGGCGGTAGACGGAGGGAGCAGTCTGCGCAGTATGGCCAAACTGCAAAGCACACAGCAGGGTAGTACAACATCAACATTGGATTAGATGCCCTGCCGGACCATAACAGCTCTGGCATATAGCACCCCTGCAATTTTCACCAAGCTAGAAAATATGTAACAAGTTGAATAAACTAAGGATCTTTTATGATCATACCGTACATGTGAAAATGAATTAATTGTCAGAATTGCCTTAATCTAATTCTAGAAGAAGTCCAAAAACACTATCTTTATGATCGTCAATACCTAACATTTGGGTGTGACAGTTACACCGAAAAATCACTTTATACTTAACATCTCAATCAAAACTTATGTAACTAAATCTGAACTAACTAGAAATTGAACGGTGAAGAGACAGGCAATCAAAACAGATTAACCATGGTGATAAATCCATATAAATTGTTCAGGCTGCAGGGGTATGTATGAGTTTGTTACAAAACCATTAAGTAGCAAAATAAGCAACCAATTGAAGAATCAATCTGTTCATATAAATATAAAAGTACGAAAAATGTAGAAAATCAGATTGTCATTTTTAATATGATTATATGAATCTGGATACATAATATATAACATACTAAAGTAGCTAACTAAATTATCAAAGTTAAATCTAATTTAACATTGGAGCTTGGTAAAAATGATAGAGTAGCTAGGATTTCACCATGGTGGTGAAGGAGGAGGCGTCATAGAGCAAGCAGGCGTTTTGTACCAAGGCTTAGCTGCCAAAATCCCATACAATTTGGTAACGAGAAGAGGCCACTGCAGTATGAGTTCAACCCAAATGAGGCCAACGAAGAAATGAGGCTTCTGTTCACCAAGATAATCGGCAAACCCACTGACGTACCAGTTCTTGAGCTCCACCAGCGAGCTTGGGAAGAGGCTCTGAGTCAGACACAGCTACACGTCTATCAGCACCACATTCACCGCCGTTAAGGCGAAAATTACGAAGAGTATGGCGTCGATTATCTTCACAAAAGCACCTATTTATTAGGCTTTGTTTTGCTCTTCTTAGCTTGTGAAGTTGCAAAATTATATATCAGATATACTTATAAGGCACACTATGTTGGAAGGCTAGCATGGGTTATGAAAGTCTGCTCTCATTAAACTATATAAATTCTAAACGTTGGCATTTGTTTAATAAATCCATCACTAAAATCCATGTTAAATAATTTTTTGTTAAACAATTTGATACATGAGTCAAATTTGCTGAGCAGGAAGGTTGATTGATAAGGCAACTAATTTTTAAAGGTACAATCTTGATTTTTTTTATGGGAAGTGTTATTGGCACTCCAAAAATCTCATTCTACACTCTTAATAAGTGTATTTTTTTTCCTAATATAGAAAATTTGGAGTATAGAATGAGTTTTTTTGAGTGCTAATAACAATTCCCTTTTTTATATATTAATTATTATTAAAGGGAGGGGTTGGGTTCGAAACTATTACAATAATTTATGTGAAGATGAGTTTCAAACATGGGACGTATGGTGGAAACCAAACAACTTATCCACTAGAATATTGAATCATATGCATGGACAATCTTGATTAATATATAATCAGATAATGGGTAAATTTTTAAGCAAAACGGTCATACCTTATTTTGGTATTATATTGTTGTTATGTAATGAATGATTTAGAGTATTTTGTTAGCGCTTGATGACGTGTTATAATATAAATAGATTAGTAGTAACATATGGTGTAGCAGCTATGATTTAGAGTAAATATTGTTCCTTATTTTCATCAATCCATTTTCACCAATAAGAGCCAAGAGGAAAATTCATCAATAGAATTTGAGAACAAAAAAAAAAAAAAGAGTTCCACATTAAAATAACTCATACCTCCATCTATTGAATCTCATAGCTTGTCCTGGCAATCACAATGATTAACTCTTACGAAGTTTTTTTTGGTTCTTCGTTGAAAGACAGAACCAAAGCTCAACAAAGCGTATAATTAACCAGAAAACAAAAATGATAAAAATATTTGAGGTCTACATCATTTTCTTTTGTGGGGCGGTCCTTTTGGTTGTTCCCTTGCCGCTGGTTGGAGTAGCGGCAGCGGACGGTGGGAGCAGACCGCGCAGTATGGACAGAACAGCCAACCCCATAGCAGCGTAGTGCACATTCAACATTTTCTTAGATGCCTTGCCGGACCTTAACATCTCTGTTAATACAGCGCCCTGCAATTTTCAAGCCACAAAATATGTTACAAGTTTAAGAAATAAAGGACCCAATATTTTATAATCGTCAGCCATACATGTCAGTAGAATTAGTTTCAGTTCTTATTCTAGGAGGAGTTCAAGGAAACGCCAGATTGTCCCATTTCCTCTTCTTGATCTATCTACTGTTAAATAAAACTATAATGCTATTTATTCCAGATTACAAGTCACTTTGTTGAAACCTTTTAATAGGGAATGAGATCCACTCCGGATCTATGCGTCCATAGCCAGCGAACTGAGAGATCTAGATTGTTCAAGAGAGAGAGATATGTCACTCAGTATTACGGTCTGGTAATATTCATTTTCGTTTAGAAGTGAGATGTTTTAAGTTTGAATCTCGTGAATAGCGAATTCGATACCAAATTAGGTTGTCCATTGTGTGGTTTAGTCGAACTTCCCCTCCTCCTTCCCTATAGTGTAAAAATATTGATGTACTCAAAAAAAGAGAGAGAGAGAGATCTCAGTAGTTCAAATTTTTGAGTTTTTATGAAGTGAGCCAGTTGAATTTGCTAATAGGACTGTAAGATTAAAATTGAGTATTGATACATATCTCTCAGTCTATGGACTCCAAATACAAAAATCTAGAGTGGACCTCAATCCTTCTAACATAGGCGGGTCATATCCATGTATTTGAGACTCAAGTGCTAATATTTACACCACATTTACTCACTAGAAGTACCAATGATGCAATAAATGTGGTACAAAAGGATAGAAGAAGTTTACCATGGTAGTGAAGAAAGAGATGCCATAGACCAAGCAGGTGGTGTTGAACCAAGGCTTAGCAGTCAAAATTGCATACAAGTTGGCAACGAGAAGAGGCCACTGCAATGTAAGCTCAACCCAAATGAGGCCAACCAAGAAATGAGGCTTCTGTTCAACGAGATAATCATCGAACTCGCGAGCATACCAGTTCTTGATCGCCACCACCGAGCTTGGGAAGAGGCTTGGAGGCAGACACAACTGTGTATCTATCAACACCGCGCACACCGCTGCCATGGCAAAATTCACAAAGAGAAACCCGTCGATTATCTTCACAAAAACACCCATATTTTGATGCTGTGTTTTTCTCTTTCTCACAGTTTGTAATGCAATAGTGGATCTTGGAGATATTTGTATGGGCCTATTGGCACACCATCTTTGAAAAGCTAGTTAGGTAAACAAAGTCTGCTCTTATTAATATTATATAATTCCAGAGATCCATCACTAACATGCATGTTAAATTGTTAATTAGTTCAGCAATTTCTTATTGTTAGACAATTTTATACATATCCTAGAGTGTGATCCAGAAAATTGATTATATTCAAGGCAAAAAATATTTAAGGTAATATCTTGATTAATAAATGTCTTTAATGTGGTCATAGAACTACAGATAGCACTATTTAAAATGAAAATACCCTTTTCATTATATAGTGTTTTATCTGGCACTTGTTTCATACTTTTTCTCTCATACTGAAAACAAAAATGTCAACACCTAGTTAATCCCTCATACTCGCACTCTTAATGATCAAAACCAATCAAATTAATCTCAAGTCTCAACAAAGAAAGTAGACATGCGCATAACTAAGTTGGCGAGAATAATATGTTTTTACTTTGAACCCAGTTTCAACTAGATCTTAAAACAAAAAATGTCAACACCTAGTTAACCCTTCATAACTTACGTTGCAAACTAGATGTTAAAAAAAAAATACTTGTATAGGCACACCATCTCATGTGGTCTTTGTTTATTCACTAACTAACGTCCATGTTTCAGAAATGCATTTTTATTAGATAATTTGATACGGAAAGGTACAGTCATGATTTATATGGAGAGTCACACAATAATATACCAAAATGTTTGATAAAGGAACACTACTCGATAGAGTTGTAAAAGAATACTTGGGGAAAATACCATTCTACAAAAATACATTACATTTTGCTTTTAAGATATATTAATTTCCTCCGTACAATATAAAGTCTTAACTAGGCACGACTCAAATGGCAATCACAGTGATGAATTAATACAAACTACTCTCGCAATGAGATCGATTCACGATTACAAAATTCGGGTTGAAATTGGAGCGAGAGTCGGGTTTCTTTTTCTTGATTAAACTCTCTTCTTCCTGCCTGAAGCAGGTCTCTTGCCAATGGTTGCAGTATGCGTGGTTGATGAGTTGGGTAGCAGCCCACGAAGTATGGCTAAAACACCCAAACTCAAGAAACAATAGTACACCGTCAGTAGCTTATCAGGTGCCCTTCCTGACCATGTCAATTCAGCAAATATTGGCACCTGCATGAAAAATTAAGGGAGTAAATAAGTTGTATCATCTCAGTTGATTATTTTATGTGGATTTCTCCAACGCAAATGGGTGACATGGGTCTCGTGATTTCCATCAAAAAAATTATATATTAGGAAAAATTGTCAATTGAGATGATAGAAATAATTTTATTTGAAAAGATTACGAAACATGATAAAAATAAATAATTACCATGGAAGTGAAAAGAAATATTCCATAGCTGAAGCACGTAATGTTGAACCAAGGCTTGCCAGCCAAGATACCATAAAGGTTAACTAACACGAGAGGCCACTGGAAAATAAGCTCAACCCACATGATCCCGACGTAGAAATCAGGCATTTCGGTCATGAGATAGTCGCCGGACTCGCGAGTGTACCAATTCCTGAGGTCCACGAGAATGTCCGGGTAGAGATTGCGAGGGAGGCATGCTTGCGCTTCAATCAATGGCGTTGTGAAAGCGATCGCCAGGAGCAAGAGGAAGAGTAACGCATCAATGAGCTTGACAAGAACACCCATTTTTTGCTTTTTGTTTCTTAGTTTTGGAGGTTTAGCCTAGCTATGTTTGCGAGGAATGGAAAATAGCTAGCCAGGGAGAAATGAGAATGGTAGCAAAAAGAGGATCTTGGAACGTGAAAACTCAACATGGGGTGCATTTTATATGGGGTGTGTTGACTCGCTCACACAGGCCCCTCAAATGTTTGGGACATTCAAAATTGCTTGTTATCAAATGCACTTGGCAAATGAACATTCTCATTTTCCATCTTATATAAAATTAAAAATAAAACAACATTCTCATTTTCAAAAGCAACGAAATGAAATGGTGAAAAGATGAAGGCTTGAGGGGGTAAATTGAATGCCACCTTGAAAGTGTTCAGGTTTTTGGCTTGAAATGGACCTAAATCTTTATAAAGATCTTTGAAATTGGAAATCGATTATTGTCGTTTCTGAAATTGGTTGCTACAACTCAATTGGTACTTCTGTTATAATTTTGTCAATTGAAGCCCAAATTACCATCAAGCCTTTGTAGATTTTGCTACAACAGATTCTTGTGCTTATATGAGGAAAAAAAATAGCGATATAGGCAAGTTTGGATTCATATGACTAACATTTCCCTTTTCTACACAACTTGTTTTGAGTGTTTTTATTTATTTATAAGGAGATATCTACTTTAAACTAATATAAAATTAAGAGAAAAAATTAAACTAAACTGCATAGAAGTGTACATCTACTCTAGTTAATATCACTACAACAACATTTGCAAAACTTTGTTGCAAGTCGAATTGTCGATATTTTCTAATTACAAATAATGAAAAGTGATCAAAAGTCACATTGTCCATGTGAAACTCAAAAGTCACCACTTTACTCCATTTTGAGAGAGATATTTCAGTGTGACCTGGTACACAAAATGGTACACCACGTGTCATTATACAAATGGTGGGATATATGTACTAAAAAGTTAATAACTTAAAAAATAAAATTTCTCACCACTTCTATTAAAACACGTCATGTACTACTTGTGTTCCCGTCACAATTAAAAATTTCTCCCATTTTGATCTCACTTTACCCTCTATAACTCAAAAGTCACCAATTTATTCTCTGAACTCAAATTCATTCCACTTTGAATTGTGGACTCTCTCCTCTCCTTGAAATTTATAGGTCGCCTCTTAAAACATATGTGAGACTCAATACTCAATAAGACTTTGCCACATATACAATAAAGTTGATTACAAATTTTCATTAACATCCAACAGTCAAAGAATATTAAGTTTAAAAGAAATTAAAGAGATAAAAAAATTGATCAGCCACGCACCCAATTAAACTCACATTGAATTTAATAGATTTAAGGCAATGTGAAGCGAATTTTGAGTTTTATGTAGACGACTTTCAACTTTCAAGGGTAAAATAGGATCAAAATCGTTTGCAGATAGCAAAGTAAAGCAAACTTTGAGTTTCAAAGAATAAAATGACGGCTTTCAAATTATAGAAAGTAAAATAAGGTCAAAATCAAGTTATAGAATCGTAGATAAAAAATAAGCCATAATAAAATGAAATCACATAATGAAAAGCACTCACCAGTGAAGAGAACGACGCCGTACGGCCAGTTGTCTTACTATAGAATCTGGACCGAAAGCGCAGACGACTGAAGATTGGCTTGCAGACATTTTACCTTTTAACGATGAGCGAGACTCGACCGGTGCCAAGGAGAGAGAGCCCATGGGGGAGGCCGGAGGGAGATCATCGCGAACCGAAGGCCCACCGCTGCAATGACCGGGCGGAGGACGTGATCCAGGTAACCGAAAACCCTCTGGTAATTTTTCTCAAAATTCGAAATTAACATCTCTTATGCTTATGCAAGAATTGAGATATTCAGCTACATTTATGCACAAATTTCAGTTAACTTAATTAAATTTTTGAACTTTATGATAGGAATTAGATTCAACATTGGGTTGGGATTAAATTGTTGTTCTTATTGCTCTGTGTTTGTGGGTGAGCTTGGTTGAAATATTTTGATGGGTTTTTGGGAATGAAGAATTGAAGGCAAGTGATTTCCAGCTGAAGAATACTTTTGCCTGATCGCGAGTGATTGATTTAATTGTATGGTTTTGAGTTTAATTGTGTGTTTATGCTTTGTATAAGTTGAATTTTCAATTGAAATTATGGGAATTTCGCTTTTGAAAGAATTTGGTCATCCATCAAGGTTGAATTTAGGCCCTATAGTTTAAGTTCCTGCTAGTTATGGTAACCAGTGAAACAGACCAAAAGGTTTTGCCTTTTTCCCCCAATGGATCACAATGTTTGTACTTCAGGATTAGTGAATGTGAAGCAGGAACAAATAATAATTACATGACTTAAAAATGAAAAAACAACACTAGCATAGTACATCGGTGGTGAGGGAAGAGGGGGTTGCAAATGGTTTGTGGAAGTGAGGAAAGAAGAAACTCACAATTAAGAAGATTATTGTAATGCTGAACGTGTCTTCATCAAGTCTTTTTATTTAAGCTTGATTTTGGTGATATTCAGTGATAATCGTGTTGACACAGGACTTGGAGAGTATGTGATGATCTCTTTCTAGTAGTAACTTTCAAAGTTTTCAACTTCCCTTGCTTTGTGTAGTTGCTGCCAGAAAAATAATTTTAAAACGGCCTGAATACTTTTTAACTTTTGTTCTCTGCTACCGAGGATCCTAAGCAGTTCGAAAAATTTCTAGATTATCAATGTTAGTAGTGTTTCGTTCCTATTTGTTAGTTCATTTTGCCTGTTTCTTGTGTAGGCTTGTTTTGAGGGAAACCCATTTAAGACTGTTCCGGGGCCATTTAAGCTCTTCTGGCAGTGCATGCGATCAAAACCCGGGTATGATTGACCTTTAAAATGCTGCCCCAGTGTCTACAACAATGACACCTTGATTTGAGGGATCTTTTGTTTATTCATAATAATGTCACGTAATGCTGCATCTGTTACTAAATTCAATACACGCTCGTTTGGTAGAAAGGATTTGATTGGAAGGGATAGCCCTCAAAATTCAAAGCATTACTAAGGTAGATGAGTGATTTTCATCTTGAGGGGATTAGAAGAGGATTAGACATGAAGAAAACTTCTCCCTTCTAATCCTACCATTTTGGGGAGGATTGGAATGAATAACATTTCTTCTCGAGTAATCCTTCTCCTACCTCTAACTTGGTCACAGTTTTTCATTTCTTCATTCAATATACCTTGAGAATAGTGTCTTATCCGTTACAATCCAATCATATATTCCAAACGAGGCCTACATGTTATTCTCCCTTCTGTGATTCCCAGAGCATTTGTGTTGTTCTGCAGGGAGGAATCAACAGAGCCATTTACATATTTGCAGCTGGATCCCCCAACAAGAGAGGTGAAACTTGAGTGAAGCCGCCTTTGTTATCGGAATCAATCTCATTGTCTCCAAAATTCCAATTTTTGTCATCTTTTCTCTTTATAACATAATATCGGAGCGCAACTAAGATTACGGCTTCCAATGCAGTTGAGTTCAGCAGCTTGTTTGAGTTTTATTTGAACCATCAACCATCAACTTAATGTCATCTTTTCTTATAATATAAGCATTTGTGGTGGTTCTTTTCTGCACTGGAAGTGTAACTGTCGTTCAAACGATTCAATAGTGTTGTCTGCCGCACTTTATAAAGTGCCGGCTATTCTTTATCTTAAAGGCTATAGAAATCTAGATGCACTAATGCTGTTCTTGATATGAAATATGCGGATTTTTACTGTGATTTGGATGATCAAATATATAGACTGCAATTGTATCAAAAATTCAGTGATTTTATTTTCTTCTTCGAACTGTCTATAACTGTTGAACAAAACTTTATTCATATGTGGAGATGTGGGCTGTCCGCCTCTCCCTTTCTCCAAGTCATGAAATGTAAGGCAAAAGAAAAAAGGGTCATGAAATGGGGAAAAAACCCGAATCGTTATCGGACTGACGATTACGGCAACTCCAGCCTCCGGGGACCGACCAGTTGACTCCTTGTATCTCTGGGGAGCAGAGAAATCAGAGAGATCCAGCTATCTCTACAAGAATACAATACTAGAAATCGATGATGGGCTCTCCGATGGTCAGATTGCGCTCCACTGTCCATGGTAAGTCGAAGAGCTTGGCCGTTATGAATTTGAAGATCTTGTTCACGTTTATGTTGTATGTTGCACTCGAAAAGAATAGCGTCGCGTTGAAGGCCTTTGCATATGCTCTTGCCTGCATTCACATTTTGACATGAGAATCAAACGACAACTTCCAAAATATTCATTTTGCTCTTCAAATGAACATCTTAAAACAGGAGCACAAATTTCTTTCAAGGGTGCTATGCATTACTTATGTTTGCAGTAACCAAAAGCATTTCTGGTTACGATAACATTCTAGGTGTATACAATTAGGAACTGCTTTAAAAAAAAAATTGAGGAACTTGAGAGAATTGGAGAAATTTTGTAGTACATTTTATGACTCAGTTTGAAAGTACTTTTAAAATGACTGAAAGCGTTTTTAGTGAAAATGTTTTGCACTTTCAAAAACACTTGAAGTGCTTTCTCCAAGAAGCACCAATTACGTGCTTCTTACAAATGTACTTTAAGTACTTTTTTCAAAATTTACTTGCATTTTTATTAAGGATTGGTACTAAAAATATTGTCACAAAAAACGCTTTCAACCATTTTTAAATGCACTTTAAACGAGTCTTTAAACATTCACAAATCTCACATCTCCCCAATTAGAATTTGAGGAAATTCACTCAAAACTTGACATGGAATCTCTAAAAATTAATTAAACTCTAAATTCATGAATTTATAAGTTCATTCAAATCTCTCATAACCCCGATCCAATACACTTATTATTAGTAAAAGTTTATTCTAGTTTTGAACTTTTGACAGAAGTGCTTATACTTTTGAAAGCACACCAAACAAACCGTATTGGAACCAAATGAACACTTTAAAAGGCCATGACAGGTGGTTGAACACATTACTATTTCATGTTGGTGGTTGGTTTTTGTCCCCAAATTGAACTTGCGTGCAAGTCTTTAGGCTTTAGCTTGCTTTTCCTGTTGAGCTTTTTGACCTGGATGTCTCCAACTTTTCCTTATCTTTATCCGTGTTTTTTTTCTTTCTAGAAAGGTTGCTTCACCAGCCAAAAATAAATAAATAAAATTAAGTTCTAGAAGGATTACATCTAGCTCATCCTAGATGATTAGGCCCCCTAATCATTGATGTTCTTTGACTAAACACATTTTTTAAATAATTTAGGGTGTTAAGTGTACCTTGTGTTAACCATGAATTAAATTCTTTGCAAAGAATTGACACTGATGTCTCAAACTTGGAAGGATTGTTTATTTAGCAATTAGTATGCGGATTAGTAGGCTAGTCGGTTAGGACAGTTTGCTCGTCAGCTAACTTCTTATTTCAGATCTCTTTCCCATTAGTTTAGAATACCGCCTTACGAAATTAAAACAATATATGCTAATTGTTTATTAAGAAACTTCCTTACCTGACTTGCAATTGTCCATTGCAAATCTATAGGGAGCTGGATGAAATCATCGAACTTTGTTCCAATTAATATTGGGATTGCCGTCTGCAAATCGTGAAAAAATAAAATTACAATTGAGAAAAAAATTTGATTAATTTTGGAAATTAAGATAATGGAATGGATTTGTAGTTACCTGATTCCATTTCCTTGCTTGGTGATACCATGTTATGACACTGCAGACAATTAAATTCCATGGTTAAGAATGCTAAATAAAAATTAAAACAGGATTAAGAAATCAAAAGCTGGAGATTGTGCTCAGAAATTCACCTATTTAACGTACACCGACTTGTTAAATCAAACATGAACAAAATAGCTACGGAGTCCTTGCATGCAACGGGAATATTATCCTGGGATTTTACATCACCTGCACCAAAATTAAAATATAATTATTACAAACTGAATGAAATATTAGATTTTAAAACGAAGATTAATTCATTAATTAGATTATAATTATTGGTACATACCTCCAACTTCCCAAATACTATAGGAAATCCTTGCACCACGGACCAACAATGTCTTATCCATGGAATTTAATCCTGCGGTGTCTGTCTCTCCTCCCTCTTCCTTCTCATCATCTCCTACGTACTTTACCTAAGCAACCAAATAAATTCAGTAAAAAAATATGATAAAAAATGAAAATAAAATGAAGAATGAGAATGTGACATGATATGATCGAAACACAATTCATGGTACCAATCATATGACATACAAACACATACAAAATCTGTATCATAAATGATTATTTTTTTTTCGGTTGAAAAAATGTTAAAACCAAAAATACCAGAGGTTGATGCACAAGATTGTATGAAATCTCTATCTATACGAATGGAGAGATTACCACAAAGCTAGTTTTTCCGATTTGGCTGTCTCCCAAGAGGCTGATCTTTAAGGGCACCAAATCCGAGTTGTTATCACGGTGGCTACTCTTGTTACGATGAAGTTGATGACACGTGAGGTCCCTTGATTTCGAGGACGGCGACGAAGGCGCAAAAGTGGAAGAAGGGGTGTCGTTCGATGAGGACATGGCGGCCGAAATGGGCAGCATCCTGTACCGGACTGGCTTTCCTAAACAACACATGAGCAGCCGGTCCATGACGCGGCGGACGCAGCGGCGGAGGACGAAGACGCGGCGTCTAACTCTTCTCCTGAGGCTGAAGTGGTGTACCATTTCTTCAACAAAAAGCAACTATAGTCAATCAATCTTCAAACTTGGAAGAAACAACGGACGGTTGTGATTGTGGCGATCAAAGGTGGTGATGGTGGTTGTGCGGATGGCCTCAACAGCAAGTGAGCGGCTCTTGTTCTGTTTAGGCCATGGAAAATGAAAAGCTAGCTTCTATTGCTCTCATACTTTCATGACTCGTGGTATTTTTAGAATATTTGCTTTGTATTGAGGTAACATTTTCTAATTTCATTTTTTTATTTTTTTATTTTGTCCAATTTTCCATTGCTTTTTTGCTTTTTTTTCAGTTACAACCACCTTTTGCTATCAATGTGACAACTTTAACGGGACAGTTGACCAGTAATAGCATGGACATAATCCCAGAGAAAAATACTAGATAAATCATGTTTTTAGACAAGAGTAATGCTTGGGAGACTTAATTTAGAGGTTAAATTTTAAAAATTAAAGAATATAGAAGTTAATTATTGGTTTATTAGTTAAGCGTTGATGGACATGCTCATTTCTATTGATGACACATCATTTAGTTTGTAATTTTAGTCTTCAAATTTAGTCTCTCTAGCATTACTCTTTAGACTATATTTTGTAGAATATATATAATATGACAGTTGATAGTTGAATTCATTTTTAATGAATTTTTAAATAATGAATTCAACCATCAACTGCCACATCATGTGGTTTACAAAATATGGTTTAAGTCAATAGTCTCTCTAGCATAGTTCAAGTAAATGTGGTATACAAAATAAGTCCTAATTGCCTTCTTCCAATGCTACACGTATGTTGGTTATGTCTACGTGTGTGACGATGACACAACTATACATATCAATTAATGTATTATTAGGAGAGTTTTTTAAAGTATCAGGTATTCAAGGCTACTTCACATGTCATAATACAAGCGGAAGAAATATATAATATTTTTCGTATCCCTTCACTTATTTTATGACATGTGATGTATCCATTTCAATGCTAAACACTTTATAAAATTTCTTGTATCATATTATTATTACTGTTACATCGAAAAATTTCTTGTAAATTTGCAGAGTGACGGTTACAAACTCTTGTATTGTACTATTATTACCGTTACACTGAAAAGTTTCTTGTAAGTTTGCATAGCGACGGTTACAAACTCACAATTTTTTGTAATGGGTTTTATGAGATTATGAGTTGTATGTATTCCATGTTTATCTTAAGACTTTATTATATCCGACTTAGTAATGAGTTGTAGAAAAAAGAATTAGGTTACTTTAAAAACATAAAAGTCTAAGTTTTTGCTTTTTTGAAGTAGCTCGAGTGACAGAAAAATGGTAAGATAGGCTTATAGTAGATCTGGTGTTCGATTTCTTCAAATCCAATCGAAAAGAAGAGTTAGAATAGGAGGTATGCATAACTAAAACCATCAATTTCTTCATTCTTCATGTTTCTGTTTGGTTTCTGTCGAGTGATGTTTGATTGACACCAAACATGTCACATCCTAGCTGGGGGGGGGACCACTTCCTGGGCTCGCTCCACCACCGTAGCACGATATTGTCCGCTTTGGCCCCAACCACGCCCTCAAGGTTTTGTTTTTGGGAATGCACATGAGAACTTCCCGATGGGTCACCCATCCTGGGAATGCTCTCGCGCGCTACTCGCTTAACTTCGGAGTTCTAACGGAACCCAAAGCTAGTGAGCTCCCAAAAAGCCTCGTGCTAGGTAGGGATAGGAATATACACATAAGGATCACTCCCTTGGGCGATGTGGGATGTTACAATCCACCCCCTTTAGGGGCCCAACGTCCTCGTCGACACACATGCGGCCAGGGTTAGGCTTTGATACCAAACTGTCACATCTCGGCCCGAGGGGTGGACCACTTCCCAGGCCTGCTCCATCACCGTAGCACGATATTGTCCGCTTTGGACCCCAACCACACCCTCACAGTTTTGTTTTTGGAAACTCACATGAGAACTTCCCGATGGGTCACCCATCCTGGGAATGCTCTCACGCGCTACTTGCCTAACTTCAGAGTTCCAACGGAACCCGATGCCAGTGAGCTCCAAAAGACCTCGTGCTAGGTAGGGATGTGAATATACATATAAGGATCACTCCCCTGAGCGATGTGGGATGTTACAAAACAGTTGCTACCAAAGGATTTGTGTTACTTCAATGTATAGTCATTGATTTATGTTTGGTTTCTTGTAAATTAAAGAGCACAAGAAAATGGATGTACACCTAATCGACTTTTGATAACTATGTACTCAAGTAGTAACAAGTAACCAATATTTTTCAGATCTAGGGCAATACAACCACCTTTTTTTAATGGTGAAATGTTGTGGCGAAGCTATCAACTGGTTCTTTTCTTTTTTTTCTTTTTATTTTAAAAAAAAAAAAAACAACAACAATCCTTGTTCGAAACAGAATCCCAAAAGACCAACGACATTTTTGTGATGAACGCGAGAGAGCAACTCAATTTCAGTCTTGAACTCGAGGCCTCCCTGCATTGATCCTTGCTGAGCTCTTTTGATTGCTATCACTTGTCCATCAGAAAGCATGCCCCTTTAAGCGTAAGTATAATTATATAAAATGGCCAATTTGAATTCAAGTTCAAGTAAGGTCTTTTATTTCGTAACTTACCAACTACCAAAAGTGCATTGTTCAGAAAACGTACCGAATCATAGTTGATAAATTATACCAGCAACGGTTAGGATATAATGATCAATAATTAAGTGGTTGGTACAATTTTCAACCAGTGGCTACTTACTCGGATGGGAAATCATGAATTGTAGTCAATTTATTATTGGCTTTTTAAGTAGGGAAAATTGGAATCTCTTGCAGTTTTTCTATATCATTTAGATTAAACATCTGTACCTTAATTTCATAAGTGCTTTGACCAATAGTTACTTCTATTTTTTAAAATTAAAATACTTTTTGAATTTATCCTCTTATCTGCATGATGCATTTTTCCTTATTTGGTGTAGATATTAGTAATTAACCTATATTTTCTCTTCTTCCAAATATGTTTTTTCGATCACAACTTTTTTTTTGGTTATGCAAACATTTAATATTATTTCTTTTTCCAAATGTTTTTTTTTCTTTTTCAAATAGTTGGTGATCAACATAAAAACTCTGTGTAATTTTTTCAATTTTTTTGTGAAATTATATTTTTTTTTGTTGTTTTTTTAAGTATAGTTGTTGACAAATTATTATTAGGTACAATAATACATTACGTATATATTATCTGCATGTACATTTGAATTTACAAAAACCATTAATTGATACGTTTATTTGCAATTTTGGTACATTTGATTTGATACTTATTGTTAATATTGGTACATTATTTTTAAGGAAAATTAATGAAAATGGCTTGAAAACTTTGAGTTTTAACGACAATGACAAAATAAAGAGTAAAGTGAATAGTACTAGGATTGACTTTTTAGTGTAAAAATGTGGTTTTTCGTTAAAGTGAACTGTACCGAGAGCTTTTCGTTAAAGTTCTCTTATTTTTATTTTTTACACATTGTGTATTGGTATGCTTATATTATTCTCAATTCCATTTTCTCTTAATGTACAAAAAAAAAAAAAACTTATTTCTATACATTTGATTTTGGGGGATTTAAAACTATTTTAAACTATTTTGGAAAGAAAATATCTTAAATTGTAGATAATTATTGCTAAATTGTAGCATTATTGTGAAAATAAATTGAATCTAACCAACTTTTTTTTTTTTTTTTACAATTATCTCTAACGGAGGAAAGTGTAATCAAAATGCTAGATTATAGGAAATTTGTTACAATATAATGTGCACATAGCACCAAATTTATGACAAAAAAAAGTTTAATCAAATCACTGAAAGACATGGATGATTGATTTAGAAAATTCAAAACTAAGACACCTATATTAAATATCACTTTTAAGTATTTGGTTCCGGAATATAATGTATGAGGTCTCAATCTACTCACACATATACCACGTGTTAATCTACAAGTTCGTATAATTAAAACACGCAATTATACTAACCTGAATTCTGATATTCATCGATATCTTCTTGATTCTCTTAGGTTCTACACGCACGCTCAATAGTAAAACTCTTTTAATATTTTATTCATTTGTACTCAATGAGTATTACGTAGCGCAAAACACTTAATGAGACAGCTCATCATAATCATTATTAACCTATACCTTTCTTAATGAAGCTTAAATATATCGAGCAATCCCTAACTTCGATCTCCTGTTTTCACTAACCTTACAAGTGCCGTAGATGTTTAGTTAAAATTCTTACTAATTAAATTTCGAAGCATTCTCAAAGTCACCACGAAATCAAGAGCTCGTTTTAAAGTGTTTTTAAAATGACTTAAAACGTACTTTAAATATTTTTTCAAAATTCACTTGTTTTTTTATTAATAATTGATTCCAAAAACTCTTTTAATCATTAAAAAAAAAGGAGTTTTAACGAAAAGTTCGTGGTACTGTTTACTTTAACGAAAAACCACATTTTTATACTAAAAAGTCAATTCTGATACTATTCACTCTACCATTTATTTTATCTTATCGTTAAAACTTAAAATTTTTAAATCTTTTTCATTAGTTTTCCTTAAAAAAAACACACTTCTAGACGAATCTAAAGCGGCAGGCAACTGCACTTGTATTCAAATCCAAATTTAATTAGTATGGTCCATGCACACGTGGCTAATTAAGCAATAAAATGGGTTCCCAATTTCTAGTCACTCTCATCCCAAGTGTTGACGTGGGGGCGACGACACGTACACGTTGACCTTCTTATACAGATATGCAGATTGCAGAATCCCACGTCCGTCCATCGAGCTGTATATAATATTTCAGGGGACGTTGATGTATGCCTTGATTATTCTTCATCACGTTGACGTCTTCCAGCGGCTTACATTTGGATTACACAATATTTGGCATGCCTAACGTATCTAATATTAAAATAATTTTGTTAAAGAACCTAACTCAATTGATTAAGTACTTTAAACTTAACCTAGCAATCATAATGTCGGTTTGTATTGATGACTTAATATGATTTAACTTTTTTTTTTTAATATCTTTATATAATGATTAAGAAAATTAATCATTCTCCTTATGATATGTGTGAGTAGCGAAATTTTTTTTTCTTAAAGGAAATCAGCTAGTGGCTTCATCACGGCTATCCATTCTTTCGGGGTTCTGGAAGATCCACAAAAGTATTCTAGCCTTCTCTGACCACCATCGTGCGATTCATCAACGACAAAAATTGAATTCAGGACGTGCCGTGTAGAATACAGGTCTGAAATTCGCCCCCAACCATTGGGCCACTCTGTGATGATTTGAATGGTGAAAATTTGTTAATTGCAACTAAGAAAGCATCGAGCTGTACTATTTTGAGTGAACGCAAGTATTTTGGATATAATTAAAGCTTTTCAACCGAAATAGTTCCTGTAATTAACAAAACTTCTTGTTTTGATCCTTGAAATTTGAAATTGATAGAAGTGGTCCATGTGTTTGCCCACGATCAATCATCTTGGTCTCCTATGAAAAATCTTTATTAAATAAAGATAAAATGACAAAAATCTAATTGGAGCCATTGTTTATTAATTGAGGATATTTTTGTCACATTGATCCTTATTTAACAAAATTTTCATGGAATGACCAAAATGATTGATGGTAGACAAACTTAGAGACCACTTCTATCGATTTCAAATCTCAAGGACCAAGTGAAAAGTAATGTCAATCTCAAAAATCATTTAACAAAAATTTTTAAAATAATAAAAAAAAAAAAAGCCTATAATTAAACACCGCCTAACGATTAGTAAGGGAATTGATTGATGGTACCAAAAGAAAATTTGAAAAAAAAAATATGTTAATGGTTGGTTTTCCTTTAAATTTTGAAATATCACAACAGTATTTCAGATTTGTAGGTTGAAAAATACTTTTCACTATAGTATTTGGAATTATGCACATCAAATAATCATGGAGAAATGATAAACACACACTTTGTCTTACACTCATGTTTAATCATATTCTTGTTTTAGTCATATTTATACAATTTATGGCCAAAAATAAAGAAGAATATCTGAGAGGCTAAAAAAGGTTTGTGAAAATCATCTTCCTAATTACTAACATAATTACTTATCTGTAAAGAAGGAAATCATAAATCAGGACTAATTAATCTGGTTTCTGGGTTTTCAGATTTTGAAATACAGGTAGGCCACCAGCAGTCTAGCATTTCAGAGATTATTATTATTGTATACATCTTAAATTAGTACACTCCAAAATAAAATAACCTTGTAGCACCATCAACCTCAGATGATTGAGGCAGACTTCCAACTCGTTTTCTTGATGGAATTAATAGTATGATAAACTGCATGTTAGGATGTTCCAATTTCAATTCATGTGTCGTTGTCATGACTAACGTGAGAAAATAAAATAAAAATACAACTTACGAAAAAAAATAGTAAACTTGGATGGTATGGAACCAAGTGCTGCCAAGATTGATGAAAATAATACACTTGTTCCTTCATTAGTTCGAGGGGAAAGCGAAATGTGGGTTAGGCCAATTAGCTAATGCAGCGTGCCATTTGGCATTTAAGTTTGAATCTTCCTCTCCGAACACTAGAATTTACAGTAAACCGTAGAAAGGTTTCAAGCCAAACATTCTATTCACATATTCAAGGGAAATTTCATTTCACTAGGAAAAATGGAAAAAGATTAATCCACAATTCCTGGAACTCTCTCCTTCGGTTGAAATAAGGAGTAAGAGCATTATTGTTTAAGATACAAAATGGTCTAAAACTAGCAAATTTTTCTTCTCATTCTATAAACCATGCAATGTTATTCTAAATACCTAGCTTATGGCACAAGGAGTGAAAATAATTAGTATAAAGATAAAATTTGATTAACAGAGTTGGTTTTACCGCCTGAATGCCGAGGGAGCACTGCAGAATCAACCAGCCGAAAGCAAATCTTCCTCACGAAGGGAATGCAGCCGCCCATCAGCGCTCGGGCTAGCTTCGTGCTTACTATCACTACTCTTTCGCTTAAGCATGTGCTTGATCTCCGCTTCTTTCTTATCTACAAAGACCATAAGACCCTTGAAACTGGTTGACCCAAGTGACCGTCTAGATCTCGTGTTGGTAGGTCCAATCTCCTCAGTGTCTGCTTCCACGGGCTCTGGGGTAAATCTGCGGTATTGACAAAGGATTCTACAGAAGAACACCGCAAGAGCAAGGAAGCATGCAATACCGCAGATAAGAAACAGGCCCCAAAAGCTTGTTAGAGATAGCTGGTCTGCATCAATTTCAGTGAGTTGAGTAGAGCACTCACTGTGCGTAAGCCACTTATTATGGATCTTTTGTAGATCACCGTTCTCTGAGAGTTGAAGAATCGCAGTCGACAAGTCAACTGCAAGAGGAGAATCCCTTTGGAATGCCTGAGACAAGGAAACTAAATATGAGAATAAAACAATATTGTGGCTGTTGTGAATTCCTAACTGACAAATGCATCATTCAATAAATTTAAAACCGAAACACAGAATTTTTAACGATAATGTTAAAGATCAGCATTTCATTGTCAGAGTATTCATTTTCTCAAATCTAAATGTATAAATACTTACGAATCCCCATCCGCTTTTGGTAAACTCCTGCCCTACGGTCCTGAATGCGCATTTGGTGTTGGACATGAACAACTCAATGTAAGGAAGCTCATCAACGATGGCAGCTACCCCACCACGTCTTGGTCCATCTGTGAGGGCTTTAAAATAGGCTTCCATGTCTTTCAACTTAACGAGTCTAGATTCTGCTATGTTCATCTCATCAACCAAATACCTCCAAGCGAATGAACCGTCTTGAACTCCGATTCGATCATTACTTGATATCAAGCTGTCAATCCCTTCAATCCGTGACGTCAGCTGTTGCACCGTGAGAATTGAAGTCAAACTAGCCGTGTAGCTGGAATTGATAATTAACACTACAAATAACCATATAATCAGCACCAGCCGTCCCAGGGTGCTCACAGTGTTCTCTCCTGCACCAAGTCCAAGTCGCAAAGGATATTAGTAGATAATATTACGAGTTGCATTCACGAGATAGAGGAGGATTAAGCATGAAGTACATACTGTGTGAGAAAAACATTGTGGAGAAACTAAACCTGCAAATCAAAAGCAGTATCAGTAAAAGTACTCCTATAGGCACTTATCAACGGCGATAATGATGTAAAACATACTAACCAAAAAATGGTCATGAGCTGTTGGCTCGGTGGACCACGGAACTCATGATTGATCCGGTGCTCAAGAATCCAAACAACAGCTCCCACTAAAAGGAAGAAGGCACCTGTGACCAACCACATCTGATAAGTAAATGGCTTGAGGAAAGCCCAAGGGTTTGATTTTGCCTCTTTGACAGGAACAACTACAACAAGTCCCGATTCCATGTAAGGCTGCGTAAAATCAACTATTCTTGTCCTATTAGTAGTAATTGTAACATCTCCAACAGCTGCATCAAAGTTCTGAAAAAGAAAAAGGAAATGAGCAAATCAAAGTTCTGGTTAGACAAAACTGTATATAAAGGTGATTCTGTTCACCTCTAATCCAAAATGCTAAAATTTAACCTAGATACTCACATTTTGCGCAACCTGGGCTACAAGACTGCTGTACTCAGGATTCCTTTTACCATCTCCATACAACATATACGTCCGTGGCACAGCATACGGCAACAAGTTTACAGCAGCTTCAAAGACATCAATACAGTATCCTCTGACCCCTGGAGGGCTCTTGTCTTTAGCCACAAATTCTTTGTAACTTACTCGATAAGGCACTCCAATTCGCAGTGGCCTACCATTGTTGGGAAATACCCATCCCCGAGGTGTAGCAGTGACTTCACCAGGCCATATAACGCTATAAAGTTGAGCAGTGGTATTCCTATTGGACGGCTTCTTATATAATCTCTCTGGAGCAATGACTGAGAGACCAGTAGAATTTGACCAATAGCCAACTCTACGGGAACCAGTTCCTCCAATATTCAGAATGTCATAAGCTGGACGAAGTAGATATTTATCTTGATCAAACTCAATCTGACCACTTATACCTGTGAAGTTCATCTTAAGAATCGTCTGTAGGTATTTTTGGCCTCCATCAAAAATACGGAGTGATGTTAAATGCAGTGTGCTTCGATTTGTGTCTTTCAACCTTGGGTCATTAGAGAAAGATACATTCCCACCTTCGTTGAAGAAAACATCAAGAGCACGGGCTGCTAGCCAAATAGAGTCGTATGCATAGAGCGCATAAGAATTGAAGCTTGGAGTCCCTTCATGTTTCAATTTGCTCCATCTAGACATAAAGCGCTTTTTGAGATCAGTATCTGGGGTATGATGACGAAGAGCAACAACCCCTTGTAAGAGATTCATTGTGTCGGGGCCAGGGGGATTTAGTGAATCTAAATGAGAAGGAAGCCAATCCGTTGCAATCCAGACATAGCCACTGGTCATCATTCCAAGTGACTTGGCAATGGAAAAAATAGTTAAACCGGAGTCGGGATTAACATGTACAATATAAACCCGAGATTCCATGAGGTTCACTCCCACCAACAATTCATTGATATCGCTTTTGAGGGCTCCAGGAGAGAAGGCAGCCTTGTATGAGATCTTAGAACGCTTCGTCGCCAAGGCATCGCCTAGTATGGAAATCCCATTTCTGCCATAATCATCATCTACAAAGATTGCTATTACTTCTCTCCATCCAAAATACTCAACTAAATCAGCAACTGCATGCATTTGAAATAAGTCACTCTGTGTGGTTCGGACAAAATATGGGTATTGCAGAGCAGCAAGGGAGGGGTCTGTTGCTCCAAATGATAGAAGTGGTACATGGAGCTCATTAACAACATGGGATATGACATGAGCTATTCCGGAGGATTGTGGGCCGATTGCAGCAACCACATCATTTTCAACCAGCTCCAGAGCTGCAATGAGAAAGACATCACTTTAATTTTTAGTTTTAAGACAGAGAGTGAGGCATGGATAACAATAATATCTATAAATTTATCCGTTCCGACACAAGGACATGGTAATGCCAACAAAATTCGAACTACAGTGCTCAAGCAGGAAGAATCATACAAAACAATCCATTTACACATCATAATGCAAATACATAGAACCAAGGACTAGTATTTTGAGAATCTGATCATCTAGCATTCTTAACAATAATGATACGCGCTTAGAGCTTTTAGCAGGAAAAAAATTCAAAACACGAGTACGAAACAAAATATGCAAACAAAATATGCAAACAAGAACTACGAGACTCAAGATATCCTATCAACATTACAAGCTACAGCAGCTAGGATTGAATTTTTTGGGTAGGCCTTTCGTTTTTTAAAACACGCAATGCCAGAAATCTTAACTTTTCTGGCAACAAAACAGAAAAAATCATCATTATGATGGCAACTAATTTGATGAATGAAATCAGTAGCAGCTTGCTCTAAAATCTGGTTTCTTATTTAGTTGGAGCTTGTTTTTCCACTCCCCAAAACTGAAGGAAGCTGCAACTTAGTAGACTATAAAAGAAGCAGGTTGTAGTTCCATACATGCTTTAGAATCAAGTTGCAGGAAATACCTTCAACAGTTCCAAGAAATCCACTGCAATTCGTGTCATGGAGAATAATCTTCAATTTTGTCCCGCGAAGAACACTTTGATCAGAATTGACATCATCAATTGCAGCTAAAATTGCTGGTTTGGCTGCCCTCCCAATAACCGAATTGAAAGTAAACAGAGCTCCAATATTCAGAGACCTCGGCCTTGCAGACGAATGCGTAGCATTTTCTGTCCCAGCCATCACTTGCATGGACACCCACATGCACAAGATCAATGTAAGCAGTGTTCTTGTCTTGCATACATGGCCAGTAGGCCTGTTCATCAGCAAGACCTCCATGCCTACAGAAATCTCTGCAACTGCTGGTCGAAAACTTGTCAAGTCTTCAGCTTGGACTAGGCAGTGAATCAAACATAACAAAGAACTGTAAAGAATGGCAGATTGAAGATTAACATCATGGGTTCCAAAACTCTCGGAAGATAATCCAAATATATAATTTACCTTGAACACCAAGATTTTGCAGCAAAAACCCAATTAAAATTCCACTTTAATATTGTCTTAGAACACCTTGGATTCTTGAAATTGATACCCAAATGGGAACCAGAAGAATAAGCTTGAACATGGGTTTTACTCAAAACCTCCTATTAAAAAATAATAATAAAACCCATTAAAATCCTCTTGAATAATGGCTTAGACCACCTGAATTCTAAAAATTAATACCCAAATGGGAAATGGGAACCAGAAGAACAATTTTAACATGGGCTTTACTCAAAAACTACCATCATTACCAAAACAAGCCAGGAATCTCAATTCCCAAACAGTATAACATACCAAATATTTATGTGAACAAGTTGGTGAAGCAAATCACATGTAGCACATAAAAGTACACAAAATTAAAATAAAACAAAATCAGCCTTAAACAAAAAGATTTTCCAGTAGAAGTTGAGTGGAAGAAGATAGCATTTTTAGATACCTGAAGAGCCAAAGTTGGGTAAACGTAAAGCTTTAGCTTTCAACAGTTTAAAGACCGAAAATATGCAGCTGCATATGCAGTTTCTCTCAAAGTCTCAAACCTCTGTCGTCCCACAACAGTCTTCCAAGCACAAGTAAAGAATCTACTTATGGCTTTTCAATTTTGGTATATTTATTATTTATTTTATGTATGCAGTATGCATCATATTATTGGCCATCCGCAAGTTGACATTTTAGTGGCTCTGATCAATACACGTCAAACCAAAATGGTAATAAGGTTTTTCAGACATAACTCTTCTCTTTAGTTTTTGAGATTCAAAATCAATAAAAGTAGTCCTGACTTTGTCTACGGTCAATTATTCTAGTCATTTCGTGAAAAATTTCTATTAAATTAAGCATATTTTTGTTTAATCAATCCTTCCACTTGCATTTCTATTTAAAAGGGATTTTTCACAGAATGATTAAAATAATTGACAGTGGACAAACTCAGGATCATTCTATTGATTTTCAATATCATAGACTAAAGTAAGGAGTTATGTTAATATCAAAAACCATTTTAGCTGAAAAATCTTTTATTTAACTATAATTCTGTCATTCATCAAAATAGTACGCAACTTAACTTGTCTTTTCAATATTCATAATTATTTTGTATTCATAATTCTTTGAATTCGGGACACAATCAATCGAAAAGAATGTACTAACTACTAGGGCAATCCACAACTTAAAAAAAAAAAAAAAAACCATGTTAAATTGTATAAAATTTGCCATATGTGACGTATGTGTGCATTATGGTCATGTAAACATGAGAATTAAGCATAAAGAAACATTTGACCAAGACCCGCTATAATTTTTCCAACAAGAAATCAAAACCCACTATATTATAGTTTATTTCAGTTTCAAATTTGGGAGAGAATCCTAGAGGGGATTAGACCCTACCATGGAGTACGACATTTCATAAGGCAAATTATTTTGCCACAAATTGTTCCTTATTAATGAGATTTGGCATTGAATTCCAATTCAACTTATATGAACACAAACTAGGATTATAAGGAAAGAAGAATAGATGCTATCCCAAATTGAAAGACATTTCAAGACCATTTCTACTCTTTTTCTGTGTACCAAAGTTATTGTGATCAAGTTCTTGCTGTTAACTACAAGAATTTTCTTTTTCTCGAGTTTTTTTTTCAAATGACAAGAAAAGAAAAGTGAGAGTCGAACTTTAGTTACCAAGTGACTGTCTTATAAACCTACAAACTTGTATGTTTTACGAACCATTTTATCTAAAGTAAGTAATGTGTCAAAAATCCAAGATGTTGTGAATTTTTATTTTAACTTTCTTAGTTATGATTAATACCATAAATATCTATGTCATGGGTGGGGGGACATTAATAATTTAGTACTGCCAATTTATTGTGTTGTGTAGCAAGCTTAGCAACCCAGCAAAATAACAGATTCTGTGATGGAAAATGATTTGAGAGAGGAAATGTGGTCCAAAATGAAGCTGTCAAAATCTGTTACCACCATTCACACGTACACATTCATACTTAATCTTCATGATTATTAAGTACCTATATCAAACTTGGCACGGATTTGTGAGCTTTTTCTTTGCTACGTACATGCGTTTAGCGTTGACACATTTGATTGTTAGATTTAATTCAATTACTTAAATAGAGTGATCAAATATCGTTAAATCACACTTAACGATTAAGTATGTATCATCACTTAGCGTCTAGAGATTCTCAAAAAAAATTAAACCATGTACTCTATATAGTCCACGTGATCACAACCACAGGCATGTCAAAAATATAGGTTGCATTTTTCACTTGTTTGTTTCTCCAATGAATTCAAGCCCCCCAAAACTTGGACAATTGTATTCATCCACAATTTCTAACATGTGGTTTAGCTTAGCTCTGCCTTGATGAATACTCAAATTGTTGGTTATTGGGAAAGAGGAAAATAGAAATGGCAATTTAAGGCATGCTATTTTGTGCATTCAATTCTTGGGGAACCACTGTCCTTACCAATTTTGGGGTATTGGCTTTTTCTTACCGTCTTGTGCAGGTTTAAAGAGTAAGGCTACTATTGTAGTTCGATGACCAAACCTTATGTGTAGTTTGACTCGTTTAATCTAATTATTCTTTTATTAAAATAAAATAAAAAGAATCTTCTCCTTCATTGACGTGGGAAGTAGGACCTTTAATTTGGTACCAAGGTGGAACAGAAGAAAATGGGCACAAGATAGAGGGTATTAAATTTGTGAACAACCATGCAAAGGGTGGGCACATTAGACGGTGTAAGTGATGAATACACTACTTTATTTAATTAACGTGAGTAAGGGGATTTTGACCTTGGTGCAATAGGATGGACACGCCATTATATCTTAATGACCTAATCACAAGTATAACTAATAGGGAGATTCAAACTTATTCCAAGAAAACAAATATATTGCTCTAACAAACTAACAAAACCCAATTTTGTGCGAGCCAATATAATTTTGTACTTTGATTTTAGTTATGGCAAATATAAGAAGAGTTCTTGCATCTACCAAAGTTTTGGAAAACGACTACAAAGACTTGTCTCACTAAGTAGTTGATTAGATTAGACTATATGATGACAACAAATAAAATATTGAATGGGAATAAAAAAAATATCTTAGTTTTAAAAAGCCAAAATAGGGTAGTGCTTTTGACACATTCATTTTTACTTTTCACATATTATTCTCATTTTTCAATCGTCGGCTTAAATAAATTAAATATGATCAATGAAAAAAAAATTAACAAAAGTATATATGAGATAAAAATAAATGCGTAAATAACATTATCCTCAAAATATTTATCACGCATACACTCTTCTCTAAAGTTTAAAACATAACGAAAACCAATCCTTGATAAGCTTATTTGAAGATTCTCCCAACAGAACGAAAGGGAGTGACAAAAACCTGGTCAAAAATGAATTTATGGCAAACCTTTAAGCGCCTGGTCAAAAATGAATTTATGGCAACCTTCAAGCAAAAGCATGATTAATTAAGGTGAATAATCAGTGTTTTCCAGACAATCTTCCATAAAAAAGAAGCCAACGTGTAGCATGTGTTCCTTTCACAATACTTGTGTTCTTTTTTTGAGTTTTTGCTATTGAACATGGATACTCTCCGGATTTATTGGTCATAATCCATCAAGTCACATTATTTGAGTCATTGAAATTTAATTCAATGGTTAAAATTATTATAACTTTTAAAGTAAATTCCTATTTGTAACAGTTAGATTAAATTTTAATGATCTAAATAATGTGACTTAGTGAATTAGGACTAATGGATCCGGAGAGGATCCATGTCCTTTGCTATCACGTTGTTCACACGACACTAGGTCATATTTTCAATTTGAAAGGTCGTTGGCTGAATAGTTGTCACCCAAGGAGCAACAGTTCCCCTTCTTTTCTCCACAACGGACATAAAAAGTTCTTTTTTTTTTTCTCCACAAGAAACAAAAACATCAAAATAACATGACCTGAAATCACCCACCTCTTTCAACATTGGTTTAATAAATCACATGCGTGACTACTTTCTGTTACTGTCACAAGAGAAACTTAGGTGATGTTTGGCGCTTCCACTGCAGATAAATTTTTTATTTTTAAGAGATCGAGTTACCAACAAGTCTACGAGGTCATTTTGACATTCCAAACTAATAATATGATGTCATGTATTTAAAGTGTTTCATATGACTTCACATGATTGATTTGAGGCATTGCTATTTTAAAATCCTTATTTGGCTTGTTAAGAGAATAACTTACATAAAAAAAGTTAGATAAAATTTTACAATAAAAATGTCTCAAACTAATTATGTGAAACCACGAACTTAAAACACATGATATGATATCATGTTATTAGTTCGGATTAGTATAATTACTTTCCAGATGTGTAGGTAAGTTGTTCTCTGTTAAAACCATCTCCAATCCTTAGGGATGAAGCTTAAAAATTTAAGCCAAAAAGTTTTAAACCATAACCCAGAAACTGTTTTTCTTCTCCAACCCTTATAGCTTAAAATTTTAGTCCGAGATTATTAAATAATGATTTTAGCCTATTTTTTTCGGGTAACTTTTTTGAAAATAAAATTTATATAGATTATCTTAATTTACTTTTATAAACATTTTAATCTAAAAAATATTTAAATTTCTATAAGTAATTAAAAATCATACAAATACATAAGTATTTATAAAGTTTGATTTACATAATTTTATTAAATTATTCTAGACAACAGATTTAATTTTGGGTTGTCAAATCTTTTTTTACCATTAGATTTGATCTCATTTGATCATATCCGTTAGATTATAAGTAAAAATAAAAAAAAATGTTTGAAATATGACAATTTTGTGAGTTCAGAATAATTTAAGTCAGACTTAAATCATGAGGAAAATCTAACTCAGAAATATATTTTTTCCAAAGCTTATTTTAGGCTAGTAGTTAGAGATAATTTAAGGGGTTTTAAAACTTATATTTTGAGTTTTGTTACATGGGTTGAAATGGTCTAAGAGATATTTTCCAGATCAGTGGACGACAAGAATCAAAATATGTAGTTGAAGGTGATTGGTAACTTTCAGCTGTGTGTATGCAAAAGCATGTAGCCATATCTGCACCAACCAGCTATTCTAAAACTGATCTGTTATTATAGGATACAAAAGTGTCAATTTCAGACACGACATGTTTTACGATGTGTATTTAACTAACACATTTAAAAGTGAATAATGCTGTTCAACTAATATATATTATTAAGATGATAACTTTTCATATTTATCATAAATAGTATGTATATCTTATCATGTGTATTAATCAACTTGTGGGCTGACAAACATACTCGCACGTATATCTTATCATGTCCAAGATATATATATATATATAAGTAAATCTGAATAAGACTTATTGCCCCTTATTACAAGTATGGTAGTGAATACTTAATACAATCACCTATTGACGGATATACTCGTTTTTTAGATGTCACTACAACATATATGGCTGTTATTGGTGAATATACAAAGTACATGAATGTAGGCAAGTCCCTTGAAAGGGAAGTTTTATACTTTTACTTTTTGTTGGGTGGGAAAATCTGGCCATGTGCAAAGCAAAATGACTGCCGATAACAGCAGCCAAAAAGGCATAACACCACAGCATCAACAACAATGGAGATATCAGAATTCAGGATACTGCATGTTAAATTATTCCTTCTTGAACAATTAATCGTGTTAGAATGGAAACCCATCTGTCTCAACAATGTTTCTGACAAAACCATTTGGCAAAATTCAAAGTTGCTAGTAAAATTCCATAATCCAAGAAAATTTTAGACCTAATTACAAAATACGCCCTTGAGGCTTGTGGTTGTGAACAAAAATGACGAGTTACTAACGTGTGAGTACTTCATGTAGTAAAGTGAAAAAAATAAAAGCGTCATGTCTTTTTGTGAAAATGGCATTAAGCCTCAGAGTGTATTTTGTAATCAACTCAAATGTTCAGAAAACTATTTCTCAATGAAAGATTAGAGGAAAAGTGATATATACATGCTATTTTAATGTGTTTGTAATATGGTAAATGATCAGAATTCTCAAGTTGAACTAACATAAGCAAAGCTTGTTCTTTCAGGTACCGTTTGGTACGTGGGACGAGATGGAATTGAGTGGGACGAGGCGTTCCGTCTCACGTTTGGTGCGCCTAAAACAGGTGGAAGGCGCTGTTCCACTGGACGAGTTTTGGATGAATTTTCGTTCCGGCTCACCCCCTTGGAACGACTTGTTCCACATTCGTGGAACACAAAATTATAACATTTTAAGACAAAAATGCCCCTCTCCCATTGTCTCTTTCCTTATATCTCAACCTCTCCGTCTCCTTCTTCTTCCTCCTCGCTTCCATCCGAGCCCTAGTTTTCCACGACATCTTTCAATATTCAGAACATGGGGAAGCCATCCAAAGGCAAGAAATCTAAGAATTTGGGGAAGGGAATGGTAACCCCCATCCAAATTGCCTTCATCATCGACTGATACCTCTGCGACAACAACTACTTGGTAACCCGCTCTCTTTTCAAAATCGAAGCTTCGTCCCTCATTGCCAAATCGCCAATTCGAGAGGTACCCACTTGATTTTTTCCCAACGATTTGTTCGAAATCGGTTTGAAAGATTTCTTATTTGTCTGATTTGGGATTTGCGTTTTTCTGTTTATTGCAAGCGCCGAAGAGTTTGCTGAGCGTGATGAACAACCGGCTGTGGCAGAAGCCCTACAGTCTCTGTACCTTCGGCTGTGGCTCTGCAGTCATTCAATCTTTTGGTTCCATTTCGTCCAATGCGTACCAAACGCAGAGCTGAACAACCATCATGTTCCATCCTGCGTGTACCAAACATACACTAAACCTCTATTCTGTCCCGTCTAGTCCATCCTATTCCGTTCCGTCCCGTCCTGTCTGTGTATCAAACAGTACCTCATGATCTAAGTATTTATCAGCTAACATGACCTTAAGTACTGTCACCCTGACCTGAGGTCAATAAAGCTGCCCATGACCTGAGACCATCGGGAACTCCACGAGCTTGATGACAAAGATGAAGAGAGATTGTTTGCGCGCTGCTCCTTGTAGCGTACAAATGGTGTATCATTCTTAGCAGAAAGATTACAAGCGTAGCGAGAGTGAAGGCGCCACATTTAATTGTTAAATTTAATTCAATTATTTAAATTGAGTGATCAAAGATTGTTAAATCACACTTAATGATCAAATTTGTATCATCACTTATCGTCTATAGATACTTAAGAAAAATTAAACCGTGTACTCTATATAGGCCATGTGATCACAACCTCGGGCATGTCCAAAATATAGGTTGCATTTTTCACTTGTTTGTTTCTCCAATGAATTCAAGCCCCCAAAACTTGGACAATTGTATTTATCCACAATTTCTAACATGTGGTTAGCTTAGCTCTGCCTTGATGAATACTCAAATTGTTGGTTATTGGGAAAGAGGAAAATAGAAAAGGCAATTTAAGGCAAGCTGTTTTGTGCATTCAATTCTTGGGGAGCCGCTGTCCATACCAATTTCGGGGTCTTAGTTTTTTTTACTGTCTTGTGTAGGTTTAAAGAGTAAGGTTACTATTGTAGTTCGACGATCAAATTTTATGTGTAGTTGGACTAGTTTAATCTATTATTAGTCTTTTATTAAAATAATATAAAAAGAATCCTTTCCTTCATTGACACGGGAAGTAGGACCTTTAATCTGGTACCAAGGTAGAACAGAAGAAAATGGCCACTAGATAGAGGGTATTAAATTTGTGAACAACCATGCAAGGGGTGGGGCACACTAGACGGTGTAAGCGACAAATACACTACTTTATTTAATTAATGTGAGTAAGGAGATTTTGGCCTTGGTGCAATAGGACGGACACATCACTATATCTTAATGACCTAGTCACAAGTATAACTAATAGGGAGATTCAAACTTGTTGCAAGAAAACAAATATATTGCTCTAACAAACTAACAAAACCCAATTTTGTGCGGGACAATATAATTTTGTACTTTGATTTTAGTTATGGCAAATATAAAAAGAGTTCTTGCATCTACCAAAGTTTTGGAAAACAACTACAAAGACTAGGCTCTAATGCCACCTCCTCCACTAAGTCGTTGATTAGATTAGACTGTATGATGACAACAAATAAAATATTGAATGGGAATTAAAAAAAAATCTTAGTTTAAAAAAATCAAAATAGGGTAGTGCTTTAGACACATTTATTTTTACTTCTTACACATATTTTTTAATTTTCAATCGTCGGCTTAAATAAATTAAAGATGATCGTAGAAAAAAGAAATTAACAAGAGTATATATGAAATAAAAATGAATGCGTAAATAACATTATCCTCAAAACATCTATCATGCACACACTCTTCTCTAAAGTTTAAAACATAACAAAAACCAATCCTTGATAAGCTTATTTGAAGAATCTCCCAACAGAACGGAAGGGAGTGACAAAAACCCTAGGCAAAAATGAATTTATGGCAAACCTTTAAGCAAAGCATGATTAATTAAGGTGAATAATCAGTATTTTCCAGACAATCTTCCATAAAAAAGAAGCCAACGTGTAGCATGTGTTCCACTCACACTACTTGTGTTATTTTTTGGGTTTTTGCTATTATTTTGTTCACACGACACTTGGTCATATTTTCTACGAATTTGAAAGGTCGTTGGCTGCACAGTTGCCACCTCAAAGTGCAACAAAATTACAAAATATCTGAGACTAAGCCAAGTAATTCCCCTTCTTTTCTCCACAACGGACACAAACGTTCTTTTCTCCACAAGAAACAAAAACATCAACATAACTCGACCTGAAATCACCCACCTCTTTCAACATTGGTTTAATAAGTCACAGGCGTGACTACTTTGTGTCACTGTCACAAGAGAAACTTGTATGATGCTTGGCGCTTCCACTGCAGATATATTTTTTATTGTTAAGAGATCTAGCCTTGCAAGGTCATTGTGACATTCTAAGCTAATAATATAATGTTACATATTTAAAGTGTTTCATATGATTTCACATCATTGATTTGAGACATCGCTATTTTAAAATTCTTATTTAGCTTGTTAAGAGAATAACTTACGTAAAAAAGTCAGATAAAATTTTTAAATAAAAATATCTCAAACTAATCACGTGAAACCACGAACTTAAAACACATGATATCATGTTATTGGTTCAGATTAGTATAATAACTTTCCAGATGTGTAGGTAAGTTGTTCTCTGTTGAGACCATCTCCAACTTTTAGGAATAGAACTTAAAAATTTAAGCTAGAAAATTTTAAGCCATAACCTATAAACTGTTTTTCTTCTTCAACCTTTATAGCTTAAAATTTTAGTCCAAAATTATTAAATAATAATTTTAGCTTTTTTTTTTTTTGGGGTAACTTTTTTTAAAATAAAATTTATGTAGATTCCCTTAATTTATTTTTATGAACATTTTAATCTAAAAAATATTTAAATTTCGATAAGTAATTAAAAATCATACAAATATATAGGTATTTATAAAGTTTGATTTACATAATTTTTTTAAAATATTTTAGACAACTGATTTAATTTTGGGCCGTCAAATCTGTTTTTTAACCATTAGTTTTGATCTCATTTGATCGTAACCGTTAGATTATAAGTAAAAAACAAAAAACAAAAAAGGTTTGAAATATGATAGTTTTATAGATCCAAAATAATTTAAGCCAAACTTAAATTCTAAGGGAAGTTTAGCTCAGAAATATATTTTCTCTTTAGTTTTATTTTAGGCCAATAGTTAAAAGATGATACAGAAGGCTTTTAAAAACCATATTTTAAACTTTATCCTATAAATTGGATATGGTCTACCAGATATTTTCCAGATCTGTGGACAACAAGAATCAAAATATGTAGTTGGACAAGTCAAACACGACAACAGTATCCAACTTCAGTAAATGTAAAGGTGATTGGTAACTTTTCAGCTGTGTGTATGCCAAAAAGCATATTGCCACGTCTGCACCAACCAAAGCCATTCTTAAACTGATATGTAGTTATAGAATACAAAAGTGTCAATCACGACATGTTTCACGATGTGTATTTAACTAACTCATTGAAAAGCGATTAACGCTTTTCAACTAATACACATTACTAAGATGTTAACTTTTCATATTTATCGTAAATAATACGTATATCTTATTATGTGTATTAATCAATTTGTAGGCTAACAGAAACACAATAAATATATATATATATATATATATATATATATTGGTGAATATTTAATACAATCACCCATTGATGGACATACTTGTTTTTAGATGTCATTACAACATATATAACCGTTATTGACGAATACACAAAGTACATGAATGTATATAGCCTAGTCCCGTGAAAGGGAAGTTTTATGCTTTTACTTTTTGTTGGCCGGGAAAATCTAGCCATGTGCAAAGCAGAAATGACTGCCGATAACGGCAGCAATAAAGGCATAACACCACAGCATCAACAACAGTGGCGACATCAGAATCCAGGATACTGCATGTTAAATTATTCCTTCTTGAACGATGAACCTTATTAGAACGGAAACCCATCTCTCTTAACAATGTTTCTGACAAAACCAATTGGCAAAATTCAAAGTTGCCAGTAAAATTCCATAAGCCAAGAAAATTTTAGACCTAATTACAAAATACGCCCCTGAGGTTTAGTTGTGAAAAAAAATGACTTGAGTTATTAACGTGTGAGTACTTCTTGTAGTAAAGTGAAAAAAATAAAAACATCCTGTCCTTTTTGAAAACGACACCAAGTCTCAGGGTGTATTTTATAATTAACTCAAATGTTCAGAAAACTTTCTCAAAGATTAGGGGAAAAGTGATATATACATGCCATTTTAATATGTGTTGTAATATAGTAAATGATCAGAATTCTAAAGTTGAACTAACATAAGCAAGCTTGTTCTTTCATGATCTAAGTATTTATCAGCTAACATGACCTTGGGTACTGTCACCCTGAGTGTACATTTTTTTTATTGCTTCTTCCTTCTCGTCGATGAAGCCAACAAAGTTCATGACTTGAGACCATCGAGAACTCCAGGAGCTTGATGACAAAGGTGAAGAGAGATGGTTTGCGCGCTGCTTCTTGTAGCGGACAAATTGGTGTATAACTCTTAGCAGAAAGATTACAAGCGCAGCGAGAGTGAAGGCGCCACATAATAGGTATAGACCCCAGAAGCTCATCAAGTGGAGTTGATCAGACTCGTCGGACTTCTTGTCACTGAGACAACCCATCTTGCAGAACCATTTCTCATGAATCTTCTGAAGTGTTCCACTCTCCGAAAGTTTCAAGATTGCAGAGGAAATGTCAATAGCAAGGGGAGAATCTCTTGGAAAGGCCTAATTCATATAGTGAATAAAAATAAGAAAAGGCCATAACACAATACTCAGTAAACAAAACTTATAGAGAATAATCATAAACAATAATCATTTTAGAATTCAGATGTTCGTTTAAGTGAGCAACTACACCAGAAACGTAATATCTAATGTGAAAGACACAGGTACTTACAAATCCCCATCCGCTCCTCGTAAATGTGTCACCAATAATTCCGAAATCAGTTTGACTTGAAAGAAATAATTCAACATAAGTAAGCTCATCTATAATAGCTGCCACCCCTCCATCGTCCGGCCCTTTTCGCAGTGCAGTTTCATACTCCTCTGGGGAGCCTAGTGGAACAAGTCTCGACTTATGAATGTAGAGGCTATCAGTCAGATAGCTATAAGCAAATGACCCTACTTGGTAGCCTATACGCCAATTGCTTGCAATCAAACTATCAATTCCAGTGATGGGTATCGAAAGCTGCTGAACTGTAAGGATTGAAGTCAAGCTTGCAGTATAGCTTGATATGATCACCATCAATAGGAAAAGCCATATCACCATCACCATTCGCCCAAGCGGGCTCACAGTTTCTTCTTCTGTGATTGATAAGAAAGTAAATAGTTTACTAAAATGTGATTTGAAGGGGATGGTCGAACAGGATCAGTGCAGGCTAATTTTCTTCATTCTTTCAATAAGAATATGAACTAACAAGGAAACGGTTACATACTGCTAATCTATTTAAAATATGCAACTGGAAAACTAGTAATCTAACAGACGTGAACTTCACAAGCTAACTTGTAGGATTCATGTTAATAAGAACTATTAGACAGCAGAGCCCAAATATTTGCTTACGAGTTTTCTTAAATAGGGTTGAAAAGCTGAACCTGCAATATGAAAGGATCGAATGATGTCAGAACCACATGATCGGTTTAGTTAAAAGAAGTACATAATAATATCTATTTGCAGTAATGATATCGTACTCAAGATATTAATCTTCGAGAAGAATTGCAATGAACTCCATTTACAAAATACAGAAAACTTACGTAAAGATTGTAGCGAGCTGCCTCTTAGGGGGACCCCGAAAATCTCTGTTGACTCGATGCTCAAGAACCCACATTACCACAGCAATTAGCACAAAGAAAGATGCAGTCACGCACCACATCTCCAATGAAAATGGTTTGAGAAACACCCAAGCATTTGACTTTGAATTGTCAATAGGTGCCACTATCACTAGCCCGGTGATAACATAGGGCTGAGAAAAATCCACAATCATTGTCCGGTTTTTCACAATTGCAATGTCCCCAACAGCTGCATCAAACACCTGGTGCAAAATGTCAATTAGAAGATAAGATAGATACCATGGGCACACCACTTCTATTTAAAGTTTCAGAACTTGACATTGTATTCTTCAGAGTTATTTGCATGTGTTGACTCCTATTCACATCATGTTTCCATGTTTGGCAAGTAATATCACCCCAAAAACCAGTCACATTTTAAGTTTTCTTTGGATTGACCAAATCTAAACTGTGTAAAGTTTACTTACGTTTTCTGCAACCATCTTCACAAGCTCACCATAATCGGGATTGGACCGGCCATCACCAAAAGGTTCAAATCTGTAAGGAACAGCATACGGGACTAACTTCAGTGCTTCATTGAACACATCAATGCAGTATCCTTCGATTTTATGGCTGTTGTTCCGTTCTGTAACAAAATCAACAAAGCTTGCTCTTTTTGGAACTCCAATTCTCAATGGTTTTTCATTATCTGCAATCTCCCAACCGCGTGGCCTTTCTGTATTTCCACCAGGCCATGTGACATTGTCAAGCTTCTGATCCAGTGGAGAATAGCTACTTCTTCCCCTATTTAGAGTTTCCGGGGGAGAAACTGAAAAACCTGAATAATAAGTCCAAAAACCAACCGTACGAATTTTCATCTGATCAAAATTAATGATATCATAAATGCCACTCGCACGGCTTCTGTCTTTATCAAATTCAACGTGACCAGTTAAACCACTCATATGTGTCTCCAATAACTTCTCACGAAGAAGAGATCCACCATCAAAGACTTTAAGCTTGCCCAGCTGAATTTGAGATGGTCTTATGTCAAGTAATTTATCAAGGACAGAGAATGAGATATTTCTGTTTTCATTGATAAAATTTTCAATCGAATGTGCAACAACCCAAACTGTGTCATAAGCATAAAGTCCATAGACATTTAACTCAGAACTTGCTAAACCGTCTTGCTGCATTTTTTTCCACCTAGACATAAATGCACGCTTTCTACTGGACTCTGGGATATGCTTACGTAAAGTAACTACACCTTGAAGGGCAGTGAGTGAAGTTCTGTTCATTGAGAGAATGAATCTACTGTAGTAGAAAGCCAATCTGTTGCAAACCACACATAATTGCTTGTCATCATATTAAGTTCTTTGGCGACAGTAAAGATTCTCAACCTAGGATCGGGATCAACATGAACAATATAGACACGAGGGCCAAGAAATCTGGATTTATTGAGCAAATCAGCAATGTCATTTAAATTATAATGGACAGGCAAAGCCAAGTTATGAGAAATCCTTGACATTGTTTTGTCAAGTTCATCATGTAAAGCAGATATTCCATTCCTCCCATAATCGTCATCCACAAAGACAGCAATAACCTCTTTCCACCCATAAAAATCAATCAAACCAGCCATAGCAGCCATTTGGTGAGCATCGCTTTGTGTAGTTCGGAGAAAGAATGGGAATTGGAGAGCAGAAAGAGTAGGATCAGTGGCAGCATATGAGACAAGAGGTACTTTGAGACCATTAGCAATTTCAGAGATCATATAAGCCATTGAAGAGGTCTGTGGTCCAATTATGGCTACTATACTTTTGTCAAGCACCTGAAAAGCTGCTCCCAAAAAGTGAGCCATTAAGAAATGTGGGTTACATTGATTGCAATTCAGAGTGAAGTTCAATATCAAACATCCCAAGAGAGGATACGAAGTGCAACATATGGAAATATTAAAAGGAAATTAACTTTAAAACTAGACGCGGTGCCATTGAAAATGTATATGAAAGACAAGAAAAGAGCTCATGAAGGGCTAATAGTGGTGAAAGAAATCTTAAACTAATCAGAGCAGGGGTGAGAAAATTAGCGATTGATTCCACGTGTTTTGGAACTTCAAATCTACAACAAATACAAGAGGTTTCCACATAATATGGAGTCATAGCAACCTGAGAATATCCTAAATATCGTCTTACAACTCACAAGCGCTTTTGAAGTACCAAGGAACTCTAGACTCAATTATTAAGATGTACTACAAGAACACTAGCGATGAACTACTCAATCATTGCAAAACTACCACTAAAACACTATAAAGCACTAAACAAATGACTTTCCAATGACACCTTTCAAGGAATCACTTGAAAGTTCCCTCAAATGGATTGCATAAAGTCATTTTCAAAACCCTCCATCCAAATTTTGTTCTACATTCCTAACAAATTTGAATGTCCCTCGTCCGAATGCACCATAACAGTTGCTAAAATCAAAATTTCACCCTAGAAAAGAACAACCACTACAGCTATAAACTGGAACAAGTAATGATATTCACACGCAGAAGCAACAATACCGATCAATTAAGTACCTTCAACGGATCCCAAGAACACATTAGAATTTGTATTCTCCTTAAGCAACCTCAGCTCCGTCCCACTGAGTATACTTGGATCTGCATTAACATCAGAGAGTGCAGCTTCCATGGCTGTCTTTGCAACTCTACCAATAACCGAGTTAAAACTAAAAATTGCTCCAATATTCACCACAGAAGGCTTCTGGCAGTAAAAACAGCTAGTGAGGAAAACCCATATCAGAAATTGCAGTGGCAAAACTACAGCACCCCTCATTTTTTTTTTCCCTCTGCAGCAATTCCTCACAGTAAAGTCTCAAACTTTTCTAACACCCATGTTTCAAAAGCTTCATATAATCAGTAAATATGGCATGAAAACACAGGATATTCAGCAAACTTTGGATAAAGATTGAGGAGGAAAGCTTTATTGCTTGATCAGCGAACTACCCAGTTGAGAGCACTCATTGGTGAACTGAAAAACCATAGAAAGTTGGTAAATTTCACCTACAAATTATTGATTTCCAGAGAAATTTTCAGTTCAACTTCACAGAACTGAATTTTTTTTTAAGTCCAACTGTTGAACAGTTGAAGGAAGGAATTTGTGGTGGTTGAATGATTGAATTTGGCAGTGCAAGCGAGGATGATGTTGGACAACATGAAAAAAAAGAATCACACTTGGATGGAAGAAGCACCAGGTCCACTTCCAATGTAATATTCTCAAAGCTCATTATTTTTCTCAGGTTTTGGGTCTTTTATGGCCATGGAATTTTGAGAGCCTCACATCACCTAGTGGAGTACGTGAAGGATAACAAGATCCCACCTGGCAAGAAAATAGGATAGTTGACAGTGATATCCTATATAGGCCAACATGATTCTCTCGTATTCTTTTGGTGAAGACATCGTGTTCGTTCATCATAAATTATGTGATTAGTTTTTATCAGGTACTATTTGTGTTTGATTTTAAATAAAAATATTTAAAATGATTTTTGACTGCACAATGTACGATGAACGGATACGATTCATAGATCTCTGAAATCCTTACCAAAAGAATCCGACGAGAATTCAAATCCCTATATAGGAGGTTTCTTATCAACATTTAGTGTTTTTTTATGACTTTCACACATCCTTTATTCTTTTACATTTTTCTTCTTTTCTAAGAGTGCGAGGAGAGAAAATAGAATCAGTGTAGGTTTTTTTTCAATTTTCGATCCTCGAAATAAATAAATTGAAAAAAATCAATTAACAAAAATCAATATAAACGTAGCTGCATAAGCACATTGACCAATTGTCCACTCACCTTATTTCACTTTAAAATGTTTTACCAACAAGAAAAATGAAAATTTTATTAGAAAATGCTTTTGTCTTTTGGGCTCCTACATGGATCTTATAAGTTGTGCTTGGCTTGGGAAATCCCAAGTTTGGAGGGTAGTTTGGTAATTTTAGCAAGTGGGTGGGAACTGGATAACAAAAGCTTCATCCTTTCTTTTCAATCTTGATTGTCCAGAGAAGCAGAATACAAAAAGCTCAGCAGCTGATGCTCTCATGCTCTTGAAAACAATGGCCTCTTCACTCACCTCATCTTTCCAAACCAGGTCAGCTCGCAATTTACTTTTACTTTTTCTATGCCGCTCTCTAATTCAAGCATTTGTTTTCTGTTCCTTCTCTTTTGGGTGAAAATTACTTGTAATAATTTGTAAAGTTTGAATCTTTCTGACAATTTGAAGCATTTTTCAAGAAGATTAAAATAATGGGTTGTGGGAATCGCAGGATTTTATTATATTTTCAGGTGATTATTTTATTAAGTAGAAAACTGTTTTTGTGACATCCCACATCGTCCAGGGGAGTGATCCTTGAATGTATATTCCTATCCCTACCTAGCACGAGGCCTTTTGGGAGCTCATCGGCTTTGGGTTTCGTAGGAACTCCGAAGTTAAGTGAGTAGCGCGCGAGAACATTCCCAAGATGGGTGACTCATCGAGAAGTTCTCGTGTGAGTTCCCAGAAACAAAACCGTGAGGGCGTGGTCGGGGCCCAAAGCGGACAATATCGTGCTACGGTGGTGGAGCGGGTCCGGAAAGTGGTCCCGCCTGGGCCGGGATATGACAGTTTTAAGCATAAAAAAAATGCACATCCGTAGAATTAATCTAGAGGTAGAAGACGATGGCCTGTATTGTAACCCTACCTTAGTTTCACATTCAAACGGTGCCGTTTCAATTTCATGGCCAACCACTGGCCCCATTACACCCCACATATGGAAAGGTATCAAATTTATAAAGAAAATTAATGAAAAAAGTTTGAAAATTTTGAATTTTAACGATAAGAACAAAATAAACGGTAAAATGAATAGTACTAGTATCAACTTTTTAGTGTAAAAATGTGTTTTTCGTTAAATTAAACAGTATCGTAAGTTTTTTCGTTCAAACTCCCAATTTATAATGTAGGCAACAAAGGCAAAGCTGACGTAGGACAACGGCCTAATGATATTTAAATGAGATGTCTCAGATTTGATTTTCTCTAAAAATGAAATTAAACTACATTATTACTAGCTAATTTTGAGCTTAACCCATTCTTCATCCTTTTTAATGTAAATAATATCATATTTTAGTGCATTTGCCTCAGCTGAGGGCAGTGTTGGTTTCTTAGGTCTCAAATTTGGGGAAAGGTCCAAACTTGAACCGGATTCATGAGTTTTTCAGACACCCAATGGAACATAAGAAACTAATGTTTGCACTGTGTTATGTTTTTGAAGTTTTGTTACTTTGTTCTTGGGTTTCAAATTTTGGAAAAGGTCCAAACTGGAAATGGATTCATGAGTTTTTCTGAAACCCAGGGGATCATAACGAATTAGTGGTTGGATTGTGTTGCTATGTTTTGAAGTTTCCGTTACTGTTCTCCAGTGTTTGGAGAAGGCCGAAACTTTCACGAATTTCAGAAAACCCAATGGAACATAAGAACTTAGTTTTTAAATTGTTTTGTTATGTTTTTGAAGTTAACATTAGAGTGGATTATTTCTGGTTTAGTGAAGATCCTTTTTGCTATCATGTTTCAGCAATTTGCGGTCTGCTTTTTTGGGCGAGAGAAACGGATTCTTTGTTTGTAGCGTATCTGTATCTCATGTCAGGTTTTTGAAGAAGACAATAGAGTGTAAGGAATCGCGAATTGGAAAGCAGCCAATTGAAGTACCATCCAATGTGACAATCACTTTGGAAGGACAGGCTTTGGTAGTAAAGGGACCATTGGGGCAGCTTTCACTAACTTATCCGCGAAGTGCTGGTTCAGAAGGAGGATTCTGGGGCTCTAAGGGTCAGAAAGACAGTAGAGACTAGTGTAAGAACAACCCAAGTTCATATGAGCATGCTTTGCTAGGTCACGATCAAACGTAATGAGAAAAGCTTACCTGGTGCAGCCATGGTGGTTGTTAATCGTACACAAGAGCTCTGAAGAAGACATGGTTAGTTACACAAGGAATCCTTCTACTCACTCAAGACCTTTCTATTCTTATAGTGATAGAACCCTGTGTCGAAGAATGTCTTCTTGGTGAGCAGGGAACTCCTACATGTATAGAAACAACTGCCAACTCCCATCTATCATGGGTGAGTTGGTTATTGTCCCGTTGTATCAAGTTCAGTGGAAAAAGGGTTAGGGGAAGGCAGTTGCATCCCAAACATTTCGAATGTGTTTCCTGAATTATAGGACGTTAGGTTTCCATGTATCAAACTCTTATTGAAGTTGTATTATCCACATGTAATTCCACCTTTATCACAAGTAGTTAAGTTCATATAAGATTCTTACATTCTCCCATATGGACGCTAACTAATTGTGGTTTTGAAATTTCATGTACTACATAACTTCATTCCTTAGTGATCACTTGAGTTCTACGTAGCTAGCATCTATACACATTGACCAGTAATCATTTGGAGTTTGAATCTCAGGAAATAATGCATACAATAATGTTGCATTCACTCTGAAACCACAATCCACAAATTCATACCGTATAATGCTAATGATGACATACATTTATACACATTCTAAACACGTTTCTTGATGCATACCCATTTCATTCCCATTTATCCAGTTTACCTTTATTGATTGAAAGTGGTTTGCCATCTTCAATCACTAGATTCCTTTTCCATTTTCCTGCATAATAAAACTCAATCAAATGTTCTTTGGAACAAAGATCAGACATTTTATTGCAAGTCATAAATTAAAACCTCATACATTTAGCAATGACAAACTTAAAGCAAGTAAACTGAGCAAAAGTAAAACATACGTTAGATTGTTACTCCCACACTTCAATGGAACCCAAGTTGTCATGCACTCTAGAACCACAAGTATTTAAACCCAAACTGTTTGATGTTTCCTTATACCATAAATGGATTTATCGTGCCTTTATTTAATCATACAAAACCCAGGTTTCTTCATGTATCGTCTTTGGATAGACACACCTCAAACAACATATTTCAATCTGCTATCTTTACGAATCAAAGATATAATAATGATGAAGTATCGCAACATTATCAAGCACTGAAATTGATTAATGTGTACAATACATTCATTGCATTTAGTTGACAGAATAAGAAACATGATTCAACAAGAGCAACATGAACACAAATACTTATGCATGTCAAAATGTCAATCTCACTCCCATATTTCCACTATTTGATATGTAACCTTATTGTATAAAGATTAAGAAAACAACCAAGATTTCAAGCCTTTGGACAAGAAAACAGTCAACTTAATTTTCTTACAAAAGTTATACCCTGAAAACATCTCAAACCATTTATACATTCCTCTCACATGAAACAACATCAAAATATGATATAAACATATTCGATCCTTTATCAAACTCCAATGAGTTTGCCTAATGCTTCCAATTAAGCCTCAATTCTGCCTTATGCAGATAATCTAGTTATTTAGTGAATAACCATGACATGCAATTTTATGTAACACCTTTGGGCAAGTGACATAAAATATCAGTTATGCAATCTTAATCACACATCCTTACTTGTATAGCTATTTCACAAAAATTTCAAGTTACAACTCAAATCATGTCTTTGGACAAGGGAACAAAGTCGGCTTAAAACTTTTATAAAATACTATACACTGTATCACAGTTCAAGCCATTCACTATTTCTCTCTTTTGAAAGATTGGTCTCATGTAATGAACTGTCATCACAAAATTCAATTAAGGATCCCTTGAACAAAATTTCTTAATAATTCCCACTTTGGTGAAGATTTATTTAAACATTTGTTCAAGTATAGAGATTATTAGTGTTGATATCTTGTATAAAACTTTAGCATTTCAATTTGATTGTAGAAATCATTCAAATGTCGAATGAAAAATCAATTTTCTACATAAGTAAAATCTAATTATAGATTATTTTCACATATATCAGGTTCAACCTTGCAACCTACCAGCCATATTCAAGTTCAACATAAATCCCAATCTCCACTCCCCTTTGCTTTAACATACATACACAACATCGAGTTCAAACTAAAATGAAAAGGTTTTGATGTGTTTACGCGCTTGCTTACCAATTAAATCATGCTCACATTTCATATGCACAATAAAATATATTGCTTTACCACATCAATGCTAGAGTGAGATTTAGAATATATGTGTACAATCATTTTTAGACATATTAGAATAAGACAACAAAAACTTACTAAGCTACCAATGACTATTGCCAATACATATTTAGATATCAATATGTATTATAATGCAGTCAAGAAGACATTACCTGTATGCAAAGAGTGCAACATCAAACAACACAAATTTATGTTACACCTTTGGGCAAAAAGCATAAACTGTCAAATATGCATTATGCATGATACAAATACCGAAACAAATTTAAAGTTTTGTTTACAAGCTCCCATTGATCAGAGTGCTCCACCATTGTCAAGCTTTTGTTTAGCTTGAATGGAATGCTTATAATACCAAGCTCATTCGGTCTGAATCTTTCATCAGTCCACAATATTTCAATATATCGCATGTATATATTTGTACATATACACAATAACTGAAATAAAACTTCAACCATTAACATGGTAAAATTCACGAGCACAGAAGTCCATGCTTTATTTAAAGCATAAGGCAAAATAAAATGAAAGACCAACCCTTACTTTCATATAGTAGCTACGTCAAATGATTCAACCACACCCATGTTTGCAGCATGATTCTTGAATACCCCTACTGCCAGACTCGTCAACCAAGCTCATCAACTTTTGGCTTCATCAACTCAATACACTTTTTACTCCCACACAACAGCACCAATTCCAAGACACAATTCATGGAAACAGCCCACGGGTACAAGGCAGCTGAAGAATTCACATGTTGGTAATCGCAAGCCAGCTTTGATCACTCAAAGCTGCATCCATCTATCTTGTAGCTGTATATGATTGCATACGCAAATGGAGGTGTGAAATAGTCGAGAAATACCTGGCCAGTTCAAGACAGCAACGCCCTTCAACCAATGGCCTGTGTTCAACTAACCACTTTACAAATGCAAATATCCCAGAAAAATAGAGAACTTACAAACATTAATCGAAGAATTATAGTGCCCAGGATCAAAATATAATCAACGACAATAGTAATTAAAAGAATCAAATTTGTTTAACATTCCACCAAATACAATGTTCAAATTCACAAATCAAACCACTCAAAATATTCCCTCCTAAGCTTAATAATAAATGGACTCCAAAATCCAGAGTGATCAGATCAACTTTGGAGCTTTTATCGAAAGCAGTTAAAGTCCGATGATTTCTCTCAATAACGATTCTAATCAATGATATACTTTATGTGTGTTCTCCTAGTAAAGACCATAATCAAAATCTCAAATAAACATTGATATAAGATCACCCCCTGAAGGAACCTTCCAGTTCAAAATTTAATGAAGATTCAAAGACAATGATTCCATATTAACGTCACACGACAAATGTACCGTGGTAGTGACTTTAACTCAAAAAACATGAAATTCACTTTCGACTCGAAAAAGGTTTATCAATTATGAGAACCACAACTCCAAGATCGAAATAAAATCAACACTTGGCACCATAAACCCAGAAAACATCAAAAACCCTCAAAAGGGTTTATAGAAAAGAATGAGGTGTATGTTCTCAGCCATATATTACGTAAATTAGCAGTGATAAATCTCAAGGTTGAGGATACGTTTGATATCACGGTCTGTTGTTTGAAGAAGAGTTCTTTTCAGAGAAAAATTGAGGTTCTGTTACAAGTTTATGCATATTGGTTGCAACATGAATATCAAATAGATATCGAGAAACTAATTTCAATCGAATACCGGATTTCAAACAGATACCAATCATTGTTTGTGAAATTGAAGCAACCATGACTACCAATTGTAGAATGACAACAGCACAATGCTTACAGTGGTCTAATCTCCAAACCATATATTCCTTTTCTTGCAATGAATACAACTTTGGCAGCAGCATATGGCATTAGAACAATTAATCATGCTATAGAAAAACTACAGCAATCATCATACGAATATTATATGTGCATAAAGCATTAGGATTTCTTATTAATTCATCGGACCTAGGGCTTACTAACATGGCTCTGATATCAAATGTAAGAACAACCCAAGTTCATATTAGCATGCTTTGCTAGGTCACAATCAAATGTAATGAGAGAAGCTTACCTGGTGCAGCCATGGTGGCTGTTAATCGTACACAATAGCTCTAAAGAAGACATGGTTAGTTACACAAGGAATTCTTCTACTTAGGGGTGGGTTCGGTTCCGTTCGGTTTTTTGCAAAAACCGGAAACCGAACCGAAATTACTGTTCGGTTCGGTTCGGTTCGGTTTTCTATCGGTTTGTGTTCGGTTCGGTTTGTATTCAGTTCGGTTTTCTCGGTTCGGTTTCGGCCCGGTTCGGTTTTTTTTTTTTTTTTTTTTTTTTTTGCTTTTTTCCCCAAGTAGCTTAAAAAAAGTATATGAAAACAACTTGCATCCATTTTGTAATAAGTCCTATTTCAACATAATCGTCAAGACTCAAAATAAGCATTCCAAATTTCTAATATAATCATAGTCTCAACTCAAAGACAATGAAAATAAATATTCAATTCAAAGTTTAATTATAATCAAGTGTTCCAAAGTCCAAAGTTAAATAAACATCAAAGTTTAAATCTTCCAAAAGTCCAAACTTAAAATAAACATCAAAGTTTAAATCTTCCAAAAGTCCAAACTTAAAATAAACATCAAAGTTCAAGTATTCCACATCTAAAAGACTAAAATAAACATTCCAAATTTCAACTTTCAAGTGCCCCACAATGAGAGTGATCCACGTACTTTTTCAACGACAATTTGATTGCTAACGCTTGGGTGGCCTAGGGGGCAACATATCACCTTTTTTTGAACTTCCACTTGCCATTTCTACATAGAAATAATAAAAGAAAAGATACTAATTAAAATGTTATTTAAAATAATCTAACAAAATCAAATGCAATAAAGGTTTAAGGGTTTTGTTAAAAAGATTAAAAAATTAAAAATAACCACACAAATCCTGGAGGCATGAGGGTTCGAACCCATACCTCCAGCTTGTAAAGTTTCATTGAAACCAACTTGGCAACAGGTTTTGTTTTGTTATGATTGTATGACTAAACTATTTATAAATATTCAAAAAAATTATATATATATCGGTTCGGTTCGGTTTCCGAGCCTCAAAAACCGAAACCGAACTGGTCAGATTCGGTTTGGTTCGGTTTGACAATTTCGGTTCGGTTTTTTTCGGCCTCGGTCCGGTTCGGTTGTCGGTTTTTTTCAGTTTTCGGTTTTTTGAACCCACCCCTACTTCTACTCACTCAAGACCTTTGTATTCTTATGGTGATAGAACCCTGTGTTGAAGAATGTCTTCTTGGTGAGCAGGGAACTCCTACATGTATAGAAACAACGGCTGCCAACTCTCATCTATCATGGGTGAGTTGGTTATTGTCCCGTTGTATCAAGTTCAGTGGAAAAAAGGTTAGTGGATGGCAGTTGCATCCCAAACCTTCCAAATGTGTTTCTTGAATTATAGGACGTTAGTTTTCCACGTATCAAACTCTTATTGAAGTTGTATTATCCACATGTAATTCCACCTTTATCACAAGTATTTAAGTCCACAAAGGATTCTTACAACTAGAAGGACCAATCAAATGCATGGCCTTTTCGGGTACATTTCTTCCATCTTCAGCCATGTACTTTAAACAATAATCCAGCCTTATTCTTTATGGTTTGTTCCTTATGTGCCTGTTTGAATAATTTGCTTAGGACGCTTACGGACAACATGGTGGTGGGGGTGTCAAAAGGATTTGATAAGAGGTTGCAACTGGTAGGCGTCGGATACCGAGCTACTTTAGAAGGAAAGATCTTGGTACTAAGTCTTGGATTCTCCCATCCGGTTAGGATGGATATCCCTGATGTCATACAAGTCAAGGTCGAAGAAAACACCAGAACCGTTGTTAGCGGATATGACCAGAGTGCTATCGGTCCGTTTGCTGCGTCGATCAGGAAATGGAGACGTCCCCGGAACCGTACAAAGGTAAGGGTGTGAAATATGCTGATGAAATCATAAGAAGGAAGGAGGGAAAAGCAGGGAAGAAGAAGTAATAGCCTTGGATTGTTTCATTTTTGTATTCACATTCCTGCTTGTCAAATGTGTCAGAATTATCGATTGTACTTGCATTACCACGAGCAATTCCAGTATCTGTATTTTCACATTAAGGTAGATGCTGAAAAGTTGACCTGGCAAACGGATCGAATTTAAACAAATCCATTCGAATCCAAGCCGTTAAGGAAAAGTATAGTCAATAGCTTAAAAAATGAAAGAAAATATATTTATTTTGTTTCTTCTCACAAACACGACCCTTTTTAATTGCTCTGACCGTTAATGCTCAATCCAAACATTAAACTTTCGTGTGTGTTCATGTCGTAGCATCAGGTCGTGCATAATTTTGTCATATCGTAACAGAAGTTATCATAAAGCAGCAGTGAGTGGTAGAATCCTAGAAGATAATAATGATTAAATTGTTTTACAGTACATATTGTTTTGTATATTAAATCAAATCATAATCACACCCAAAAATGAATGTTCCTTCTTTCACAACTGTTTTCTCACTACTTGAGTGGCTTCTTCACATCCCATTTATTCAGCCTTTTCTTTGCCTCTTCCACCTGCAATTCAATTCAAATGTATGTTTTCATATTAATAACGATTATATTAAAAAAAAAAATTTAAATCACTTATAATGTTAATAAATCATGCAAGATAAATCCCAAAAATAATTATAATAAAAAATTTTGAAGTCAAAGAAAAGTGGCACTCAAATCTGATACCTCTTTGTTCCAGTCAGTCCGAATGGTCACCCACAGTAGGATGAGTGTTTGCACCAATGTGCCCCCCACCATTCCTAACCATATTCCCTACAAAATCATCGTACATAATTGTTATAGTCATCATCATTTGTATGATACTTTTTTCAATTACATTAGTGCATCATATGATATGAAACTTAAATATTAGTAAAAACTCGCATCATGCGATTAGATTAGTTTAGTAACGAGAACCACGAAATTATTTTTTATTTTTATTTTTTGTACCTTGGCGCTGAGCTTGAAGTAAAACCCTAAAAGCGCACCAAATGGTACTCCAACCACGTAATAACATCCAACATTCACATACGCAACAAAAGCTTGCCATCCACACCCAACAGCAACACTTGGATTCGTGCATTTACATTAGTTAGCATATGTTTCATTTAACGTAGGCACGTTCATGAACGAATGCTCCAATTTATATATACCGGACAAAACTGGCTGCACTCCGTTAAGGAGGAGGGTGAGGGCGAGAAGCGGGAGATCAGATACTGCAGCAGCCACGGCTTCACCTTCGGTAAAGGCGTAGCTCAACTTATGACGCAGTAAAAGAACAACTACGGCTGCGAAGATTGACATAATGAAAGAGACTACAGTCACCACCACAACTGAAAATGCTGTAGACTTTGGATGTCC